>NW_020837980.1:14106523-14807592 GCF_003676395.1 Aethalodelphis obliquidens | reverse complement strand
TGGGGGGCGGTGGGGGGCGGTGGGGGGTGGTGGGGAGCGGTGGGGAGTGGTGGGGAGCGGTGGGGAGCGGCAAATGAAGCTTCACTCACTCTCCCACTGCTCACTTCCTGCTGTGTGGTCCAGTTCCTGTATCAGTCTGCGGCCCGGGGGTTGGGGACCCCTGAACTAGGTAATTAAAAGGGTAAAAAGAAAATTCTATGGAGTTAAGGAAGTAGCAACTGTAAGAAACAGCTACTACCTCTAGCACTGAGGAAGAAAGTAAAGATAATTGGAATTATTACAACCTAGAAACTTAAAGGAAGGTCTCCGTGGTTCCAAAATGCAGATCTCTGAGGAAGAGGCACTGCTCAGCTGGCTTCAGTGTTTCTGACCATAAAGGAGGAGCTCTGTTGCCCTGGGACCCAGAACTCTGAGGAACAGGTGCCAGCCAGGTATTGGTGTCGCTGGGGAGCCTTGAGGAGGCTGGTTCTGCAAGCCTAGAACAAACTGCGAGTTGGACTAAGCTGCTGCTATGGGCTAGAACTGCTGCTACCAGGGTGACAAAGTGTGGCTGGAGGGATGTTCACAAGAACTATACCCAGATAGCCGACAAGAAATGTACAGTAAGAGGCAAGAAGTAGCTTCTTCTTCCTCCTCCAGCCTCCTAGTCTGCCTCTATCGCCCTGTATTGGCAGAGTCTAACATGGAGCCACCTGGCAAAGCAGAAAGAAGTATGGCTGGTGAGTCTTTGCTTCAGCATCACAAAGTCAACAATAGAAGGTTGGATTTAGAGCTGAGCGACAATAACCTAGTAACTGGCATATTGGTGCAAGAACTGAATTTATAATTGAGGTAAAATTTGCATGAAGTGAAACACATTGTGCTCAGTGTGAAAGCACTGAATAGATGGTTGGTGAGTAGACCATCTACAAACACAGGTGAATAACCTCTGATTAAGTAGAGAAGCATTTAAATAAATAAGGCTGGCAATTGAAAGACCGATACTGAAAAACGGGCTCACAATAGTTAGAGAAAAGGTCTTCAGATGGTCTGACCTCCCCAAAAAGCCCTCAAATCATTTTCTGGGTGACTAAAACAAGTGGCTTTGACTTGGCCAGCTCCTATTTCCCACTATTCACTAAATGAACACACTCCTGGCTGAATATAGTCTGTGTTTATTCAACTGCTCTACGTTGTCGTTTTTAAAAGTTTGTACTGATGAAATAATTAAATGTACAGAGGATTCTGCTTACTGGAATCCCTTTGGGATATGGTGGCTTGAATCTATTAACTAACTCACATAGTGACAAAGAGCCCTGAAAAAAACATATTAAAGAGGCTTCTTTCATTTTATATTTCCTCATCCAATTCAAATTTTGCATCTGTAACAAGTACATTCTAAATCAAGATGAAGAGGGTATTTTATATATAAAGATCTTGGCTAACCTTCAGTAATTGCTCTTCGTTGATTTAACAGAAGTATAGCTCCTTTGACTTTGTTTGGTCTCTTGGGACTAAGCGCTACAGAGATTACTTGAACTCTCAAGTTCAAAGCTCAAGTGGATGTTGTGTGTAAATGCAGAATCACATGGAACAAAGTGGTTTTGGAGTCCACTGGGGAAGAACCCTGAGCTCAGAATTGGTTCCTTCTGAACAAGCCCTCTGAGAAACCTCCTAAGACATCACAGTTACCCAATGCTGTGACTTGTAGGACAGAGCCACTGGCCACTGCTTCAATAGGGAATAATTATAGGAAGTTACCAAACAGCACAAAAGCTCTAGGAAATAGCTTTCCATGAAGAGATCTGAATATCATGAAAGTTTATGTAATATCAGATTCTAGATAATATCTTTCATTCTTCAAACTAAAAATAGTGCTTCTTACAAATATTTTTACATGACTATATATATATAATTCTTGGTGAAAATAAAAAATATTTTAATAAACATATTTTATAGTTTGGAATTTATCATCTTCTTTTCCCCTTTTGTACTTATTGTTTTACTGATGTACAGGATTGGATCAATGCCAGGCTCAAGGCTGGCACCTAATAAACATTTGATTGATAGGTGGATTGATTGATTCTGCCAACCAAAGAAAACAATGGCTGATATGGCTTTACTTAATATGTCTTTCAAATAAGACAATCTGTGACTATAATATCAGTTTTTACCTCCAATAAAAATAAATCAAGGTTACTTGAAGAATAAGATTATTTTGGGTTCAAAGGAAGTCTTAATTTTATAAATAACACATCATTCCAAAAATTACTCAAAGAAAACTGAAGTGATTTGGTTTGCCTTATTCATTAAGTATCAAGATGAATTCTACGTTAGCCTAATAGATAAACTGTTATTTGCCATAAAGTTTTTCTTAAAAGAAAATTGAGGTTAAAATGGGAATTATGTATATAAATAAAGCCGGCTTCATTATGACACATATTTAGTACAATAGCTAGCGTGGTTCATACAAATCTATATTAGAGAACTGCTTTGTTCAGTGTATTCATAAATCATCAGGAATTGGAAGTTAAAATTAAACTTAATAATTTAACAAATAGTATAAAATAAGAACATATAACAAGCACAGAGAATGATAGAGAGAAAATGAAAGCAGTATTTCTCTGATGAAAAAATACATGCATAAATTGATTGGATCTGCTTGGTCTATTCCAGCTGGTACCAGCACATTTCATATTATGATGATGTGCTGTAATGGAAACTTTGGAATATTTGGGGCGTTCACCTAGGGCTCTTTCCTCTCCTTCTTTTACATAATTCTGATTTTGACTTGGTCTGTGTCAGTCCTCTGGACTTGATTTTGGGAGATGTATAAACAAGACATTTATTCTGTAGGGATGGAAATCCACTGAAAGATTTTAATATAGGGGAGAGTCCTGAAAGATTTGCATTTTGGAGTGATTTGCCTTCTATTTTGGAAGTGGATTGTAGGATAGCCTGGAGGCAAACTGGCCAATTAAAAAGTTATTGTAATCCTAGAAATGATAAGGACTTGAAGTAAGGCAGGTAGAGAAAAAAATGGAGAAAACGAGACAAACTAAGACTTTGAAAGTGGAAGTATTTACAAAAACATGGTTCCCAACTAGAAATAGAAAGTGAGAAAAGAAGAGGCTTTTAAGTTGATGAAGAAGGAATCTAAGATAAAAGTAAGCAGTTTTGAGGTTTTTGGTGTTTTGTTCTGTGTTGCTACCCGTGTTATATACTGATGTACCTATTCCAGACTAGTGCCTGGAACATAGAAATCATTCAATAAATATTTACTGAGAAAATGAGTAGTGACTTAGGAACTAGATGGATGGTGGTGTCATGAGAGATATAACAGCAGGAACCAAGTTGGGACATGAAGAACAATGAATGTTTAATTTGAGAAATCTTAAGTTTTAGGGAACTTAGAAATATTAGTTTAGAAATACTGGTCATCTAAAATAGTTTTAAACCACATGATGGAGAAAGGCATGGGTTGAAGCATCGGAAAGTGATTAGCATATCAGATTGGTTAAAGTGGTGACCATGGTTCAGATTATCTTGGAAACATATGATGACTAGAAAAAGTAAAGGGCCAAGGATAAACCTCCAAGGAATTCTAATATCTCAGGAGTGTAGAGGGGACTAGAAATTGCAAGTGAGAGTAGGTGTTCCAAGAAGTAAGAATAACGGTGGTGTACGATGTCACAGAAATCCAAGGTAAAAGGGTTGCAAGAAGGAAAACTTGAACAATATTGTTAAATACTTGAGATACGTTCAGCAGAATTAATACTATATATGTGGCAACTATCTGGTTCATTCTTTCATTCTTTCATCTTCATTTATTTAATGAGCTGACATTTTGGACTATGTACCGGGCATTTAATTAGGCATTTTGCTACAGACTGGTGCTATAATGTTATACAAGATGGACATGGTTCCTGCCCCCAGATACTTTACAATCTAGTGAAAAACAGATAAAACAAGTAGAGAAATATGTGAATGGCATTGTTTTATTTATGAAACTTATTATGAAATAATGTATTTTATTAAGAAAATGATAAGATATTATAATAGAGTTATGAAGGGATGGAGAGGTCGTGTACATCAGATAGAGTAATAAACAAGATTTTCTCTAGGGAGCTAGCCTTCAAGCTGGGAGCTGAAGCATGAGAAAGAGCCAACCATGCAAAGGTCAGATAGAAGAGCATTCTGGGTTGAAGGAAAAATCAGCATAAAGGCCCTAAGTCAGAATGTGCTTGGTGAGTTCTAGAAAATGAAAGCTTGGGGTTGCTGGAGCATTGTAGGCAAGGGAACAAGTGCTGGGAGATGAGGTCAGAGACATATAAATCCTTCCCTGTAAGGATTTATATGTCAGGTTAAGAAATCTGCATTTTATTCTAAGTACAAGAGGATCCCATCATTTCATAACATTTTAAACATGATCGTTAAGCTGCTGTTATGAGGAGAAAGGCTTAAAAAGATTCAAGATTGTAAGTGGGAAGACTGGTTAGAAAATGGTGGTCATTGTCTAGATGAGGCGATGGTAGATTAGACTAAGGTGGTCATAATGGGGAAATAGAAGATGGATAGATTTGAGCTCTATTGTGGAGTACAGCTCATAAGGTGATTAAAACACTGACTGAGAGCTAGATTCAGTTAAACCAATTTGCCACATTTTTGAAAGCACATTTCCAAATGCCAATTTATAAAACCTTAGAAGAAAAGTTAGTAGATACAGAATGAATGGCTGGTCTGGACAAGAGGTTCACGGTGGAGACCAGGGCAACACAATGGAGGCCATTGAAGGCTAGTGGTGAAGAGGTAAACCAGCTGCTTCTAAGAGGCAGGCTGAACTGAGCATGGGTCACCCTCACAAATGACTGAATAGATGACTACCTCCCCACCCATCTGTGCAGCAAATTCCAGCATAAAATAATCAATCTAATGGACTTTCTTTGACTTTATATATGACTATTTGAAGTCTGTTGAATAATACTATATTGCCCAACAATTTTTCAATACTGTAAATCTATGCTTTGAAAAATCTGTTTGACCTCCTTATCTGCTCATCAGTGTTTTACCTGCTCAGCTCCCTTTCTCAATTCCTTCAAAGGCTACTCCAAACATTTCCCACTTTCCCTAATGTTCCTACGGAACTTTCTTTTCTCTTTTTGTTGGTGTTCCAACAAAGGACTTTAGGTATGATGCTGATCAATTTCTTACCTCACTAACTATAAAATCATCTGTACCACATCCATTCTCTTATCCTTCCTTA
This sequence comes from Aethalodelphis obliquidens, assembly GCF_003676395.1. Taxonomy (NCBI): domain Eukaryota; kingdom Metazoa; phylum Chordata; class Mammalia; order Artiodactyla; family Delphinidae; genus Aethalodelphis; species Aethalodelphis obliquidens. Next base: position 14,802,350 of record NW_020837980.1, on the reverse strand, counting down.
TAATCTCAGAGGCTGATATGTTCCTCTTCCTATTCAAGACCAACAAGATCATCTTTGCCCTTAATTCTACCGCTTTATGACCCCTTAGGGATATTGTTCCAATGGTCATATCCTCTCTTTTCTATCTGTAAATGCCATACCCTATCAGGCCCTGTTCTTCAAACAATAATCATCTCAAGTCTTTCTCATCAATGAAAACAACCTTCCCCCTTAATTCAAATTAAATTATTAATTCCTTCAATCTGCATCCAAAATTTTTGAGAAACATATACAGACACACACACACACACACATATATATATGTATTCAGCCACAACCTGATGCTATTTGCTTCCTGCTCATACCCACTGCTCACATATGATCTTGCTGCAGTCAGTAAGGGTTCCCAACTCCCAAATGTAATAAGTGGTTTGTGGCCCTTATTTTGTCAGTTTTTTGCTGCAAATTCTTGACTCTGCAAATCCTCTCCTTTCTATTTGAAATTGTTGAAGTCTTTGTATTCTATGATACCAGTATCAGATTTTTCAGTCTCCTCTGTCACCTCATTTTTGATATGTCCTTGAAATGGTGTGCTTCCCAGCCTTGGACCATGACCTGTTTTATTTTATACACTATCTTTGGGTTACTTATATGGTCTCAAAGTTCCAATTATCACCTACATATGGCTGACCCCCAAATTATATATAATCTCTTCCTTAAGCTTTAGATTTCCAACAGACCTTACTATCTTAGTATATCTTAATAACATATTTGCCACACCTGAACTTACTATCTCCCCTAAGCCTGCTTTCTCCTTTATGTAGATACTATCTTAGCTGATGGCCTGTCCATTGACCAAGGTTATGAGACCAGAGAGTAACTCACGATGTCTCCCTCATCCTTATCACTAACCACATGCAGGAGTTTCTACTATGGATGTCTTGGCTCTGTTGCCTCCTTACCATCACTGCAGCCACAGCTCTAGGCCAGCCCCCCATTATCTCTGAACCAGAGTAAGAGCCTCCTAACCATGACTCTTACCTCTAGTCTTTCCTACATTCTTCCTTCTCCTGGACTGTTCATTCCACTACCAGCCCCCGCCATCACCCAGAGCACACCTACTCCATGGCCTACACAACAGGGCATCTAAGGCTGGGGACTTTGATTGTACCTTCATTGTACCTTCATCCTTTGCTACCTTCATCCTTTGTACTTCATCCTTTGTACCTTCATTTGTACCTTCATTGTACCTTCATCCTTTGCTACTCTCTGCCTTCCTCTTTATTCTGCTATAGCCTAAATTGCTTATGTTCCTCAAGAAGATGATCTCCAGTTGTTGCTTATGGTTTCCCTCTGCTTGTAAAACCACTTCCCACTCTTCATATAGGTCAGAGTGCTGGTATCTATCATCTCTAAGACAATTTTCCAACCCTTCTTATCATGTCCCAAGTCTGTTTGTTTCTTTTCCCTGTGTTTTCTATAATACGCTCTGTAGAAATGTATTTCTTTACTCACCATATTAAAATATGTAATACACACACATCTTTACCAATTAGAGTGTAAGGACCTTGAGGGTAGGAGTTGTGCGTTTTTCCCAGAAATTTTACAAGTTGCCTAAGACATGATGAAGTCTCAAAAATATTAATTGATTTTATTTATTTATTTAAATTTTAATTTTATATTGGAGCATAGTTGACCAACAGTGTTGTGTTAGTTTCAGGTGTACAGCAAAGTGATTCAGTTATACATATACATGTATCTATTCTTTTTCACATTCTGTTCCCATTTAGGTTATTACAGCATATTGAGCAGCATTCCCTGTGCAATACAGTAGAAAAAAATATTAATTGAATAAACACATGAATAAATGAATCTGTGGTTGCTAAGGCTCTGGGTAAATACTCTGCCAAAAATACCAACAAAACAAAAAATTTTCTGAGTACACTCTGATCCCTGCCTTTTCACAATTAGAGGCTCATTCCTTCAGTTTATGCTTTTATCTCATATTAAAAGCCTCATGGATGGAGTAAGCACTTAGGGTCAGAAGGAAAAGCAGCTGGGGAAAAGAGATGTTCATGTGGAGAGTTCTGACTCTTAGGGTAGTTGTATTAGCCCTAAAAGCAGCAGCACTGAAGGAAAGAAATATTTGTGAAATCCTAGTGTATGTGGAAGTGTGTTAGGTAATGCATTTTTCACTGGGTGACTGGAGAGACTGCAGGATCACAATCACACTCCTCCTAGACTGTTGCCTTCCTGACTATTTTATCTAGGCAAACAAGGTTGAAGAATATTATTTGTTTCCTCTTGATTGTTAGTCATTGACATTAAATTTTAAGCAGCCCAAAAGGAATGCAATGCCCTACTTCTTTTGTCCCTTTTTGTTGGGCTTTCTATAGAACTGTAGATTCAAGGATAGGCCAATGAAACGATGTGTCACAGACAGACCCAGACTGACTCACTGACCAACTGGCCGCAGGATCAGAATGTTTAAGTTTGAAGGAAAGGGATAAGAAGGTAGGAAACTAAGCAGAATTCAAGAAGCCGAGTACCTGCACCTAAGAAATATATGTACACATATCTGGAATGAAAAAAAATCCTCAGTCTGAAAATATTTAGTCTTAAGTGTCTACACTAATCAATAAAAAATGTAGGACCTGTGTTAACTAGTGTCTTCACGGAGGCTCCAGTGCCCCTCCTTCCTGAGTCCCAAACCTTACCATAAATGGCACTAATGTCATGTATTCTGTCTATTAAATTTAGAAAAGAATTGTTCTGTCTACCTGCATGAAAAATTCATTGCTCCCTGTACTGGAAGTGGTTTTGTATTTAATATAGTTATATCTTACTTGTCAAATTGCTTTTTGGGTTAAGAAATTTTTTTTCTAATTCCCTGCTTTTATTTATGATCTTATTACATTTTTACCTGTTGATGTTTATTTTGTATTTGACGCTCAGTGAATTTTCTCTGGGCCTGCGTTTTTAGTACTGGCCGATGTTTTATCACATATTGATTCCCAATATTTTACACTGACTCACTGTTGATATGAGGATCACACTGGGAAGTAAGATGTTTACATCTCGCTATGAATAGCAGATAAATGAAATAATAAAGGTTGCCAAAAGCTGAGGAATAAAGTAAGCCAGTGCTTGTTTGCTCTCAAGGATATATTGCTGTGGAGCTTAGAACCAGCTAACTTCATAATGCACAGAGTGAAATGGTTCTGGGCAGCAGGCTACTATTTTAGACATTTGAGATAGTGAAGAAAAATTTTGCAAAAAGCACTATTCAGAAGAGAATGCTTAATATTGGTCTATCATAAAGTACTTTATTGAAAATAAAAACCTGACTATTTTGGGCTTTGGAGTCTGACTGATTAAGTTTGTATCTTCTCGCTGCTTTCCAGTTCTGTGACCTGACCTTGAACAAGACATGTAGCCTGTCAGTGTCTTGGGTTCCTCACATATAAAATGCAAATAGTAATAACACCTCTATGATTGTTACGAGGAGCAATAGAGTTAATGCAAGTAAGCATTTAGAACATTGCCTGGTGCATAATGTGTGTGATAAGTGTTAGCTATTGTTATTCCTATTATAATTAGTCATAAGGGAATTGCCTAAATAAAAATCCCATAAGTAGAGGCATGTTCTTTTAACCTTATTTCTGTAAATTTCTTTTGAAATAAGCGCCTATTTAACCCACAGGATATAATCAATTGTCTACTTCTTCTGATTCAAGAACTCACATATCGATTTTATCAGACTAGCCTCAGTTTTCCAGGTAGAGTTGAATGCGTTCTTTGGTCTCTCAAAGAACTTCCCTCACATTCTCTTGTGGCACTAACCATAATGTATCATAATTATCTGCTCACTTATCTTTTTCCCCAAGTAGGATGTTGATTCCTTAAGGACAAAGGCAATATATTATCCTTTATTTTTACCTCTAGGATTGAGAAGAAGGCTTAGTAAATAATGGCTGTTCATAATATATTAGCTGAACAACATATAACTGTCCCTAAATGAAATGAGCTCTAATATTGTGCTGACTTGGACTGTCCTTTTTCCTGACCCCTTTTCTATATTAGGTATTAATTTCAAGTGCTCTGCATTAACAGGTATTAGTTTTTTTTTTAATTTGGTTTAACATGATAACAAAGTTTAAGATAAAAAAGATGATTGCGTAGGTATATTCTGTAGCTCTCTTAAAGTACAAGCTGATTGTGACCCAATCCTGGCTCGACTGTGTAAACTTAACAAAGTTCTTGTATTCTGTTCTTTACGGTGAATCTATTTTTATACCTTCAAAATAGTAGTGAAATACAGGTTTAAAAAAAGGAACAAATAATTAAATATAGCCTTTACTTCTCTAAATCTGTATGTGAAAGAGAACTTTTACTTCTAACCAATCTGCTGATTTTGATATCCTGACTTAGGGTAGTGGCCAGTGAGAAACTTGTCTGAAATGCAGACCATTCCCAACATATGGAAGATGGTAACTGAAAGGACCAGATCAAGCAAGTGACCTTCCTATACAGATATTAATGGGCAATTTCAACCAGAGACCACTCTAATGTTATGATGAAACAAAGCACTATGAATTTGGATATAATCTCATAAATTAACTGATGTTGACCCTAGCAAGTTACAATCTAGGTTCCGTATGTATTATTTCCTGACAGCATTCCCTTAAAGCTCAAACACCCTCTTTCTACTTTGAAGGGGCTGGTGACTCCGCATTCCTACATGTAAGGAAGAAAACATCCATTATTGCTCTCCCAAGATTCTTCCTTGGAGTTTGTTTTTGGCAAAGGCATGTGTTAAAACTTATCTCACTTCAAAAGTGAAATGCCCCAACCAGCAGACATAGAATTTACCTGTGTAACTATAATGACCAGGTTTTAATGAGACATGATCTTCAAAATAAAAAAGGGAAGCTATGCTTATTATGTTTAGTCGAATTTAATATGCTATAAAGCAATAATAATAAAAGTACTTTTGAGGTAATATAGGAAATCCATACACATACACAGACATCAATACTAACTATGCCATGCTAAAATATATATAGATGTACATAATATGTATACATTCTGTAAATTGAGGTTGATAGCTAGTTGAATTCACATTTGGCTTTATTCAGTGTTTGGTTGCCAGCTGCTTTTCTTTTGTACATTGTGATTAATTTCACTGTCACCAGATTTTATGTTACTGAAAGAGTCTTTGACTGAACCTAGTTAGAAACCAGGAAGGGGACTAGGAACCCAAGTTGTTGGAACAGCCTCTATTGTAGTCTGATCTACTCACTAAAATTCTATGGTCAGATAAAAACCATGAAAGAAGAGTAAAAATAATGACAGCATTTTTTGCTTTTCAAATGAAACTCTTACCATAGTGCTTCACTTTTTGAAATACTTTGTTTGTTCTGTATTAATGTATATTGCCAAGCTCTTAAACTTCTGAGAAAATGAATTAAAAAAGATGTGCTTTCTCGATTGGTATGTGAGAAACCCCATGGAATGTGTAATACAAAAAGCTACATAGGCAAAATGTTTTATAAGCATGTTTAAAAGGGGAATCTATCCAGCCCTTTCTATAAGCTCCTGATTGCTGGTTTGTGTGCTGTGAAGAACAAAACTTCAACTCAAAATGCAAATCATACAGGAATCGTAAAAAGGCACAACCCAACCCTGCTATCACAGTAATTAAGATTTTCAAAGTAAAATTATTTTCTTCTTCTTTCCCTTCTCTCTCTCCCTAAAAGAAAAGAGGCAATTTAATGGGCTTAACAATTTGGGGATGCTTTCAGTCAAGGATGTTGCAGGTAAAATTTATGCCACATTTGTTCAAAAAAAAAAAAATTCCCTTTTTTGGTAGGTATAAAGTCCCTCCCTTAATTAAGCCTTCTGGGGTTTCAATGTGTTGATCTCATTTTAAACCAAGCTCAGCACAATTAGACACACTGAGGAGATGGAAGATAAGCAGTGTATACAAAAACATTTCAGACAAATGTTTCATCCTGCAAGGCCCTGATTTTCTCTTTCCATTTAAAAAATGTAGGCTCAAATAAAGAAAAGGAAAAAAAAATTGATTATTTTCAGCTTGTCATACATCTCATTTGGAGTGGGTCAGACCTCCCCGTTCACAATTACCACTAGTTAATCTTATCAGAGAAAAATTCAATTACATTTATCAAGGTTATTCCATAGACTCAAGCTATTGCTTCAAAAAAGAAATGGATTTTAGTATTAAGAATGCTGGTATTGTGTGTTCCCTCAACTTTAAAATAAAAATAAAAAAATAAATAATTAGAGCTTGCTTTTATATCCATATTATTAATGGAGTCTTGTAATAAAGTAATATTTGACAGCTTTGTAAAAAGGATTATTAATACATAGATTATGGAAGTTTAGGAGAGAGGCTCATAACTGTTAATAGACTTCAATTCTCAGCCTACACTGACATTTTAAAAAATCTAGTTTCAAATTTGATAACAGATTACCAGCTAGGCTGGAAGCCAACCACCTGATTAAGGCAATTTAAATGCTTGCAAAGTGGTGAGATTAAAATCAAATAAGTGCCGATTTTTTTTCCTGCTTCACTTATCTTTCCCTGGATTCGTTCCTTAACTACCAGGTGGTGGAGGACTCTGGGTAATTTTCCTCTGCGCCAATTACCCCAGGATGGTTTTTAGGGTGAAGCAGAATAATTACTGCACTATCAATCCAAAATGGGCTGCTTAATGTGTTTAAGAGAGATTTTGAGCCTTAGCAGGGAGGCTGCCTGAAGCGTGCTCTGCTCGTGGTGCCAAAGCCCGCTCGGCCCACTAGGAGAGTTAACCGTTCAGTGAGAGTGCAGTACACACCCAAGGTGAAAGAAAACAAGGAAAACTCCCGGGAAGCTGTGGGAAAGTTAATGAGCTGCTTCCAACGTGTGGCAGGCTGCAGTCGCAGGTGGCTGACAGAGACAGGCAGGTTAAGAAAATAATATTTATCATCCAGCTGCCAGGACTCTCTTTATCAAAACTCTTTCTAAAATCCATACAACAAGAAGAAAAACGGGCTTGAAAAAAATTTTTTTGAAGAGAAACAAAAACAAAAAGCCCAAAGCAGCTGTTATTCAAATGCTCTTTCCTTGCTGATGGTTTAGAAAGAAAGCGGGATACAGCGACTGAATCTGACAGCAGTTTTTAAACATTTTCCTGCAAATAAAATGGAAAAAAAACCCAAACACCAGAATCAGACTATTTATTTAAAAATGAAAATTAAGCTGCAACTTTGAAATGACACTACTAAATTCTATTTTGTAGCAACCTCAAATGAAGTAACATCTTCCATCTGTTGAGCGTGCTCTGAATTTCCTTAATTATCACTATCTGAATGTAAATTTTGAGCTTTAGCCAGTTTGTCCAAAGAAGCACAATGTTAATTTAAAAGAAAAATAAAGAAATCTTTATCTGTAAGGGGGCTGCTGCAATTTCTTCCATTCAGTTATTTCTTTATATTGGTCTTTATATGATCTGTACCTTCTCTGTTTTCAGTGTGCTAAGATTTTTAAAAAATTATTTAATCAAAGACTGATTTACGATTTAGCTTAACAGATGGTTTGTGATAATGTGAGTCAAAGTGTTTTCAGAGAAATGCAGCATTTGAAATCATGAGTGTGTGTGTGTGAGAGAGAGAGGGAGAGAAAGAGAGAGAGAAGAGAGAGAAAATGTTTCTGTTTTTATGGATTTGCATTCCTATCTGTATCTGGAAGTCAGAGCTTTTGATTGCTGACCCCAGTGGGGTAGTATTCCATATGAAACTGATTTATTAATGCAACCATTCCTGGTTCCTTTCCTCAGTAATCAGTTTCATCTGAGAAGAAAAAAGATAAATGAGGACTGAGGGAAACGCATACTGCTCTGTGTTCTAAGGACACACGTTCTAAGTACACATTGGAAAGAATATCATGAACTTCCTATTGGTAGGAAACGAACTCCTATCCGTTCTAACAGATGCTCTGGTTTATAAAGAAAAGTGTTTTGTAAGGCTCACACACAATCCATTTAAGATTATCACATTAAACCATATTTACTTCAGAGGGCTGTAATAATTACAAATGCACTTGAAAATCCCCAGGACTTTGGCTGCTGTGTCACAGATTTATACTCAAACATTTTCATTTGATGTGCAAAGTGAGAAGTACTCTTTAGTGGCAAGACAATTATCTGATTCTACTAATAAATGACTGCACTAGTAGTCATTTTTAATTGAACAATTATAGGATATTGCACTATCAGTTGATTATAGAAGTCATTTCATAAATGTCAAAAATCTCTTTAAATGAATTAGGAAGCTCCAAAATAACTCCAGCAATCAGCCAGCAATAACACAATAATCTGTTTACCCTGTTGTCAGCTGAATTCTTACCATTTTGTTGAGGGGAGGACGCTACGAGGAAAAGCAGAGCACAGTGTAGTGAGCCTTTTCTTAAAGATTATGCTTAGCTCGAGCAGAAGCAACCACCTAAGCTCTGATTAACATAGATTTGGAGTGTTCTCAAGAGCTTGTCTCTGTATAAAATGTGTTACAAAATTAAAGCTATCCCACAAATGCAGACATCACAAACATATATGTGTGTTCCATACATGAGAAATAGTAAGATAAGTTGATCCATGGGCACTGTGTTAGAAATTCTGGGCTTGGTCCATCAGGATTCTTCGCCTCACATTCCTTAGCTTTGGTTCTTTGCCACCTCAATTCTTTCTGCCAATTATACTTGAGTTGAATCTCCTAAATGTTTATTCAGCATTCATCAAATTTTATTTAAAAAATAACCCAGAAGAGGTACTATTCTTAATATCACATAACAGATAGATGCTGCCCTGCTGTTTTCAGTTTCTCGTACTTTGCTGTTGGCATGGAGTGTGCATGCGCATCTGGATATAACAACATCACATTTTCAGCTGGTAAGAGTGAAGCCAGAGGTGAATTAATTTTCACTTAAAGTTGCCATGACCACAGAATATGTTTCAAGACTTAATATGCAATTTTATTGTAAAATAAATATTTCTATAACACATGGCATATATTTCCCAAAAAAACTACACTCTAACTTTGCAAACCAAATTTTAGGTATTTAATACATAATTTTTTGATTGCCATCTTTTCATATTTATTGCTTTCCACTCAACAGCGCTTCTTGATATATTAGCTATGCATTTATTTTTCTATGGAATTCTGACAATGTGACTTACAAGCAAAAATGTCGATGTTTGTCTTCAGATAAAGATATCATTTATAAAGTCCTTTGTGGAATAAAAATATCCAAAGCAAGAAATAAAACTTTGACTTGTTATTTCGTCAGTTTAGGATAATTTCCTTCAAGCTCTTTAGAATGTAATTTCCTCACATATTTTAACTTAGAGGCATCTGAGTACTCAGAATTTTCTGTCCCTCACTTGATATATATGGAGGATACAAGATAATGCCTCATATGTTCTTTTCAAGTTGCACATTCAACAGCTATAGATAACACAGCAGACAAATTTCTTGGTCCCTAGAATATTCTTTGGAGTTGCCTTCTCTATCTCCCTGAGCAGGTCTCAAGATTAGGCCATATATATTCCCAAATCTCTGCTAGAGATCAGAATGATTCTACCAAAAAGTCGACTGGAATACCTTGAGAAAATCCTAAGAACAGAGAAAGGAAGATTACTCAAAAGACTAGAAAACTTATGACAGCATATATTTATGGGTAGGATTGAATGACATTCTTATTTCTAAGAAGACTAGGCCAACTACCTGTGGTCTTATATTTCTCTTATCACATTTACCGCTGGCAGTGTAAGCAGAGAAAACTCAAAGCAGCAAAGAAAAACCTCTGTAAAGCCCACATGGTGTCTTAAGAGAACTGAAAGAAAAAGAAAAAAAACCCAATAAAAACACGTATGGGTGTGTGGTAGTTAGGACTGACTCAAAACTGGCTGAATGGCTTTGCCAGCGACATGGGTCATGACCTTAGATGACATGTTACTCACCTGACCTGTCCCTGAATTTTTATCTAATGTTATATAAAATAACTATTGCCTCAGAAAAATCTTTTGAAATTAGTTACTTAATTGCAAGATTTATACAAACTTAGATGAAAAATATCACACCTAAAATAAACTATTTACTGATAATGAGTGATATTCTGTTAACTGTTACTATACCACATTGTTTTCTCCATTTTCAAAGAAATGAAATAGAGGGTTCTTTTTAATCTGATATCATTTTTAGATACCCTATTATTTTATGTACCACTAAGAAAAAAATGTTTAGTTGATTATGTCAGTTGTAACACACATGTAGATATAGAATCTGAAAAAAAAGTACCCCTTAGTTTCACTAAAAGAAGGTAGCATAATCATAACATAATTTTTAATGATTGAAAAGGTATCTCAGTCTCCTGGAATGTGTTAAAGTTACCATTATCACTAAAAAAAAAAAAACAAAACACTATTGCAAAATAGGGTGAAAAAAAGCACTGTTTGATTATATTTTTTGCAATAAGTAATACTTTACCAGTAACAATAAAATTGGATATTATCATAAGTCATGTTTCTAGTCTTAAATGATAAATTATGTTTTTCTTATTGCCATTGGACAACTGAACAAACACACACATATATATGCGTATATATATATGTAAACAATACTAGTACACATTATATATACAAATGTCTACTTTATCACAGATTTTTCATAAATTTTAATGTAATGAATAAAAAAGTTTCAATGAATTTCTACTGATAAATCAACTGTAGAAATAGGAATAGAAAGTAACTGGCATACAAAGTAATCTGACAAAATTGAAAAAATTGAATTTTTATTCTACTTAATATTTATCTGTTTTCCTCCTTTACAAGATTTCTTTTCTTTGGTATTCCCCCATGAGTATTTGAGATTACTCCAAGTAGTAATCTCAAATAAGGGTCATGTGTATGCTTATTTATATCAATATTATATTTCTAGTCATGCCTATGAGGAAAACATTTTAAGGCCTGGAGAGTAGTAATACATTTTTTTTACAAAATACAATCACAGAGTATTGCCTTATAATTTGAGCATTAAAATATGAGTTGGGGTTTTAGGAAACATAGACTGATGCAATCAAATAGTTACTCTCTAAACCTTTCTCTAATGTTAAGGGGTAAATAAAATGCATATATAGAAAAAGTTATTAAGAAAAAAATAGCTAGGATATATGGGATTTTAAAGCATCTGTAAGGAGCTAAAATACAATGAATTGTGTATTATGGGCAATGTTTGGAGAGCCCTCTGCACTATATAAAGCTACCAAAAAACTTTCTTTCTAAAAGTCCATCTTTTAATATTTTGGTCATAAAACTGAAAATAATTAAGAGACTTGAGCTCATTGGTTTTCAATTTCTGAATGTTTAGCTGAAACTCAAGTGTATCATATGCTGTCATTTAAAGACTTCTAAAAGGGAGCAATGATTAAATTGGAAACAAAACAAAAGACAGGAGAACACTTGCTACCTTCAGAGAACTGTTCAAACTGGGAAATAAGTAAGCTTTGCCCTTTTTCACTTTCCATCTTCACTTTTTCCTGACCTTCTTACTTATTTTTCTGGTCCTTTTCCTCTCCCCTTGACCTCACTCCACTGCTCTGTTTTGGTGTACTATTATACTCACATTGCCTGAGAGTACCTCGTTTCTAAATTTTGTGTGTCATACTCTATGCCCTAGAGCTTGTGGTTCTTAAAGCCTTCTTTAAATAACTAAAGTCTAGCAGTAAAATAATTCAAGATAACATACTGGTGTGAATCAACATTTCATATGTTACTCTTCCAACAGCTTAGCATTTAAAAAATTTTTTAAATTTTATATTGAAGGATAGTTGATTTACAATGTTGTGTTAGCTTCAGGTGTACAGCAAAGTGATTCAGTTATACATATACAGATTCGCATTTTAACAGAAGATTTGTTAAGGTTACTGCTTTATCTCAAAAAATAAATATGTAAACTAGATTTTCAGAAACAGGGACAATCTAGTGATTGGATAAGCTTGTCCTCAAGTTTGTTCTATATTTTTCAATCGGAAGATATGTTTTCTTATTCTTGTTTCAACTGTAAGCTCCACTCTAGTATTTCTAATTGTCTCTTGGACATTTTCGTTGGTCATCCTGATTGTCTGGAAGGCATTTCATGTTTAACATAGTCCCAAACAAGCTCATTCTCTTACCTCCTGAAACCTTTTCTTCCTTTTGTGGAAGGTTAATTTCTTGGTTAATAGCACCATTGCCTTCTCTGCCAGCTTTGCTAGATTTACTGCCCACACTTCTTCCTCTCCTCTGGCCGCTACCCACTTTCAGCTAAGTAGACAAGTCTTCTAGATTCATCTCAGCATTAGCTCTTGAATCTGACTCCTATCTGCTCCTACTGACATTGAGTTAGTTTAAGAAAGTAACTTTTCTTAATAGAGTTATTGCAGTGGACTCCTAAAGTTTGCCTGTAAGAAGGTGTTTTCCTTGTTTATAATGTGTGTACTCTCTAATACGTCACTATAAGTACCTTTTATAAATGCCAGCCATATGTTTCTCTCTTGTTTGAAAATTAGACTCCTCATTACTTTCATTATGAAGTCTAATCACTCAAGCATGGAGTTAAAAAAACAACAACAAACTTTCACACCCAGGCTTAACTGTTCTCTTCTGCTATGTTTTTGCAAATAGCCCACCCAGCCCTTACTCCAACCTAACAGAGTGCCATTTTCCAAAAATAAATAACTCTTCCTTGCATTCTAGTCTTCATCCAGGTTACTGGCTTGCCTAGAATGTATCACACTTACTGACACTGATGATTTCTTTCTCATCTTTAAGATTTATTTCAGATGCCATATCCTCTGCAAAGGCTTTCCTGACTCTCCCAGGCAGTTGACATCTCTAACTTAGGCATTATTTATTATTGTATTGTCTATGGGAGTATGTTCCATTGTAGCCAATTCCCAACTGCCAGGACAGACACTGGACTTTCCCTTTTATATCATAATAACATCTCTTGGTCCCAAAACCTCACTCCATGGTTGGAAGTTATCAAAGTCCTGAACCATTGAAACACTGAGGGTATCCATTCAAAATAGTTTGGATGGGGTTTAGTACACGCAAGTCTTAGATCAAGGTGGGGGGTATAATAAAGACTATGTCTTTTATCTGGAGAAATAATGACTGACACACAGGCAATTGTTGGTGGAAGTCCTTACCAACAGCCATGAGAAACATGGCTAAGATCCTGAATTGTGACTGTGGACAAAAGGATGGAGAGAAGACAAATATGAACTTGGTGATCAGTGTGACATGGGATGAAGGAAAGAGCAAAGTCTAGAATGACTCTCAGGTTTCTAGTTTTGCTAAATATAGATTCCCAATAAGAGAAAAAGTGAATGTAAGAGGAGAATCAGCTTTGAACATCTGGATTTAGCTGCTTTTATCATCAAAGCATGTATTTCCTTTAAATAATTAGATATATTAGACTGACATCCTATGGACTAGATCAGATGGACTTTTTTTTGTAAAGGGCCAAACAGTAAGTATTTTTAGCTTTGGTTGCAGCTGTTTAAACTTGCCTTTTTAGGGTGAAAGCAGCCATAGACAAAATAGATAGGCATGGCTCTGTTCCAATAAAGCTTTAGTTACAAAAACAAATGGCAAGCCAAACCCAGCCTACAGGCCATAGTTTGCTGACCCCTGATCTAGAAAATTGAGGTTCGCAGTGTATAGGAGGATGAATGCCATCACAGTGGATGAGATTATTCAAAGAAAGAATGTAGAGGGAGATTAGTGTGTCATTGGATCAGAATAGTAGGAACCATGAAGAAATCAGCATAAAATGATCAGATGTCAGAAGTGTTGGAAAACAGGAAAGAAGATTGTTATGGAAATAGGCAATGGGATGTTTAAGAAGGTTAACTGTTAGTGCAGTAGAGCTTTAGTAAATATGGGCAAAAGAGAAAGAAAAAAAGATCACTGACTTGATTTTGTAATGAAGCAATCACTAGTGACCTGAGAGTGAGAAATTCAATAGAGTCAGGGGACAAATGTCATTTTGCAGTAGGAGGAGTCAATGAAAATATAAAAGGGAAACCAACGAATATCCATTACTCTCAAAATGTTGACTCAGGTAAAAGACTGGCAACCTAGTGCAAGGGAAGAAGTTTTTGTTGCTCCCAGTTTTGCACTGCCCTTTGACCATCTGTATAGATTTAGGCAGGGTATGAAATATATATTAATAATTATACATTGTTACTGCTATTACACTCTTTAAAATCTATAATTAGCATGTGTTACTTGGCATGCAGTCAAATTGAATGTTTTGGAATTTTAAGAGCACAGGTTAAGAATTATTTGTTCAAGCTTGTTCACTGCTAGTTTTCTTTTCTCTTTCCTGGTTGGCCTGAGTCTGTTAGCCTCTCTTCAAGCACACCTGATACCCTTTATTAAACCTTTCCTTCTGCATTCTTCCAGAATTGATTTGACTCCTTTTCTCTGTGACATCCTCTGCTTGATCTGCTTCTATTCCTGTATTTGCTCCAGTTATGCTAATGATGGTTCATATAGGTGCCATATCTGAAATGTCAGTCTCTTAAACTTTGGTACTTGACAAAAGGACTATATTTACCTAAGAGAGTGAGGTCACATGCACATAATCGATATAAATGTGAACTTGTATGCATGATAATCTCAAAAATGTATTAGAATCCTGTGAAGAAAGTTTCAAAACATTAAAATAATCTGGAAGAAAGTGATTATATATTTAATATTCAAAATATACTTATAAAATGAGGATTCCTACCATTCCACCATCCTGCCCTGTCCAAATATGAAGTGATGTTCAGAGAAGTTGTATGTTGAAAATAGTAGTGTAGTACCAACACTTATTCTGTGCCCACGTTGTGGAGAGATAATATATATTATTCCTGAATTATTCATTATCTATGAATGGAGAAAATTGTGGTGAAAATTCATTGAGTAATTAATTCTGTGCCAGGCCCTATTCTAAGCACATAGTAAGTGTTAACTTATTTAAGTCTTATAATAGACATAAGAGGTAGTTACTATTGCTATCTCCATTATACAGATGAAGAAACTGAGGTTCAGAGAGGTAAGTAATTGATCCCAGGTTACATGACTAGAAAGTAGTGGAGCCAGGATATGAATTCAGGAAGATGGCTCTAGAACCTTATCTCTTGACCACAGAGATGGTGTGGTTAATTGTTAACCTGTGAATGATGGAGGTCAACTCTCCCTGGAATATTATTAATTCATTTGAGAAAAAGAATCAAAAGTAACTCAAATTTCTTTTTCAGTAACATAATATTTCTTATAGTAATAAAGGTCCAGACTGTTCCTTTCATTTTCTCTCGAGTCTCTAAGACACTATCCCTATAGGCCTGGTCAGTATTTCTTATCATACTGTGAATGGAGCAAGAGGCTTTCAAGGTTTCTCAATCATACTTGAATCAGAATTCTTGTTAGAAAGTACAGACAATGCTCCAGGGCATTGTAACCTCAGTGGGAATTTTCTGGCTTCACAAACTTCAGAATAAATAGATTCCATTTGAGAATTACAGAGAAAGTGTGAAAAAGTGACCTCATCACAGTCTCCACCCTTCTAGTCCTTCTCTTCCCAACCCACTTCAATTTTTTTCTTTCTCCATAGATAATTTTTTAAAAAATTGTTTCATCTATAGTCCAGAGGATTGTGAGGAGGCTTAAAGGAACCACAAGCCAGCAGAGCTCAAGAATGTGAAAGAATGGACCACGTATCAAGGTGATTCTGGTGAGACGTCCATTAAAGGGGATAAAGGGTAGATGCTGTTCCCCCAGGGCCTGAAAGGTGCATCTGCTAGGTTTCATCTTGCTGTCTCTTATTTCTAGATGCAAACAAATGTCTCCCTCAAGTTTTTCTCTTTCTCATCAGCAAGTATATACACATAGGTCTACTACAATATGTTCTGTTGAGATTTCCTCAAGCTTGCAGCCTCAGAGCTACAACTGATTAATTCATTCAGCAAAATATTTTTCTGATACCTTTGTTAGACAGAGTACATCTGAACTACTACTCATATAATGGCATCTTTGAGTAAGTACTCTACTCATTTGCAGTATTGACTTTCCAGAACATTTTTCTTCCTGTCATTCAAGGGAATATCTGTTACATGAAATCAGCCCCTATACTCATAATATTATAGAAAGCAATTTAATTACTGAAAATATCAAAATAACATATGATTAGCATTAAGCTACTAAGCAGTCAGTGATACTGAGAATTCCTGAGGATATTTCTCTAAATGCGGCATGTGGGATCTTCCCAGACCAGGGCACGAACACGTGTCCCCTGCATCGGCAGGCGGACTCTCAACCACTGCGTCACCAGGGAAGCCCTTGCTTTATTTTTGAAGCTCAGTTATAAAGAACATATACCTCTAGAACAGTTTCATCCTCTTGATAAATGAAACTTTTATTATTATAAAGTTTCTCTCTTTATCCCTTTTATTCTTTCTCTAGAATCTACTTACTCTTATATTTATACCACAACTCCAGCATCTTTAATGGAGTGTTCAGGTCCACTGTCTGCGGCTTCAAGCTGGGGTAGTTTGTATTTCACAACCATCAACCTGGAAAGGGGATGACCCTGGTGTGATTCCCCCCCTGCATCTCTAAGAGCATCAAGGAATTTCCTTTCCAGTTCTGAGCTCAGCCTTCAGTTGAATGAGAGAAGAGGAGCAACATGAGGATGAGGGGATGACAGTAACAGGAAGTGAACAGTAATAAAGGATGAAGAAGGTATGTGAATAGGTGTTTTGAGGATGGAGTGGGTGACATTCAGCAAAGGGGACGGGTGTAGGGACACAAAGCTGAAGCAAGAAGGATGAACAGAGCTGTTGTCTTATGGCTAAATGTCTGGAATAACATCGCAAATGCACACTTATACATATTGGTATTTTGATACTTAAAATGGGCAAGTTATACCAGAATATTGCGAGCAATTAATACAATCACCAGCTATAATATATTGGGGCAGAAAATTCAAAAATGCCAGAGTATCTGAGGTTTTAGATTTTAAGCATGCATGTGAGAATATAATATTTGATGATCTTGAGCCTAGCAGAGACTTAATGCTTTGGGTCTGCGTGCATCTGACAGTTTTCCTTCCAATCAAAGGATAGCTTCAAATAACAGTGAATCTTTCCATATGATAATTATTTAAAAACAATTTCTCTATAACAAAACAAATAAAAGGAGAGAGAGAGAGATTGTACAGGAGCAGGAACAAATGGATACTTGACATTCATATTCCCGAGCAAACTTGTAAATAGTAGCATCCTCACCGGAATTAAATCAGTTGCACTGTGAGTAACTCTAGAATTCAAAGGGGCCACAGTTCTTCACTCTGTGTTGATGGAACTGAACGGCATTAACCTTTTCACTTGCGCTAACAAAGACAAGTGAAGACACGATGTGCTATGACTCCTGCACATCTATGTTTTGTTTTTTGCCCAGGGCCCTCTACAATTATCCCACACTTCAGAACTAATTTCTCTACACGTTTACTTACACTGTTTCTGCACGACTCCTGTAACACCACAATCTCATTAACTCTTTCCTTTTTTTTTCTTCCAAAAGGAGGATTTTTAAGGACATAGAAGAAATAATTATTCAGTGATATAATATTGAGTAAATCGTTGTAGCTTTTGCAAATAGGTTAGCCTTCATCCAAAGTAAATGTTTGTTTTTTTTGTGTGTGTTTGTTTTCTTACTCCTTCAGTCTTATAAATAAGATAACACTCTACAGCTTCAATCACCAGCTCTGACTACTGTTCTCCCAGTACTGAATTAAAATTCAGATTTCTTTTTAGGTGGAGACAAGAGGGAAAGGGAAAACCAAATTGAAATTTAGAACTTAAGTTTTTTCAGCAATAAGAATCTCATTACGTAAATGTTTATTTCTTCACTTTTTATTTTTTTATTTTTATTTCTTGATGTAGACCATTTGTAAAGTCTTTACTGAATTTGTTAAAATATTGCTTCTGTTTTATGAGTTGCTTTTTTTGCCGTGAGGCATGTGGGATCTTAGTTCCCTGAGCAGGGATAGAACCGCACACCCTGCATTGGAAGGAGAAGTCTTAACCACTGGACCACCAAGGAAGTCCTTTCACTTTCTTTTTAAATTAAAAATATGTATATGTAATGTACAAAAATACATATATCTATGTATACATAAAACATATTTTTCTTTTGTTTTATAAGCATAAAGTTGGCAAACAACAATTTAGCACCAAGGGTAAGCTTCTTTTAGATACAGAAATACGTGCCTGTCTTTTTGCAACTCACAAATAATTTGAGCATTGCAGAGGGATGGAAAGTTGCATTTTAAGGCAATCTATAGTATGGAATTCTCTTGATTACAATGAGAAAACCCACAAAACTTAACTGCAGAATGTTCACTATGTAAGTACAGATGGGAAAATCTTGTTTGGCTATAGTTGTAATTTTCCTTAACCAAGAGTATGTCTGATAGCAACCAACAATATACTTCTATTTAAAAAATAACACAGCCCAAGAATTAACATTAAAAAATGTCCAGGGCTTCCCTGGTGGCGCAGTGGTTGAGAGTTCGCCTGCCCATGCATGGGACACGGGTTCGTGCCCCGGTCCGGGAAGATCCCACATGCCGCGGAGCAGCTGGGCCCGTGAGCCATGGCCACTGAGCCTGCGCGTCCGGAGCCTGTGCTCCGCAACGGGAGAGGCCACAACGGTGAGAGGCCCGCATACAGCAAAAAATAAAAATAAAAAGTCCAAATTTCAGCAGGAAGAGTTGAACAATCACGTTCAGTTGTTTGACTCTAGTGCACACAGGGAAAGGCAGCTGATACAATGAGTCCAATAATGCCTTCATGGTAGATTTGTAAGAATGGGGTCTGCTTATCTGGAAGAAGAGAGGATATAGTAGAGGACATGTACGCTGTTTTCAAATATTTGAAGAATTGCCACGTAGAAGAGGAAGCAAACAGAGTGGGGACCAATGACTTATATGTGAGCTTAAAAATGGAAGAATTGATTAAGAATAGATAGGACAGACATAGAATGTAGTATCACAGAATAGAGACTTAAAACAAGACCTGGCTGTCCACCTGTCAGAGGTGTTGTTGAAATGATCTTGGCATGGAGGTTGTGATAGATGGCCTCAAGGATTACTTCCATCTCTAAATCTCATGAGGTCCCTTTCTGCTGCGTATCATTCTCTTCATGAGAATTCTACCAAAGAATGTGCAGAGTGTTTTCCAAGCCATGCTTTGAAGAACACTAGTTCTGGTGGATGTTAATAGGTGCTTTGCGAAAAAAAAGGACTCTGTGGTCAAATTAGTTTGGAGAACATTGTTTACCATACCCTCTTCTTGGAGAATAAAAATGCACATTTGCATAGTAAAAGTTCGGAGCAGCCTTGCATTAAAAATCCTTTTTAACTTGGAATAACCCAACACTCTCTGAATTTAATTGAATATAAGCACTTTTACGGTACACCTATTTGCAACCTGAAGGAACAGTGTTCCCTGGAATATTAGTTTTGGAAACAGCAATTAATATACAATAAAAGCAGTTCCTTAAACCGAGGCAAAATGCCTTTTGAATACATTTATAGATATTTAATATACAAAGGAGAAAATTGACATGTAGAGGAAAGATTCTTTTCCCAGAAAGTTAAAAAGTTATTATAAAGGTCCCAAGACACCTGCATTTTAAATATAAACCAATGATGTATTTCAAATATTTTGCATACATTAAAACGTTGTCCTTATTCCTCATAATTAAATATCCAATTAATGAATCTAATTTTGGAGAGTTTCTAACTGAGACTAGAAATTGCCCCATTTTTCTGTCTGTCTGTTGATTTTTATCTGTATAAATCAATTTTCTTAATTTTGTAAGAAATACTCTTCTTTATAGTTGTATCATTACTTTCACTTCTCTATTGTAAACTCATCTTTATGAAAGCATAAAGATCAAATGCACACACTTGTCAAATAATGACACAAGCACTGTTGTAAAGATGAAAATGGTGACACTATTGACACTGAACTGTTGTCTGGGAGACAGTGCCCCCATGCGATAGCTCAAAATTTCCATTCATTAAAAATGTTAAACACCCAAATTTGGTATATAAAATGTTGTTTAGAGCTTCCTATACACAATGAGTAAATCATAAATATATTAAATTTCATTATTATACCATTAGAATCATCTTTCAATAATTACCTTAATTATAAACATTTAAATTCAAAGTTGATCATATCAGTCTCAGATAATGTATATTAAAGAATTTATTACTTCACTTATAATTTTCGTTCTTTTGGATCTCTGGTCTGTCCTCTGGATCCATTCTCAGAGCTTACAAATGTGCTTAGGTCATTTCATTTTATAAACAAACAAACAAACAAATAAATAAAAAGTCTTTCAATACTTGTACTCTCATGATTCCATAATTCTATATTCTTTTTTATCATACTTGAACTCCAAAGGGAATTTTTAAAACTTATTATCCTTTGAAAAATAAAATTAATTCCTCTACTATGCCTCATAACATTTCCTATGTGCTATAATTGGAGTGTTGTGTTGAATCTTAATTATTTTTATCTGCTTGCCTGCTTCATTATGAGAATATAACTTCACTGAGATAAGCGTCATGCTTTATTTGTCTCTCGTATCTTCTAGGACATCATAATATTTTTTGATTCAATGAATGTATGATTGAAGAAAGCTATGTTCTCCATTGAATCCCCAGTGCCTAGCTCAGTCCCTGATACATTGTTGGGCATTCTTGTTTTTTTGATAAACTTTCTCAAGGTCAGGATTCATCTATAGTTCATTTTTATATACCATTCTATCATCCAGTATATTCTATTACATACTTCATATATATTCAATAACATTTGTTGAATGAAAGAATGAAAAATTAATATTGTAATTTATATCTGGTGCTTCCACTCTTCATTAACTGTTCATGTTGTAACTCTGGAAACTTGGGTCTCTTCACACCCTATTCCTTTTCTAAAAGTCACAATAATCTCTTAGTTCTCAAAACCATTGATATACAGCATATAACAATATTTATTAAACCATTCTTCTTGCAGCTGTTCATGGCTTCCATGAAAACATACCCTTCTGATTCTTCTAACCTTCTGATCACATCATCTTCTTTATTGTCGCTAACATTCCTTATTCTTTTGGGTTTATTTATTTGTCTTGCTTTCTACATATCTTTGGAAATTTTCTTAAATTCTAGATTTAAATTATAATCCTCTTGTCACCATGCTTTCATATTCTATTCTCACTGTGCCTGCTATACATCTATCTGTGGCACACTGTAGGTCTTAACTCAAAATACCCAAAATCAAACTGTCTTATATGTCTCAATATATTCTTCTATTAAATTTCCTTGATTAATATAATTGGTAGAGACCTTCTTCAAATTACTAAGGCTTTTTGGCTTTTTCCATTATTCATTAATTCAACAGATATTTCTTGAATGCCTACTATGTTCCAAGCACTGTTCTAGGTCCTAGAAATGTAACAGTGAACAAAATTACCTTGTCCTCATGGAGCTTATATGCTAATGGGGGAGACATACAATGGACATATAAACAAGTAAATTTAATAAATGAGGTGAGGAGGACTGCTATGGAGAAAATTAAGCAAGATAAGGGGAATAAAAAGTGATAATGGAGATTGACAGTTTATCTGGGATAGTCAGGGAAGGTGGATAAGATAATATTTTAGCAGATACCTGTATGGGAAAGGGAGGGAAACATGTGGATATCTGGGGAAAGCTGTCTAAGCAGAGGGAAGGGCAAGTAAAAAGTCCCTTAAAAAAAAAGCATATTTGACATGTTCAGGAACAGCAATGAGAGGCAGAGTGGGGAGAAAGAAAGTAAAAGATGAGATTTGAGAAGTAGAAGGGAACAAATGTATGTAGGTCTTTGTAGGTCATTGTGAGTATTTTGGATTTTATTCTGAGATGGGAAACCATCAGAGGGTGTTTATTTTAAACTGAAAGCAGTGAATTTTTAATGGCATTATTTTCAGCACCATGAGGCATGTTTTTGGCCCCAAGCCTTTACATCACTATTCTATACATTCATAGGGCCATTAGAGGGTTTTGAGCAGAATTGTGAGGTGATGGTTTCCACTGCTGGGTTGAGAGTAGACAGTAGGAAGATAAAAGTAGAAGTGGCTTAGGAGTTATTGTGGTAATTGAGGAGAGACATGATAATGCTTTGGATGAGGGAGGTGGTGGTGGAGATGGTAAGAAGTGACTGTCTTTTGAACTTCAATTGAATTTAGAGCCAATAGGATTTTTCTATCAAATCTGACAGACAGAGGGAAAGAAAGAGTAAAGCTGAGTAATTTCAGTCCTCATCAACTGAAGAATATAGTTAACATTTACTGAACTGGAGGTAACTGCAGGCAGAGCAGGCTTGGTGGCAGCCATGTGCAGTGCGAGATGCCTGTTAAGTATCTAATGGACATTCTGGGTAGGCAGTTGGATATTGGAGACCATGGTTCAGTTCAGCCCAAGGCTATGTAGCTGGGAGATGATTTTAAGAGCCTGAGGCT
This sequence comes from Aethalodelphis obliquidens, assembly GCF_003676395.1. Classification (NCBI taxonomy): domain Eukaryota; kingdom Metazoa; phylum Chordata; class Mammalia; order Artiodactyla; family Delphinidae; genus Aethalodelphis; species Aethalodelphis obliquidens. The sequence goes on along the minus strand of NW_020837980.1, from coordinate 14,779,713 downwards.
AATTTATATCCCCTGTCTCTTCTATTGCCTCAATTCTACTTCTATACAGTCTCCTTTATCTGCTTTCGTTTGTTTCTTCCTCATTTCAACTGTCATTACCACAGTCTAAGATCTTGTGATTTCTTCTGAACTATTACTAAAACTTGAAATGGTCTTTCTCCTCTGGCATCTTCCCATCTCCAATCTATCTTACCTATCTTGTTATATTCTATTGTTAGATTAACCTTCCTAATGCACAGCTATTACGTCTCTCTTTTGTACACAGTCTTCACTGGTTTCTTAAATAACATCCAACCATCTTAATGTAACCTATAACAAGCTATATCCTACTTTCTTTCATATACTATATACTTTATCCAAACTAACTTATTCATTATTTTGTAATATGATCCAAAACATGTGTCCTCAAGTAACATTTCTATATCTACAAAGTCTTCAGGTACAGTATGCTTTCTCTCAAACACCATCTAGATGAATCTTTTCCTCATCTAACCCCAAAAGATGTGTCTCCATCATCTAACCTCCCATAGTATATTACATGGTAATATACATTTTCTGTTTTGTGTTATTGTGTGCTTGCACAGCTGTGTGTATTTTATCTATTCTAATACATACAGTATGCACTCTCCTTTATCAATTTATACTTTGCATATATTATATTCCTTGGCAGAGGTCCTTATTTGTCAAAGGAAGCTTCAAAGTCTGTAGTATTATATCTTGTATATAATGGGCATTCCATAAATAATTTTAAGTAAAAGGATCTCTCCTGTGAGTTGCTTTGATCGTAAAAGACTTCCTAAACAAAAAGGAGTTTGAAGCAGGGTTTTTCCTAAAAGGAGGGACATAAAATAATGGAAAAAGCTGATCCAGGAATTCTCAGTGGAAGAAGCTGTGTGTTCAGATGTATATTTCCATGAATGCGTGCATAATCTGTGGATAGTATTAGAAAGATTTGCTTAAACGGTATAGAGACACAAATCAGAGTTTGAGAAATGTGGTTAGTGGCAAAGGTTGCGTTGCTGAAGGCTCAAATGGCCAGGTCAAAATAGCTGGATTTCATAAGGCTAACATGGATCCCTTAGAGGTGCTGGAGCACCTTATGGCCTGAAGAAACTAGGAATGAAGGAAGATTATTTTTTTAATTTGAGCATATTTTAATATCATATTTATGATGATTATCATGTATGACCTAAAAGGGTAATTTAATTGTCTTATTTTATACCTAAATTACTACCAGGCACTATATTACTACTAGACATAGGTAAATATATATATGTAATATATATAATGAATACATATATATGAATTTTTATATATGATATAAAGACCCAAATATTTTAGTTTTCTGGATTATTTTTCCCACTACTGAAATATAGCCATCAGCCAGAAGGAAAAAAAGAAAAAAAAACTTGTATGCAGAACAGAACATCTTGATAATGCAAAAAGTGATGAAAAACTCTATGGAAACCAAATCCTTGTGGGAGATACACCCCAAATAAGGACATTTTAGGAAAATGGATTATCTGGTGCGGGATCTCTTTTCCCAGAAGCACCCAGATGAGGAACAGCATGCTTCTGAAAGACTCAGAATACGTATTTTAAGGATACTGGGTAACTATGAGGGCAGCAAGCACTTGTCACTCAACTTCTTTCAACTTTTGAATCAAATCTAAAAGACTCTGAACGTGTCTTAATACTTGTCATCCCCCACCCTCACAGGGTTGTAGGCAGGATTAATGAGATAATGTTTTAAAAGAGATTGAACTCCTTGGCAGAAAGAGACTAAATATAGAACAGAGGTGTTGTTATGATAAATTGTGTAAGACTGAGCATGGAAAAGATTTTGCGATTTAACCCATTTTGAAGAAAAATGACTCAGTAAGGCTTGACTTCTTTTTGGCGAAGTTATGTATTGGTGTGAATACTTAAAAAAAATCTTGCATTTAATTTCTCTATATTCTGAAACAGAATTTACTCATCCGCTAAAGTTATTTGAAATCAAGCCCATATAGTGTAATGTGTTAGCAGAGGTTTGCATACTACTACCTACAGGCCAGATCTGGCCAGCTCTGAAAAATTTGGTCTGTTTTTATAAATAAAGTTTTATTTAAACACAGACAAATTTGTTTATCTGTTATCTCTGGCTGCTTTTGCAGTGCACTATGAATAGTTGTTTCAGAGACAATATGGCCCACAAAAATTAAAATATTTCCCATCTGGTCCTTTACTGAAAATGAATGCAGACCCCTGGTTTATAATAGGGGGTTTTCATATGACAGACATGTGTTAAGCATTCATGTGTTCTCTCAGGAACAATACAACTTTCTGCAAGTTCCTTAGCATTTGTAAGATTCAGCTTTAAATTTATTCATCTGTAATAGCACCTGCTTGATAAAATTTCGGTAAGGATTAAATTACAGGAATCTTGTAAAAACACTTAGCATAGTGCCTGTCACATAAGAAGACTGAGATAAAATAGTTATTATTGTCATTGTCCTATAACACAAATTTAATAAGCAGCTTGAACTTTGACATTCCTAGGCATGTACTTGAAATACTTTTTAACAGGCATTTAGGCAACTGTTTCCCTGAGCTCATTATTTAGTGGTCCCAGTGTTCCTATAGGACTCCAGTGTTCATATGGGAATCTTGAGAGTTTCCTCTCCCAATCGGGCAAAGATGGTGGCAGACCAGGTTTCGCATGACCTATTAGTGATTATGACCCTCTTGTGCAGCGTGTGAGGACAAAGGAGATTTAAACAGAAGAAGTGTAAATTTGGCAAAAATATAGTAATGGGTTTAAGTTTAGTGGTATTATCCAGAGATTTTATAGGCAAACTAGATATCATGGCATCAAGAACTTCCTTCTTCCGATGGCAATGTCAAATAAGGGCTAAGATTTTGATAAAAGTAGTTAATATGAAAAGGTAAGTCAATCCTGAGACACAAGTATATATAGATTACTGTGGTCCTTACGGAATGTGTAGGAGACTGGAGCCTTGATGGATGAATACTGAGGCAGTGAGCGTGGCACGTGCAGTAAACTACAAAGATGCCAAAAATACAGATTTTGGGTCTGCCTACCGGATTTCTGCCAGCAAAGAAGCAGAGTTGAAGGTGTTTCCGGAGCTTTTGTTAGGCATTAGGAAATGGGATTAGTTTCAAAACAACTGCTCTACTCAAAGAAACGTGACATAGAGGCAGTGAGTATCCCTCAAGCATTATGATTTAAAGGAATAATGAACTGAGTTGCTGTAGGGCTTTGGATTCTTAGAACTTTTGTTTTGTTTATGAAATAACTAATAGCTGTTGCTTAAAAAATAAATAAGTGGTCCTCTTTAACATATTGAATCCATACTATTTAAACGTAAGGAAGATGGCATCAGTATGCTGGATTGTTTTATACAGAGGTTCATCTATATTCAAATGTAGAGTTTATAGTCAATAGAAGCTCTTCCTGTTACATTTCATTTCCCACTACATGAAGGAAAGGACAACTTTTATTTTTTTCATATCTATATTTTTAGTACCTTAACACACAGGATATACTCAATACATGTCTGTGGAATAAATGAATGAAAGAATGTGTGAAGTCGTGGGATATCTTTGAGAATAACCAAGCCTTAAAGATGATGTGTTGGGATCTCCAGCCAAGGAAAAAGTCAAGTGCACCATTCAACAGGACCAGGAAAGAAAGAACTCTTTTAGGACCTTACAAACCGTATCTAGATCCATATGGCACACAAGCACAGTTTGTTTTAGGGGCAGTTGGAAGAAAGAAGTCTGAATTGAGGAAGATAAATGACATTTGAAGAGATTAAACAATAGATTAAACACACAAACCAGTTGACCATGGATTTCATAGAAAACAGGGTAGAGGCATACTCTCTATATAAAATGAAGGGATTAAGTCAGAAGGATGAAATTTGGTACTTACTGGCCAATTAGTGTCCAGTAATACACATTTGGCATCAAGCAATGAATGGTGTTTATTCCCACTTATGAGTAGAAAGAAATCCCATTAGACTCCCAGGTAGGGATTTTGTTAGACTTACAGCAGATAAGGTTGAGCATGTTCTTGGCAGTTTTTGAGCAAGTAAAAACTGAATGGGGCAGAAACACTGTACGATTAAAACTAGGATGGACGCTTTATCTTACATGTTTATATCAACCAAGACTTAACACTACACTAGTGTAATCTATTAATAAAAGTGCAAAAAGGTAGTCATATTGAAACATGAAGGCAATTATAAATTTGTTCACTATTTCTCTGAAAGAAATAATTGTCCACACTAGACGTGCTAAATATTAATGCTAATTGTAATCATCCAGAAAAAAATTTATTTAGCATCTTTCTTCTGCTGGCTACTGGCCTTATTACCAGGAGAGAATGATGAGCAAGATCCAGTGATGAGGGCAATATTGTGAACTAGAATATTGAATCAACCTGTTGAGGACACTTCAGCTGTCTGGATGAAACATTTAAAAAATAATCTTAAATATTTAGCACTGGAGAGATAATATCAGTTAGGAAATATCAAACAAATATTTGAAGAGAAAGGAATGCAGGAAGTAAGCTAGAGTCTGGAGTCCTTCTTACCATAGAGGTAGTTAATTGCCAAATCTGGAAGGAATAACTGAAAGAGTGAGAAGCTGGGGATAAATTTTTGACAGATGCATCAAACTTGGGAGACCAGAAATGAGAGTAGGGTTAAAACATGATATATATCAGCATTTGCTGGAAATAAAGTATACTTTGAAATGACTCTGTTTGTGAAATTGGAATGAGGTGATCCTGGATTGCTGGTCTCTTTACTCGCTTGTGTGCAGCAAATCTAGAATACTTCTGAAAGAAGAAAGCATCATCCCAGGTCTGACACTCAGTAAAAAGTAACCAGTCAAATGAATAGAGCACATAAAAATCTTCCAGTTTCAAATTCCCCATGTAAGGAGCTTAGAAGTTGCCATGCTGTCCCAACAAGTAAAAAACTGAATAGACTAGAAAAAGAAAAATTCTCCTTGAATCCATAAGAGATGGAAGAGACAGGGCAAACTGCTGCACACAAGATTGGAAAGACAGGTGAATATAGGGAGTCATGGTTTATTAGAGCTGAGACTCGGGGGCAGAAACCACTGCAGGAACCAGTGCCGGGGTAGAAAAACCTGAACTATAACTAACAAATTGCTAGAGGCTTAGTGTGGACAATTCTGAGAGTTAAAAAAATCCAGGGGTACACAGTCATAGCCACCCCCACAACAACACTGTGAGCTCCAGGAGCTCAAGCAGATTCCTAGAGTAAATATCAGAGAAAAATCCACTTAGATTTTGGGCAAAGGGGAGAAGAAAGAATATTCTGTTCTTAACAAAACCTGCCCTCAGGGTAAAATGATTAACTAGTGCCTAACCTGCTAGGTTATTAGCAGAGCCTAACTGACCTGGGGAAGGGAAATACCCAAGTCCAGATGACTGTAGCCATCTTGCCCTACCTAAAGGAAGGAAGAAAAAAACTAAGAAACACTTATGAAGTTCACTGTCCAGAAGCATAGGCTTACTAAAAAACTGAGACCAAATCATAGAACTATAGAACACTGTCTCTCTGCCCATAACTCATGATCACATTACTAAAGGCCTATTTACAGCAGTTCCTTTATACTAGTACATCACGTCCAGTTATCAAGAAAAAATTACAAGGCATACCAAAAGACAAAAAACACAATTTGAACAGACAGCGTAAGCATCAAAACCAGACATGCAGGGATGTTGGAATTATCAGACTGCAAATTTAAAACAAATACATTTAATATGTTAAGGGCTCTAATGGATAATGTAGGCAGCATGCAAGAACAGATGGGCAATGTAAGCAAAGAGATGGAAATCCTAGGATATAATAAAAAAGAAATGTTAGAGGTGGAAAACACTGTAACAGAAATGAAGAGTGCCTTTGCTGGGCTTATTGGCAGACTGGACGTGGCTGAGGGAGGAATCTCCGAACTAGAGGATATACCCTCAAAAACCAAAAAGCAAAGACAGCAAACACTGAAGAAACCAGAAAAGAGTATCCTAGGACTGTAGGACAACTACAAAAAGTGTAACATACATATAACTGCGGTAGCAGAGAAGAGAGGAAGGAACAGAAGAAATATTTGAAATAATATAACTGAGAATTTCCCCCAAACTAATGTCAAACTCCAAATCACAAATCCAAGAAGATCAGAGAACACCAACCAGGTTAAATGTGAAAATAATTAAACTTAGGCATATCATCTTAGATCTACAGAAAATCAAAGACAAAAAAATGTCCTTAAAGAAGCCAGAGGGGATAATGTTTTACCTATAGAAGAACAAAGATAACAATTACATCAGATGTCTCAGAAGCGGTGCAAGCGAGAACAGAGTGGAGTGAAATAAAATACTGAGAGAAAAAAAAACCAATCTAGAATGTTATATCCTGAAAAACTATACTTCAAAAGTGAAGGAAAAGTAAAATTTTTCTCAGATGAAAATTGAGGGAATTTGTTGCCAGCAGGCCTGCTTTGCAAGAAATGTTAAATTTTTTTAAAGAGAAAAATTAATATAGGTCAGAAACCCATATCTACATAAAGAAAGGAAGACCATTGAATAAGAAATAAGTGATGATAAAATGAAAACTTTTTATTTCTCTTATTCTTAATTGATCTAAAAAAATAATAGTTTATTCAAAACAATGATAGCAACAATGTATTTAATTTGTCTATATACTTATATATGCTTATAATAAGTGAAATGAATGACAGCAATGATACAAGGGATAGGAAGAAGTAATTAAGATTATTGTTTATTATAAAGTACTCATACTACCTGTAAAGTGATATACTGTTATTTGAAAGCAGACTTGGGTTAGTGGCAAAAGTATATTGTAAACTCCAGAGCAACCACTAAAAAAGGTTTAAGAAAAGCATAACTGTTACATTAAGAGAGAAAAGAGAATCATTTAAAAAATGCTCAATTAAAAGCACAAAAGTCAGAAAAACAGTGGAAGACAAAAATAGAAGCAACAAACAAGGACAAAAAATAAGAAACAGTAACAAATATGGCAGATATTAATCTAACTATACTAAAAATTACTTTGAATGTCAGTGGTTTAATTGCACCAATTAAAAGACAAAGCTTGTCAGAGAGGGTCAAAATATAAGACCTAACTATACGTTGTCTACAGGAAGACCATTTTAAATATTATGACTCATATATATTAAAAATAAATGGATGAAGAAAAATATACTATGCTAATGTTATCAGAAAAAGAGTAGCGATATTAATTTAAGAAAAAGCAGACTTCAAATTAAGGAAACTTATTGGGGGTTAAAAAGGGCATTACATAATGATAAAGTGGTCAATTCTCCAATAAAACATAAGAATTATTAATGTGTAAGTGCCTAATAGAGCATGAAACTATGTGAGGTAAAAACTGATAGAACTGCAAGGAGAAATAGATGAATCAACTATCATAGTTGGAGACTTCAACATCCTTGTTTCAGAAGTGGACAGATCCAGGAGGCAGAAAATCAGTAAGGACATAACTGAGCTCAAATACACAATCAATCAACTGGATATGATTGACATTTATAGACCACTTCATGCAACAACAGCAGAATATACATTTTTATAAACCACAACCAAGTGGGATTTATCCCAATTATTCAAGGCTGGTTCAACATTTGAAAATCAATTCATGTAATCCATCACATCAGCAGGCTAAAAAATAAAAATCACATGAACATATCAATAAATGGAGAAAAAGCATTTGACAAAACCCAAAACCCATTCATGATAAAAACTCTCAGTAAACTAGGAATAGAGGTGTACTGTCAACTTGATCAAGACTATCTACAAAAAATCTACAGCTGACATCATACTTAATAATGAGAAACTCAAAGCTTTCCCACTAAGATCAGATACAAGGCAAGGATGTCCCCTCTCACCACCCTTTCTCAATGTCTTACTGGAATTCCTTACTGATGCAGTAAGGCAAGAAAAGGAATTAGAAGGTATACAGAATGGGAAGGAAGACATAAAACTATCTTTGTTCACAGAGGACATGATTGTCCACTTAGAAAATCAAAAAAAAAAAAAATTAACAAAAAACCCTCCTGAAACTAATAGGCGATTATAAAAAGGTTGCAGGATAGAAGGTTAATATACAAATATCAATGTTCTTTGATATAATAAGAATGGACATGTGGAATTTGAAATTAAAAATATAATATTATTTACAACAGCATCCTAATATTGAAATATTTAGGTATAAATCTACCAAATATATATAGGATCTATATGAGGAAAATTACAAAACTTCAATGAATGGAATCAAAGAAGAACTAAATAAATGGAGAGATATTCCATTTTCATAGATAGGAAATTCAATATTGTCAAGATGTTAGTTCTGTCCAACTTGATCTATATTAAATGCAATCTCAATAAAAATCCCAGCAAGTACTTTTATGTATACTGACAAACTTCTGAGGTTTAACTGGAATGGCAAAAGAGACCCAAAAGAGCTAACACAATATTGAAGAGCAAAGTTAGAGGACTGATGATACTGGACTTCAATACTTAATGTAAAGTTACAGTAATCAAGACTGTGTGGAATTGGCAAAAGAATAGACTAATAAATCAATGGAACAGAATAGAGATCCCATAAATAGATCCTCATAAATACAGTCAGTTAATCTTTGACAAAAGAGCAAAGGCAATATAGTGGAGCAAAAATAGTCTCTTCAGCAAATGGTGCTGGAACAACTGGACATCCACATGCAAAACAATAAAGGTAGACTGGTCTTTACATCCTTCACAAAAGTTAACTCAAAATGAATAGCAAATACGCCTATGAAAAGATGCTCCATATCATCAATCATCAGAGAAAAGCAAATTAAAACAAAAATGAGATATCATTACATGCCTATTATAATGGTCAAAATCTGGAACACTGACAAGACCAAATGCTGATGAGGATATGGAACAACAAACAAGAACTCTCGTACATTGCTGGTAGGAATGCAAAGTGCTACAGCCACTCAGGAAGATAGTTTGGCAGCTTTTTACAAAACTAAACTTACTCTTAACGTATCCAGCAATCACACTCCTTGTTATTTATCAAAAGGAGTTAAAATTTTATGTTCACACAAAAACCTGCATATGGATGTTTACAGCAGGTTTATTCATAATTGCCAAAACTCAGAAGTATCCAAGATATCTTTCAGTAATGGATTAATAAACTGTGGTACACCAGGATAATGAAATATTAGTCAGTACTAAATAGAAATAACCTATCAAGCCACGAAAAGATGTGGAGGAAACTTAAATGCATAATACTTAGTGAAAAAAACCAATCTTGAAAGACTACATACTGTCTGATTCTAATTATATGACACTCTGGAAAAGGATACTATGGATACAGTGAAAAGATAGGTGACTGTCAGTAAGGCAGGGATGGGGGAGGGGAGAGTAGGCAGACCACAGAGGATTTTTAGGGCAGTGAAAATACTCGGTATGACATTATAATGATGGATTATGTTTTTGTACATTTGCCCAAACACATAGAAAGTACAAGAGCAAGAGTGAACTATATGGTAAACTAGACTTACTTTGGCTGATTATGATGTGTCAATGTGGGTTCATCCTTGGTTAAAAAATAAAGTACCATGTAGGCGAGTGATATTGATAATGGGGGAGCCTAAGTATGTGTGGAGGTAGGAAGTATATGGAAAGTCTCTGTACCCCCTTCTCAAATTTGTTGCAAACCTAAAACTGTACTAAAAATATAGTCTTAACAAAAAAATCACATGAAAGGCTAGAAAAGCTTTAAAGAATAGAACAACATGCAAATAATATAGTTCGGAAACAACTCAAAATAAATGTTCTTAACAGGTTCTAAGAAATATAAGATGGAATGTTTAATTTTGTCAGGGAACTAGAAGTAACAATACAGAACAAAAATGAATTCTGGAGTGTAGATTTCTGAATGGGGAATGGTGGTATGAGGAAGTATTTGGACCCTCTCCTCAGTGATATCGTAACTGGTGAAAATTTTAAAAGGAGCAGTCATTTAAAGTCTCTGGAAGTTATCCTGAGGGCATACAGACAATGAAGAAATGTTTATTTAAGAAAATCCACTAAATCTCTGTAAGAGTGGTGAGAGTCTGTGGCATTTGAGCCACAACCTGATCCCTTCCCCCATCCCAGCTCTGTGTGATAGAAACTCTAAGCTAGGACAGTACAATCAAGAACACAGGGCACCCTATCCCCCAACTCTCAATGAGGCCCTACAGTATCGCCCTAGATGGGGCAGCTTGCCTGCATTTCTCATCCCACCCAACTCCATTTTGCAGGAGGTCTATTCCAGGCAAGAGTGGCTGAGAGCTTTGGAATTCACTTTCTTCACCTAGCTCCCATTCATAGGATGAAATCTCTAAATCTGGCCCAGCAGGACTCAGATACCATGTTTTAATTGCTCTCACCCCAGCTTGATCTTGGGGTGGAGGTTCCATACCTGAAAAAACAAAATGAAAATACCAAAAGGTCCTGTTCGTCCAGTACTCTGCTCATAAATCAGGCATGCTTATCTAAGAGAAGTAGGCAATTGCTCATGTCCACAGTTCTGGAGAAAAGGTACAAAAATTTTTCCCAAAAGCAAGAGGTAGGCCATAAGAAGAAAGAGCTCCATAGCTGTCTCACAAAAGAACTGATTTTATTTATAAAGAGTGATAGAAAGTTCAAACTTCAGGATGCTCTTGAAAACAATTGAGGTTTTTGGTGTCAAACAATTAAAAAAATTATGGTAGCTTTATGAGAGCAACAAGCTAAACTATAGTTGTTTACAAAGAAGGCCCTGGGGAGGAGGAAGCTAAGATGAGCTCTCATGGAATCAGAACAGGCCTCAAAGACTTCCTGCAAGAAGACCCTTAAAAAGGAGCCTGCATTTGATTAGAACACATTTAGAAACAACTTATACCCCAGGATATAGTTGAAAACCACGATCAATCAGCTGACAGTAGTGGAGGCTAACAGTCTGATATAACCCCAACAGAGGTAGAGAGCTGTATGTATGGAGAGATAACACAAAGAGATAGTCAAAGAGGGCCTTGGTAAATGTATTGTCTTCATAGGGAGACTATGCATATTCCAAGGCTGTGCCCTCTGAGATGTGACATCAAAACAAAGAATACGGGCTTCCCTGGTGGCGCAGTGGTTGAGGGTCCGCCTGCTGATGCAGGGGACACAAGTTCGTGCCTCGGTCAGGGAAGATCCCCACATGCCACGGAGCGGCTAGGCCTGTGAGCCATGGCTGCTGAGCCTGCGCGTCCGGAGCCTGTGCTCTGCAATGGGAGAGGCAACAACAGTGAGAGGCCCGCATACTGCAAAAAAAAACAAAAAAAAAAAACAAACACAAAGAATACATCATGTCCAGCTATCATCGTAGGGGAAATAGACATCACTTCAATAGTCTATCCAGGTCACTAAACAAGTAAACAACAATAAGAAGACCTGGATGATGGGGACCATGGAGGATTAGTAGTCCATGTTGCTACAATATAATACCAGAAATATCCAGTTTAAAAAAATACAAGGCATGCAAGAAAACAGTAAAGTATGATCCTTACAAGGGAAAAAAAAAACAGGCAATAGAATTGTCTTTGAGAGAATCCACATATGTGACAGACTTCAAAGCAGTTATTACAGATATGTTCCCAGAACTAAAGAAAACCATATTTAAGAAGCAAAAGAAAGTACAATGACAGTATCTTCTCAAATAAAGAATACTGAAAAAGAGATTAATAGTTATAAAAACAACTAGTGGCAATTCTGGTGTTGAAAAATTTAAAAACTGAAATGAAAAATTCACTAGAAGCGCTCAAGAGCAGATTTGAGTTGCAAAAGAAAGAACCAGTAAAATTGAAGATGGATTAAAGATGTTAAGCATTCTGAAGATCAGAAAAAAGACTGAAGAATATAGAGCAAAACCTCAAAGATATATGAAGCATGATGAAGCACAGCAACATATACATAATGGAAGTACCAGAAGGAGAAAAGAGAAAGAAAGGAGCTGAAAATAAATTGAAGAACTAATGGCTAAAAATTTTCCAAACTTAATGAAAAATATTAATCTACATATCCAAGAGGCTAAAAAAAAAAACCCAAGTAGGATAAATGTGGAGATTGGCACCCAAACACATCATAGCAAAAATGCTGAAGAACAAAGACAGAGAAAAATCTCAGATATGACAACAGAAGCATAAAAGAAGAAAGAAAAACCAGGTAATTTGGATCTCATCAAAATGAAAACCTTTTGTACTTGAGAGGACATCATCATTAAATTGAACAGACAACACACTAGAAGAAAATATTTGCAAATCATATATCTGATAAAGGATTTTTATCTAGAATACATAAAGAGCTCTTAAAAACTCTACATTAGGAAGACAAAAATCCCAATTAAAAATGGACAAAGGATCTGAACAGACACTCCAAAGAAGACATAAAAATAATAAGCACATGAAAATATATTCAACATTATTAGCCATTAGAGAAATGCAAATCAAGATCTCAGCCTGATATGACTTCACACACACTAGTATGGCTTAATGAAAATGCCAGATGATAACAAGTGTTGGCAAAGACATGGAGAAATTGGAACCTCATACAATTGCTGGTAGGAATGTAAAATGGTGTAACCATACTGGAAAACAGCCTGGCAGTTCCTCAAAAATATCCAATTAACAATTGGCCCAGCAATTTCACTCCTAACTATATTCTCAGAAGAAATTAATACTATGTTCACACAAAAACTTGTACACAAATGTTCATAACAACATTACTCATAATAACCAAAAGACAGAAACAACCCAGATATCCATCAACTGATGAATGGATAAGGAAAAAGTGGTATATTCACATGATACAATATTATACAATGATAAGAAGGAATAAACAACAATAAGAAGGAATAAAGTACTGATACATGTTGCAACATGAATGAATCTTGAAAATAGTATGTTAAGTGAAGAAGTAGTCACAAAAGACTACAGATCATATGACTTTTTTTATATGAAATGTCCAGATTAGGAAAACCTATAGAGACATAAAGTAGAGTAATGGCTGCTTAGGATCCAGTGAAGTGGGAGAAAATGAAGAGTGAGTGCTAATAGGTACAAGCTTTCTTTTTGTGATGACAAAGATGTTCTAGTTTTGATTGTGGTGATAGTTGCACATGTCTGTAAATATACTAAAAATCAGGGAGCTATATATTTTAGATGGGTAAATTGTATGAATTATATCTCAGTAAATCTGATTTAAAAATATAATCTAAAATAAACTCAAATAAATTGAAATTCTAAAGTTAAAAAAATAGTGGCCAAAATTAAGAATGGATGTATTTATGAGTATACTAGACAGCTGAAAAATAATTAGTAAATTGAAAGTTCACTATCCATGAAAAAAATACATCATGTTTTAATCTTAATCAGGACAAATTAAAGGAAAAGAACACCTAGTATATCTTAGTAAAACCACTGAAAAACCAAAAATAAAGAAAAAAAATTGCAAAAACATCTTGGAGGAGGAAAAGGAGAAGGTTACTTACAAAGAGACAACAATAAGATGGACATCTAACTTTTCAACAGAAACAATGATTAGAGATGACGTTAATTTCATAGTACTAAAATAACCATCAACCAAGAATTCTATGCTCAATGAAAATATCACTCAAAAAATAAAATTCAGGCTATCCTTTCAATGATTCCGTAGTCTAATAAATTAACATTTTAGAATAAATATTTAAATACAATAGAGTGAGTTGAATGTGAAAATAATTATAGGAGCCCTGAAGATTAGTAATAAATCATGTATAGAGGTATAAATGACAACTTCACAACAACAGCAGCATGTATGTAAAATCTGACAAGGGTAGATATTTGCAAGGGGGCAAAGGGAGACCAGGAAGATGTGTGTGTGTGTATAAGGTGGATATTAGTAACAACTGGGAATTATTTTCAAAATATATTTATGTTCTCCATCTTGATCCTCAAAGCAATTCTGATATTTTTTGGGTATGCACATTTTGAAAAATTCCCCAAGTGACTCTGATAAAAATTATAATTATCATATGATGATAGCAATCATGTATAATTAACAGATGTTGGTAAATATTCTTTTATTTTAATTATCATTGGGTATTTACTATGTGCCAGTGCAATAGATATAGTTGGTGCCCTGTTTATATTTCTTTTGCTGGGCTAGATACCTCAACATCCAGATGCTACAGTATTTGCTGCTTATGTCTTATATTTACTTCTCTCTTTAGCCAATTATGCGATTAGTTCTCAGTCTATAAGAGCTACCTCTCCTTTGGTGTTCCCAAAGTAATGGCTGACAGATGTGGGGATAAAGAGTTCTACACTTTTCCTCAAAGAGGAAAAACTCTGTAGTGTGATTTATGTTCCAAGGCACCTTTTGAATCAAGTAAAGCCTAAATGTCACCTAAAAAATCTCAACCTTCCTTTTAAAAAAATATTTTAAAAAGTTATCTTTCATTTTTTACAGGTTTTTCTGAAGAGCATTCCTTCAATAAATCATGTGCACATGACTTGCTTCTGGAAAATCCATCCTAAAAATAGTTGGTACCAGAAGCCATCCTAAGAAGTAGACAGTATGGATGGAATTCTGGAGTTGGATTACCCAACAGTGGCTGAGAATTATGAATCAATTGCTGGTAGAAAGTTGAGTTAAATAAGTGTCATTATTAAGAATTTCCACTGTGGTAAACTTGATGAGATACAGTGGAAGGAGATGCACTGACCTGTGTAACCTCTGTGGCATTAATAGGTATGGGGATGATTAGGAAGCTTATGTAATTGGGTTGATGTGCGTGAGTAAAATTGGTGATCTGAAGAAAGAAAATAACAGGTTCAGCATAATTAATCACAAATTAAAGCAAAATATGTCAGACAGTGTACCTGGCAGCACTTAAAGAGACATTTTAAGCTGAATTATTAGCATTGGAAAATTTCCAATGCCAAATTCAGGCTCCTGATATGAAGGGAGTTGAACTCTGACATATGAAATGGGGATATCTGAAAAGATATATTGGAGAACCTTGACCCAAGATCTCCTGAACTCTTAAGGCCTGAAGAAGTGACCTACACCCCTTTGTTGGAGATCCTCCCTTCCTTGAAGACATGTAGAAGCACCAAATGGGCCAGGTTCCTTAAAGCATGATGTGTGCTCTCCTGCCTTCAACACCATTATGGTCACCAGACTCGTAATGAGGGTCAAATCTTAGTGTGAAGATAAATGGGTAAGTGCTAGCTCTGCTAAAGGAATATAAGGAGTATATGCTAAAGAAGCGATAGTAATTGGCTAACATATACTGTGAAGTATAAGGAGAGTATTCCTTGTGGTGGACCCTGAGGGTGATGGATCTAGGGGGTTGGAATCTAAAGTTTGATAAGGGAGAATTTGTTGATATGGGGGTATTCTCCCTTGGCCAGTGCAGGGATATGGTTCTAACATAAATTTTGAGACAGTTTTTGAGAACTTTGAAAAAATAATGGCTCATATTAAATAAAATAGAAATGCCAGAACGGAAATGTAAGACTGTAGAAAAGAGATCAGCAGACTCAGAGAAGTGGGCATGGTTCAATGTGTCTACTAAGAAAACCAAAGGAACTACTGACCGACTATGCTGATTTACTGGCCCAGGTGCACCTTACACTGGGTCCACCAAGTACTCAGACCCACCATGTGGTTATATCCCTAGTTTCCAAATGTATAATGGTAATGGAAATAATAAGCAATAGGCAGATCTCTCACATCTGTTCCTTACCATATGCTGTGAAAGTTATTTTAACAGGAAAGGTCAAGTGGAATGTCCTAAAACTGATCCCCCTTTGGAAAAGATTAGTCAAAATATTATACTGTATAGGTACTTCCCAGGCCATCCAGTGGTTAAGAATCCATGCTTCCACTGCAGGGGTGTCAGGTTCGATCCCTGGTCAGGGAACTAAGAACCTGCATGACTCATGGTGTTGAAAAAATATATATATATACTGTATTGCAAAGAAAATGGTAAAATTAGTGCCACCCTTGGAGACATAAATGATGCAAGGGTAATGACATACAACATATATCTCCGTTTTTTGTTTTTGTTTTTGTTTGTTTGTTTGTTTGTTTTGCAGTACGCAGGCCTCTCACTGTTGTGGCCTCTCCCGTTGTGGAGCACAGGCTCCGGACGCGCAGGCTCAGTGGCCATGGCTCACGGACCCAGCCGCTCCGCGGCATGTGGGATCTTCCCGGACCGGGGCATGAACCCGTGTCCCCTGCATCAGCAGGTGAACTCTCAACCACTGCGCCACCAGGGAAGCCCTATCTCCATTTAATTTAGCAATCTAGCTCTGCAAAACTTAGATCATGACAGGTGTCAATAGAATACCCTAAGTTTAACTAAGTAGTAGTCCTGATAGCATTTGACAAGCTGTATATACAATATTTTCTAGAGCAGATTGCCACAGACTCAGGTACACAGCATGTGGCTTTTGATATGGTATGTTATTTTCCATATCCATCAGAAGGATCAAAGCAGTTTGCATTCACACAGAATATACAAAAAAAGTATTCACAGTCATGTTCTAGGGATATGTTAAATCTATTGCTCTCTGTCACAATAGAACAAAAGTGAAAATATTAATTTTCATTGGTTAGCTTCTCCTTTTTAGTTTTTAGAACTTGGAGTCTAATTTGAGTCCTAGTGACAATTCTGTTATGCCTCTGCCTCCCAATACTCCCAACAAGGCCAGTGGAATTCGGATTGATGTCTTCACCTTGACTTAAATACACACACACACTCATGCATACCCATAACCATGCTTACATAGCTCCACACACATACTCCGGCCCATCCATCAACTGTAGGATATATATATATATATATACACATACACATACATTTTATGGTGTTCCACATTTTTGAAGCAATTCCATGTATTTTTTCTCTATGGACAACTTTGAAGATTGGATAGTTTTCATCATTGCTTATATTTAGGAAATAAGACAGAAAAAGTTGTAATTTTCTAAGTTTTTTATATATATATATATGGACTTATATATATATATATATATATATATATATATATATATATATATATATAAAATATATGGAGTCATAGAGAGAAAGCGTTTTTGTGTAGCTACTTTGATGCCAAAATCTGTGCTCTGTTCATTATGTTAGCATAGATCACCGAGGATCTCTCAGTGGTCAAAGAAGATTTTCTTGAAAGTTTCAGATATTTAACTATAACTGAGTAACTATGGGCCTGCTTATAGACAGACTTTAAGAGAAAGTTACAGATTATATTGGAAAAAAATTGGGGAAAAATCTACATTGTTTCATACATCTATAAAATAAAAGAAAGGGAACGCTTATATCATTCTGAAAAACAGACGTGTTGCCTAGTTATGGGTATGAATCAGTGGAGGTAGAAAATAATTGAGTAGCTGGTTGCAGACTTGGAAGCAAGCAGCAAATAACATGAAAGGATGCCTATTTAAAGTATTCTAAAACATTGTTTATTAATTTTTTTTCTTCTTAGACTACATTTTCTCTTAGTTCACATAGGCTGCTGTGAGTAAGTTAGATCCCCTGAGTACTTCCTAAAAGCTAGATCTCTATTTACAATCCCTCCTCCTCACCCCCATTCAATTAGACTGCTTTTAACACCTCTGAGAAGTATGCTTCTCTAACCAAGGGATTCTGAACTATAACTATGGGCATTTTCATACAATATTACACTTTAGTGCTCAGGAAAATGTGGAAAATATTATTTATTTTCCTCTTTCACTTATATTCACCTTCTACTTTGTTTGGGATGATGTTTGATTTCCCTCAACTCTTCAGTTCACTTGTTTCCCATCAGTATGCCTCTGTTTATGCATAGTTAGAAGTAGGATAAAAGTAGATCCAACCATGATTAATTTATTACAACACCCATGCTGGAGAGGGCCGCTGACATGCGTATTATATGGTGACTCTATTAGCAGGGTTCAATTATGGAGACTCTCTTCCAGCTACTTTAAGAAAAAAGGCATAAAATACAGCAAAGAAACAGCTCACAGAATTCTTGGATAACCTAAAGAAACAGGACCTAGATGAAGTTTCTTAGAACAACTCAAAGCCACTGTGAACTGCTGCTCATCATTGTGAAGCTGCCTGTCTTACTTGAAAACTGCCTCTACAGCTGCCCCATTTGGAACCAGCCTCTAAGTATGCAAAAATGATGCCTTTCACCCTTCTACAGTCTCCTGAGGAATAGTTTTTTCTCTCTGTATTGTAATCTTATCAGCAGATGATCAAACCGATGGGCTCTTGCATATACACAAAAATAAGGGTTTTCCAATCTACTTTTATGATTATGCCAAAACAGTTCATTGCAGGTTCTACCCAGGAATTGCTGTCAGTAATCTCTTAGTGATAAGAAACTCCTCAATGGAGTATGAAAATTTTCTTTTCAGTCAATAGCTGAACTTCCTTGCTGTGACTGGATCAGTTTCATCACACGGTTTTTATTGCCCTTTGCAAATGTCGCATTATTTTATAATTTAAAGGCTTGTGGCAACCCTGCTTTGAGCAAATCTATCAGCACCATTTTTCCAACAGCATTTGCTCACTTCACATCTCTGCATCACATTTTGGTAATTCTAGGAATATTTCAAACTTTTTCATTATTATTATATTTGTTATGATGATAACCGATCAGTGAACTTTGGTGTTACTACTGTAATTGTTTTAGCTCCCATATAAGACACAAACTTAAACCATAAGTGTAGATGTTCGCTACTCCACTGCTGGGCTGTTCCCCCATCTCTCTCCCTCTTTTCAGGTCTCCCTATTTCCTGATATACCACAATATTGAAATCAGACCAACTGATAACCCTGCAATGGCCTTGAAGTGTTTAAGTGAAAGAAAGAGTCAGTCACATGTCTCCCACTTTAAATCAAAAGCTAGAAATGATTAAGCTTAGGGAGGAAGGCATGTTGAAAGCCGAGATAGGCCAAGGGAAGAAAAAGTGCTTCCTCAGGTAATGAAGGAATAAAAGATGTTTTAGTGTGATGTAGGGGATTAGGATGCTATGAATACTTTAAATCCTCTCAGATAGTTCTGGTCAAATTATTGGACTCACCTTCTTTCCCAATCAATGTACTAACTTTCATATACAAGGCAAATCTGTAAATTCTACCATGATTAGAATTCAGCAGTGTCAAAAATCTGGAAGCTATATGAAACCTTTTTTTGCCCAGCAATCTGGAAGCTATAAGAAACCTTAAAGTTACACAAAATAAAATTTCTTAACATAGAAAAATTCCTGAACTTCACTCTTTTCTTTGATGTGAGAATCTAGAAATTTGACCTTGTTCTGTTATTAACAAATCTAACATCATCTATAGCAACAAGGCTGTCCTGCTGTCTTGGAATTTCTCATACATTTCATACTGTTCAATGGAGGAAATTACTCAAGCCCCCCATCTATGTCCTAATACTTAATAGGCACAGGGTTGATTAATGAGCTTAATTAGAAGTTTTATCTGTTCATTCCTCTCAAAATTACCTCCCCATCCTAGAATATAAATAGGAATTTCTCTGCTTTCTACCCCATCTTGGCCAGATAACCAATTCAAAACATTCTACATATTTTCCATCTGTTGGTTTCCTGCAGCCCAAGCAATAGGAGCTGAGAGGAAGGCACATAGGTAATTTTGAAAGAAGTGAAGAGTTTCTGCTGAAAAGGTATTTCCTCTCTTCCTCAGGAGGGTGTTTTCCATCCAAAGATACGTAAGATGAGCATCAGTAAAATCAGTGTCGAATAGTAGTGTTGTCTTTTTAAATGGACATCTCACTCTCTGGCTGATTACCTGATGAATTGCACAACTGTTAAATTTCTCTTCACTTACCCTAGAAGCAGAGCATGGTATGAACAATCCTATAAAAGCATTCTTGGAATCTAGGATATTTGTCATTTTTTGTCTTCCATCAGCCTTTTGGAGAATGGATGTGCTCAATACACGTCTCCTAAAGTTTAGACACATAGTTGATCAGAGATCGATGCCAACTTTTGTGCTGGAAATTACGATAGATAATTTAAAGGGATCCTGGTTGTATTAGAGTTCTTCAGAGAAACAGAATCAATAAGTTTTATTCTAAGTTTTATTTCTAAGTTTCTGTTTCTTCATCTTTTAATTGTATAAAATTATATTCTTTTAGAAACAGTACAGAGAATTTATATATAGATAGATATAAAATGCATAACACTTAAAAATATTTACTACCTGCCGGGACTACCTTTGAGCTCATTCCTTTCTTCATATTCAACAATAATTTACCAAAATATCCTGGATAACAGAAACAATCAGAATAACTCATCCTAGCAAATGTGTTTTATATAGTCTCCTCCCAACACCACAGAAATCATCACTAAAATATTCTGAAGGACATAAAGTATTTATTAAGGATACCTTACTTTGCATTCAAACTCAGTTATAGAAAAGGGCTAAGCAAAGGTATTTTTTCCAAGATAAATACATAAACTATATTATAAACTATATTATTATTTCCTTCTTTGTACTATATTGCTATGTAAATATTTTATGAAGTGATTAAATTTGTGATATGTTCTGAATTTGCTTGAAATATCATTTTTTTCTTTCAAAAGAGTACAACATACATTTGTACAGTATCAAGATGTCAATGATAATTAGATAACAATTTGGTTATCCCAGTAAAAAGAGCTTTATACCCATTTAAATTATCTATCTTTTAACACTGCATTGAAAGCCTGCTATATGTCTATCATCTATAGCTTGTAATCATGGCTTTTTATTCCTTCAACAACTTGTTTCAGTATTGGCCGTGGGTGTGTTTTACACTCCTTTTTTTTGTTGTCAGTCATTGCTGGGACCCATGATTTTTTAACTTTGAAAATTTGTGAGGTAGGTGTAATTTGATTGGTGAAAGCCTTGTTGCATTTGACAGAAAACTACATATCTGCCCCAGGGACTGCTCTAAATCTGAGGAGTAAGTCTGTGATTTCCCAAGAGGTGCTTAGAGATATATATTTTTTAATGTTAGCATTACCTATTCCCAATTGAATTGTGTTTTGATGAACACAAGGAGTGCAACATTGTAAAAAAAAAAAAGTTGGTAAAAATCCAGTTTTGGCTTACTGTTTAGGCTGTGCCACACTGTGAGGTTAGGTAAGTGAATACACATTTCTAAATTTTCATTTTCTAATTTGTAAAAGGAGTGGAGGGAAGTGATGTGACGTTTGGAAAGGATCATGTCTAAATGGTCTTTCTGTTAAAGATTTTTTTTTTTCTATTGCAATTTTAGCTATTTCTGACTTTGCTTGCCATACGGAGACTTTGTATGCAAGGTCTATATTTGGAAAACCTTAGAATTGTGAGAGATACTTTATCAGCACCATTTTAATATAAATGCAGTTAAGTTGATATTTTAGGGAACTGTTTTCCCCCATATGAAATTTTGGCATTCTGTATTATTTTAGAGTTAGAAATTTTAGTCATGGTAAAATAAAATTCCCTTTCTCACCTTCATCTAAACAAAAGTAATGAACTTGCTTGAACCTATTGCTTTGGCCAATAAAATTACATTTCCAGCTCTCTCATACACACAATTGCACACACATTCATAAAAGGTGCCTTAGTTTATGTAACTCCAAAGTATGACCACACCAAAACTACAAATATTTTTTGTCTTCTAATTATGAAGCAATCATTCTTGCTCTTACTCTGTTTATGTACCCTCAATTTTTCCTTCATTGTAACATTCGTTTATTCATTCTTTCACTTATTCATCTAACCAGGGTTATACATTTTTAGGAAACATTAAGGTAGACTTGTCTTTTCAAATCTCTACGATGTCAACATTCTTAATACATCAAATTGGTTTCCTCAGATTTTTAATCAACTAATTTTTAATCCACTTTATTAAGTTATATTAACATAATATAAATTTACTTATTTTACATGTAGGAGTTAATTAATTTTGACAAATTAATTTTTGTTTAAGCAACAAACCCATGATATAGAACATTACTATCTCTCCAAAGGTTCATTCATGCTTCTCTGTAGACAGTCCTATCCTCCCAACCCTCATCTTTTACAACTACTAATATGCTTTCCATAACTATAATTTTTCTTTTTCTGGAACTTTATATAAAAGAAATCATATAATATGTTATCTTTAGGTGTGTTTTCATCAATTAGCATGATGTTTCTAGATTCAT
Organism: Aethalodelphis obliquidens; assembly: GCF_003676395.1. Classification (NCBI taxonomy): domain Eukaryota; kingdom Metazoa; phylum Chordata; class Mammalia; order Artiodactyla; family Delphinidae; genus Aethalodelphis; species Aethalodelphis obliquidens. Next base: position 14,757,386 of record NW_020837980.1, on the reverse strand, counting down.
CCATGATGCTATAGATCAGTAATTGGTGACTAATCTAGGTCCTTTATATTTCCATGTAAATTATAGAATTAGCTTGCCAAAGTTTTTAGAAAAGCTTTCTGGGGTGGGACTTCCCTGGCGGTCCAGTGGCTGAGACTTCGCCTTCCAATGCAGGGGATGAGGGTTTGATCCTTGGTTGGGCAGTTAGGATCCCACATGCCCCACAGCCAGAAGACCAAAACATAAAAACAGAGGCAATGTTTTAACAAATTAAATAAAGACTTTAAAAATGGTCCACATCAAAAAAATAAAATAAAAGCTTTCTGGGAATTAATTAGGTTTGCATTGTATCTATAGATAAACTTGGAGATAACTGACCTGTTAAGATTATTGTATCTTCCAATTCATGAATAGGGAATTTTTCTTCATTTATTTAGTTTTTCTTTAATATCTGTTAGCAATGAATTGTAATCGTCAGTGTCTTGGTCTTGCACATGTATTAGTAAAATTTATCCCTAAGAATTTCATATTTTTCGATACTATTGTACACGTATATTTTTATTTCAATTTTCAGTTGTTCATTGGCATTATATAAAATATAGTTTGTCTTGCATATTGACTTTGTTTACTGTGATATTGCTAAATTCACTTATTTCTCACTTATTTCTGTAGATTTCTTAGTATTTTTGAGTAGAACCTCATGTTATCTCTCAATTAAGGAATATGTTATTTATTTATTTCCAATTTACATGGTATTATTTTTTTCTTCCTTTATTTACCAGATGAGGATCTCCACTACAATTTTCTTTACAAGCAGTGGCAATGGATTTTATGGTTTAGTTAATGATCTTAGGGGGAAAATATTTACATATTCACCTCTAAGAATGGTGAAAGTTGTATACATGCCTTTAATCAACCTAGTTTACTACGAGTTTTTTTTTTAAACATAAATGGATGTTGAATTTTGATAGATGCTATTTCTGCATCTATCCTGAAACTATTGAATGGTTATATATTTTTTGTGTTTTAGCCTTTTAATAGAGTGAATTGTGATGATTGATTTTTGAATGTTAAACTGTCCTTGTATTACCAGGATAACGCAACTTGGTTATGATGTATGATCCATTTTATCGATATATACTGCTAAATTGAATTTGCTAAATTTGGATTAAATATTTTATAATCTATGTTCAAAGATATTTGTCTGTAATTTTTTAATAATATTTTTCTGATGTTGGTGTCAGATTAATGCTCCTGGATACAATGAGCTGGGAAGTATATTCTCTTCATTTATTTCCCAGGAGAGGTTGTGGAATTGTTTTATTTTTTAAAATGTTTGTTAGAATTCACTTATGGGCTTAGAGTTGTTTGTGGAAAGATTTTTAACTGCATACCCAATTACTTTAAAATATAAGAGTTATTTAGTTTATGTATTTTTTTTTTTTTTTTTTTTTTTAGTTTATGTATTTTTAAGAGTAAGCTTTGTTAGTTAGGTTATATTGAGGTATTCATCTATTTTATGTCAGTTGTTGAATTGGCACGTGGTTATTCAAAATACTCTCATCATTTTAATGTGGTGGAATCTTTAGTGATGTTCCCTTTTTAAATTCTGATATTGGTCATTTGTGGTTTACCTTTATTTTTCTCACTAGTTTACTAATAGTTTATAAATTTTATTGAACTTTAAAAAGATCAATTTGGAGTTTCTTTAGCTTCCTCCATTGTTTTTTATGTTTTCTATTTCACTTACTCTTGTCTTTATCCTTGGTAATTCCTTCCTTCTAATTATATTTGAATCAATTTTTTCTTCTTATTTTCTAGTCACTAAAAGTAAAATCATAGGTCAAAAATTTGAGATCTTTCTTGTTTCAAGTGCTATAAATTATTTTTCAAAATTGCTTTAGCTTTATCCCACAACATTTAAAAACATTGGATTCATTCTTATGCAGTTAAATGTACTGTCTAATTTCCCTTATGACTTCTTCATTGACTAATGGGTTATTTAGAATGTTTTGTTTAATTTCTAAATATTTGATTTCCAGATATTGTTTGTTATTGACTCAAGTTTAACTTTACTGGGGTCAGAGAATATATTTTGTCCAGTTTTTTTTTCTTTGAAACTTATAACTTCTTTTATTGCTCAGAATGCAGGTATGCTCCATTTACATTTGAAAATAACATGTACCCTTCTGCTGTTTGGTGGAGTATTCTATACAGTACAATACCAATTCATTTGTTCAAGAATGTTGTGTTATTGAATTCTATTATATCCTATTGATTTTCTGTCCAATTGGAATTCTCTGAATTACTCAGAAAGTGTTGAGAATCTCCAACTATAATTTTAAATTTATCTATTTTTCCTTTCAGTTCTTTGTGTTTTTGCTTTATGTTTTGTTTTTATTTATTTATTTATTTATTTTTCGGTACGCGGGCCTCTCACTGTTGTGGCCTCTCCCGTTGTGGAGCACAGGCTCTGGACGCGCAGGCTCAGCGGCCATGGCTCACGGGCCTAGCCGCTCCGCGGCATGAGGGATCTTTCCAAACCGGGGCACGAACCCGTGTCCCCTGCATCGGCAGGCGGATTCTCAACCACTGCGCCACCAGGGAAGCCCTTGCTTTATGTTTGAAGCTCAGTTATAAAGAACATATACCTCTAGAACAGTTTCATCCTCTTGATAAATGAAACTTTTATTATTATAAAGTTTTTCTCTTTATCCCTTTTATTCTTTCTCTAGAATCTACTTACTCTTATATTTATACCACAACTCCAGCTTTCTTATAATTAGCCTTAACAAAGTGTGTGTGTGTGTGTATGTGTGTATATATATGTTTATTCTACCTGTGCCTTTATATATAAAGTGGCTTTACATTTGTTGTTGTTCTCAAACATTATATTACTGTAGGTAACAGTTTTATCTAGGATGGAAATATCTGATTTTTAATTAGGAAGTTTAGGATATTTCCACTTAATGTAATTATCAAAATGGTTAGGTTTAACTATGTCATGTTGTTATTTTCTATTCTTCTCTTCCATTATTTGTAATTTTGTTTTTTTCTCTTTACCTGTCTCCTTTTGATAGAATTGAATATTTTTTATGATTCTATTCTATCTCCACTATTCACTTACTTGCTATCCTCTTATTTAATTTTTTTTAGCAGTTGTCCTTGGGCTAACAGTATACATTTTTTTTTTTTTTTTTGCAGTATGTGGGCCTCCCACTGCTGTGGCCTCTCTCGCCAAGAAGCACAGGCTCCGGACGCGCAGACCCAGAGGCCATGGCCCACAGGCCCAGCCGCTCCACGTCATGTGGGATCCTCCCGGACCGGGGCATGAACCCGTGTCCCCTGCATTGGCAGGCGGACTCCCAACCACTGCACCACCAGGGAAGCCCCGGATTGATAGGTTTTTAAAACGTTTTCATTACTTAAAAGATGTTGCTCTATTTTCATCTCATTTGCATAGTTTCTGACAACAAGTCTGCTATAATCCTTATCTGTGTAATGTGTTTTTCTTTCTGACTGCTTTTAGATTTTTCTCTGTGTGACTAATTTTAAAGAATCTATGATGTTTTCATATTTTTTTCTGTTTTGGTTTTATAATCAAGTCTGTGATTTTATAATCTCTATAAAATTTGGGGGGTGGAATTGGCCATTACTTCTCCAAATATATTTTCTGCTACCTTTCCTTCTCAGACTTCTATTGCACATATGTTAGACTGCTTGATACTGTTACAGAGTTCACTGATATTTTGCTTTCCATTCACATTTTTTCTTCCTGTGCTTCATTTTTGGATAGGGTTTTGTGTTTTGATTTTTGTTTTTGCTTCTTTTTTCTGCCTTAAGTTCACTTACCTTTTACTCTGCAGTGATTAGCATACTAATATGTTAATTCTATTTAGTGTACTTATTTTTCCAGGCATTGTGTTTTTTAATCTGTAGAAGTACTATTAGTGTTTTTTACATTTTATATTACTGTAATCATCCTGGTCATATTTTCCTCTAATTTTAAAAAAATATGAATATATGAAAAATAGCTGTTTTAATAATCTTGTCAGATAATTCCATTGTCTCTGCTGTTTTTCAGTCAGTTTGTATTGATAGAATTTCTCCTGTTATGGTTTACATTTTTCTGCTTCTTTGCATGTTGATAATTTTTTAATGAATAAGGGACAATGTGGATCTTATACTGCTGGGTGCTGGATTTTGTTGTACTCCCTTAAACAATGTTTGACTTGGTTTCAGAAAGAGGAATCTTATTACAGTCTTTTGAGGCTTACCCTTATAGTTTATTATGGCAAGTGCCTTTAATCTGAGACTAATTTAACCCCACCACTTACGCATTGTGTTTTTAAGGTCTCTTCTGATGCCTCTTGTATTATCAGTTCTTTCTCTTCTGGCTCGGGGGAAAACAAATTATTCCTAGCCTTCTGTAAACTCTGATCATTGTTCAGCCTAATGCTTTCCAGTCTTTTTTTTTCCCCCCACTACCTCAGGTAAATTAATGAATTCTTATAAATGCCCAAAGAAGTACTAAACCAAAGATTAAAGTGGACCCTTCTGCACATTTTTGTAGCTTTCTCTGTTTCACTTCTGGTACACATTCTTCAGTATTATGTTTACAAATTACAGCCACTTTGGCCTTCTCAATTTCCAATTCATCTCTCCAACTCAGAGAGTCCCCTGGGCTCTGTTTGGAATTCCCTTCCTTACACTATAGACTGGAAATTGCCTTCAGGCAAGAATCTGGGACAATCAGAATGCTTACCTCATTTGTTTCCCTTCTTTCAGGGATCACCATCTTATGCTGCTTATTTCCAATATTTGTAGAGTTTCACTTCATATATTTTGTTTCATTTTTTAGTTGTTGAGGATGGGAGTGTAAATCCAGTCTCTTACTCTATCATGACTAGAAGCAGATGTCAACTGCAAATAATTTTGAATGTATTTTTTATAATTATGCTTTTTGAGAGATTATTTTTCTTGTTCATCACCCACAATGTAAGAATAAATGAATGTAATATTTATTTTAAAAGTTACATTCTTAGGCCATATTAACAGAGTCAGATTTATCCAGAGATTGTAACACTGTTTCCAATAACTACATGTTATTTTTGGCATTCCAACTTACACTCACAGTATCATTTGGAGTGTCTTGTGCATTTCATTTTTGTAGTGATATACAAAACCAATTTATGGAATCAATAAATTGGAAAATCTCTTGCAATTTTAATCTAATATTTTAAAAATTCTCTGCTTAGTAAATATTTTCACCCTGATTAAAGAAATATTAGCATAGGCACAGGGATGATCATATTAAAATTTTTAAATTATAAAATACCTCAGAAATGTATAATATGTGGGAAATAATATATTTGGCACCCAACAGTGATTTGTGTTTTCACAAAAATGTCTTTCTTAGATAGATTCATTTATATTCACATTCATTCTTTCATTCTCCTATGACTAATTTTGTTTGCCTACTATGTAGAATACCCTGAAAGAAAATTTAAGAAAAATATGATTTCTAAAATTTAAATTACATTGTACGTTTCCCTTTTCATTTTAAAGCTGTTGGTATCACCTCTGATCTTTGCAGTCCCATGAAACTTTAAAATAATGAACTTAATGTAAAAGTCTAAATTTCCCTCTCTGATCCACATGTTTGAATCTAATTTTTAAATTGCATCATCTTTACAGCATGTTGCAAAATTTTGGGGTCTTATGGTCTTCTAGTTATATTAGTTATTTTAAATTTTCTTAGTTCTAACTGTGGATTTTACCAGTAGTGGTCAGAGGTAGTGCCAAGATTAAATGCTGCCAATAGAAATGCAAATACACACCATTTATGTTACTTACTCAATGGACATTTTCTTCATAATGGAATACTGCTAGTTTTTGAGGGAAGTGCTCTTGGTATGTGTGATAGTCTGCTTCTCCCAGGAAGCCAGTTAAACAGTAGGTAGATGGAAGGGGCCATGTCAAGTGAATTCTTCAACTGCTATTTCCTAATCCAAGGATGGAGGATGTAGAGGATTAATTTGCTACTTGCCTCTAGTTAGTATTTCATAGTTAATGGTTCTCCAAAGTTATTTTTTAATCTGTAAGAGGATGTTTTCTCAGAAATCAATTCTCCCTCTGTCCTCAGCACTGACTTCTCTAGTCTGACGTTTTTGCCAATCATGACTCCTTAATCTGCCTTCCCTGCTTATGTAAAATAATAGAGAAGTCTCTTAATCTGGGTTTCATCTGGGATCCTGCTCTACTTTTAAACCTTATTACATACTATTTTGTCTACTTGAGGCTCTAGGACAATAACGAGATAATAGCCATTTTCATCCAGTCTATGGCAAATAAATGTGTTTATTATCCATGTAAGTGTGTCATGGCTTGAGTGAAAATTTTGTTAGAATTCAAAAAAGAAGCATGGAATTTCAGTATTTTCCTTACTTACAGCTTTTGTTCTACTATTGAATAACATTACCAAAAAATTTAATCTATATATTTAAATACTTTTGTTGTGTGCCTACTGTATGCCAGGCATTGTACTGAGTGCTGGGAATAAAATAATGAACAAACTATACACAGGAACATAGAAGAGGTTCGTTTAGTAGATGTTGAACAAAAAAATAAAATAAATAAATAAGTGAACGCAGAGTTTTAGAAGATTGGTATTTTTGGAAAATTGGTATCAGTGGTATTTGTGGGAAAATCTAGTTTCTGTTCTGCTCCACATAAGCACACTTTAAATAATAGCACTTAGGAGAATAACATATGGAATATCTAAATTTGAAAATAATGTCACTCTAAGGAGTCTCTATAGTCTAGCCAATGTGTAGTAGTTGTGAGATCCAGAGTACTTTTCTTACGCTAATACTTTTATCAACATAAGGTTAATAAAATTTCAGAATTAAAAATGTTCAACTTTAAGCAGCTAATAAATTTGGTAGTATAGAAATATTATTGGCACTGGCTTAGTAAGATCAATGGCGTGGTTGAAGGAGTACCTTGCTATATCTCTAGTTAAGTATAATACCATAACAGTCCCCAGAACAAAATTGATGTATCTGAGGTGTTATCCAGGATGTACTCTTATGCTATTTTTTCAAGCTGCTTTCATCATACTCAGAAGGATTTGTCAAGATGCTTACCTGTTGTGAAATTCAACATGATTTCTTGAGGGTGCAGTCTAAGGCTGAGTTATATCACCTCTTCTTAGCACTGCTATATCAATGTCGATGCCATTGTAATTTTTTCTGGGTCCCTCTTTATTCAGTGATTGCTGTACAAAATGTGGTACAAAACAAATGCACGTCATGCTCTAAGACTACCGTATGTCATATATATTTTCCAAGAGTTAAAAAAATTAAAAAGAAAAATGTACAGAAAACATCTTTAGTATAAACTTTTACCTTAAGCCTTAAATACAATTTTCACTTTTGGCTGGTTTACATCTAATTGGAGAAAATAGATTGACCCTTTCTATGACTTTTTGTCACATACTAAGCTGATTTAAAGAGTTAAAATTTATGAAGCTAATGTCTTCTAATTAACAAACACTTTAAGATGGAAAGTCATTTAATTTCCAAAATAAATCACCTACACATCATCTGTGTACCATTCTTTTTTATATTCTTTTGTAAGTATGTCTGGAATGCCAAGGAAGAAATGCTAAAACATATATACATATATATATATATATATATATATATATATATATATATATACACAATATATATAAGTATATACGAATTATTGGTCAGGCAAAGAGGGATGACATTTAAAAAAGAATCTAGCTATTATGGAGGTGTCAAGATTTTGCCTCTATTGCCATTTTGTGGAATAGCTGCATGTTAATCAGGAATTCAACTGGAAAATTCTTACCCAGGTTTATATAGGATTAGGCTATGAGTTATTCCTCTAAATATTTGAGAATTTTGATTGCCTATTTTCAAGGAAGTCCTGAATTTCTAAAAGTAATTTTTCTTTAATAGTGTAGATTTTGTTTCTAAGAAGGCTATGAGGAAGCTGTAACATCTCAGCATTTATAAATAATGAGTCAATGTATACAACTTGATATCACCATAACTCTGTGCATTTCTATTTCATTGATAGAATATAAGACATTTTATGGTTATGCTGTTTTCTGTATGTAAGCAAGTACTGCCAAGTATTAACTCATTGGCATGTGAGTCTAAGAATAAAGTTCTATTTCTGAATGGTAATTGAAATTAGACAGTATCTTAAAAAAAGAAGGGAGTAGGTGATTTAAAACATGTTGAATACGTCATCGCCATCCCCACTTTCCTTTCATCAAATGTATTCTGCTCCTTTCATCCTCTTTATTCTTCATTCCCAGTCTCTAATAGCTCCCTTTGCCTCTTTCTTCCCTTATCTCCCTCATTCTTTCCCTCTGCATCGAAGCACACTACTTTGAAACATACCTTTTCCTTATCTTATCTTTTATCTTTTTCTTCCTCACAGCTCTTTTCTGTTACATTTTGACTAAGTTTCATGGGAATCTTTATTTCTTGCAGAGCTCTAAATACACCTGACCATGGTATACAATCTCTCAACCTAAGTATACAGGGAGTAGAAGATACAACACCCAGTCCCAGAGTGCAGGGTGGAGTTGGTAAGAGTGAAGGTGTTGGGCAGGAGTTTTGTAAGCAGGAGATATAAGCTTTATTTACAATTAGCTTTCTTCCTGCGGACTAAATCTAATGCAAGGGTCTTCTCCTGCCTGTTGCAATCCATTTAAAACACACACCTCATTGGGCATGACTACCTCCATTCCACTGCTTACCTTTTCTTAATCATGGCTACATACTCATCCAGCCACGTCTGAGGTCAATGAGCCAGATATTCTTCTTGTTTCTGGGTATGTGTACTTTTTCATGTATGCTGTTATAAGTTTTATTCCCTTATTGTTTTTCTATCTCCATCATTGACACAGTATTTTATAAGAATGACTACATTAATCATACTTCTAAAAAACTTAATATTCCATACTGTGGTCCAAACATACTAATTTAGCCTCTGTGTCTACTCTTGACTTCCATATCAAACAGTGATATTAGGACTTCAACATGGAATCCAAAATGTTAAAGTAAAAAACTACTAACTTTTTGGTATCAGTAATCTCATTGTTGGCACTTCCCTGGTGGTCCAGTGGTAAAGAATCTGCCTTACAATGCAAGGGACACGGGTTCAATCCCTGGCCAGGGAATTAAGATCCCACGTGCCGCAGGGCAACTAAGCCCATGCAACCACAACTACTGAGCTCTCGCGCCTCAACTAGAGAGCCTGTGTGCCACAACTAAGACCCGATGCAGCCAAAGGTAAATAAAATAAATAAATAAATAATAAATCTTTAAAAAAAATAGTCTCATTGTTTATTACCATTTATTTTGTAATTTTTGTTAGGAAAAAAAGTCTATCATTGCTCCATGCCAGCTTTAACTGCAGCAGAGGATTTAAAGATGAATTCAGACTTCAGCCTTCCCCTGAGGCTGATGGACTTCTCCTTTCAAAGTAGGACACTTCTATCTGATGGCATTAACCATAAAATCCCCCATTTCAAGTCTATGATATCCTGAAGGACAACAGCTCATTTCATTTCTTATCAAGAAATCGAGCAGATCAGTCATATTTCTCGAATCAAATGACATTTCAGAAAATTCATTTGAACCAAAAATGAGGTTTCCTCTCTGCAGACTCCAATTAGTTTAAAAGTGGTTTTTGATGACAATTTTCAAAATAACTGAGCGGTATATTTTTTTTAAAATCCATATTTGTATGTATATGACTAAATTAACTCATACTTCACACACACATAGAATTACTGATACACACATGCATGTACACCATCCACATCCCTACATACACACACACACACACACACACACACACACACACACACACACACACAGAGGTTTCCCAAGAGCTAGAGCTCGACACCCTGTCAAGCAGTATAAATCTTTAATTTTAGTGATCAGCATTAATAGTAAAATACTTAAGATCTTTCCTCCTGCCTTTTTTTTATACTATTACCCTAGTTATTCCAGGGGGAGTATGCTCACTCATTTGCTCCCTAAGTACACAAAATTAGCTGCTTATCGGTTGATCTTCTTACATGATCCTTTAAAAATCCTTTGTGTGTGTGCACAGGCACTTACGCAGCGTCCAAGGCCGCTTTTGCCTTTAGAGGAAGCCTAGACAAGCCACCCCCAGCCTTTTTCCTACCCACTCACAGGGGGCTTGGGCCTAATTAAATTGCTCTCAAAGACAAGAAGGGATGAATTTTCTTCTTTCCATCTCCCTTGTCACCCATTTAACTCAGCTGACATTCACTGACTCCTTTTTACTTATGTTAAAAAAAAAAAAAAACTCACATGCACACACACACACAAAAGCCCCATAAAGACAGGGTTTAGAGAGCCGGGAGATATAGGGAGATGCAGTGTTCGTGGATAAACTCTTAATCTTGTTACTCCCTGTGATTTATAATTTCAGAAAGAAACAATGGAAACAAGATAGAGAGAGTGCCAGAGGAGAGGTTTGATTTCTCTCAATGGCTTCGATTTTCTTCCATTAAACTAACACTGAAGAAGTCTGAAAAACACACACACATGCACACATATCAGTGCTTCTGGTCAATCCTGTACCCCTCTTTTTTTCTCCTGGGTTCAGACTAATGAGAAAGGTTGGGAAAACTGGGATGCACAGAGCCTGTTATGCAGCTCTGCCCAAGAGGGGCAGAGGGGAGCTGCAGCCACTTTGGCCGGCCTGCTATTGATTGGACCGGAGGTCACCGGGGAGCGGCTGCCGGTGCTGCATTTCTGAAGCTGGGGTTCAGGGAGCGGCTGGAGAGCTTTGGCTACACCAGACAACAGGAGCCCCGTGCAAGTCAGCCTCCAGTAAGGGCCTGGGAAGAGCCAGGCAATTAGCCTTTGAAGGTCATGGAAAGTTCCCCCCCCCTCTTCTCTCTTTTCACCACCGTATCCAGCCTTCCTTCCCTCCTCCTCCCTTCTTCATCACCCGTACTCCAAACACATCTGAGGAATCCATTCAATTAAATCTCTTTCGGCCCCAGCTGGCTCCAAAGTGAAAGGTCAGTGGAGTTCAGGAGGGAGAATAGACGCTAGGAGGAGCTGGAGCTGGTGGCTACCTCTGACCCTGTCTTTCGTCTCCCTCCACCCTCCCCCACACCTTGCCCACGCTCCCCACTTCTTTTCTACCTACCATCTTTAATGATAACCAACGGTCAATTACTCCCCAGCAGTGAGAGATGCCCGGAAGCATCACTGTGGTGGGGAGGAATCCATCAGGCTTAAAAAAAAAAAAAAAAAAGAGGATAATGATAACCTGTGGACATAATGTCAGTTTGTTTGCTGTGCTTCTTGAAGGCCTATCACTGTTGGACTGGGCCAGCCCAGCTACTTGGAGTCCTTGGTGTTCTTCCTTCCTCACATTTTGTCTCGCCTTAAAGAGACCTAATTAGATGAGGGATACTCTGTTCACTTGCCTTTTGACTGGCCTGCTTGGCTCCAGGAATAGAAGAGAAAAAGTAAAGATGACTGAGCCTATTTTCACAAAGCATATGCTTCAAGTTAACTGAGAAACAGCATCTCTAAATATCTCTGGCAATGTAAGAAAATAATTTAGGAGACTTTGAAGGATTTGGCTAGGTATATAGAGATTTTTAAAAATTATATTAAGACCATATAGTTTAAGTAATTGATATTAAAAAGAATTAGTGAAAGAATTCATTAGACAAAGGTAGTTCAGAAAGAGAAAGTTTGGAGAAATTTTATATACATATATACATATTACACATACAAAGACATCGTATTATTGTTTTCTTTTTTGCTTAGGGAAGATGAACTTAGAATGGTTCCTATTCATTATCTGATAAATATTTACTTAACATAATGTGGGAAATAATATGAGCACTGGGTTATGCAAGGTGATTATCGATACCAGTTTGAACAATGTGTGGCCTTTCCCTCACATAACTTAGAATATGTCACATTGAATATTTAGGCATAAATATTTTATATTATGTTGCTGTGGTATTTTCTTTTAAATTAGTGATCTTACTGTGCCTATACACTTCTATTCTCTTCATATCTCTGTTTTCTTAAAGTATGGGGTTACAGATTCTAGTACAACTAATATCTTACTTGCAATCAGATTTTTTTGTTGTCACATTATTTTCTGCATCATTTGATGAACCAAACTACATTCTCCTATATTCCTATTGAACTATTTGATGATGCTTTTAATTTTGTTGTATAATTGGGTGAGCAATCATGTGATAAACATAAGTTTGGTATGAAATCAAAGAAGCAATCTTAAAAACAATGGGTATATTTTCAGGAAAGTTTCTAAGATGTTAAATGTGTTAGAAAGAAGGATTATAGAAAAAGTATTACTTCCTTGTAGATTTTATTATTACAAATATAAAACTGTGAATGACATCTAATATAGTTGATAGATGATAGTTTTCTTTTATAACCTAACATTATACTTTTTGAAATGTGTATAAGAGGTAGAAAGGTGTGTGTTTAGCTAAATTAAAAATGAGTGTGGGGGTGCAAAAAGGTAAAAAGAAAAAAAAATTTACCTCAAAAAAAAAATGCAAGCCAACCTGAGATTAATGATAGGAGGTAGAGTGTTGTGTTCTGGGCACTTAGAAAAATGAAAAAAAAAAAAAAAAAGATAATAAACATAGGAGAGACAGTGCAGGGTTTTTCCAAGTTATAACAAAATTTTAACAAACAGACTTTATAATTCAACTCAGAAAACCATTTATTTCAGGAGCCAAGAAAATATAGTCCCACATCATGGTTCATCTTAAACCAAGTATAACACCTAGGATACATTGATGTGTGTGTGTGTGTGTGTGTGTGTGTGTGTGTGTGTGTGTGCATGTGTTTCTCCCACAAAGATACAGAAAGTAGTATGAACAAGTCATAAGACTGACTTACCTCCTAGGGCATGGCAAAAAAAAAAGGATGATTTCTTATATTTAAGGGCTCACTTTACCAAAAACTGAAAAAAAAAATGTCTGGCACATAAAAAGTACCCAACAAATTTTAGCAATGGTGAGGATGATTGTTATTATTATTTCCTACAGGGTTTAGCATGAGCCTTAAAGGTCCTTTTTGGTCATTCCGTCTACAATGCGGGGCATACACTGGATGGGCAAGAGTGGGTACAAGTTGACAGGAGGTAATATGGAAACATTGAATTATGGTGAAGATGGTTGAAATGGAAAGAGATGCACTTGAGAGATACTGCAGAGGTAAAATCAAGAAGGCCTCTACAACAAGCGATGTTAGGAAAACCAGACAGCTACAAGTAAAATAATAAAATTAGAACATTCTCTAACACCATATACAAAAATAAACTCAAAATGGATTAAAGACCTAAATGTAAGACCAGATACTATAAAAATCTTAGAGGAAAACATAGATAGAATGCTCTTTGACATAAATTTCAGCAATATTTTTGTGTTTCTCTCTCCTAGAGTAAAGGAAATAAAAGCAAAAATAGACAAATTAAGTTAATTAAACTTAAAAGCTTTTGTACAGCAAAGGAAATCATCAACAAAATGAAGAGACAACTCACTGAATGGGAGAAAATATTTGCAAATGATATTACTCATAAGAAGTTAATATCCAACATATATAAACAGCTCATACAACTCAACATCAAAAAACAACAACAACAACTTGACTAAAGAATGGGCAGAAGAACTGAATAGACATTTTTCCAAAGAGGAAATGCAGGTGGCCAACTGGCACATGAAAAGATGCTCAACTTCGCTAATCATCAGGGAAATGCAAGTCAAAACCACAATGAGATATCATCTGACACCTGTCAGAATGGTTATCATCAAAAAGAACACAAATAACAAATGTTGGCAAGGATATGCAGAAAAGGGAACCCTTGTACATTGTTGAGAATGCAAATTGGTGTAGCCACTCTGGAAACAGTATGGAGACCCTCAAAAAACTAAAAATATTGATAAAACTGCCATATGACCCAGCAATTCCACTCCTGGGTATGTATTTGAAAAAAAACCCCACTAATTCGAAGAGATACATGCACCCCAATGTTCATAGCAGCATTATTTACAATTGCCAAGAGATGGAAGCAACCTAAGTGTCCATCAACAGGTGGGTGGATAAAGAAGATGTGGTATAAACATATATATATATATATATATATATATACACACACACACACAATGGAATACTATTATTTGCAGCCACATGTATAGACTTGGAGGGTATTACACTAATTGAAATAAGTCAGACAGAGAAAGACAAATACTGTATTATATCACTTACATGTGGAATCTAAAAAGTACAACAAACTAGAGAATCTAACAAAAAGGAAGCAGACTCAAAGATATAGAGAACAAACTAGTGGTTACCAGAGGGGAGAGGGAAGGGGGAGGAGCAACAAAGGGGTGGGGGAGTGGGAGGTATAAACTGCTGAGTGTAAGATAGGCTCAAGGATGTATTGTACAACACGGGGAACATAGCCAATATTTTATAATAACTGTAAATGGAAAGTAACCTTTAAAAATTGTATACTTATTTTTTAAAGTTAAATAAAAAACCCAAGGCCGGGGAAGATGGCGCAATAGTAAGACGCGGAGATCACCTTCCTCCCCACAGATACACCAGAAATACACCTACACGTGGAGCAACTCATACAGAACACCTACTGAACGCTGGCAGAAGACCTCAGACCTCCCAAAAGGCAAGAAACTCCCCACGTACCTGGGTAGGGCAAAAGAAAAAAGAATAAACAGAGGCAAAAGGATAGGGACGGGACCTGCACCAGTGGGAGGGAGCCGTGAAGGAGGAAAGGGTTCCACACACTAGAAGCCCCTTCACGGGCGGAGACTGCGGGTGGCGGAAGGGGGAGCTTCGAAGCTGCGGAGGAGAGCACAGCAACAGGGGTGCGGAGGGAAAAGCGGAGAGATTTCCGCACAGAGGATCAGGGCCGACTGGCACTCACCAGCTCGAGAGGCTTGTCTGCTCACCCGCCGGGGCAGGCGGGGCTGGGAGTTGAGGCTCGGGCTTCGGTCGGAGCGCCAGGAGAGGACTGGGGTTGGTGGCGTGAACACAGCCTGCAGGGGATTAGTGCGCCACAGCTGGCCTGGAGGGAGTGCGGGAAAAGGTCTGGAGCTGCCGAAGACGCAAGAGACTTTTTCTTCCCTCTGTTTCCTGCTGCGCGAGGAGAGCGGATTAACAGCGCTGCTTAAAGGAGCTCCAGAGACGGGCGCGAGCCGCGGCTAAAAGCGCGGACCCCAGAGACAGGCGGGAGACGCTAAGGCTGCTGCTGCCGCCAACAAGAAACCTGTGTGCGACCACAGGTCACTATCCACACCCCCCTTCGAGGGAGCCTGTGCAGCCCACCACTGCCAGGTTCCCGGGTTCCGGGGACAACCTTCCCGGGAGAACGCACGGCGGGCCTCAGGCTGGTGCAACGTCACGCCGGCCTCTGCCGCTGCAGGATCGCCCCGCACTCCGCGCCCCTCCCTCCCCCCGGCCTGAGTGAGCCAGAGCCCCTGAATCAGCGGCTTCTTTAACCCCGTCCTGTCTGAGCAAAAAACAGACGCCCTCCAGCGACCTACATGCTGAGGCAGGGCCAAATCCAAAGCTGAGCCCCTGGGAGCTGTGAGAACAAAGAAGAGAAAGGAAAATCTCTCCCAGCAGCCTCAGAAACAGCAATTAAAGCTCCACAATCAACTTGATATACTCTGCATCTGTGGAATACATGAATAGACAACGAATCATCCCAAACTGAGGAGATGGACTTTGAGAGCAAAGTTTATGATTTTTTCCCCTTTTCCTCTTTTTGTGAGTGTGTATGTGTATGCTTCTGTGTGAGATTTTGTCTGTATAGCTTTGCTTCTACCATTTGTCCTAAGGTTCTATCCGTCCGTTTTTTTTCCTTAATAATTATTATTTAATTTAATAACTTTATTATATTTTACTTTATTTTATTTTACTTTATCTTCTTTCTTTCTTTCTTCTTTCCTTCCTTCCCTCCTTCCTTCCTTCCTTCCTTCCTCCCTCCTTTCTTTCTTTCCTTCTTTCTTTCTTTTCTTCTTTCTTTCTTCCTTTATTTCCTTCCTTCCTTCCCTCCTTTGTTTCTTTCTTTCTTTCTTTCTTCCTACTTCTACTAATTCTTTCTCTCTACTTTTTCTCCCTTTTATTCTGATCCGTGTGGCTGAAAGGCTCTTGGTGCTGCAGCCAGGAGTCAGTGCTGTGCCTCTGAGGTGGGAGAGCCAACTTCAGGACACTGGTCCACAAGAGACCTCCCAGCTCCACATAATATCAAATGGCAAAAATCTCCCAGAGATCTCCATCTCAACACCAGCACCCAGCTTCACTCAATGACCAGCAAGCTACAGTGCTGGACACCCTATGCCAAACAACTAGCAAAACAGGAACACAACCCCACCCATTAGCAGAGAGGCTGCCTAAAATCATAATAAGGCCACAGACACCCCAAAACACACCACCAGACGTGGACCTGCCCACCAGAAAGACAAGATCCAGCCTCATCCACCAGAACACAGGCACTAGTCCCCTCCACCAGGAAGCCTACACAACCCACTGAACCAACCTTAGCCACTGGGGACAGACATCAAAAACAACAGGAACTACGAACCTGCAGCCTGCAAAAAGGAGACCCCAAACACAGTAAAATAAGCAAAATGAGAAGACAGAGAAACACACAGCAGATGAAGGAGCAAGATAAAAACCCACCAGACCTAACAAATGAAGAGGAAATAGGCAGTCTACCTGAAAAAGAATTCAGAATAATGATAGTAAAGATGATCCAAAATCTTGGAAATAGAATAGACAAAATGCAAGAAACATTTAACAAGGACCTAGAAGAACTAAAGATGAAACAAACAATGATGAACAACACAATAAATGAAAAGAAAAATACTCTAGATGGGATCAATAGCAGAATAACTAAGGCAGAAGAACGGATAACTGACCTGGAAGATAAAATAGTGGAAATAACTACTGCAGAGCAGAATAAAGAAAAAAGAATGAAAAGAACTGAGGACAGCCTCAGAGACTTCTGGGACAACATTAAACGCACCAACATTCGAATTATAGGCGTTCCAGAAGAAGAAGAGAAAAAGAAAGGGACTGAGAAAATATTTGAAGAGATTATAGTTGAAAACTTCCCTAATATGGGAAAGGAAATAGTTAATCAAGTCCAGGAAGCACAGAGACTCCCATACAGGATAAATCCAAAGAGAAACACGCCAAGACACATATTAATCAAACTGTCAAAAATTAAATACAAAGAAAGCATATTAAAAGCAGCAAGGGAAAAACAACAAATAACACAAAAGGGAATCCCCATAAGGTTAACAGCTGATCTTTCAGCAGAAACTCTGCAAGCCAGAAGGGAGTGGCAGGACATACTGAAAGTGATGAAGGAGAAAAACCTGCAGCCAAGATTACTCTACCCAGCAAGGATCTCATTCAGATTTGATGGAGAAATTAAAACCTTTACAGACAAGCAAAAGCTGAGAGAGTTCAGCACCACCAAACCAGCTCTACAACAACTGCTAAAGGAACTTCTCTAGGCAAGAAACACAAGAGAAGGAAAAGACCTACAATAACGAACCCCAAACAATTTAGAAAATGGGAATAGGAACATACATATCGATAATTACCTTAAATGTAAATGGACTAAATGCTCCCACCAAAAGACACAGATTGGCTGAATGGATACAAAAACAAGACCCATATATTTGCTGTCTACAAGAGACCCACTTCAGACCTAGAGAGACATACAGACTGAAAGTAAGGGGATGGAAAAAGATATTTCATGCAAATGGAAATCAAAAGAAAGCTGGAGTAGCAATTCTCATATCAGACAAAATAGACTTTAAAATAAAGACTATTAGAAGAGACAAAGAAGGACACTACATAGTGATCAAGGGATCGATCCAAGAAGAAGATATAACAATTGTAAATATTTATGAACCCAACATAGGAGCACCTCATTACATAAGGCAAATACTAACTGCCATAAAAGGGGAAATCGACAGTAACACAATCACAGTAGGGGACTTTAACACCCCACTTTCACCAATGGACAGATCATCCAAAATGAAAATAAATAAGGAAACACAAGCTTTAAATGATACATTAAACAAGATGGACTTAATTGATATTTATAGGACACTCCATCCGAAAACAACAGAATACACATTTTTCTCAAGTGCTCATGGAACATTCTCCAGGATAGATCATATCTTGGGTCACAAATCAAGCCTTGGTAAATTTAAGAAAATTGAAATTTTATCAAGTATCTTTTGTGACCACAACGCCATGAGACTAGATATCAATTACAGGAAAAGATCTGTAAAAAATACAAACACATGGAGGCTAAACAATACACTACTTAATAACGAAGTGATCACTGAAGAAATAAAAGAGGAAATAAAAATATACTTAGAAACAAATGACAATGGAGACATGACAACACAAAACCTATGGGATGCAGCAAAAGTAGTTCCAAGTGGGAAGTTTATAGCAATACAAGCCCACCTTAAGAAACAGGAAACATCTTGAATAAACAACCTAACCTTGCACCTAAAGCAATTAGAGAAAGAACAAAAAAACCCCAGAGTTAGCAGAAGGAAAGAAATCATAAAAATCAGATCAGAAATAAATGAAAAAGAAATGAAGGAAACAATAGCAAAGATCAATAAAAGTAAAAGCTGGTTCTTTGAGAAGATAAACAAAATAGATAAACCATTAGCCAGACTCATCAAGAAAAAAAGGGAGAAGGCTCAAATCAATAGAATTAGAAATGAAAAAGGAGAAGTAACAACTGACACGGCAGAAATACAAAAGATCATGAGAGATTACTACAGGAAACTCTATGCCAAAAAATGGACAACCTGGAAGAAATGGACAAATTCTTAGAAATGCACAACCTGCAAGCACTGAATCAGGAAGAAATAGAAAATATGAACAGACCAATCACAAGCACTGAAATTGAAACTGTGATTAAAAAGCTTCCAACAAACAAAAGCCCAGGACCAGATGGCTTCACAGGCGAATTCTATCAAACATTTAGAGAAGAGCTAACACCTATCCTTCTCAAACTCTTCCAAAATATAGCAGAGGGAGGAACACTCCCAAATTCATTCTACGAGGCCACCATCACCTTGATACCAAAACCAGACAAGGATGTCACAAAGAAAGAAAACTACAAGCCAATACCACTGATGAACATAGATGCAAAAATCCTCAACAAAATACTAGCAAACAGAATCCAACAGCACATTAAAAGGATCATACACCATGATCAAGTGGGGTTTATTCCAGGAATGCAAGGATTCTTCAATATACGCAAATCTATCAATGTGATAAACCATATTAACAAATTGAAGGAGAAAAACCATATGATCATCTCAATAGATGGAGAGAAAGCTTTTGACAAAATTCAATAACCATTTATGATAAAAACCCTGCAGAAAGTAGGCATAGAGGGAACTTTCCTCAACATAATAAAGGCCATATATGACAAACCCACAGCCAACATCATCCTCAGTGGTGAAAAGCTGAAAGCATTTCCACTATGATCAGGAACAAGACAAGGTTGCCCACTCTCACCACTCTTATTCAATATAGTATTGGAAGTTTTAGCCACAGCAATCAGAGAAGAAAAGGAAATAAAAGGAATCCAAATCGGAAAAGAAGAAGTAAAGCTGTCACTGTTTGCAGATGACATGATACTATATATAGAGAATCCTAAAGATGCTACCAGAAAACTACTAGAGCTAATCAATGAATTTGGTAAAGTTGCACGATACAAAATTAATGCACAGAAATCTCTTGCATTCCTATACACTAATTATGAAAAATCTGAAAGTGAAATCAAGAAAACAGTCCCATTTACCACTGCAACAAAAAGAATAAAATATCTAGGAATAAACCTACCTAAGGTGACAAAAGACCTGTATGCAGAAAATTAAAAGATACTGACGAAAGAAATTAAAGATGATACAAATAGATGGAGAGATATACCATGTTCTTGGATTGGAAGAATCAACATTGTGAAAATGACTCTACTACCCAAAGCAATCTACAGATTCAATGCAATCCCTATCAAACTACCACTGGCATTTTTCACAGAACTAGAACAAAAAATTTCACAGTTTGTATGGAAACACAAAAGACCCCGAATAGCCAAAGCAATCTTGAGAACGAAAAATGGAGCTGGAGGAATCAGGCTCCCTAACTTCAGACTATACTACAAAGCTACAGTAATCAAGACAGTATGGTACTGGCACAAAAACAGAAAGATAGATCAATGGAACAGGATAGAGAGCCCAGAGATAAACCCACACACATATGGTCACCTTATCTTTGATAAAGGAGGCAGGAATGTACAGTGGAGAAAAGACAGCCTCTTCAATAAGTGGTGCTGGGAAAACTGGAGAGGTACATGTAAAAGTATTAGATCAGATCACTCCCTAACACCATACACAAAAATAAGCTCAAAATGGATTAAAGACCTAAATGTAAGGCCAGAAACTATCAAACTCTTAGAGGAAAACATAGGCAAAACACTCTATGACATAAATCACAGCAAGATCTTTTTTGACCCACCTCCTAGAGAAATGGAAATAAAAACAAAAATAAACAAATGGGACCTAATGAAACTTAAAAGCTTTTGCACAGCAAAGGAAACCATAAATAAGACCAAAAGCCAACCCTCAGAATGGGAGAAAATATTTGCAAGTGAAGCAACTGACAAAGGATTAATGTCCGAAATTTACAAGCAGCTCATGCAGCTCAATAACAAAAAAACAAACAACCCAATCCAAAAATGGGCAGAAGACCTAAATAGACATTTCTCCAAAGAAGATATACAGACTGCCAACAAACACATGAAGGAATGCTCAACATCTTTAATCATTAGGGAAATGCAAATCAAAACTGCAATGAGATATCATCTCACACCAGTCAGAATGGCCATCATCAAAAAATCTAGAAACAATAAATGCTGGAGAGGGTGTGGAGAAAAGGGAACACTCTTGCACTACTGGTGGGAATGTGAATTGGTACAGCCACTATGGAGAACAGTATGGAGGTTCCTTAAAAAACTACAAATAGAACTACCATATGACCCAGCAATCCCACTACTGGGTATATACCCTGAGAAAACCATAATTCAAAAAGAGTCATATACCAAAATGTTCATTGCAGCTCTATTTCCAATAGCCCTGAGATGGAAACAACCTAAGTGCCCATCATCGGATGAATGGATAAAGAAGATGTGGCACATATATACAATGGAATATTACTCAGCCATAAAAAGAAACGAAATTGAGCTATTTGTAATGAGGTGGATAGACCTAGAGTCTGTCATACAGAATGAAGTAAGTCAGAAAGAGAAATACAAATGCCGTATGCTAACACATATATATGGAATTTAAGAAAAAAAAAAAACTGTCATGAAGAACCTAGGGGTAAGACAGGAATAAAGACACAGACCTAATGGAGAACGGACTTGAGGATATGGGGAGGGGGAAGGGTGAGCTGTGACAGAGAGAGAGGCATGGACATATATACACTACCTACACAAACGTAAGGTAGATAGCTAGTGGGAAACAGCCGCATAGCACAGGGATATCAGCTCGGTGCTTTGTGACCGCCTGGAGGGGTGGGATAGGGAGGCTGGGAGGGAGGGAGATGCAAGAGGGAAGAGTTATGGGAACATATGTTTATGTATAGCCGATTCACTTTGTTATAAAGCAGAAACTAACACACTGTTGTAAAGCAATTATACCCCAATAAAGATGTTTAAAAAAAAAAAATAAAAAACAACAACAACAAAAAAAACCCCACGGCCTGTTGATGAGTTGCATATGGGGGGTGAGGATGTGCCAAAGACGAGAAAATCAGAAGCCTTATAGTGACATGCTAACAGCATGAAATGAATCATTTTGTTTTTCTGCTCTCCCAGCCCCCATCTTTTCCTACTGTGATACCTCTTTCTTTTCTTCCAATAATAAAGTAACATCAGGAAAATAAAAACCAGGACCAAATGGAGGCACCAGGTATAGGAGCATGAACTATTTGGCAACATGCAGCAAAAACAGGAGACTCCTTTCATCTGAATTTTGGCTTTTTGGTTCCAGTATGTGAAGAAGGAATCATAACTGGGCAGAAAGAGCAGGTATAAGACAAGAAAGGAAGGAAAATTAAATAGAAATAAAATGTCTGACTAGCAATGGGGAAGCAGTTCCCACCCCTGGGTCTGGAAGGAGGGAGTAAGTAGAAGTGTCATCTGATCTCAGTGAGGAGCTGTCCACAGGCCCAGGGTTGGTGTCTCACCCTCTCTCTTTCTGTCCTCCCATTTACTGCTGGAATGTGGGCAGTCAGTCAACAAGAGGGCCTGGGGTATGCAGTCCCAAAGGGAGGGCATCCTGGGACAGTGCAGGTCAGACAAGGGCCCTGGAACCCTTGAGAATCACCAGGACACTTGACTTATTCCATCTAAAGTGTGTGTGCAGCTTATTGCCTTTATTCACATCCATTTATTTATAAATATTTGTTGAGCTTCCAAAAAAAAAAAGAAATTAAATATATGAATTGATTAAATAAACAAATAAATAAATAAGTAGCCTAAGCAGTTTAAAAAAAAATTGAGTGCTTGTAAGGAATTTGGGCTGGGGGTGTAGGCATCAAGTAGAAAATAGAGGGACCAGACCTACTGTGGCTGTAAAGGGTATGGGATGGGGCCAGGGACTGAGTGATGGTGAGAGGGAAATGTTCTGCTGATGAAGAAATGAGAGACTGTTTCTAGCCCCACCAATAAGCATTTGAGTGTGGAGAGTACCCAACCCCACAAGGATTCCATGAACTGTGTTCATGGACTCTGAAACATTGTAGGAAACTATAAGAAAAAACAAAAAAGTGTGATCTGAATTGAGGTTTTGTTGTTGTTGTTTTTAGTTCCAGAAAGAGTGTAAAGACACATGGGAAGAAGTGGCATATGTAATCACACACTTTTAAGTGCTTCAAATTTAGTATTATCTTTTTAAAATTACACAAGACAATACTTGGTGCCATTTGGTATTTTATAAACAATCTGTCTAGAACTCTTCCATTTATATGTACATAAAATAGTATGCAGCATATCTTATGGATGCAGATATTTGTTTAATGTGTACATGCCCCCACCTGTGCAGAATTACCTGATCTTACCAACTAAGGAATGTGATTATCCATCTTCCTTGTGCCTGTCCAACTGTGGTATATCTCAGGAAATCTTTCAATAGTTAAAGGAATTTTTAACTCATTCATTCAACAAGTATTTATAAAGCACCTATTATGTGTTGGGCATTATGTCAATTGCTGAGCCTACAGGGATGAAAAAATGAAGGAAGAAAACACTCATCTTCTGTTCTCATGAACTCAGAGTCTAGCCAGGAAGGAAGGCGTTGTACACATATTTATAAGTGTACTAAATCAACAGAGGCACCTGGGGGATTAGGAATCATAAAACAGGCCAACCAAACCTAGTCAAAATATATTTCTGTATCATCAGTCATTGGCTACAGCCCGGGGTTACTCCTAGGTAATTCTGAATTTCTGTACATCGGGCAAAATTGTTTTAGTACCCCAAGGAAAGTTCTCTAATGAAGAGTTGAAGGTATGGGTTGTTGATGCAAAAGCACAGGGATCCTGGGAGAGGACGCAAAGAAACCATCACAAAAGTAATTTGAGGGGATCTGAGCAGAGAGTTGACAGTGTCTGCTATAGGCAACAAACAGGATTTTGCAGCTGATGTCTTTTTATATGGGTTACACAAGTGGGGAGTCATTTTCTTTACTGATACAGGAAAAATATAGGAGAAGGAATATACTGGGGCAAAAATGTGGGTGATATGATGAATTAAGTTTCGACTGAATTTGTGATTCACCATTTTAAAGTTTAGTAAGCTGTTGGATATGTAAGTTTAAGGCTTAAAAGAGAGGTCTGATGTAGAGATATAAATTTCAGAGTTGTTCTATAAAGAGAATAATTGAAACCTGGGAGTGAATAAAATTGTCTAGGAATGGTGAGCCAGATGAAATAAGAAGTAGGCCTAGAAAAATCCCTGAGTAATCCCAATATTTCATGGTCAGGTAGAAGTAAAAGAAATTGCAAAGGAGATTGAGAAGGTGTAACAGAGAGTAGGAAAACCAGAGGAGTTTGCCTCTGAAAAAGTTAGTAAACAGAACTTAAATGATTCTGGACTCCAAATAAAATATGGATTTAAAATTATTAATCAGATTTAGTCATAGTATATTATTTTGACCCTATTGAGCATAGTTTTGGTGGAGAGGCAGTAATGGTTAGAGGAAAATGATGAGTAGGAGAGAAAAATATTATAATTAAAGTGGGTCAAGGAGTGAGTGAGAGGTAAGAAAATGAAAAATGAAACCCATGTTCTGATATAAATGATGCGCCGATTATAAATATGTACCATAGGGACAAATACTTGACTCAAATGCAATCAATTTATAGGTACTCTTTAATCAGGAGTAACTAAGAGTTCCTGACCTTATGCTGGTCTTAGGCCAGGTAACATCTTCCTTTTGTTGCCTTGTTTTTATATTTTAAAATATAGCTCATGTTTCTGCATTCTATACTAGCTCACTTTCTGGAATCATTAGGAATAATGCTAACTGTACAAGTTTGTACAAGTTCCTTGCTTTTCTGATTGCAATTTTTAGCATTTTATTGCTAGACTGTCTACCTCTACATAACTGCATTGCTAACATTCACTTTTCTCACTCTTCTTATGTCTATGTATGTTCATAATTACTACTGCACAAATCCAAGTAAATGGAAACTGAAAATGGAAGCTATTCTTTCTTATATGGATTATTTTAAATACAAACATTCTCTCTTACATTGTGGAAGAACATTCCTATGAGGTAATGAAGGGTGCTGTAGATTTCTGTAACCTTGGGTGAACAACAAAAAAAATTTTCTGAGTACAGTACAACCTGAAAAACTTATTTCTGCCAAACTCCAATGCCCTTTTTTATGGTACTTTCATGAATCGCATCACAAATATTTTCCCTGCAAAGGAATAATTTGTGCTTAAGAAAGAATGAAATTTGTCTGAACACTTTGAATCCTTGCTTATTTGGTTTTGTCTTGTTTTGGCTTTGGAGAGAAGTTATTTTATGATATAATAATTAATTTTTTAAATTGAGATATAATTGACATATTAGTTTCAGGTGTATAATATAAAGATTCAATATTTGCATATCTTGTAAAGTGATCATCAACATTAGTCTAGTTAACATCTATCACCATGCATGGTTATGAAAATATTTTTTCTGGTGATGAGAAATTTTAAGATCTACTTTCAAATATAAAATACAGTATTATTAATTATAATCATTTGCTGTATGTTACATCCCTATGACATCTATTTTATAACTGAAAGTTTGTGCCTTTTGACCCCTTTCACACATGTTATACTACTTCACCTTTGATTTTTAACTGTATAATGTTCTTTAATCCAGATCACATTTATGAGTTTCAATATATTTCTGTTGAGTGGTTTGCTAGCATCTTATGGTTAGCACTTAGGACAAAGAGGAAAAGAGACACCGTTGAAAGAAAGCACACCTGGGAAGCAATGGTTCAATGCAAAACCAGCCTTGAGCTCAGCAAAAGTTGAGATAGACAGCCACAGTCAGAGGTAATTTCAATAACTAGTGTTAATAATACAAAAGCTTTAAATGCTATTCTTTTATACATAAGAACTGACACTTCTGAGGCATTCTTTAGTTACAAAAAGATGACACTTTTTAAACCACAAGATTTTTGAAAGGGGAATCCCTATCCTTATTCTCTGCCACACATTGTATAGTATAGTAGTATTGTTTTCTCCTTCCTCTCTTCCTCCCCCTCTCCATTTCTTTCTTCTTCCTGCCTTCCTTCTTTCATTCCCTTTCTTCCTTTCTTCCATTTTATCAACATCATCTTCTTCATTACTAGTCTGCTAATTTCTTAATAATATCTTAGTATAATATCCCTAAACTGAGTTTATGAGTATATGACCATGACAATACCTATGAACCTATGGTATAGGTTTCTAAAAACTGTGTAAGGGCGATAGTGATGGTAATTATAATACAGCAATATTACAGGAGTGATGTTTTTGTTATCATGTGAAATTGAATGTTAGAAATACCATTAGTGCTGACTTTCCAGATTATTGGGCAGTCATGTTGATGGACATCCAAAAATGTTTATTGACTGATATCTATTCCTTCATGTGGGAGGTCAAAAACTCTCTTTTTGGTGAAATGTATTGAGTATTTGGGGCCAGTAGATTTGTATTGAGAATTTTCTCTGTTAGTTTAAACCAGTTATATTCTCTCTAGAAAGAACATTTGTCAAAGAGTAATAATAAAATTACATAGTTGACAATTATTAAGCATTTCAATATATCCATAGTTATTCTAAGGGCTTTTCATAACTTTCTTATTAAATATAAAAACATTACATGAATGCTTATGCAAATATATTTTTTCTTGAAATTACAAGAGTGTATAGGAAAATTTATTCTAGGTGGGAAATGGATATGTTTACAAATTTTTAGTGTCTGTAATCATTACCCAAGACAAGCTTAAGAAAAAATAAAATTTGCTTGATCATGTCCAAGGCCTTGTTTATCCATTTTAAAAGTGTCATTATATCTCTACTCAGGTTTCATTGTAGCTGCCTATAGGGCTAATTTAACCATCAGGTGTTTGTGCAAAATACTCACTTATTTGATAGAGCAAGAGGACTTTTTGTATTAGTAATAGGGACTGATTCATAAACTCTATTCTTGGGTTTAACTCTGGAGCTCCATGTAAACCAAGTTACCTTGATTGACCATCTATAGGACAGAAATATTTTTATGAATGAGTTTCACAGAATGCTGTTAGGAAGTAACACAAAGATTTCTTAAATAGTAATATAAGAGTTAAAGATTCCAACCACATTTTGATTGGAATATATTGATACATTACTATGAAATTAGTAACCTCTGGCATATGGAAATTTAATCCTTCTAGAAGAATGAAATAAAGTAATCTTCAGTTTTTAGTGCCTTAGCATAAAATATTCCTGCTTTTTAATATATTTTAACACTTAGTATTTAATTATTGTCTTAAAAAATTGAATCCTCTTCAAGAAACATTACCAGGGACCACTATAGCAACAATAAATTAAGTTTTAGAAGCATAGAGTTTCTTTCAAATATAACCAAGGCACAAGCAGATTTTGACATCTCCATGTTGGAAAGGCTAGATTGGACATCTAGCGTCTGCTGACCTCTTCTTGTTCTAATAATAGAACCAAAATTTTCTTTTGGGGAACCATCTATCTTTATTCTTAGTCATGTAGTTTGGGGAGGATTTATTTATTTACTTACTCATTGAAAAATTATTAATTGAGTGATTTATGTGTGCCAGGCACTATTCTAGAATCACAAAATACAAAAATGAACACCAGACAAAAAATGTCATCCCGCTTATGCAAAGACAACAAAAATTTATAAGGTGAAAGGTGATGTTTATTGGTGCTGATGAGTAAGAGAAGCTCTTCCTCTGGATTTTAAAGTGTGGAGATGTGAACTCTGGAGCTTCCAGCAGCCCTCTCACCTCCGTTTAGGGAGCCAGCTCAATAATAAAGCCAACATAAAGAAGACAGAGCTAAAAGGATTCAGGTGAAAACAAACAAAGAAACAAAGAAACAAAATGCCTTATGGCATTTTTGAGATTCTGGATTAAGCCATGCTTGAAGTCAGAACTATTCCTGAAGTAATGTGAGCTAAAAATTTCACGTTTAGGTAACTGAAAATTAGGTTTTCTAACACTTGCAAGTGAAAGAATCTTATCTTATGTACTTAAATTCTAAGATAAAGATGAAAATATTGGTCAATATTTCCCTGTTACCGTCTAAGAATTCCTGATAAAAACTGATCTATATTAACATTATTTACATTAATGTCTATAATAACTTTTAAAATGTGTTGTGCATATACCAAAGATATAGTCAAAAGTCTACTATAGTTTCTTTCCATTTTTCAGATGTCAAAATTGAGAGAAAAGCATTCTTTTTGACTATTGATAAGGAATGGGAGCAATTAGTAAAACTAGATTTAGCCCTTCAAATTTGTAATAGACTTCTTTTTTAAATTCCTATTGGATTACACAATTTCTGATTATTCATTATAAATCTGTGGTTTGGGTTGGCAAAATTTAAAGCTCTTAAAATTTAAAAAAAATGAATTTCTCCATATATTTACACCTAGAATAAAGCTAGACTAAAACTACACCTATTATATTGTTAACTACCTAAATTAACTACATTTATATAAACATAAATGTATTAAATCCTTAATTTCATGTTAATTTCTACAATTCTCTGGCCTGTCTGAAGTCTAAAGCTCCCCTATCCTTTAGTGTCTTATCAAATTCCATTCAGATGCAAGCCAAATTTTACGAAATATTCAAGAGTATATTCTGCTTGACACACATATAAGTCTACTGTGACCTACTTAAAATTAAACATTGTACAATCTCTTCAAGCTCTCAAAGATTTTCACGATTTCTTCCCCCCTCTCAAACTGAATCATGTATTACTTTATTTATATTTGGAACTCTGCTGACCTTGATGTCTCTAATTGAAAATTGTAGACTTTGAACATTGAATTACACATAAAATGAGACCAATGGTGAAATCATGATTACAAAATTTTCTGACATACTGTTGTTTCCATTTACAACATAAGGTTCATTGAATAAACGTTCTGAATGCTTACCATAATATTTGCATCTTGCTTATAACAAATTGCTAACCGGTAAGTTTATGGGGTAACATATGGGTCTCAGTTCTTTAGTTGGCGGCAGTTAAACAAATCCTACATTTTTGCACAAAAATAAATGCTTGAGAAAGAAACTACCCATTTTATGTAATCATATGTCCATTTGGATGTAGGTCAGGAAGGACTTGCTAGTGTGTTAGCAGCCATAAAAAACCTGCCCCATGCTAATTACTGTTTAGTTGCAGGGGTTGGTTCAGCTAGCTATGCATATGTTATGGCCCATATGTACAAACCTTCCCATTTGCAAAGAGGCCAGATGGGCCCTCTCAAAGCATGAACCTTCCCTGCTACATGGATTAACTATGAAAGGTTTAAACTGCTTATACTCTAGTGCCCATATTTTTTATAGTTATTAGGGACTTTTAACGCAGAAAGGACCGTATTTGTTCATGCAGATTTCTCCAAATAGGCCATCACTTTCACTTTGAAGTACACATGAAACAATCATTTTTTCACAGATTTTTTTTTAGTGGACTTTAGATTAGCTTGTTCAAACTGGACAGTATGGAAGGGAGTTATATATACTGATTATTTGTATTTATTGTATCAAATAGAATATATGCACATGGGGTTGATCTCCCTCAAACCATAATAATTTGAAATTAAATTTAATTTCTGTGAAAGGGTAAAATACTCTGATTTCTATAAAAACAAAATATATAAACTATTGTTGGATATGACTTATCTGGGAAAACATTTCAGACACTAAATTAAATAATTTTTAAACATTTTTGAAGCAAAATTTATGCTCACTACATACCATTCTGTGGCAAAATCAACGTAAGTAGTACAACTCTTGGCTTAATTCCTGCTATTATATTTGAATAAAATATATTTTCACATAAAATATTCTGAATTAATGCTCTTCAAAAATTTATATCAAACTATTATTGTTTAGTCTTCATTGATAATAAATTTGATGTTGTTATTGTAGTCATATGGCTTACTATTGACTGAATCTGAAAGCCTATAATTAAATAAAGTTAAGGGATGTCCTATACTATGTAATTATTGAAATGTCACCGTCTTCAGAATCTTTCACGCTATACCCTCAAGTGTAGGAGAAAACTGATATAATTTTTAAAAACTCTAGAGGGAAAGCAGTTAACCAAGTCAACTGTCTTATCCCAAATAGGTCACCAAGTTAAAGAAAAATAAAACTCTAAATGTAAATGCTACTTAAAATTTGTATATTTAACAAAATTGTGTCTTCAAATTTCTGAATCATTAGATATGATAGTCCACCCACTATTACTCACTAAATATTTTCATATTTGGTTCAGGAAATAAAAATCAAAATTTGTTCATTTTGACAGTTACAAAGAGCCTTATTGATGGATTCAGGATATAAAACTTACAGGTTTTGAAAAAGTATGTGAAAATACAGACATTAGAGAAATAAAGGAAAATGGAGGTGAGAGAGCTCCAAAATAAACAAATAAGATAAATTTAGAAACTACTAGTGATTGTGTAGTATCTGTTATGAGTGGAAGTACCTTTCCTGTAATGAACCATTTACCTTTTTGACATTACTTTCTATCCTTTATACAGCAAGTTTCCTATTTTTTGAGTTTTATTTTAGAAGATAGGTTAATGAAATACCTCAACCTTCCAAAACTGAATGATTTTTGCTGTAAGAAAAAAAAGAAGCAACGGCTTCATGAATCAGTTATAAAAAATTCTGAGTGTATGAAAGAACACCTCTTTTTTGTAATATTAAGAAAATTCCTATTGAGAATTGTGTTCATAAATTAGCTAAACCAGATTATGAAGTTGTCATTGTAAATTCTATGTTTTTGTATTCTTTTGATGAAGAAAAATGTCAGTTTCTTACATAATATATAATAATTTTAATGTCATAGATTTAATTTTGTCAATTTTTTAATCACTTCTGATTAAAACTGGGAAAATAGTTTAGGTTTTCTATAATTCTGTTAATCCATATGTAACAGGAGGAACATTTTACACAAATAATTTTTGAATCATCATATTATATTATATTATCTTGGAAATAATAATAACCAGAATTCACCTAACAAAGTGTTTCTCAGCCTCAGCAGTACTGGCTTATTGGGCCACTAATTGTTGTAGGGGGTCCCATTACAGGATGTTTAGAAGCATCCCTGGCCTCTAACCATTAGAGGCCAGTAGCACTTTCCCAGTTGTTATGATCAAAATATCTCCAGATATTGCCAAATGTCTCCTGGAGGGCAAAATAATTCCCAGTTGAGGACCATTGACCTAAACATGACTATTGATGAATAAAGTCTTATCTGTTTCATGTAAAAGAGAAAAAGTCATTGATAGCAACATAATCTTAAAAAAACACTTATTTTTATAAAA
This sequence comes from Aethalodelphis obliquidens, assembly GCF_003676395.1. NCBI lineage: Eukaryota > Metazoa > Chordata > Mammalia > Artiodactyla > Delphinidae > Aethalodelphis > Aethalodelphis obliquidens. Next base: position 14,726,102 of record NW_020837980.1, on the reverse strand, counting down.
TATAAAACAAAATCCAGTGTATCGTCTATTTTTATAATTAAATGGGAAATAACATTAGAATTTTTGTTTGTAAAACTTTCTCAAGTATGGAAATTTCTTAAATCATCAAAACTTTTGAAAGAAGTCAAATTCATCATTCTTTACTTAGAAAAGAGAAATGTAAAAATAACCACAACTTGACAATGGCAGAAATTGAAATTGTTTTTTGGCTCATGCAGGTAATATTCAAATTGTAATATATAATGGTTCTTTAAAAAACTTAATGTGATTTAAACTACATAAGCATATCCTGTGGAATCAGTAAAGGAGTATAGACAGTGGAAATCAAACAAACAAAACACAAATCATCCAGCTATATATATATATTTTTTAAGATTTTGACTCCAAGCCAATTTCACCTGGTTGCAGAAGTTGGAAAACACAATTAGCAAAGAAGTTTTTCTATGATCTGCTGTGGGGTGTGTGTGTGTTACTAATGCTAATTAAATGCAACTTAACTAGAAATAATATTTACATAGAGTGTCTGTATCATTCCTAATTACCACTGTGTGTGTTTCAAATGACACTACAACAGTATTTGATTTATAAGCAGTGACATGGAATATAAAACAAGAGGAAGAGATATTTTCTAACTTTTAAGTCTATTTTGAACCTTCCCACCCTTTCTATTAATTTCTAGACAACTTCCCATAATAAATTTATAATATCTTCAAGACTGATATCAAAGCTCAAAATGACTTATTATTTTCTGTATTTTGATTGGTGGCCTGAAGTTCATAATGGGAAAAGCAAATGAATAATTTTCTATTAGTATTTTCAGATTAGAAACTTTTCATATTTTGATTTTTGGCATTTATTTTCTAGACAGTATTTTCTTTAAAAATCTCCATCCTGATTTTCATTCAAGGTAACAATTGAAGGTCTTATCAGATGAATAACCTGCACAAAGGAACCATGAAATTGGGATCTAATATAAAGGTAACTACCAGAAACACTGGAACTAAATTAGAAATCAATAACAATAATATAACCATAAACCCCCCAAAATATGGAATTTAAACAACATACTTCTAAATAATCTAATGATCAAAAAAGAAAAAAATATGAGGATTTAACAATACGTGAACTGAGTAATAATGTAAATACAACATATAAGAATTTTGGGGACATAGTTAAAGAATGCCAAATGGGCAAGGCATGGCTTTAAATGAAAAAAAAATTAAAATCAATTATTGAAATTCCTTCTGAAGAATTTAGAAAAGGAAGAGAAATTTAAGTGCAAATTAGGTAGAAGAAAGAAAATAATAAAGAGCAGAACTCAATGACAAAAAAATTTTTAAATAGAGGAAAATCAGTGAATCTAAAGGTAGATTCTTTGAAAAAAAATCAGTAATATTCATAAGCCTCTACATAGACTGTTCAAGAGCAAAAGAGAGAAAATACAAATTACCAATATCAGGAGAAAGAGTGGCCACCACTACAGACTCTACTAATAGTAAAATCAAAACATGGAGATATTACGAGCAAATTTGTGCCAATAAATTCAATGGTTAAGTTTCCCTTAAAGACGCAAATTACAAAAATTGATCAAAGAAAAAACTTAGTAACTTGAAAAACTTTTTTCCAGTTAAAGGAATTGAAATTAAAGTTAAAAATCTTCTTACAAAGAAAATTCTAGATGGATTAATTGGTGAATTCCTACAAACATTTAAGGAAGAATTATTACTAATTCAATGCAAGCACTTCCAGAAAAATAGAAGAGAAGGAAATGATTTTCAAGTACTTTTATGAGGCCAATATTATCCTCATATCAAATTTAGACAAAAACTTTACTAGTAAAGAAACATATAGAATACCTCATAGGCAGAGATGTGAAAATTATTTAAAATTTAGCAAATTTAAGTCAATGATATATTTTAAAATATATAATATATATTCTGGTAATGCAAGTTTGCTTTAAAGTCCAAGAAATCAATAAATTTGATTCATCATATTAATAAAATAAAAGAGAAAATCTGAGTATTTTAAAAGCTGTAAAAAAAAGCATTTAACAAAAGTGTCTACTCATTCATAGTTAAAAATAGGAAGAAAGGAAATATATACTCAGTAAAACTAGGAATATAGGAATGAAAGGAAAACACCTTTTTTTTAAACACAAAAATTTATGTATTAACTCAACAAATTTGTATTCCATCTCAAAATTATTTGCATCACAAATATTTGTTTTGTTGTCATGCACTTTTTTTCTTTTTTACATCTGATTAAGAATGTTATGGAAAAACTCTACCTCCATCACCTCTTCCTGGTCTCATACCTTAGTAGTGCAATAGGGTCACTGAATGTGGATGTTTCCAAAAAGGGATTATTTCCTCTTAGCTGCTTGACAAATAAAGATCAAGACAAAAGGGGTAGAAGGTTTTATGTACTTAGATTTAGAATTAGGAATTCCATTCTGATCTATCCTGGAAATGATGCAACTTTTTTTGCTCCTAACAACAACTCCAGGCCAGCCTGGTTAGTACGTGCGCCTCATGGCATTCCAATAGGGAGTATAGGTGATTCAAACTTAATTCTGCTTTAACCGACTTAGTTCTCTCATTGGTTTCATGTGGTCCTAGATTACAAGGACCATGTGGTTATGAACACTGCTCACTGACTTCTTCTACAGTGGCTTTTGTGGCCAAAGTGGGGGACATAATGGATCTCTATAAGTTTTATAAAAATGCTCTTCTCCCCCTTGCATCAGATCTTTTTGGATGAAATTCTGGGTGTAAGTAGGAGATGATTAGAAAAATGATGACATTAAAAATATTGTAACAGAACACAATAATTTTGTGGAGGTTGAACCACCACCAGTTGCTTAGGGAGGGGAAACTGCATTACTGATCTTAGTTATTGAGAGCCATCCTGCAGACATCCTCATGAAGGAAAAGAACCTTGTGCAACACTGTGAAACTGCTACAAGCTTACATGAACTCATTCCTGGGTTTGCTATCATCAAGAGAAAGGTCCAACTAGAATCAGACCACCATTCCCCTTAAACTTACTAAGGAGTCTATAGGAAACTACAGGAATGGCCCGAGCTCCTACGTCTTCCTTAGAAAATACAAATAGGATGTTCTGGATGTTTTCCTTGCCTATGCTCTCAGTATTTTTTTTGAGGTAGATGAAAGCCACCTGGCTGGTGGTGTAGACAAACAGGACAGATTAGACTGATTCCTCCCAGTTTATTCTTTGACAACTATGACAAGATTCAATTATTTGAACTGAACTGAGAATTTCAAGACTTGCCAGCCAACCAGGAGACCATATTAGAGGCACTGTTAGTCTGTGCCCCTCAATAAGGCCCACTCGGGGGAGCCTTAACAATACTCTCTTGTGCCTCTGAGATTATAGCTCTTGTATAGAATCCAGGCATGAACTTGCTTGCCTCCTAAAAACATAGGGATGGCACCTTAAAAATGGTTATAAAGTAGCTTCAGCTGTTTAAGGAAGCACCACCAATAGATCATGCAGCTCTCAAATAACTGGAAATCTTTCCAAAATGTGGTCAGTTTTGTTTACATAGGATGGGGTTAAGGTGGGGGAGGACTTCTCAGAGGGAAAACAGACTCGTTATTTATAAATATCTTTGGGGGCGTTTCCCCTGCAATGGGAGTCACAGAATTAGAAAAGATGGTATAGCATTTGTCTCTGATTTTAGTTGAAGTGATTGATGATACATCCTCAGTCATGGAAGTCATTGAAATGAGTCTTAACTTACTGGCAAGTGTTGTTATAGATGATAGAATTTTCCCAGTCTTCCTCCTTTCAGGACAAGGAAGAGTCTGTGCAACTGCTACTGCATCCTGCTATTCCTGGATGCCTTAAACCAAGTAGAAAGGTCAACAAAGAAACATAAGCAGAAAGCCATGTTCCTTCCTTAGGTAGACACAGAAGTTTTATGGGATTTGGGTTGGGTCCAGGACCTTAGGAGCTATGATCATAGCTGCAGTTTGTTGAATCCCTGGATGCAGAATCCCATGGATAGAGAGGGATGACTATACAGTGCCATCTTATAGAAGGGACTTGAGCATCCCGAGATTTTGGTACCTACAGTGGGAGGTATTCCTGGAACCAATTCCCCCTGCATAGGAGGGATGACTATAGTATAGGTTGGCCGTATCCTGCTGCTAGTAGTCTATTTGAAGTACCCTTAGTTAAATAAAACAAATATACTTATTAAGCAGCTTTGGTCCATCCTTTGTCTGTCTTGGGAAATTTTTCAGAAGTTAAGATGATGTAGAATTCATGGCTGAATATTATTGGTAGACAATTCTCCAAGTTTTATGTTTCTAACATTTGTGAGCAGAGGCTCTGATAGCCATTGTTCTTTTCAATGATACACATAGAGCGAATATCCTTTTCCTTGAAGTACATTTTGATATTAATGTAGTCATTTTTCATTCCTTAAAAGCAAGATTTTCATAATAGAACTATTTTTCCAATTTTATTTTATTTTTTTATACAGCAGGTTCTTATTAGTCATCCATTTAACACACATCAGTGAACACATGTCAATCCCAATCTCTCAATTCATCACACCACCACCACCACCCCCGCCACTTTCCCCCCTTGGTGTCCATACATTTTTTCTCTATTTCTGTATCTCAATTTCTGCCCTGAAAACCAGTTCATCTGTACCATATTCTAGCTTCCACATATATGCGTTAATATACGATATTTGTTTTTCTGACTTACTTCACTGTGTATGACAGTCTCTAGATGCATCCACGTCACAACAAATGACCCAATTTTGTTCCTTTTTTATGGCTGAGTAACATTCCATTCTCTATATGTACTACATCTTCTTTATCCATTCATCTGTCGATGGGCATTTAGGTTGCTTCCATGACCTGGCTATTGTAAATAGTGCTGCAATGAACATTGGGGTGCATGTGTCTTTTTGAATTATGGTTTTCTCAAGGTATATGCCCAGTAGTGGGATGGCTGGGTCCTATGGTAATTCTAATTTTAGTTTTTTAAGGAACCTCCATACTGTTCTCCATAGTGGCTGTATCAATTTACATTCCCACCAACAGTGCAAGAGGGTTCCCTTTTCTCCACACCCTCTCCAGAATTTGTTGTTTGTAGATTTTCTGATGATGCCCATTCTAACTGGTGTGAGGTGATACCTCATTGTAGTTTTAATTTGTATTTCTCTAATAATTAGTGATGTTGAGCAGCTTTTCATGTGCTTCTTGGCAACCTGTATGTCTTCTTGGGAGAAATGTCTATTTAGATCTTCTGCCCATTTTTGGATTGGGTTGTTTGTTTTTTTAATATTGAGCTGAATGAGCTATTTATATATTTTGGAGATTAATCCTTTGTCCGTTGATTTGTCCCATCTGTTTATTGTTATTTCCATTATTCTAGGAGGTGGATCAAAGAAGATCTGGCTGTGATTTATGTCAAAGAGTGTTCTTCCTATGTTTTCCTCTAAGACTTTTATAGTGTCCGGTCTTACTTTTATGTCTCTAAACCATTTTGAGTTTATTTTTGTGTATGGTGTTAGGAAGTGTTCTAATATCATTCTTTTACATGTAACTGTCCAGTTTTCCCAGCACCACTTATTGAAGAGACTGTCTTTTCTCCATTGTATATCCTTGCCTCCTTTGTCATAGATTAGTTGACCACAGGTGTGTGGGTTTATCTCTGGGCTTTCTATCTTGTTCCATTGATCTAAATTTCTGTTTTTGTGCCACTACTATATTGTCTTGATTACTGTAGCTTTGTAGTATAGTCTGAAGTCAGGAGTCTGATTCCTCCAGCTCCGTTTTATTGCCTCAAGACTGTTTTGGCTATTCGGGGTCTTTTCTGTCTCCATACAAATTTTAAGATTTTTTGTTCTAGTTCTGTAAAAAATGCCATTGGTAATTTGATAGGGATTGCATTGAATTTGTATATTGCTTTGGGTAGTATAGTCATTTTCACAATATTGATTCTTCCAATCCAAGAGCATGGTATATCTCTCCATCTGTTGGTATCATCTTTAATTTCTTTCATTGGTGTCTTATAGTTTTCTGCATACAGGTCTTTTGTCTCCTTAGGTAGGTTTATTCCTAGGTATTTTATTCTTTTTTTGTTGCAATGGTAAATGGGAGTGTTTCCTTAATTTCTCTTTCAGATTTTTCATCATTAGTGTATACAAATGCAAGAGATTTCTGGGCATTAATTTCATATCCTGCAACTTTACCAAATTCATTGATTAGCTCTAGGAATTTTCTGGTGGCATCTTTAGGATTCTCTATGTATAGTATCATGTCATCTGCACACCGTGAAAGTTTTACTTCTTCTTTTCTAATTTGTATTCCTTTTATTTCTTTTTCTTCTCTGATTGCCGTGGCTAGGACTTCCAAAACTATGTTGAATAATTGTGGTAAGAGTGGACATCCTTGTCTTGTTCCTGATCATAGAGGAAATGCTTTTAGTTTTTCACCATTGAGAATGATGTTTGCTGTGGGTGTGTCATATATGGCATTTATTATGTTAAAGTTGGTTCCCTCTATGCCCACTTTCAGGAGAGTTTTTATCACAAATGGGTGTTGAAAATTGTCAAAAGCTTTTTTGCATCTATTTAGATGATCATATGGTTTTCATTCTTTAATTAGTTAATATGGTGTATCACATTGATTGATTTGCATACATTGGAGAATCCTTGCATCCCTGGGATAAATCCCACTTTATCATGGTGTATGATCCTTTTAATGTGTTGTTGGATTCTGTTTGCTAGTGTATATATATATATATATATATATATATATATATATTTTTTTTTTTTTTGCTAGTATTTCATTGAGGATTTTTGCATCTATATTCATCAGTGATATTGGTCTATAATTTTCTTTTTTTGTAGTATCTTTGTCTGGTTTTGGTATCAGGGTGATGGTGGCCTCATAGAATAAGTTTGGGAGTTTTCCTTCCTCTGCAATTTTTTGGAATAGTTTGAGAAGGATGGGTTTTAGCTCTTCTCTAAACATTTGATAGAATTCACCTGTGAAGCCATCTGGTCCTGGGCTTTTGTTTCTTGGAAGATTTTTAATCACTGTTTCAAATTCATTACTTGTGATTGGTCTGTTCATATTTTCTATTTCTTCCTGGTTGTCTTGGAAGGTTATACCTTTCTAAGAATTTGTACATTTCTTCTAGGTTGTCCATTTTATTGGCAAAGAGTTGCTTGTAGTAGTCTCTTAGGATGCTTTGTATTTCTGCGGTGTCTGTTGTAACCTTTCCCTTTTCATTTCTAATTTTATTGATTTGAGTCCTCTCCCTCTTTTTCTTGATGAGTCTAACTAATGGTTTATCAATTTTGTTTATCTTCTCAAAGAACCAGCTTTTAGTTTTATTGATCTTTGCTATTGTTTTCTTCATTTCTATTTCATTTATTTCTGCTGTGATCTTTATGATTTCTTTCCTTCTGCTAACTTTGGGTTTTGTTTGTTCTTCTTTCTCTAGTTCCTTTAAGTGTAAGTTTAGATTGTTTATTTGAGATTATCCTTGTTTCTTGAGGTAGGCTTTTACAGCTATAAACTTCCCTCTTACAACTACTTTTGCTGCATCCTATAGGTTTTGGATTGTCATGTTTTCATTGTCATTTGTCTCTAGGTATTTTTTGATTTCCTCGTGTTTTCATTGTCATTTGTCTCTAGGTATTTTTTGATTTCCTCAGTGATATCTTGGTTAGTGTGTAACATATTATTTAACCTCCATGTGTTTGTGGGTTTTTCCCTGTAATTGATTTCTAACCTCATAGCGTTGTGGTCAGAAAAGATGCTTGATATGATTCCAATTTTCTTAAATTTACTGAGGATTGATTTGTGACCCAAGGTGTGATCTATCCTGGAGAATGCTCCATGCACACTTGAGAAGAAAGTGTAATCTGCTGTTTTTGGATGAATGTCCTGTGAATATCAATTAAATCTCTCTGGTCTATTGTGTCATTTAAAGCTTGTGTTTCCATATTACTTTTCTGTTTGGACGATCTGTCCATTGGTGTAAGTGAGTTGTTAAAGTCCCCCACTATTATTGTGTTACTGTCGATTTCCTCTTTTATAGCTGTTAGCAGTTGCCTTATATATTGTGGTGCTCCTATGTTGGGTGCATATATAATTATAATTTTTATATCTTCTTGGATTGATCCCTTGATCATTATGTAGTGTCCTTCCTTGTGTCTTGTAACATTCTTTATTTTAAAGTCTATTTAATCTGATATGAGTATAGCTAGTCCAGCAAATGTATGTTCCTATGACCATTTTCTTAATTGTTTTGGGTTAGTTTTGTAGGTCTTTTTCTTCTCTTGTGTTTCACACTTAGAGAAATTCCTTTAGCATTTGTTGTAGTGCTGCTTTGGTGGTGCTGAATTCTCTTAGTTTTTGCTTGTCTGTAAAGCTTTTGATTTCTCCATTGAATCTAAATGAGATCCTTGCCGAGTAGAGTAATCTTGGTTGTTGGTTCTTCCCTTTCATCACTTTAAGTATATAATGCCACGCCCTTCTGGCTTGTAGAGTTTCTGCTGAGAAATCAGCTGTTAACCTTATGGGAGTTCCCTTGTACGTTATTTGTCATTTTTCCCTTGCTGCTTTCAATAATTTTTCTTTGTCTTTAATTTTTGTCAGTTTGATTACTATGTGTTTCAGCGTGTTTCTCCTTGGGTTTATCCTGTATGGGAATCTTTGCGCTTACTGGACTTGGGTGGCTATTTCCTTTCTCATGTTAGGGAAGTTTTCGACCATAATCTCTTCAAATATTTTCTCAGGTCCTTTCTCTCTCTCTTCTCCTTCTGGGATCTCTATAAAGTGAATGTTGTTGCATTTAATGTTGTCCCAGAGGTCTCTTGGGCTGTCTTCATTTCTCCTCATTCTTTTTTCTCTCTTCTGTTCCATGACAGTGAATTCCACCATTCTGTCTTCCAGGTCACTTATCCGTTCTTCTGCCTCAGTTATTCTGCTATTGGTTCCTTCTAGTGTAGTTTTCATTTCAGTTATTGTATTGTTCATCTCCGTTTGTTTGTTCTTTAATTCTTCTAGGTCTTTGTTAAACATTTCTTGCATCTTCTCGATCTTTGCCTCCATTCTTTTTCCAAGGTCCTGGATCAACTTCACTATCATTATTCTGAATTCTTTTTCTGGAAGGTTGCCTATCTCCACTTCATTTAGTTGTTTTTCTGGAGTTTTATCTTGTTCCTTCATCTGGTACATAGCCCTCTGCCTTTTCATCTTGTCTATCTTTCTGTGAATGTGGATTTTGTTCCACAGGCTGCAGGATTGTAGTTCTTCTTTCTTCTGCTGTCTGTCCTCTGGTGGATGAGGCTATGTAAGAGGCTTGTGGAAGTTTCCTGATGGGAGGGACTGGTGGTGGGTAGAGCTGGCTGTTGCTCTGGTGGGTAAAATTTTAGTAAAATTTTAATCTGTTTGTCTGCTGATGGTTGGGTCTGGGTTCCCTCCCTGTTTGTTGTTTGGCCTGAGGTGACCCAACACTGGAGTCTACCCAGGCTCTTTGGCGGGGCTAATGGCTGACTCTTGGAGAGCTCACACCAAGGAGTATTTCCCAGAACTTCTACTGCCTGTGTCCTTGTCCTCATGGTGAGGCACAGCCCCTTCCACCCCCCACCCCCACTTCTGCAGGTGACCCTCCAGCACTAGGAGGTAGGTCTGGTTCAGTCTCCTATGGGGTCACTGCTTTTTCCCCTGGGTGCTGATGCACACAGTGCTTTGTGTGTGCTCTCCAAGAGTGGAGTCTCTGTTTCCTCCAGTCCTGTTGAAATCCTGCAATCAAATCCCACTAGGCTTCAAAGTCTGATTCTCTAGGAATTCCTCCTCCCGTTGCCGGACGCCCAGGTTCAGAAGCCTGACGTGGGGCTCAGAACCTTCACTCCAGTGGGTGGACTTCTGTGGTATAAGTGTTCTCCAGTTTGTGAGTCACCCATCCAGCAGTTATGGGATTTGATTTTATTGTGATTGCACCCCTCCTAACATCTTATTGTGGCTTCTCCCTTGTCTTTGGATGTGAGGTATGTTTTCTGGTGAGTTCCAATGTCTTCCTGTTGATGATTGTTCAGCAGTTGTGATTCCAGTGTTCTCGAAAGAGGGAGTGAGAGCATGTCCTTCTACTCCACCACCTTGAACCAATCCATAATAGAATATTTTCCATTCTTTACTTTTAACCTATGTCCTTAATATTCAAACTAAGTTTCTTATAGACAGCGTTTCATTGGGTCTTGCTTTTTATTCATTCTAACTATGTCTTGATTTCCATTTTTACATATTTTATTTAATGTAATTATCAGTATGTTTTATTGAAGTATATCATCTTGCTATTTCTTATCTATTCATCTCCTCTGTTTTGGTAAATTTTTTCACTCTTTTCATTATTTACTTCAGAGTGTTAGTATTTTTAAGTATTTCATTTTATCTCCTCTATTGGTTAATTTTCTATATCTCTGTTGTTTTGTTTGTTTTATTCATGGATGCTCTTCAGATTATAATATGTAATGTTAACTTGTGAGAATCTACCTTCAAGTAATATTATACAATTTTATATATTACTTTACAGTATACTTCAGTTTTCCCATCTCATTATATATGCTGTCACTGTAATACCTTTTATAGTTTCATTTACCATAAATCCTGTAACATATCATTATTTTTTGCTTTAAACAGTTAATTTATTGTAAATAATTTAAATGAATTAAAATAAACTATTTTAATTATTATTACCATTTCCAGTATGTTTCATTTCTTTACATAAATTCAACTATTCACTAGTGTTATTTTCCTTCCACTAAAGAAATTCTATTATAGCACAAGTCTGTGGGTGACTAGTTCTCTCAGCCTTTACTTGTCTAAAAAATGTTTTGTTTGCCTTCATTTTCTAAGGATATTTTAGCAGTATATATAATTTTAGATTGTCAGAATTTTCCTTTTGCTCTTTTGGTCTAACTTATCTTCTGATTTGCATAATTTCTGATGAAAAGATGGCTGCCATTACATATGTATGTATACATATATATTATTTTTTCCTTTGACAGCTTTTATAATTTTTCTCTTAAACATTGGTTGTCAGCAATTTAAATATGATTTATTTTGGTATGATATTATTTCTGTTTATCCTGTGTGGGGTTTGCTGAGTTTCTTATATGAGTTTTCAAAAATGTTTGCCAATATACCTTCAAATATAATATTGTCTTCTGCCTTTTTTTCTAGGACACATATTACATGTAGTTGTAATTGCTTAAAATTGATCACAGGTCACAGAGAACCTAATTTTCTTTTCAGTTGTTTTACTCTCTGTGCTTCAGAAGTCTTTAACTTTACCTATCTTTATTTCTGGAGTGTCTAATCTGTTCTTAAGCCCATCCAGTTAATTGTTCACTTCAGATTCTGTGTTTTTCATCACAACTTAAGTTTAATTTTTTGTCTTTAATTTATCCTATTTTTAAGTCTTCTTGAAATTATTAAATGTGTTTATAATCACTATTTAAAAAAACTTGTCTGTTAATTTCATCATCTGTCATTTCTAAGTCTTCTATTGGGTGTCACAAAATGAGTACTAGTAATGGGTAACATTTTGTTGCTTCTTTTCATGTCTACTAATATTATTCATTTATATTGTGCAAAATAAATATAACATAATATTTACCATGTTAATCATTTTTATGTGTACAGTTCTGTGGTATTAAGTACATTCATATTGTTGGGCAAGAATCACCACCATCCATCTCCAGAACCCTTTTTATCTTGCAGAACTGAAACTCTACACACATCAAATAAACATTAATTTCCTATTGCCCCCTCCCACTAGTCCCTGGCAACTACCATCCTACTTTCTGTTGTCATGATTTTGACTATTCTAGTTACCTCATATAAGTGGAGTCATACAGTATTTGTCTTTCTGTGACTGGTTTATTTCACTTAGCAAAATGTCCTGAAGGTTCTTCCATGTTGTAGTAGATATTAGAATTTTCTTCCTTTTATAATGCTGAATAATATTCCACTGCATGTATATACCACATTCTGCTAATTCATTTATTCATCAATGGACATGGGTTGTTTCCATGTCTTAGCTTTGTGAGTAATGAACACTGTGCTATAAATACGTGTGTACACATATTTCTATGAGACCATTTTTTCAATTATTTGTGGCATATAGCCAGAAGTAGAATTACTGAATCATATGGTAATTCTATTTTTGATATTTTGAGGAATCGCCGTACTGTTTCCCATAGCAGTTGTACCATTTTATGTTCCCATTAAGAGTCCACAAAGATTCTAATTTCTTTATATCCTCCTCAACACTTGTTTCTTTTCTTTGATAGTAGCCATTGTAACAAGTGTAAGATGATATCACATTGTGGTTTTGCTTTGTGTTTCCTTAATTATTAGTGATTTTGAGCATCTTCTTGTGTACTTACTGGCCATTTGTACATATTCTTTGGAGAAATATCTATTCAAGTCTTTTACCCAGTTTGAATCAGGTTGCTTGTTTTTTGTTGATGAGCTTTTTTCTTTTTTTTTTTTGCGGTACGCGGGCCTCTCACTGTTGTGGCCTCTCCCATTGCGGAGCACAGGCTCCGGACGCACAGGCTCAGTGGCCATGGCTCATGGGCCCAGCCGCTCCGCGGCATGTTGGATCTTCCCAGACTCGGGCACGAACCCGTGTCCCCTGCATTGGTAAGCGGACTCTCAACCACTGTGCCACCAGGGAAGCCCTTGTTGATGAGTTTTAAGAGTTATCTAAATATTCTGGATATTAATCCATTACCAGATACTATTTGCAAATATTTACTCCCCTTCTATATGTAGCCTTTTCACTTTATTGATAGTCTCCTTTGATAAACAAAAGTTTTAATTTTCATGAAGTTCTGTTTGTCTAATTATTTCTATTATTGCCTGCACCTTTGGTGTCATAGCCAAGGCATTATTGCCAAATCCAATGTTATGAAGATTTTTCTCTATGCTTTCTTCTAGGATTTTTATAGTTTTAGTTCTTATAGTTAGGTTTTTAATCCATATTTAGTTAATTTTTGTATATATTATTAGGTAAAGGTCCAACTTCATTCTTTTGTATATGGATATCCAGATTTTCCAACACCATTTGTTGAAAAAATTTCCTTTCTTTATTGACATCATTGCCAAAAATAATTCGACCGTATATGCAAGGGTATATTTCTGGGCTCTCTATACTATTCCATTAGTCTGTATATCTGTCATTATGCCAGTACCACACTATTTTGATTGTTGTAGCTTTGTAGTAATTTTGAAATCAGGAAGTGTGAATCCTTCAGCTGTGTTCTTTTTCAAGATTATTTTGGCTATTTGAAGTCCCTTGAGATCAATATAAATTTTATAATGAATTTTTCTATTTATGCAAAAATATCCTTGGGACTTTGATAGTGATTGCATTGAATCTGTAGTCCCCTTTGGGTAATATTGACATCTTAATAATATTGTCTTCCAATCTTATGAACATGGTATGTCTTTCCATTTATTTATGAATTCTTTAATTTCTTACAGCAATAGCTTGCCAGTTTCATTGCACAAAACTTTCACTCCTTTGTTAATTTCTAAATATTTTATTTATTTATTTTTGATGTTCTTACAAGTGGGGTTATTTTCTCAAATTCCTTTTTAGATTCATTTATTTCTTACAGTTTGCAAGGTCCAAGGTCAAGGTGCCCACTAATGCAGTTTCTCAGGAGAGTCCACTTCTTGGCTAGTAAATAATCACCTTGTCACTGTATTCTCACATGGCAAAGAGGCGGGGAGAGAGAGAGAGAGAGAGAGAGAGAGAGAGAGAGAGAGAGAGAGAGGGAGAGAGAGAGCACTCTGGTCTTTCTTCCTCTTCTTACAAGGACACTAATACCTTTATGGGGTCCCATCGTCATGACCTCATCTAAACATAATTACCTCCCAAAAGTCCCACTTCCAAATATCATCACAGTGAGAGTTAAGGATTCAACACATGACGTTTTATGGGACACAAACATTCAGTACATAACAACCACACTATTTTAAAAGCCATTTTAATTGTCCCATTATTTCTTGGTGTGAAATATTATGATTCCTTTATCATTTTACTTTGTCTCATGATGTTTCATTTCCTTATGTAGTTTATTTTTGTGAGTGTATCCTGTGAAGTTTTTTGTCATTTTTAATGGAAAATCTATATGCTCTGGTTAAGAAGCATCTTTCCTGGGAGGTTTCACACTTCTTTTTGTTTCTGTCTAGGCAGTATGTATCGTTGTGAATTTGGATTCCACAGCAAGATGTGGACAAAGGTTGAGGGTTCTCTTTTGTTTTTCCTCATTTCTCTTTACGTTTTTATGACCACAGGAAGTTGAAAGTAATTTTTGTTTTTAATTTTCCTAGTTCTTGTTTTATCGATATGGTAGTTTTTCATAACTAGCCACTAAAGGTAAATAAATCAAATTTAACCTCCTACAGCTTATGGCATGGATTTCTTCCCCATTAGAGATTTAGAATAAACCTTTAAGGTCTATATCTGGCTTTGAAACTCCATTGAGTCATTTGACTTCAGCTTTGAGCTACTGTGTTATTAAGATTTTGAGTTCTGTTTTAGTTTCTAGAAATTTTGGGTGTAACCTTCTTTTGTGGTTGGTTGCTTATTTAAATAGCTTTGGTTCCATTTAATCCAATATTTCTGTTTACTGGAGAGGAGAGTCTTCCATGTTAGCTCAATTTCCCACATGAACTATAAATCTATTTTACCTCTTTAAGTCTATGTTTCTATATCTGTAAAATGGAGATAATTACTCCTAACTTACTGGGTGTATATGAAGGCAAATTAAATTAACGTATGCTAATCACTTAGCATATTGCCTATCAAATGATAAATATTCAGTAAAAATAGTTCAGTATAATTCTAAAAACCATACATTTAAATTATGTCATAGAAGCTACCAAAACTCAGCATTTGAAGCAATTTGAAACTGTTCACTCTTTAAAGTATTCTAGTGAAATACTGAATAATTTTTCTTAATATTCAAAATGTAGAGCAAAATTCTGAGATAAATTAAAATAGTCTTTGTATTTATTTTTTTTTAATTTCTCCAATATTTTTAATGAATTTCCTGCAAGTGGCATTGTGTTTGGGGTTATTATCTGAATTTACAATTTTGTTACAAAGATTTCATGCATAAAAGGCTTCAGTATTATGTATTCTGCTAGAAGACTTTTTGAGTAGATGTATTTTTAATTTGCTTTATATAACATTGATGTCTAATGAACGGATTTTAAAATCTTATCATTGTAAGACAGGGGTAGTTAGGACTGAGTACAGAGGATTTGTAAATCAGAATTTCTGATATTTTTTGATGACCCAGTTTAATGGATCTATATATATATATGTTATATTTCTTTTATGGATTAAGATAGTTCCAAATCATTTGAAGGATGAACATGGGAGCTTTGAGGAACATTTTTCCTTGGGGGAATTAGAGAGAGACAGAGAAAGGAAGAACAAGAGAGAGGGAGAAAGAGAAAAGGTGAATCTACTGAGTTAAATTAGTAAATAATTAAGAGTGGTTAAAACAACAATGTTCACACATTTTTAATTTAAAGCCTGTTCAAACCTTTTAAAATTCATTTGAATCTGCAATTATTTAAGCTGTGGGCTGTGCACTGAAGAGAAAGTAAAACTATAGATTTTAAGTATGTAGCTGGAGGTAATATATAAATAAAATTGATCAGTCTGGCAGAGAATTGATGCCACAATTTGTACCCAGTGGCATTTTCTCTCTCTTTCTCAACTGGCTTTAGAACATTATCAGAAAGTCAATAGGATATGCCAATATAGTGATATACTTTCAGTCATAGCCCCTTGTTCAGATTAAAACTTAGGTGCTCACATTGTGGATAATAATGGGCAGACAGCCTGACTCCATCTCACTATATGTCATCCAGAGAGGACTTGAGTCAACTTTACTGCAAATTTCTGATCCTAAGAGCCAGCCAAACTGGTAACAGAGGATGTCTGTCTCTTTGGGACAAAAAAACAGAGGGAAAGGTAATATGTACCCAGAGCTGCAGTCTGGCTTCAGACCTCTCTCTAGCAGCCTTCTGTCTCCGATTTCCTTTCCTGATGTTCTGATCAAGTTACCTTTAAAATTCACTCTTGATTTCATGCTTTGATTCTCTTTCTCTTTTAATTTATTAATGCATTTACCACCTCAGCATTATCTTTACAGCTCATTCCCTTCCAAGCTTGCTCATTCCTATAAAACTATTAGGAAAGTTTTAGTGTCCTTCATTTGTTACATAAGAATTTCATCTGAAGATTATTTACGTCACATAGCTTTTTATTCTCTAACTGCACAAAACTCTGTGAGAAGAACTCTACACCATATATTTTGTTTTCAATAAATCTGTTTAACTTATTGGCAGCATTCAGGCAGAGTATGCCTAGATTGTTCATTAATATTATCAGACGTTTTGATTCCATAAACCGTCTTACAGCATATTCTATAAAGATCCCATCTAAGCTTGGCAATATCCTACAACACATGCTGCTTACAATGAAGATGACAATTATTTCTGCAATCGACTGTGGAGGTACAACTGGTTCAGATATTTATCAGTAATCTTTCTTATAGGATTTCTTTAATTTTAGACATTAGAAAGGCAACAAGAAACTTACTTATAGAATGAAAATTAAATATCATTTACCTTGTAGTTAAGTTTTCCATAGTCTTTCATTCATTTGTACACTTCACTCAAAAATATGTGCTGCATGCCTACTGTGGACCTTGGCACTGTACTGGGTGGTAGGATGCAGCTGGAGAATGGAGACAGAGAAAGTTGGTACTGTAAGTGGGACGTATATCTTAGTGCAAAATATAACCAATTAGCAAGCATAAACAAATATATAGTATATCAGAAGAAGATGAATGCTATGGAGAATAGGATGGGAAGGGGAAAAAGTGTATGTACTGGCAGGGGATGAGGATTCAGGGTGGTCATGGAAGACTTCCCTGATTAAGTGATATTTGAGCAAAGACCTGAAGGAAGTAAAGGAGCTATTTTCCCACATGTCTACATGTGGGAAAATAGCATTCCAGGCAGAAAGAAAAACATCTGCAAGTCCCTGACATTGAGACATGTTGGCAGGTTCAAGAAAAAGCATGGACGCTAGTGTGTTGGGAGCAGACTAAACAAAGAGGAGAGTCTGAAGTTGAGTTCCTCTAAGCTGTGGATTCATATGCAAGTGATTTATTAAGAAAGTGATAAGGGGGAGGGAAAAGCAGAAAAGTTAAACATTAATGCAATTTCAGGTGAAATCCTTTCTGCCGTGTAAATCACTTTGCAGAGTTTGTACCATTTTGAGGTAAGAGACCTGGGCTTTCCAACTTCTGTAGTAGTTAGTCACTGGGCTATGGGCAGCGCTGGGCAGACTTAAACTGCCAGGCAATTCTGGATAACAGTGCTTCTGGACAAAGCAGCTTCAGGAGCCCAAGGCAGTCTCCCAAAAAATGTTGTAGGTGCCAAGCATGCAGAAACTGTAGGAATGAATATGTAGAACAAGAAGTATTATCCAGAAGATTTGAGAGACCATGGAATAAGAACGCTCACCAATATTTAGCCACCCTTGCATTTTGCAGTAGCCCTGTGTCTGAAATGTAGTAAATGGGATGAAGAACTTGGGTCCTTAAAGTGACCATGTGGAGAAGAACTCATATATATATATATATATGTATATATACATATATATATATATATATATATATATATAAAATTTGAACTGTGACAATAATGAGAAAGAAATTTTTATGACACTTTTCTTATTTTGTGTATTACTTATCACAAACAAGTGTAACCTATCATATTAGCTAGTGATTTTTTACTTTAATGTATCTGTTTTCAGTAAATTCCTTTGGCTATAATGAATATAAAAGACCACAGGAGACCAGTGATAAATCAGTAAGACCAGTTAGGAGGCTATTGCAATATTTCTGGAAAGAGAAACTGGTGGGACTAGAGTGATGAGATATGAAAACAGAGCCAATAGGAATTGCTTATGGATTTCAAAATTAATTCTCCTGTTTTGTTCAGTCTGAGTCTCTCTCTCTCTCTCTCTCTCTTTTTCTCTTCCCTACATACCCCTTCCCATCTCTACTAATCCTCTTTTGTTATAAAAGATAATTGTTCAGATTAGGTAAATTTTTTATTATCTGTCTACTCCTCAACATTCATATTTCATGAGTCCTTATTAACTCTTTGAAAGTTACTACCTCTAATACTCTTAGACATTTACTTACCAACAGGTATTGTTTTTACTCTTACATGCCCTGGCTTACTCTGATTTTTTTCTCATCCCTCCTTTTGTTGTTAATATTTTCTACATATGCCAAGATGGTGGAATACATTTTGGGTTGCTCCTTTTTAGGGAAAATTGACATCTGTCTTGGGTCCAAGTGAAAAAAAAAACAACAAAAAAAATGATGCCTTCTTTAGCAATACATGTTCACCACAATCCAGTATAAGAAAATACTGAGTTGGATACCAAGAAAAGCACACACAAATATCAAAATATAAACAGAAAATAAATAGAAACATTTTTTAGAATATATTTATCTTACTTATCTATATTAACAAAATTTTTATCATTTCTTTTGATTCCTTACTGAAGCAATGAACTGTATTTATTTTACTACCTTTATGTAAATATTTTAACTATCATAAGAGTAGAGGATAAACATTTTAATTTTGGTTTTCCATTTTTCTTCTCTGATTGCTTATTGGAAAATAAATATGAAGGTAAAATACATGTATGCATGTGATTAGACATGTGAAATTTCTACCTGTTAAGTCTGCAGCAAATAGCGTGTAACCTCCAGTAATGAACATGCTGTGTGTAACTGTTAATATTTTAGATTTCTTCCTTATAGAATAAAACAACTTCATTGTTTCCTCATAAGTTTTAAGTAACAAACAATGGGTTTGTGTAAAAATTAGAGTTTAGACCCCACACATATCTGCATGTTTGTACATAAGTATTTAATAAGGATCCTTCTAGGAATTCCTATTGAAACCCAATCTCTCTGCACAAAGAGATAGGTTAAAATATTGAAGATGTATATTCCTGTCTACTTTCTTGGGTTTTGAGTGTGGTACAAAGTATGCTGAGTTGACTCAATACCTTAAACATGGGAAAGGGAAATAATTGTAAAGAATTGCTATGTTTCAATAGATTGCAGGGATATGTACAATATTTCCTCCAAAAGAAGGAATGCATATGTGTAAGAAAGCATCAGTAAGAGAGAACATACTTACAGGTCACTAAAAAATTAATTCTGTCAGTGCTTTCTATAGAAGATCAAATGGCTTACCACTAAAAATATTTTGTAGTTTTCTACAGTTATATTATGTCTCAGTTCTGCCTCTGGAGTGATTTCAGTCTCCAGAGTAAATGACTGTACATTTTATAAGATTATTGCTACCACTAGGATTGTTCCTTTGTGTTTGACATAATGAAAGGGGCATTGCCCTCAGAAAGTAACTGTGAAAATGTACTTACGTCAGTGCCAATTGTTCAGTTTTCTCTCGCATTGTTCTACCACTTTATCTAGATTCCGCCTTCACAAAGAAGGTTTCTAGGGTCAGGGACACAGACTTGGAAAACTTGGATGGGGGGTGTGGTCACAAAAGCTCTGAAGGGTGAAGTGTATGCTTAATAGGGCAAGTTGAGATGGCTGCATGCATCCATGAAGGAATGGGGAGATGGGTTCAGGACTGCACCGTGGTAGCTAAAGGCTACACAGTTAGTGAAGAAAGAGAAATGAAGCATAGTAATAATATATGGAGTGTTTTTTTTATGGCCCCTGGCGGGGAGAGAGTATAGAACAAAATGAATTTTCTTAGAGAGAAACATGGTGTAACACCTGTGTGATGATGATTTGACTGTATTAGCTTCAGTTCCCCCAAAAGCTCAGTCTGATTTATTTCCAGGTGTACAGATAACCCCCCCTTTTCAAAAGTTCACTTTATACCACATCTCTTTTATGAAAGACCCGCATTAGTACCTGTTTTCACTAACTGAAGAGGATTTTTGCTTTTATGAAGAAAGGTGAAAAGCAAAAGTAGCATGCAGCGTTTGTTTTGTACGGAGCTGTGGCGGCAGTGCACACCCCTAGCAGTGGAAGTGATGCCTCCAGGCTCCTTTCCAGGAAATGCACTCAGTATCAAGCTGCCATAGCTTTGAGCTGTGTCTCAATTTATTTGAGCTTTATCTCAATTTATTTTGTGCACCCCTTAGCAAGACGTATCCTAAGGTAATTGTTCACTCTATGCCATTTTGGCTTACAAGTATTGTAGGAATGCCCTACTTTCAAATATTGGGGGAAACCTGTATTTGGATGGTAACTCCAAAGAGCAGGGGTAAATATCATAAGAGAGAAAGGCAAGTGAAGTTTCATCGAAGTGACAAGTGTGGGCAACTGAAGCCTTGAGACCATGCTAAGAAGAGTGCAGAATGCCTTTCAAAATCGTCATCCCAAAAGATGGGACGAAGAGATAATTATTTGTCTATATGAGTTCACCACTGGTTGAAAGTAATCTCATTAGTTCTCTTATACTTCTAAGCTGTTCATGTGTAGGTAAAGGGAGTGGGATGCAGAAAGCTAAGATGCCAACAGTTGATGTAAAACAATGTCAGTGAAAGTTGAGTTAAAACCTGCACAGGAGTGTCCAGGCTTGGTTGAAATTAGAGGTGAGGCCAAGATATTGGCCAGAGCAGTAGATACAGCCGATACGGTGGTGATCACAGTGGCTTATTGGTGTTTGGTGTGTAGGGTCCAGGAAACTTGAGGCCGTGATTCAACTTCTCAGAACCTCTGGCAAATGTCTTATATACCCCCTGGGGCTTTACAAAAAGTAGCTCTTTGGTGGCAGATGCATGAATCTGACCACCAATTTGTTTCTGTATATTTCTATCAAGGTTTAGAAATAGGCAAATGATTGCTTTGTGAAAATGACTCAATGTTTCATTCCAAATTAACCTTAAAGGAAGTTTGTTTATTTTTGAAGGATGTTTTCTTAAATACTCATATCTCAAGTTTCCTAAGTTTAAGGTTTGTGAATAAAGCTACTGACATTTTGTGAGAGTTAAATGACTGACTCCTGAACATTTTATAAAGCAACTATTTTCACCAAATTTTTGATATATTACTATTTAACTATAAGATTGAAATCTCAGAATAATCTCATGCCTGGGAGATTCCCATAAGAAGTTATATATTCGATGTCTCTCTAGTAGGCTACTTTGATCTTTCATGTTTCAAACTACAGTCCTTTTCTATCATTAGATTTTAAAGTTTTCAAAAATCTAGGGAGAAGGGGTTTTCTTTCTCATCCTCTCTTACATTACCTCTGGGCTGAGGAAGAAAGTGTGTAAAACAAAAGATTTTTGTCTGCCTTGAACCCAAAAGAAGTTCAAATGGAAGCCTCAAGTGCAATGACCTTAATGACTATTGCTCTTTTATCATAACTGTATGCTTAATTGTTCACAGAATATTTAGTTCAGCTGGGCACAATTTGAAACTTCAGAGGGAAGACCTCTCTCTGTAGGGTAACTTACCTTTCCCAGGGAGGGGGGTAATTCTTTTGTGCCTAAGGTTTAAGTAGATTGCAAGGGGAAAAAGCAATATTTGAGAATAATGTGTGGATGACCAAAATAGTGGTATGTAGTAAAAATAGTACCCTCTAGCTTGTCCACATGAATCTGAATAAAACTTTTCTTATTAATTAATCTGCCCAAGTCATTGCAAACCTAGTTATCAAACATATTGAAATGCCAATAAAAGATGATATTTATATAACTTTTCGACAAATTGAAGCAGTAAATACGACCATGTTATTACATTAGCACAATGTTGGATGTGTCTGTTTGTGTGTATATACATATAGGAGCCAACTACCAGCTAGCAAGAGCCTATTGTTAAGTTTTCAGAAATTTTGTGAGCTGGTTGTTAAACTCAGTCATAATAAAAAATTAAATTATATAAGATCATAATTAAATAAATTACATTAAAACAAAGGTAATTATAAAACTTGAAAATTCAACACTTCCTACATATTTTTCTACATTTTATTATTATCTGTGCTCTTGAAGTTTACTGGATATACTATGCAATGGTATGGTACATCTCTTCTTAACTCCACCTTCAGTAATGTCAAGTTGTTAACTTAAAATAGACATGATGTGCGTACTTATACCATGGAAATAAAAGCCTAGGCTCTTGCTAAGTGAGCCTAGACTACTTTTCAGATCTCCAGTATAAATTTGCACCCTTAGAATACTTGTGGATTATTGAACATAATTTCATATATTATGAATATAATTTCACAATTATTGCACCATTGTCTTAACTACACTTTTAATATGTGAACTCTGTGAAGACAAGGTTTATGTAAAACATTTTTAAAGTAATGATATACTTCAAATATGTAAGAAATATTATATTCGTTCTTGTATCTACAATATAAATCATTTTCTTTCACCTCCTTTCCCTCTGTCCCTTCTTTTCTGCCTTCCAAAATGAAAAAAAATAAGATTCTCATTTTTAACCAAAATGAACATATTGCTGCCATCAGATGGATAGTAATACAGTTGACTCTTGAACAATGCAGGGGTTAGGGGCACCAACCCCCTGCACAGTTGAAAATGCAGGTATAACTTTTGATTCCCCTCCAAACTTAACTACTAATAGTCTACTGTTGACCAGAAGTCTTATCAGTACCATGAACAGTCAAGTAACTCATATTTTATATATTATGTGTGTTATATACTATATTCTCAAAACAAAGTAAGGTAGAGAGTAAAAAGTAAATGATATTAAGAAAATCATAAAAGAAAATACATTTACTTTACTGTACTGTGCTTATCAATACTCCAAGTTTACATAATTTGTTTACAACTTTATTCTGTTAGTACCTGCATCAATATTGTCTTCTATGATACGAAACACTGTACATGTTATATGTGTTACTAACACTAGACATCAAAAATAAAAAGATAATATGAAAAAGAAATTTATTTACAGGTATCATGATTCATGTGCTGATAATGAAGAAGTAGAAATATGATTGTTTTGTGGTAGCCTAGTTTAACTGATGGCATCATGTATGATCTGTGTTTGGGTGCATACATTTGGATAAATTTTAACTTTTTATAATAGATTTGTATGTATTTTATGGTAGTAAATGATAAAATAGACTAGTATCTACATGTATTTTATGTATTCATGACATATCTAACTTTTTCTGTTTTTCAGTATTTCTAGCCTACTCAGTTTGTCTGTGAGCTTTGTCAAATTGTAGCAAATCTCCAGAAACTTTTTCAGTATATTTATTGAAAAATATCCACATAGAAGTAGACCTGCGCAGTTCAAATCCATGTTGTTCAAGGGTTGAATATACTACTGAATACCTCTGAATTAGGGTTTGGCAAACTAAAGTCTGTGGGCCAAATCTGTTTTTGTAGATAAGTTTGGTTTTGTTTATTTTTAATAGATCTTTATTGGAGTATAATTGCTTTACAATACTGTGTTAGTTTCTGTTGCACAACAACGCTAATCAGCCATATGCATATACATGTCCCCATATCCCCTCCGTCTTCAGCCTCCCTCCCATCCTCCCTATCCCAACCCTCTAGGTCATTGCAAAGCACCGAGCTGATCTCCCTGTGCTACGCTGCTTCTTCCCACCAGCCAACTATTTTACATTCGGTAGTGTATGTATGTCGATGCTACTCTCACTTCGCTCCAGCTTCCCCTTCCCACCCCTTGTCCTCAAGTCCATTCTCTGTCTGCCTCTTTATTCCTGCCCTGCAACTAGCTTCATCAGTACCAATTTTTTTTTTTTTTTAGATTCCATATATATGCGTTAGCATACGGTTTTTGCTTTTCTCTTTCTGACTTACTTCACTCTGTATGACAGACTCTAGGTCCATCCACCTCACTACAAATAACTCAGTTTTGTTTCTTTTTATGGCTGAATAATATTCCATTGTATATATGTGCCACATCTTCTTTATCCATTCATCTGTCGATGGTCATTTAGGTTGGTTCCATGTTCTGGCTATTGTAAATAGTGCTGCAATGAACATTGTGGTACATGACTCTTTTTGAATTATGGTTTTCTCAGGGTATATGCCCAGTAGTGGGAATGCAAATCAAAACTACAATGAGATATCACCTCACCTAGGTCAGAATGGCCATTATCAAAAAATCTAGAGGGCTTCCCTGGTGGCGCAGTGGTTGAGAGTCCGCCTGCCGATGCAGGGAACATGGGTTCGTGCCCCGATCCGGGAAGGTCCCACATGCCGCGCAGCGGCTGGGCCTGTGAGCCGTGGCTGCTGAGCCTGCGCGTCCGGAGCCTGTGCTCCGCAATGGGAGAAGCCACAACAGTGAAGAAGCCCGCGTACCACAAAAAAAAAAAAAAAAAAAAAAAAAAAAATCTAGAAAGAATAAATGCTGGCAAGGGTGTGGTGAAAAGGGTACCCTCCTGCACTGTTGATGGGAATGTAAATTGATACAACCACTATGAAAAACAGTTCCTTAAAAAACTAAAAATAGCACTATCATATGTAAATGAGTTTTATTGAAATAAGGTGGTACTTACTCTTTCACATGTTGTCTACAGCTGCTTTGGAGCTACAGCAGTGGCAGCCTTAGACTTGATAGCTGCAACAAAGATCTGATGGCCTACAAAGCCGAAATATCTACTATCTGACTCTTTAGAAAAATAGTTTGCTGACAACTGGTCTAAAGCAGGGTTGACGAGCTAACAACAACAACAACAAAACAATCGACTATCTCTAATATAGTGATTAGTAATATCTATGTTGGATGAAACAATAGGAAATAGGAATATTTGTACCAGATATTTGCCATCCTTGGTTTAAAAAGGACAGCTTTTCCTTAATAATCATCAAGGGAATCAAAAAGAATACATTAGTTCTTTTCCTTTTCCTTGAATCTTTGAAAGAGCTAAGCATAATCACAAATTTTAAAATAATACAATTAGAACAAAAGTTTTCAACATAGAGGTTCAATTTGTTGTATTTCTTATGATTTCTTAACTATTTTGAGACAGAGAAAATTTTTCTTTTTACTCTTAAGTTTGAAAAAAGCATCTTTCTAGTTGCTCTTTATAAAGATACGGCCTTATAAGTTAAAGAGCCAAACATCCCTTTCCTTATTGTGTCTGTCTGCTTCCTTAATTTCACTTTCTTTTGTTCCCCCTTATCACAGAGGCAGACATCAGAAGAAAACTGACAAGCTACATGATACAGTGGAATCAAGTATATGTTTTAAGCATCCTGCCTTTACTTCTTTAAAAGCACCTAGCATACTTAGGTAATCTTGAGAATGTGGGAAAAACAAACAAACAAACAAAAAAAAAACAGCATTAAATCAGGACATAAACCCCCATTCCTCTGTTAAAGACCTCCTGATTTTTTTTTTTATTCTCCATAATATCCTTTCTGTAGCTCTCCTTCAGCATTTCTTACCTATTGACTTATTGGACTAAGTACCATATTTTATATAGAGTTTTTACTCACCTTCTGGTTTCCCTAAAGGTAGACTAGAGTTAAAAGGCATTTCTACTTTTTTTCTAACTCAGTATACTAACCTGGACAGATTTCCATTTGTTTTTCCCATCTGTAAACTGTTACTAGACAGACTGGCAGTCAGGAGACCTGGATTTGAGAACAGGCTGTATTATTAATTCTTCATGTGACACTGACAGTTCTCTAAAATTTAGATTTCTTCATATTACAATGAGGAGGTTGGCTTACATGGCTCAATTTCTTCAGCCCTAAATCTACCCTTGCTTTGAATAATTCTCTTTATATATCTTTGTCTTTATATCCAAGTAGTTCCTGAAAGAGATACCAACCCATAGCAGCATGTGCTCTGTCAAAGGCATGGACTTTACATTGGTCAGGACTCACCTCCCCCACCAATTTATATGTAGTTTTAGCTTCAACCTAACCTCCAATTTTTATCCCTCCCTCCCTCCTTCCTTCCCTCTCTCACTCTTCCTCCTTCCTTTCCTTTCCTCCCTCCCTTCCTCTCTTCCTTCCAAACACACTTTGCATCAGATATTATTTGAGAACTGCATCCCACTCGATATTTTTATCAATCAGTTCTAACTCAGGTACATAGACCTTGCAGTTTAACGGGCTTAGGTTATAAAACTAACCCACTATATTAGAGCATAACTTTTGAGAGTACTCTTAAACAAAATTAAAAAGGGTTTTCAAAAAATAAAAATCCATTACCTTTTATGTTGCCAGATTCATCTCGAGAAATGGAGGCTATGTACTTTTAGAGGCATTCTTTTTTCTATTCACTGGTCAGTAGCTATAGAGTAACGTTAGTGCATGGATTTAGATGTGATTCCACACTGCCTTGCTGTCTATCCAGAAAGGCTTTCTGGTACATTGAAGTATGCTCAAGGAACGTCATCTCAATACTTCAAGGGGTTTTTCTTTACTAAAAAGGGCAATAGGGATCAACCCAATCCACTGAATTTGCATGTTTTCTCCTCACATTGCTGAAAACATCTTTTCAAACCAGCTTCAAACTAGAGCAATTAGGTGGGTAATTGCCCTAGTGTGAACTTAGCCTTAAAAGCTTATTCTATGAAACTAGAGTAATTAGACTTACCTCTTTAGTCTCTTTTTCCTCACCTCATTGTTCTCATGCATTAGGCTAATGTTGCTGTGCTTGGGTTCACTTCAATGCAAAGGAATGGAGGCTGGGTATGGGGGAATAGAAAGGCTTAAATGGATAGGAAACCCAGCAAATAAAACTGAAACCCAGCTTGTGACAGCAATCATGAAAAACGTTTGCATTCTAATAGGGCTTGTTAAACAGCATTTTAATTAATCTGAAATTTGCAACATACCTGCTTGTCACTATCTTTTGTAATGACTAGTTTATGTTCCTAAAATAGATATACAAAATACTTCATGTTTTGCCAGGTTATTTAGCAACGCTTTGCTATATCAAATTAATCTTAGTTGCTAACAGGATAACAGTTTTAGTTGTTTTTTCTTCTCTTTGTCATATTACAATCATTATCCAAAGGGAACATACCAGGTCAAGTGTTAACAATATGTGCAGTTGCAAAAATAAAAGTTAAGATTTGCCATCTGTTCAAAAATGATGCTATTACATTACATATTTTTCAAAAAAATTCCCTTTAATCCTAATACATTTTGATGTTTCAGTTTTTAAAGGCTATAGATATATTTTTGTGAAACAAAAGTATACAAATAAATAATTACAATTAAAATGTTGTAGGGCAGGGCTTCCCTGGTGGCGCAGTGGTTGAGTCCGCCTGCCGATGCAGGGGACACAGGTTCGTGCCCCGGTCCGGGAAGATCCCACATGCCGCGGAGCGGCTGGGCCAGTGAGCCATGGTCGCTGAGCCTGCGCGTCCGGAGCCTGTGCTCCGCAACGGGAGAGGCCACAACAGTGAGAGGCCCGTGTACCGCAAAAAAAAAAAAAAAAAAAAAAAAAAAAAAGTTGTAGGGCAATACAGTGTCCCTTTTTGTCAATGTTTGAAACAGATAAATTAAAGTGTAATTTCTTGGAATGTGTTCCATGGATATAAATTTAGAGCTGGGCATGGCAAGTGTAATCTAATACTCATTAAATATTTGTTCAGTTCAGTAGATTGTAAGATTAAAACCTACAATATTGTTTGCATATCTACATTCAAAGTGTTGATCAGAAGTGCTACATGGGCCCCGATTCTCAGGTCTTACCCCATAGACCTCCATCCTGCTCCACATTCTAGGTAAGATGCAGTGACTTTGAGACTTTGAGATTTGCTGCCCCAGTTGACTGATGGTCATATATATGTAACTGGGTCTCGTACATGTAATGGGGCCCTCTTTTTCAGCTCAGGTCTGCATGTTGCCCTTTGATTAGTCCATTCTTTTGCAGCATTGCCTTTGTTGTTCACCTGTATACATTTTTCTTTGGCAATACTAGTGATGTTGCGTGGTTTATTTCAGTTTCTACCCCTTCAAGAACTGACCATGACATACAAAGGAAATGCTAAACAAATGTGACATTAAACCTTTATATTCAAGGGTGTCTTTTTATCTTCTTAAAAACTGGAAGTTTTGAGAGGAGAGCATACGTGAGTTTAGTTTATTGATTACAGTGGAAGGAAATGTCTCAGGTCCTTTTCTTTCAGCTCTGTGTCCTGAGCTCAACCATGGCTGTACTGTTAGGGGAGGTCATCCCACTCCTGAATGAACAGGTTAGCTTTTCATAGGAGGAATACATGCATTTTCCACAACCAAATTTTCCTATAATTAACAAAGCTATGAGGTAGATAGATACTGATTAAATTTCAGGCCCCTTTCTATCAACTCCAGTGGGAGTTGGCATGGGCTAGAGAAAAAAATTTGGACTATGAGGTCAGACAGATCTGAAACTTGCCTTTGCCACTTATTGGCTTCACAGGTTTGAATCACATTTTTCCCCTCTACATAATGATGTCAATAATATATTTTTCCTAAGACTGTGGTGAAGATTAAATGAGATGTTATGCAAAGCCTATTAAGTAACAGAGTAGTAATTAAATTTATCATCCTTCACATACTAGGAGCAATCCCCTGGGTGTAAAATCCCTGAAGGCCTGGACATTGTAATTTGTAGACTTGATACCGAGAAGGACCCTGTGGGGCTCCTGGGCACAAAAGCCTTTCTGTGTCCCCACTTCTTGATTACAGGAAATAGACTTCATTCAGCCTCCATGACCTTCCTTGGGTTCCAACAAGCAGGTTCAAACTGTTGCTAATTATGGAAGGGAGGAGATGCAGAGACAAGGGAGGAACAGTCAAAAGAAACAATAGTGAGGCCTTGGGGCAAGGTTCTGCCCATCAAGAGATATACGTAACAATACTTTTGAGCTGTTCTTACAGATATTAAAACTCCCACCAGGTGGGAGAAATGAATGCGTATGCTGTCCACAAGCACATAGACCCCAGACTGGTTGGAACCAGAAGGTTGATGATGCCGACTCCCACTTACCTCACCACCAACCAATCAGAAGAATGTCCATGAGCAGATCATGCCCTCTTTGAACCATTACTATAAAACTTCTCACTACTCTTTCCAGGTTGAGACACACAGTTGTGAGGGCATTAGCCCTCTGTGGCTCCCTTTGCCTAGCAAAGCAATAAAGCTATTCTTTTCTACTTCACCCAAAACTCTGTCTCCGAGATTTAATTTGGTGTTGGGGTACAGAGGCTGGATTTGGCTTCAGAATCTTTGAGGCCCATCACTGTGCCTGAAAGACAGCAAGTACTCATACATTTTGCTGAGGGAATGCATAAATGGGTGAGAAAATGACTGTATGAATAAATGCTTAGAATGCAGAAGCTTGTAAAACCCTACAGTAGGTCAATAAATACATAGAGTTTCCACTCTTCAATGTCCATTATCTACTCAATGTATGAGCAAATAGCTACTGTCATATGGAGGTAAATTAGAACACAAAGGTTCTTGGAAAAGGACCCAAGAAGCCTGACTCTACCACTAACCAGTTGAGAGAACTTGAAACAAACTGAAATCTATCTAGGATTTAAATTTCTCATCCCTAAAATAAGAACTTTGGGTAAAATGATGTTTAGCATGCCACCTACCTTTCCTTTCTAGAGTTTCACGAAGTCCATCACTTTGAAGGATGCCAAAGTTTACAGTGAGAAAGTACATCAGCAACTCCAGGGGAAATGAATCCCAATTCTCCTCCCTCCTAATCTTGGCTCTCCAGTCTCAACTTCTTTCATGAACAGATTTCAGCAAACATTTCACAAGATAAACAAACAAGTAGGAAGACAGAGACATTTTACATATGGATTTAGTTTTCAAAAAAAATACTGGAAGAAATATAGTAGAATATGCTTAATTAGCACAGATTCTGAAAGAAATAAATGTGTTAATAACTCCTCTTCACTATCAGAAGGTCATACACATATATACAACCTACAAACTAGAAATTAGAGATATTTTGCCATGTAGCTCCTCTTCTGAAAAACTCTTCTAAGCTTCTAAAAAAATTTGCAGGAGATGTATATATTGAGATGTAAGTGCCCTGGTGTTCTGTTCTTATTAGAAGCTTGAGAATTATTCTGATATGTAGTGTTTTGAGCTTTAAAAAAAAAGATGTTTACTGTATGTCATGCCTCTCTTTCAGGATCTAATTACTCAATTACTCTTTCTCAGAATACTGACTTCTTGGTTTTATTTTTGGTGTATTGCTCATGTGATGATGTTACTGAGGAATCAGAGCTTCAAGGACTTTAACTTTTTCATCCAAAGTAAGATAACCTAATTTAGCAGCTGTAGTAGAACAGGAAAGCAGCATGATGCCAAAAAAAAGGTTACACAGTGGGAAGTTTGTGCTGGCAAATACCGATTCACACCTGTTTTAGGCCTATCGACAACATCAGGGGGGCTATTTAAATGGACTCTGTGTGCAATTTATCCATTGTTTGGAGTCATTGAAATGAACTACATTGATTCTTCTCCTTGGCAATTATTCCAATTAAGTGGATGCACCATTTATCAGGGTGCTGATTAAGTGGGTTTAGTAGCAGGCACCAAAGAAAGACTGTGAAGAAATCTATGAAAGTGATATTCACACTTTCTAAGGTTCCTCACACACTCACTAATGTTTAATGTTATAAAGTTTGCAACATAGAACATTCTACAGAAAAATGCTGCAGAGAGTAGGGTTAAGGAGATGATTAAATGTTCCAAGTAAGTACATCAAGATTTCAACTGTCAGCACAAAGAAAGAGAATTTGGGGTTGAAACAACCTGCTGTTCTTGGTATTGACTACTTAAATCTGAAATGTTCTAATGTAACAAGCTTTTTCTCTGAGAAAGGGTCAAATTTTCTCTAGACAACTAACTTAAATTTATTTGCAGAGTACATAAAGACTGCCTACCACAAATCAACATCACATGTTAATGATCTAAAAAGAGAAAACACATTTGTTGCTACACAATTTGACATTCAGGTTGATCAGACTATTAGATTCTGTTTCATGTTAATGTTAATTTTAAATAACACAAATTTTAGGGCTTTCCTGGTAGCACAGTGATTAAGAATCCACCTGCCAATGCAGGGGATATGGGTTCAAACCCTGGTCCTGGAAGATCCCACATGCCACAGAGCAACTAAGCCCGTACGCCACAATTGCTGAGCCTGCACTCTAGAGTCCGCGAGCCACAACTACTGAGCCTGCACACCTAGAGCCCGTGCTCCACAAGAAGAGAAGCCACCGCAATGAGAAGTCCATGCACTACAACAAAGAGTAGCTCCCGCTTGCCACAGCTAGAGAAAGCCCGCACACAGCAACAAAGACCCAACAGAGCCAAAAATAAATAAAATTAAAATAAATTTAAAAATAAATAATGCAAATTTTAATTTTTATGGCAAGTATTTTAAAGGCCAAATATATTCTATCATATATCTGATTTCCCAGGATATTTCTATTGAAAATTGAACATGTAATGACACATTTCTTATAAATAAATCAATGAGTTTTTAAAAACAGCTGAAAAAATAATAGTGAGTACAAATACATGGAAACTGAACTAAATTAAGAAATATAAAATAAAGATAATATTTTCAAACAAGGAGTTTAATTTGTTTGTTTTTTTTAACTATATTATTGACTCACAACTGATTTTGACAACATATCTGAATTTTTATTACCTTTTCTACTGGACATGAGCTATACAGTCTTTGGTAGATTAGTACTATTAAAAATTTGATAAAATGAAACATATTAAAGAACACTTTTTTAAAAAGAAGTTTAGACCTCCCCCTCCAAATTTGGTTCTAAAATAGTAAACAAAAAGAAATTTGAAATACAAATAACAGCATGTTAAATAATCAATCACTTCTATGATAACCTTTAGGCCAGGTAAGTTGAAATAACAAGTCCAGGGTCACAGAGATCTAAACCTAAGCAACCATATGAAAAGATTTTAAGATTATCCTTTCTCCAATCTGCTTCCTCTGGCAACTGCCTGCTATTATTTTCTAGAAGTATATTTAGGAGCAAGTTTTCTGTTCATTGTCCAAAACTCTGAGGTGGCAAGAGTTTACCCTATTTGCAAGCTGACACGTTAGCCTGCCCAGTTTCATGGATGTTAGTAAAAGACACAAATATCCTGGGTCAGAGTCAGAGGACAACTTCCTACTCATAATAATAGCAATAGCCAGACTACCACATTTTCATACTGATTCCCTGAACCCTAATTCCTACAGGGCAGCATGAATAGAGCCAGGTAATAAATGCACTCATAAATAAGGTTAAAGAGAGGAGCCTGTTTTCAGGGCACCTGAAGCTTTTATATTGGGTTGGCCAAAAAGTGCCTTTGGTTTTTATGTAAAAATAAAGGACACATTTTTCATTTTCACCAAAAACTTTATTGAACAACGTATTCACCCTTTTGTTCCACCAGTTTCTGTCATTTTTCAGGCTACTTCATAATTCTTTCTTTCCAAAACTTTTTATCTTTTTGAGCAAAGAACCGTTCCAGGTGCCTTTTACAGTTTTCCAGGGAATTGAAATTTTTTCCATGAAGAGAATTTTGTAAAGAACTTAAACAATAGAAATCCAAAGGTGCAATGTCTGGTGAATACAGTGGATGAATCAGAACTCCTCAGCCACGCTGTAACAGTTTTTGCCTGGTCACTAAAGAAACATGTGGTCTTGTGTTATCCTAATGGAAGGTTATGTGTTTTCCGGTGACTAATTCTGGATGCTTTTTGTCGAGTGCTGCTTTCAGTTGGTCTAATTGGGAGCAGTACTTTTTGGAATTGTTTGGTTTTCCAGAAGGAGGTCATGATAGAGGACTTCCTTCCAATCCCACCATACACACACACGGCTACACAAAAATTCATCAATTTTTATGTCTTTTTTTAAATGTACGCTGATATGACAGCTGTCACATACAATCTAACAAAATTGTTACGAATGAAGTTAAAGACAACTGAGTGCTACTAGAGTCATTTTATGGAAAAAA
Source organism: Aethalodelphis obliquidens (assembly GCF_003676395.1). Taxonomy (NCBI): domain Eukaryota; kingdom Metazoa; phylum Chordata; class Mammalia; order Artiodactyla; family Delphinidae; genus Aethalodelphis; species Aethalodelphis obliquidens. The sequence continues at coordinate 14,692,978 of NW_020837980.1, read as the reverse complement.
ACAAATGAACATTTAGGCTCACCCAATAGTAGACAGCAAATATGCCTGATTATTGCCCCAGAGGCAGATGTTGTTGCAGTCTTCCATGGTTGTTCACTATACAATTACACCTGAAACATAGTCAAGAGGAAAGGGCAGTCAGTGTCTTTGCTCATAACATTTGCAGAAACACAAGGAACACATAATTGTCGCTCAACATTCACTATTGCAAATGAAAGCAAGTGACTTGGTTACAGGCAAAATCTTTAATCTTCTCTAATTTGTTACTTTTGAAAAATTATATGCAATCATCAGGATTCTCATTATCAATGCATTATTTGTTGTACATCTTAGAATAAGTACTCACATAGAGTATGCCAGAGCTTAATAATTGGAAATTGCTGTCATGGGACACATGCTATGCTTTTCTGTGGACTCTTTCATATGCAAAGTTGACTTCCATCCCTGGAGATTGAGTAAATTGTAACATATATGAGAATCCTTGAGTTTAATACCATGTTTAGATAGCAATCATTTCCTTTTTCACAAGAGTTGATTTAATGAGTTTTATCACACCTGTCAATCAGTTCCAACCACTAGCCAATTAGGTAGCAAGCTAATGTACCAAAATCAAAAGAAAATAATGATCAACTTGACTTGACTGACTTGATTTTACTCTCTTCACTTTCATTGAAAATGTTTTAGGCATTATAATTAGCCAAATAACCAACCTCACCATAGTTCCCTCTATGGAAATAATTAGGGGCCACCATGGAAAGGATGATGAGCTAAAAAGAACATGGATTTTTGGAGAAAGACTGACCAAAATTTGATTCCCAGCTCTGACAAGTAGTTGCATAATGTTAGGTAATATATTACAGAATTATCTGAGATTAATTTTCCTCAATCAGAACAACTGGAGGATGCTACAAAAATATTTAAAGAATATTTGCAAAGCACCTGACACTTTGATAGCTAACAGCTAAGTTTCTCTAATTTTTATTTCTTTGTCTATGAGATGGTTTCGACACCTTAATTCACTCATGATCTACCTGTTTTCTACCTATTATTATAAGTATCCAGTCTTTTTGCTTTGGTTTTTACCTTTCTATAAAGCTGTTTTATGCTACTTTGGTAATTCACATACATGGAACCAATTTGCTTCTTGAAAATCTTGCAACTTATTTGTCACACAACAAACACAGAACTGTGAATAAATGTGATTGATGATGAGAGAAACCCCGAAGGAGAAGGGAAAAGAACTTTAAAGCCAGAAAATAGAACTAAAATTACATAGAAAGAACAAAGAAAGAGCAAAAAAGTGAGAATAGAAATGAGAAAAATTAGAAGAGAGGAAGAGGTAGACCTCCCCAGAGAACAGAGCATAGAGATTGTATAGAGGAAATGACACTGGACTAAAATCTTGTCTTGGATCCCATTTTTCCCCAAGTGATCCTGCAAGGATCTTCTCAATTTAAAGGAACAAAGTGTGGGTGATATTAGAGGGCCTCCTAAGATCATTTTTAAGACTAAATAACTTCATGATTTTTAAAAACGTGTATTACCACTGGAGTCTTAAGAGCAAAATCTGAAACACAGTGGAAGGAAAAGGTTTACAACATTTGAGCACCCATAAACTATATCATTGCTGGAATTTACAGCTTAACTAAGAAGTTTGCAGTTACAGTGCTAATAAGGCAGGTGTATTTTCAATTTAAAGGGACACTACTCAAAGCATATTTATCAGCTTGAATAAGAATTATCCAAGCACCTATGAGATCTTGCCAGATAGCTAGAGCAAACTTCAAGGAAAGTACTTGGTAAAATACATATTCAAGACCATTGCAGCCATCACAGAAGTTCTTAGATCAAATCATAGCTCAACGGAGATTTCTGTTGGATAGTTAATTGAGAAAGCAATTTAAGTGATTATTCAGTAGGTTTACAAATATGACTAAATACAGAACAGGAACTATAAATACTTGGGGAAATAAGGTGGATAATAAAGAAATCAGTAAGTAAAATTATCTGGTAATGATTATATACAGTACTATTTCCTTTTCTGAAAGCTAAAAGTTACAGAATTAAAAATCAGATCAAAAAAGATTACATCATTTATGTAGATTGACATTTTTCTCCCAAATTTCTACTGAATAGGAGTTTTAAGACTCATTAAATTGAAAGGGAAGATTTAAAATTTTAATTTTTAAAACGCAAATCTCAGTGCTTATAGTGTGTCATACATTATCATCACTTGAATGTTAAGAAACAGATTTTTGTCTGTTTCATTCTATATTCTAGAATTAATTCATGCTATATTCTCAGTGTCTGGAATTGTACACATAATAGAAGTTTGTAAACTTTGCTAAATGAATAATTTATAAAAATCTTATGAAATTTATTAATACTCATTTTATAGCAAAGAAAACTGAGATACAGAAAGCTTAAGTAATTTGTTGAACATTATTCTGTAATTAATTGCAAAGTTGCAATTTGGATTTAGATTTCTCTTGCTCCAAAGTATTTTCTCTTTTCTTTATACACGGGGATCTTCTGAGAAACTTAGCTTGCAAAAGTACTGATAACAAAAATAAATATCACATCATATACTAAACATCTCATGCACTGGGTACTGTGTTAAGTGTATTGCATGAATTAATTTATTTAATCTTTATGGTAAGCATGTGAAATAGTGCTATCTTGGTTAAGAATTCAGGATCTAGAACCAGGCAGCCTGGATCCAAATGCTGGCTTTTCTACTTACTATCCATGAGACTTCTGGTGAGTTATTTAAATTCTTCATACTTTAGTTTCCTCATAGTGAAGCTATAAAGGATTACATTAGTCAAAATATGTAGAAAACACGACATAGTATCTGACACTTGGTAATAAATTTTAGTTTATGCTTGAGGATGTTGAGGTGCAGATAAATTGATTTCCTTTGGTTGAAGTTTGGGGATGCAAATAATAAAGAATGGATAACATATTTTTTTTTTCTGCCTGAATTCTGACACAATTGAGAAGTAACAATAAAAAGTATAGAGTGATTTGGCATCTTTCATAAAATCTAAGATAATGTGTTAAACTTCATGCCAATTTCAGAGTGATGTCATCAAGATGGTGACATAGGTTACTCCTGACTTTAGTCCCTCTCAAAAGACTAACTAGCAACTATCCATAGACAAGACATCGTTGTGAAAATTCCAGAATCTGGGGTGAGGTTGAAATACCTCCCTGGACTACAGATACTCATAGAAGGGTAAGAGGAGATGCCACATTTTGAGTGCATTGCCCCACCAGTCTGACACAGTGCCTGACACCAAGAGGACCCCCTGGGGCCTGTGGTTTCTCCAATGGGGAATAAAAGAAACCCAAGGAGGATATCCAGCTTCCCCAATATTGCAGGAGGTTTTCCAGGAGGCCCTCTTGGGTCTCTGCTCATGAAGATCATTGGGGAAATCTGCTGGGCTTGACCACTGAGGATCAAATAGAAACAAAGAAATGGGGCAGGCCTTATAGCAACCAGTGCTCAGATCTTGACAGATTGCATGCTTCTTCACATCTGCACCCCAGTGAAAATGCCAGCCAGCAGTTCTGCCCATCTGCTGGTGGTCTTGTCTGGCCAGGGAACTCAGTGGGCAGTTCTGCCTGACTTGAAGTCCTCAGCCAAAGTGTTTACCAGCCTTGGAGACTGTTCTATGGCCCTGCTCAGGCATGGAAACAAATTTGCAGCCCCACCGAAATGCCCAGTATAGCCTTCAGTGCTGTCCAACCAGGAAGCCTGATCTGAGAATCCAGGCAGCCACTGAGCCCATACTATAGTTGCATATGGGCAGGAAGCCAAGGGGCACTCCTATACATCTTTTAGGTATAACCTCTGGTCCTGCCAAATCAAGGAGCCCTAAGAATGACCCTGGGAACCCAGCCTCTAGTACCTCCAAGTCAGAGCCCAGCCTACAGCCCCACCTGCCACAGAGACCAGCCTACTGTCCCATCCCACAACAGAGCCCAGACCATGACCTTACCTGATTACTGAATGCAGCTTCCCACCGGTGGGATCCACTGGCAGGGATCCCAGCCAGTGACCCCATCCAAATATTTAGCATAGCCTGAGGTCCCATTCCATGAGGGAACCTGGATAGTGGCCCTTCCCAGCTAAGGAGCACAGCCTCTTGACACCACCAACTGCAGGAAACAAAGGACCTTCCTCACCAAAGAGACCAGCCAGTGACTTTGCCCAACAGTGGAGCAGTGCCAGTGGTGCACAGGATCACAAAGCCCAGCCTGCAACTGTACCCGTCTTCAGGCTACAGCAATGTTACAACTGATGCCACAGGAATAAAAAGGATCACACAAGACTACTATGAACAAATATACAGCAACACATTAGATAACCTAGAATAAATAAATTTCTAGAAACATATAATCTACTAAGACTGAATCATGAAGAAATAGAAAATCTGAATAGACTAATGAGTAAGAGATTGAATCAGTAATCAGAAACCTCCCAAAACAGAAAATCCAAAAGCCAGATGGTTTCACTGGTGAATCCTATAAAACATTTAAAAAAGAATTAATACTAATTCTTCTCAAACCCTTCCAAAACTTTGAAGAGTAGGGAACACTTCCAAACTCATTTTATGAGGCTAGCATAATCTTCATACCAAAGCTAGAAAAGGACACTACAATAAAAGGAAACTATAGGCCAATATCCCTAATGAATATAGATGCAACGATTCTCAAGAAAATAGTAGCAAATCAAACTCAACATTACATTAAAAAGATCATACATCACGACAAAGTAGGTTTCATCCCTGGAATGCTGGGATAGTTCAACATATAGAAAGCAGTACATGTGATACACCACATCAACAGAATAAAAGATAAAAATCATCTGATTATCTCAATGGATGCAGAAAAATTATTTGACAAATTCAACATTTTTCATAATAAAACTATCAATAAATTCAGTATAGAAGAAACATACCTTAACATAATAAAGGCCATTTATGACAAGCCTACAGCTAATGTCATACAGAATGGTGAAAATTTAAAAGCTTTCCTCTAAAATCAAGGAAAACACAAGGGTGCACACTAATGTCACTACTCCTATGCAAAATAGTACTAGAAGTCCTAACCAGAGCAGTCAGGCAAGTAAAATAAATACAAGGTATTAAAATCAGAAAGGAAGAAGTAAAGTTGTTTTTGCTTGAAGGTGTCTTAATCTTATATATAGAAAATCCTAAAGACTCCACCAAAAAGCTGTTAGAACTAATAGATGAATTCAATAAATTTGCAGGATACAAACTCAACATACAAAGTCAATTGCATTTCTACATAATAAAAATGAGTTGTCTGAAAAAGAAATAAAGAAAACGGTCCCATTCATAATAACATCAAAAACAATGAAATATTTAGGAATAAGGAGGTAAATTTCAAGGGACCTAAAATATCTAAAACAATCTTCAAAAGAGACATATAATGTATTTCAGGACTCACATTTCCTGATTTCAAAACTTAGCACAAAGCCACAATAATTAAAACAGTGTGGTAATGACATAATGACAGACAAAGACTAATGAAATAAAAAAGAGATTCCAGAAATAAACCTCCATATATATGGTCAAGTTATTTTTGCCCAGACCATTCAATGAGGAAAGTACAGTCTTTTCAATAAATGATACTGGGAAAACTGGCTATCCACATACAAAGGATGAAATTAGATGCTTACCTAACATTAAATATACAAATAAATGTAAAATGGAACAAAGGTCTAAATGTAAGACCTAAAACTGTAAAGCAGTTTGAAGAAAACATAGGGCAAAATCTTCATGACATTGAACTTGGCAATGATTTTTTGTGTATGATACCAAAAGCATAGTCAAAAAAGGAAAAATATGTATATTGGCCTTCATGGAAATTTAAAATTTTTATGCATCAAAAGAAAATACTGACTGGGTGAAAAGGCAACCCACTGAATGGGAGAAAAATCTGGAAATCATTTATTTGACAAGGAATTAATATCCAGGATATATAGAGAACTTGGATTTTAAAGAAAAGCAATAGAGAAAATTTAGGGCATTTAGAGTTTGAGTGGCCAGCATTCTAACGAGAATGAAAATCATTAAAATCAGGCATACTTTTGTCCTGTTTTATCCTTTCTGGATATTTGCTGATTCACAATATGAAACACAGAGGTCTAGGAGAAATTAGTGACCTAGAATTTGTAGTAGTCTCACTGATCTGGGGGGAAAAAAACTGAAATTTAGGATCATCAAGGTACATAGGATTTGAGACACCAAGATCACAGAAAGAAAACACATTGAAATGTTGCCTGCATTCTATATGCAATTGTTTCATATGGCACTTGCTGGCTTCTCAGATAAACAGGTAAGTCAAAATGCATGAGCAAGAATGCTGAGCATGGAAAGTGGCAAGCTAAATGGAAAAACTCAATAGTCTCACAGTGCTTGGAGACAAAAATTGGAGACTGGGATTTTCCAAGGTGTTGTAGCCCTAGTAAATCCTTCTAGTTGAGAAAGTAGAAAGAACATGCCTAAAAATAAGAACAAATTTGAGACACACCAGCCTCAATTGTTTCAGCATGCTCTGTTAATTTGTTACATAATGTCCAAAAGAAACAAATTATTTGTTGGGGAATACCACAACATATGTAGCCTTATCATTTTTATATAAAATGATTACCATTCAAAAAAGATGACTAGGCTTGGCAAGAAACAGGATAAAATAAAAGCAAAAGAAAAACTAAACAATTCAAAAAAGAATGAAATAATACCATTTGCAGCAACATGGATGGACCTAGAGATTATATACTAAGTGAAGTAAGTCAGAAAAAGAAAGACAAATATCATATATCACATATATGTGGAGTCTAAAAAAGATGATACAAATGAATTATGTACAAAACAGAAATAGACCCACAGACATAGAAGACAAACTTATGGTTACCAAAGGGGAAAGGGGTTGGGGAGAGATAAATTAGGAGTTTGGGATTAACAGATATACATTACTATATATAAAATAGATAAACAATAAGGACCTATTATATAGCACAGGGAACTATACTCAATGTTTTGTAATAAGCTATAAGGGAAAAGAATCTGAAAAGAAATAAATACATATGTACCTACAACTGAATCACTTTGCTGTACATGTGAAACTAACACAACACTGTACAGCAACTACACTTCAATTTAAAAAAAAAAGAAAAGAAACAGATAAATCAGATATTGGTTTTTAAAATCACTCTAATTAATATGTTTAATACAATAAATTAAAATAAAGAGAATCTCATCAGAATCTTAAATCTACACAAAGAAGACACAGGCCTTGCAGGACATTTTTGGTCTTGTCCAAAATGTCCAGAAGACACTTCGTCCACAAAAAGGTCCTTGAGGGCTTCCCTGGTGGCGCAGTGGTTGAGAGTCCACCTGCCGATGCAGGGGACACGGGTTCGTGCCCCGGTCCAGGAAGATCTCACAGTGGAGTGGCTAAGCCCGTGAGCCATGGCTGCTGAGCCTGCGTGTCTGGAGCCTGTGCTCCGCAACAGGAGAGGCCACAACAGTGAGAGGCCCGCGTACCGCAAAAAAAAAAAAAAAAAGGTCCTTGAAATTTAGCCCTACTCAAAATGTCCATGAGCATGTTTGGTCCATGTTGAAAGGTTTTAGACAGGACCAAATTTCTGCTAATCAGACAAAGGTAATGCAAAATGTATCTTTTTTGTTTGTAAAAATAAAATAAACTTAAAAATTTAGTAAACAGATTTAGCAACAGATTTGACACAGCAAAACAATGGTTATTGAATTGAAAGATGAATCAATTAATATATCCTGGAAAATCATAGGTGAAAAAAATTGGAAAATACTAAAAAGAAGATAAATGACAAATAGGACATGATAACATTATTGAATATACCATGGGATTTCAGTTCTATTGGGAAAGACATAGCAAAATGGGGGCAAGAAACAATATTTCAACAGAAATTGACTAAAAAGTTTTCAAACTGATAAAAGATATCAAGTATGATGAATGCAAAGAAACATACGCATAGGCACAGAATAGCAAATTGACTACTAACCCCAGAGATAAAAAGATCAATGAAAAACAGAGAAAGAGATGCATAATATTTTTAGAGAAGCAGCAATATGATGGAGACCAGATTTTTCAAGAAAAAGATAATTTTAGTGAAAGTACAGCTTTAACATTCTGGTAAAATAACTGCCAACAAAAATCCACTTTGGGGTTTTTATCTTCAAAAAAGAAAGGTGAAAAATGTTCTCATGCAAATAAAATTGGTACAGATATAATTAGTTGCCCTAAGGCCCAAACTAAAAGAAATGCTAAAGAAAATTATTCAAGAGATTTAAAACTACATATATCAGTCAATAGGTTAAGTAGAAATAAACCTAATTCAAATAAACTCAGTTATCTAAATAGAGACAATATTTGTAAGACTTAAAAAAAAAACGGACCACAATATCTGCTGTTTAAAAAAGGTAAACCATCAATATAAAGACATTGAAAGTTTATAAGTAAAGAATGGGAAAAATATATCATGCAAAAACTAACCAAAAGGGTACATCAATAGTCTATTTAGACATGAATTTAAAGAATGTATAGAAGATCTCAAAAATATATTAAAATGTTGAGTACATGAGTGGACATGTACTCAACGAGCTCAGAAATGCTATAAAACAAGTCTAAATAAATTTCAAAGAACTGAAATAATGCAGAGAACTTTTTCTAAACACAATTGTATTAATTTAGAAATCAATAGCAAACTAATACATAGATATTTTTCAAACATTTCAAGTAAGGAATAGGTTACAAAAGAAATCAAAAGAAAAATTAGAAAATATTTTAAACTGAATGAAAATAAAGTCATAGGTATTAAAATGTGTGGGATGCAACTAAAACAGCAGTGAGAGGCAAAGTTAAAAGTACAAATGTTTCAGGGCTTCCCTGGTGGCACAGTGGTTGAGAGTCCGCCTGCCGAGGCAGGGGACATGGGTTTGTGCTCCGGTCCGGGAAGATCCCACAGGCCGTGGAGTGGCTAGGCCCGTGAGACATGGCCGCTGAGCCTGCATGTCCGGAGCCTGTGCTCTGCAACGGGAGAGGCCACAACAGTGAGAGGCCCGTGTACCGCAAAAAAAAAAAAAAAAAAGTACAAATGTTTCTACTAGCAAAGTCAATGATTCCAGTTTTTAACCTTAAGAAGTTACAAAAGAGAATTCCCTGGTTGTCCAGTGGTTAGGGGTCCATGCTTCCACTGCAGGGGGCATGGGTTGGATCCCTGGTTGGGAAATTAAGATTCCACATGCTGCGCAGTGTAGCACCACCACCCCCCCCCCCAAAAAAAAGAAAGAAAGAAATTACAAAATAAGTAAAAATTAAAGTCATTAAAGAGAAAAAATGATGAAAATAAATTAGAAATTGAAGAAACAGTAGTCAACACATTCAAAAATTGGTTCTTTGAAAAGAGTAATAAAACTGATAAGCAGCTAGTACAACTAACTGATCAAGAAGAGACTGAAAACAAATTAATAATAAAAGAATTGAGAAAGACATTACTATAGATCCTATAGATTTCACAGGAAAAATAAATGAATACTATGAAAAAGTATATGCCAACACTTTTGATAAGTTAGAAAAAATAGGTAAGTTAAAAACACAATTAGCTAAACACAGAAGAAATAAAAATTTAAAAATATAATTAGTGCTGTGTCTACTTAAAAAATTGAAACCATATTAAGAAACTCTTTAACAAATAGAACTCCAGGTCTAATCATTTCAATAATGACTTCTATCAATGAGGAAGAAATAAGTATTTTCAGAATAAAGAAGAAAAGGGAATAAAAATAAGATTATCTAGGTAACCAGCATAACCTCATACTAAACTCTGTCTAAAGTATTGCAAGAAAAAAATAGTTTATACCAATATCACTCATAAGCATAGGTAAAAATATCCTTACCAAAATACAGTCTACTCTCATTATTTACAGGTTCCATATTTGTGAATTTGCCTACTGGCTAAAACTTATTTGTAACTTCAGATCAATATGTGAAGTGATTTCTAGGTTATTTGCAGACATGCATATGCACAGAGCAGCCAAAAATTGAGTCACCAGAAGAGCATGTTCCCAGATGATGTCAAATAAGGTGGCATTCTGCCTTCTTGTTTTGGCTTTCATACTTAAAAAACTGTCCTTTTCACAGTTCATTTAATCCTATGTTTTTCACATTCGTGTGCTTTTTGTTGGTGATTTTGCTGTTTAAAATAGCCCACAAGTGTAGTGCTGAATTGCTGTCTATGTTCTTAAGTGAACGGAAGCTGTGATATGCCCTCAGGAGAAAAATCAAATGTTAGATAAGCTTTGTTCAAGCATAAGTTATAGTACTTTAGCCATGAATTCTATGTAAATTAATCAACAATATATATTGAATAAGGTGTCTTTGAATAGAAAAACATAGAAAACAAGGTTAAGTATTGATTAGTTGAGGAAATATTGGGACCAGAGGCTTGCAGAAGCCTAACTTTTGTCCTTCCCTAAATGCAATGGTTCCATATTTACTAACTCAATGTTTGTGGTGACTTTATAGAACAAAAATACCACAAATAATGAGAATCAACTGTATTGGCAAATCAAAGCCAACAATATAAGTAAAAAGCTAATACAACATGACAATAAGAGTTCTTACCAGGAATGCAAAGTTGGTTTCATACTGGAAAAATAAATGTAATTTACCACATTATCAGAATAAAGGAGAAAAAAATGATCATCCATCAATAAATAAGAAAAACATTTGAAAAATTCAAAATATAATTAAAATTCAGCAAACTAGGAGTGAAAGATAACTTCCTCAACCCATCAAATGTATTTGTGTATGTATTTACATATGCATGAATACATATAAAAATACATACGTACATATTTTAAATTGTGATACTAATTCAAAGTCGGCAGCCTAATTTCTCCCCCATGAAATAAGCAAGATTTCAGGCTACCAGGAAGATAAACAAGAAGGATTTTTTTTTATAAAATTGCATGAATGTTAAAATAAAAAATTAAACAACTTTAATCTAAAGTGTTATAAAAACCTAATACTAGGAATTCCTGGGCGGTCTAGTGGTTACAACTCTGTGCTTCCATTGCAGGGGTGACAGTTTTGATCCCTGGTTGGGGAACTAAGATACTGCAAGCCATGCAGCACAGCCAAAAATTTTTTTAAATAAAAAATAAATAAAAAATACAAAACTAATACTTATGCCTGTTGGTCACCTGCAGTTCCTCTTTGAAAAAAGGTCTATTCAGTTCTTCTGTCCATTTTTCAGTTGCATTTTTTTTTTGATGTTGAGTTGTATGAGCTGTTTATATGTATTGAATATTAATCCCTTATCAGTCATATCATTTGCAAATATTCTCTCATTCAGTAGATTGTCTTTTTTATTTTATCAATGATTTCCTTTGTTGTGCAAAAGATTTTAAGTTTAATTAGGTCCCATTTGCTTATTTTTGCTTTTATTTCCTTTACTTTAGGAGACAGATAAAAAAAAATATTACTGAGATTTAAGTCAAAGAGTGTTCTGCCTATGTTTTCCTCTAGGAGTTTTATACTATTCCATCTTACATTTAGGTCTTTAATCTATTTTGAGTTTATTTTTGTGTATGGTGTTAGAGAATGTTCTAATATCATTATTTTACATGTAGCTGTCCAGTTTTCCCAGGACAGCTTATTGAAGAGACTATCTTTTCTCCATTTTATATTCTTGCCTCCTTTGTCATAGATTAATTGACCATAAGTGTATGGGTTTATTTCTGGACTCTCTATCTTGTTCCGTTGATCTATTGTGTCTGTTTCTGTGCCAGTACCATGTCTTTTTGATTACTGTAGTTTTGTAGTATTCTCTGAAGTCAGGGAGCATGATTCTTCCAGCTCTGTTCTTTCTCAAGATTGTTTTGGCTATTTGGGGTCTTTTGGGTTTTCATACAAAGTTTTAAATTATTTTAAATGCCATTGGTATTTTCATACAGATTGCATTGAATCTGTAGATTACCTTAGGTAGTATAATCATTCAAAAAATGAAAATCAAAACTGAAATGAGATATTATCTCACACCTGTCAGAATTATTATCATCAAAAAGAACACAAATAACAAATTTTGGTGAGGATGTAGAGAAAAGGGAACACTCATACACTGTTGGTGGGAATGTAAATTGGTGCAGCCATTTTGGAAAACAGTGTGGAGGTTTCCCAAAAAACTAAAAATATAACTACCATATGACCTAGCAATTCCACTCCTGGGTATATATCTGAAAAAAACAAAAACACTAATTCTAAAAGATACAAGCACCCTATATTCATAACAGCCTTATTTACAATTGCCAAGATATGGAAGCAACCTAAGTGTCCATCAACAGGTGAGTGGATAAAGAAGATGTGGTATACCTATATACAATGGAATACCACTCAGCCAAAAAGAAAGGAACAAAATTTTGTCATTTGCATTCACATGGATGGACTTGGAGGGCATTATTCTAAGTGAAATAAGTCAGATAGAGAAAGACAAATACTATATAATATCACTTATATGTGGATTATTTGTAAACCCCTCTATCTGTAGAAATAGATAATGACATATGCGCTATTATAAGCATGGTTAATGCTGCCAAAAAGAGAGTTTAACCTCCAGTTCTCAGTTGGATTCCCTTTAAAGTTGGAGACTGCTGATGCTTCATATAATGACTCTTCACTTTTCTTACTTGTTTCCATTTCAGCAGTTACCATTTTTGTCCTGGCCCTCATAACTTCACACATGGATTACTTCAACAAACATCTAGCTGTTCTCCTTCAATTCAGTTTCATGACAATCCATCCTTCATAGTGCTTATAAAATTAATTTTCCTGAAACACTGTTTCATCACATCTCTTTCCTGTTCCAGAATGATGTGGTTCCTGCTTTCTTGCTGAGTCAAACATAAGGGCTCTCTACTTTCTCCTTTTAAATTCTGCTCTTATCAGCCTGATACATCTTTATGGACCTTTAACATAGTCATGTAATCTTCTGGCTCTCCATATGACATGGCTGCTCCGTGTCTGTGATTTTCAACTCTTTCATTCTTTCTTTCTGTAGGGCTCCCTCTTCTTTCAACCATATCTCATTTCTTCCTCCAAGAGTAACTGCATATTCACCTTTTCCAAATCCTCTTTTTACTTATTTCCCATTTGTCACCTTCTAGTAGATGTTTACTCTTAATTTACACTTAAAATTCACTAATGGTTACATATTTGCAAGTTAAACTTCACTGTTCCTCATGAGGAAGGATATGTATATATACTTAAGATCCTTGCAAATAGTAACATGGGTTCTAATTCTCTTGTGTGCTTTCAGGATTCATAACACAATGCACTATGTGAAGAAAACATTTGCCCTATGTAATACTTTACTTATATAGGAATATTATGGTTTATTTTCATTCCACCATTTTAGAAGGAGACAGCTTATGAAGATGTATACATAATATGGTAAGAGAGCATAAACTGTATGTACCTGAGAAAAATAGAGTCAAGAAAGAACTTCTGACCAAAAGAAATGTATTGCTGAAGTCCTATAAACTTCATCAGAGCAGACCTCAAGTGTGGTTGCAGGCTTTCTGGCAGTCAACAAGTAGAAGGAATCCTTCACAGAAGCGAACTGTTTTCTTAGGAGTAGCATATCTAACTAGTATTCCTTATATTATAACCAGCCATATTCATAAGTTTAAAACTATTTTTAGACCAATAAATTTAGGCCTTTTCTACAATTTAACTTTTGAACCATGAAACGGAGCCAACTAAGACAGAAAAGTAGTAAAAGAATTGGAAAAAAATATTGGAGCAGAACTCCCTAATTTTCCAGGCGTTCATACTGGAAGCCGACCAAGTGCTTATATAAAAAGTGAACAAAATAGTTCAACGTTGAGTTGACCCTAAGGAAGAATGATCCAATGAACAATTATCTTTGTAATTTTAAAGGTAAGAGAGACTTGTAGGAAAAGGGGAACTTATTTTTAACCTATTGCTTTGTATTCACTCAACTTGCATGACCTTTTCTTTTAGATTATGAAACAGGCCCAGTGTTCTTTGCTAGATATAGCAGAAACTGTCTACATATTATACATTGCTCCTTTTTCCTTTAGAGAATCTCTATTATGTTCAGAAAGCCAATATAACAGCTAAAAATACTTCCTTCCCAAACTTTTTTCCAGTTGGGATAAGATATATGGCACAATCCTAATTAGACGTAAGATGAGAATTTCTGGGAGAGTTTTCACTTTGCTGATAAAGGTACTGCTCCTTGTGTTCCTCTTTTTTCTTCATGCCTGAAATGTAGCCATGATGTCTGGAGGAGAAGCAGTCCCTGACAGCCTCAAGACCACAGGAATAAAGATGAAGGCCTACATCTGTATATTGGAGGATAAAGAGAGAAAGGTCATATCTCTACGGCAATTGTTGAGCCACTGCCCGAGTCCAGGAATACCTTCCTACCTCTGGGCCTCAATGTTTAAGATTTAGGTTTGAATTGTGAAAGTGCCTTAGCCGAATATGCAAATGGTTGAAAGTGAGGTGAGGTTGAGTAGAAATCAGAGACCAAGCAGTACGGAGACAATGTCTTGACTTGACTGTAGGGCTGACATTTGACGTTTAAGCCAGCGGTCCATTATCTAGTGCCTAAAGTGCCACAGTCATTGGAACCCAAGGGAGCTGCTCATGACAGGTAAGCATAATTTACATCATAATCAGGTGAGGGGCTGCAGTGTTTCTAACTGATTGGAATTCCAGCCAGAAACTCAATATATGTGCAGTAGCTATTCTTATTGCAGAAGATTGGTAAAATTAGATAAAATCTTTAAGTTCAAATTCCCCTCAAGCTGGGATTCAAAGCAGAACTTCCTACTGGATAAATGAACTACTAAAAGTAAGATGAGGCAAACAACTTCATAATCAGTCTACACAGTGGATACTGAGAGAAAAAAACTCATCATATTCTGTATATAATTTGAAGCTATAGTCCATTGAATTCCTGAAAATTGGGTGTGAAGTATGAGAGAAAGAAAAGTCAGGCATGACTTTTCAGTGGAAGGCTTTTGGCTCAGCCACTGAAGGATGGAAGTACCATCAAGTGTACTGAGGAGATTTGAGGAGGAGCAGTTTTAGAAGGAATATCTGTTAAAGTTTGGACATGTACAATTTAAAATGTTTATTGGACATCCATCTGGAAATATTAAGTAGATTTTTAAATATGTGACTATACCTTTTAGGAGAGAATTCTAGGCAGGAGATACAAGTTTGAGAGTAGTCAGCAAATAGATAATAGGTAAAGTCAAGAGACTAACCAGACAAGCTAATAAATGGTGGATCCTGGATTAGAATTTAGTAAGGTCTAAGCAAAGATGTGAAGGCAGTGTCTTCAGTGAGTGGATCTGAAGAAGTCAGGGCTACTATTTAATGATAAAGCCATCTGACCTTCTTGCCTGAAAGGGAGGGCAGAGATGGTGTGGGGTGATTTTGTAACGAGAGGCTTGCTGTCATAAGGAAAATGGAGGAATCATCTCTTACCTGGAGTTCAGGTTTTCCTGGATCAGGGAAATGATTGAGGTTATGTGTTAAGAGGGACTAGCTGAGGAAAGTAGATCAGAAAATAGTATCTCAATGGACTTCAAGGATAAGGAGAGCCAGAAGCACAAGTACTGATCTAGTGATTCCGAGAGCTCAGGAGAGCAGTAGGATAAGTGAGTAAACAAGAGAGAAAAAGAATGTTATCAGAATTTATTTAGTAATTTTTGTATGTAGTAAACTTATTTATTGTTGTGTATCTGATCATTTGCAAGTTTTTGTGTGTATGAATATGGTGTTTGTATTTCAGCAGGATCTCACTCAAGATGCTGTGTTGTCTTGTATATTTTCTTCTTTTTGAATGTGAGCTATGATCTCTGCAACTTTATGTTTTGAGAAGTTTTGGGGTCTGAGTGAAAGGTGAGTTTCTCCCATGAAGATCTGCATTACTTCTACTAGGTACTGGAAGCAGTAACAATCCTAAAAGAAGACTAATAAATATGGAGCTTAAGGGACTTTTGGAATCAGAAAAGAAAATGTGAGTTGGTATTAGAATCTCTTATGAGGGTTGGTGTGTGGTGGTGCCTTTTTAGCAGATTTTTCTTTTCCTCCAGTTGGCTCCAAAGTCAGGACAAGAAGGTTTCCTTGTAGCTTTCTGTGGGGAAAATTCACCCTCTTATTTCCCACCATGCTATTTGCAGTACCAGTGGTCTGGGACCATACCCATGTGAAGGGACGTCTCTAGTCTTTGTTTGGAAGCTGGCTGTCACTGGCTTCCATTTGTCTTTAATGCAAAACTGGCTTCAGTTCTCTGGATTCCTGCTTCCCACTCAGTTTTGTCTTCTACTTCTTTTTTTCCTAACTTGATGCTCTTAAATATTATTATTATTTTAAAATTATGCATTATGTGTAGGTTGTTTTGTAAAGGACTGTAGTTGAGAAGCCCATAGACTGTTTGTCAGGCCCTTTGTTTTCTAAAGAATATGTTGTTGGGCCCACTATCTTTACAAGGCTAGATACTGGACATGTAATTGAATTACTTGTCCATACAATTAAAATAAGCTTTTATAGTACAGACTTCAAGATTCTGACTCATGTGATAGATACTAACTTAGGTAATGGATATGATATTGTTCACTTCTAACTTATTCATTATGGGATGTATTCAAAGTAACTGGGGTTTAATCTTGACTGTACTATTTGTCACATTCCCAAAGTTAACAGGAGAGTGCTCTATAACTCATCCCTATTCTCAGCAAAGTACTATGGCTTTAATAAGGGCAATTTCATCATTAAATATAAAATTGGCATGAAATGGTAGAGTAGTCTCAGTAACTTGTTTCTGTGATAGAAAACAGACATGTACTCTGGGACTATACATCTGGCACGCTCAGTGATAAATTAAATTTTTGTTTTTAATTGTCTCAATACCCATCATTAACAACTGTTTTGAGGCTAAAAGAATGTAACTTTTTTTCAAATTTATAGTTTTCTTCCTCAACTTTTGAGTAAATGTTTTCTGTCTCATTAACTTATCTCATGTATCTTGATGTGAGAAGAGATTACCTAAATATTTGTATACTGTGTTTTGGTATCTTTCTATAGATGAGTACATAAATGACTTAAGATGTATAGAAATACAAAAAGTTAGGAAATAAATGTTATGCTTATTTTTCTTTACCTTATTTTTCAGGTCCTTTCTGTCTTTGCAGATCATCAGAACAATTGGTAGTAAAGCTGGTGGGTCAGTGTAGACAGCTATTATCTCATTCATTAACACCAAAACTGGTACGGACTGCCCTGCCACTGGACCATACTCCTTTTAATATTTTATGTCCATTTTCTACCCATTCTACCCATGGGTAGAATTCCTTGCTTAGGAACCTTAATTGTTCTTCTGGTTATAATACCACGTTTGGAGAGAATATACTTTTCTATGCAAAGCTGATTATCAAGAATTTTTTTTTCTTTGCCATGGCTGCAGTCCAGCGTGCCTGCCTAGACAACATTAAGTATTGAACAATAGTTAGAAAAATAAATGGAAATATAATGTATTGACCAATGTCATGCTAAGCCAAGAGAAGTTTTTTTCTTTGCATTGATCTGAGAGATTTAACATTTGGTTTATGATGTAGCCTTTGACTTTTGGCTCTAAGCTCACAGAGTAAATTCATCTTCTATTTAAGGGGCATTCAAACTGGTGTTTGACCCACTTTAGAGCTGGCCACCAGGTGGCAGATATAACCGTTCTCATGTTAATAGCTGAACAAAATTGGATCTAATTTCTTTAACCATATGTTGACACCAGAGAGCTACTAGTGTTAAAATCTTGGAATATCATTTAGTTTTACTGTGTTCTTTGTGTGTGGATGTGCATAAAACCAGATATTTGGAACATTTGTGCCATCTGCACACTTCATATTGTTATTTTAATGTACATATTCAAATTTCAAAAGGGGATATTTTTTTTTTTAGTCAGGCTAGGTTGCTGATTAGTTGATGAGTTAGAGCGAAACCAAACTTGTGCATGTCTATTTTGACTACTGGGTAAACCAGAAAATCAAGAGTGAAGAGGGCCTCAAATGGAAAGGAGTTCAAGGGCATTGCTGAGGGAGAGAGAAAGGACGACAAAATTTTCCATAAATTGGTTCTCCCATCTTTAGTAACAGCCAGTTTTCTCAAACATGAAAATCGTTTCCAAGAAGCAACTTTACTGCTTTTCCTCACAATTAGAGAAAAGGAGGCAGTGGTGTCCAAATGATGCTTGACAGCCTGGGTAACAAGCACCAACCATCTGTGCTATTGCAGCTCTGTTTGTATTTTTAATGTTTACACA
The DNA here is from genome assembly GCF_003676395.1 of Aethalodelphis obliquidens. Lineage (NCBI taxonomy): Eukaryota > Metazoa > Chordata > Mammalia > Artiodactyla > Delphinidae > Aethalodelphis > Aethalodelphis obliquidens. Next base: position 14,674,548 of record NW_020837980.1, on the reverse strand, counting down.
TACAGCAAAGATAATTAAAAATAACTATAATTAAAAATGATTACAACAAATTACTTTTCCCTCAACAGTAATATGTGTCTGTAACTTATAAGTTACTTACTAAAGTAACCTTTATGGAGTCTAACAAGAAAACAACGCAATTCCTGCCTCGTTTCTCAAAGTTTAGAGACTTGAGGTAGGGGAGATCTTCCCAACCATGAAACTATTTGGCTCAGAGTACTTCGCAAACTATTGATAATATAGGAATTACTTCTGTATCAATAATACAAGAAAATTATTTTTTCTGTGAAGGAAAGACTAAATGTAGTTTCTTTGCCTAAAAACCTAAAGTTAAATGACTAGGAAGGGATTAAAAAAACCAAACTTACCCCCTTGCATAGTCCTTCATTAAAACTATTTTTTCAAGGTGTCATATGAAATATGGAGAGACCATTCCCATCAGGAACAATACTCTTCTTTGCCTTGTCAAGAATCTTGGAGTCTTTCAATATCCTCCAATTACCTTTTCTAAAGAAGATGCTGGTTAATAATGTAAGTCGAAGAGCCTTTCCAGGGAAAGAGTAGGGAAGTTGACATAATCTTTACGGAAAGGTTTGAAATTTAGCCAGGAAGTACAGGTTAAGGGTGTGACCCTTGGAACTAGACCATCTGGATACTAATTCCACGTCCTGCATTTTCTAGGGATGGGTTAATGTCATTTGTGCCTCAGTTTTCTCATCTATACCATGTGGGTTATAACATATCTCAAATAATAGTGGCAACGATAGAGTGAACTAACACACATAATGCTTGAAGCAATACATGTACACAGTAAATTTAATAGTAACAAATATTAATAACTACTTATATTTATAGTTGGCCACCCGTGAGAGGTCTATGACTATGCCTTTAAGTTTTTATGCCCTTCAAACCACTGGCAATTGCTAAGTTCCCTGCATCCTATTTATGTTTGCTAAAGGAGACTCTGTAGCTATAGAATAGTTTAAATTAGGGAACAGGGTATTCACATCTATTGGATTCTGTTTTGAGGATTTCAAGGGGAGTCAGAATGAAATTGTAAGACAAATTAGCATCCTTTTGAGGATATTAATAATATTTTAATTATTAATTTTTCAGCTTTATTGGGGTATGATTGACAAATAAAAATTGTATATATTTAAGGTGTTCAATGTGATGATTTGAGATACATATGCATTATGAAATGATTACCATAATCAAGCTAATTACATGTCTCTTACCTCACATTGTTACTATTTTGAGTGTGTGTGTGTGTGAAGAATACTTAAGATCTACTCTCAGCAAATTTCAAACACACAATATATTATTATTAACTCTAGCCTCCATGCTGTACATTATGTCTCCAGAATTTATTCATCTTATAACTGAAAGTTTATGCCCTTTGACTAACACTTCATTGCCCCACCCAACCCTCAGCCCCTGGTACCACCACTCTACTCTCTGTTTCTAAAAGTTTGACTCTTTAGATTCCACATGTAGTGAGATTATATAGTATTTGTCTTTCTGTGTCTGGCTTATTTAACTTAGCATAATGTTCTCCAGATTCATCCATGTTGTCACAAATAGCAGCATTTCCCATTTCTTCACAAACTGGCCAATTCTTGTTATCTTTTCTCTTTTTGATAGTAGCCATTCTAACAGGTGGACGTGACATCTCATTGTGGTTTGGTTTGCATTTCCTTGATGATTAGTGAAATTGAACACATTTTTCTGTATACAAATGAATAAAAATGGCATTTGTATGTCGTATTTTGAGAAATGTCTATTCAAGTACTTTGCCCATTTTAAAATCAGCTTATTTCTTTTCTTGCTATTGAGTTGAGTTCCTTATATGTTTTGGAAATTAACCCCTTATGGGTTATATGATTTGCAAGTGTTTTCTCTCATTTCATAGATTGTCCCATCACTCTGCTGATTGTTTCCTTTCCAATACAGAAGCTGTTTAGTTTAATGCAATCTTGTCATTTTTTACTTTCACTGCCTGTGTTTCTGAGATCATATTTTAAAAACGATTGCCCAGACTAATGTCAAGAAACTCGTTTCCTATATTTTCTTCTAATAAAGTAAGTTGAATAATATTTTAAAATCAGTGTCTTATTAGGGCACTAATGGGCCTGAGGATGTTGTAGATGAGGAGAAAATCTGCTTCTCATTTTAGGAAATATCATACTATAGATTACCTTGGCTCAAGTTACCTCTTTTTGTGTAGATCACTTCTGCTTCTGTAAGCATTTCTTGGAATTTACAGAATCTCCCACATGCTCAGGAAGTCTGCTTCTAGGATATTCATACTGTGGTGCCTGACAATGGCCGTCATATTCCTGCCAGGACCAGGAGGAACTGTCTTTCTCTGTTGTTGCTCTACAGTCCCCACCAGGCATAACAATTTGTTATTGGAAACAGATCTGACCCTTCAGGATACCAAAATTATGTTTGTACCTCAACCTAGAACCAAGACATAATCTAGAGGCTGATGACATTTTCAAGTAACAGCAACTCCATTTTTCTCAGAGTTCCTATTCTTTCCAATAGCTAAAGGTTTCTTATCTACCTATTCAAATTCAGCAGGGCAATTCCTGTTTTTCTTAAGGATACATTCTTTCCTGGGAAGCTAGCTTGATGTTCAGCTTCCTTCGCAAATAGGCTTCTGCCGGACTGTTTGCAAAGCATGCCCATATATGTCCAAATCCCAGTAGAAGTCATACTTAAATGCCTTTCCAGAAGCCTTCTTAATCTCTATAAATCAGTTTCCTTTAGATCAGACACACCAGTCCATGAAAGATGCCCAGAGAACATCTAACATTTAAGTAGCATTGTATTGATTTTGTTTACTAGAGAAATAGGAAATATTATTGTATGTATATATAAGGGTTATTTAGTTGTCTTCTGAAGGTCCTGCTGCCTCCCAGTGTTTGTTGGTGATAAACTGGGATACCCCATCAATCTCCTCCTCAGAAGACAGTCTCTCCATTGCCCCAGCCACCATGTTCCCCAGACAGCCAAGAGGGCAGCACAGCTGTTGACCTTGTTCAGGGTCAACAGGAACAGGATCAGCAGCAGAGTGACACAGCTGAAGGCCAGCACCACAGCCAGCAAGTCCTTCAGTGACTTACAGGAGGCTTTAAACCAAGATACTGGTGGCTTCTTGAATTTCAGCAGCTCCATGACCACCATGTCTATGTTCCCTTCCCCAGGGAACTCACGGTGACTTTAGGGTAGAAAGAACTTTTAAAACATATTTTGGTTACAGATACTCTGCCTTTACTATTTTTTGAATAATGCAAACTCAAGCAACTTCACAAAAAGATTCTACAGTAGTCCTCCCTTATCAGTGGCTTCCCTTTTCACAATTTCAGTTATCCACGTCAACTGTGATTCAAATATTAAATGGAAAGTTCCAGAAATAAACAACTCATAAGTTTTAAATTGCATGCTATTCTGAGCAGCATGATGAAATCTTGTGCCATCCTGCTCCATCTCCCTGGAGGTGAATCATCCCCTTGTCCAGCATATCCTGCCAGTTAGTCACTTAGTAGACATCTGGGTTATCAGAGCGGCAGTTTCAGTATTGTAGTACTTGTGTTTAAGTAACCCTTATTTTACTTAATAATGACTCCAAAGCACAAGAGTAGTGATGCTGGCAATTCAGATATGCGAAAAGCTGTAAAGTGCTTACTTTAAGTGAAACAGTGAAAGTTTTTAACTTAATAAGAAAAAATATTTATATGCTATGGTTGCTAAGAACTACCATAAGAACGAATTTCAATTCATGAAACTGTGAAGAAGGAAAAAGAAATTCATGCTAGTTTTGCTGGCATACCTCAAATTGCAAAAATTATGGTCATAGTGCATGATAAATGGTTAGTTAAGATGGAAAAAGCATTAAATTTGTACACTAAGACGTTTCGAGAGAGAGAGGGAGAAAGTGACCACATTCACATAACTTTTATTAAAGTGTATTGTTATAATTGTTTTATTTTTATTACTATTGTTGTTAATCTTTTACTATTGTAGCTATTGTTGTTAATCTCTGTGTCTAATTTATAAACTAAACTTTATCATAGGTATGTATCTATAAGAAAAACCATAGCATAATGGATTTGGTACTATCCATAGTTTCCTGTGTCTACGGGGCATCTTGGAACATATCCCCTGAGGATAAGAAGGGCCCACTGTAATTCAATTAAATTCAGGTAATCCTTGATAGTTTACCTTTCTTCTTTTTATCGTCTATTGAGCAACTCTTTCTCTTCTCTTTTCCTTGTCTCCTTTCTATATTCCTTATTGCTCTCAAGCATGACTCTTTTTATGGGAAAATATGTTAGAATACTAGTTGAGAATGATTTTTCTTAGAATTACGTAAGTCAGAATAACGCCTGAAGCTTCATTTTTAGTAAGTTGTAGTGTTTGGTTTTTAAAAAAATTAAAAAGAGAAAATAAACTCCTCTCTCTCTCTCATTATATATATATATATATATATATATATATATATAAAATAGAGTACATGTATTTAATGTATTTTCATCAAACGAATTTCATGTTTGTGTGCTTAACATCCTCTTAATTCTCTTAGGTTACATGTGAGCCCAAATGTTTTCACATTTGATACCACTGGTGAAATAATGGGATACAGCAAAGTGAAATAGTGGATTTAATATTTATTAGTGTGTGATGCTATGAGCTAAGTGGTAAACATTTGGGTCTGTTCTCTTATTTTCCCCAAGGGATTAATTTGGAGAGGAATGGCGGGAGGAGCCTGCTATCACTGGTTCACAGATACCTAAGCATGATGACTTTCATTTTAAGGTAAATATGGGAAAAAAACAGCATAGATTACCACAGGAATATGGACAATTTGTAGATGATCATTTCATTTTACAAGAAAATAAAAATAACGGGTTGAGAAATTATGCATATTATATGTTTACAACACAGTCATAGTAATTAAATGTTGCTTATTACAACATTAATGATTGAATAAGATTCAAATAAAATATCTAGCTTTAACATATTAAATTATTTAATCCTTATATTATTAGGGAAGTATTATGGTAAGAAGAATATTATGATATTACAGAAATAGAAAGTAAATAAATAAAGTTAGAAGAGCAATTCATGAGTGTCATGGACACAAAACCCTACCAAATATTTATGTTGTGAGATTCCTGTCCACAAAGGCTAAGGCAAACCTGGCCAAAGCCAAGTTTTGTACCAAGAGCTGAATTATGCTGCTTTGTTTCTGAGAGTACTTCAAAGTGGGCAAGTCTGAACAGCAGTTGGCAAATCCAGGCTGAGGAGTGCCAAGGGCAGTACCCAAGAACTAAAGTTCTACATCAGGGCCAAGAGGCTTGTATTTTGAAACAACATGAGTTGAGTCAACATGAAGGAGCAGTCACTGAAGAGTGCAGAGTCATGAACAACTTTGAGATTCTAAGAACTTATTTTCAGTGTTATTGATTCCTGACCTGTTGTCAGAGAAACTATAATCAAGGATCAACATGAGGTTGGAAAGCTATGGATGATTAGATACAACTCTCTGGGTAAAATTGGTTGGTAAAACATTTTTTAGTGAGAATTCATTCAACAGAGCAATTATTAAGTACCAAGTATGTACCAAAAACTATAGAATGAATTGCAGATACAACAGTGACTAACATATGGTCCTTGCTCACACCTGGAAACGAGAAATTGTAATGCACTTGTTGAACGCTACAGTGAGGATTAGTAGAAGGTGCTGTGGGAGCACAAGGATTATCACTGCACATGGTCTCAGTTGGTCAGGGAAGACTTTCCAGATGAATAATGTCAAGACAGACCTTAAAACTGCATAAGAATTATCTAGATAATGGGAGAAGTCAGGGTGGACCCTGTACAAAGGCTTACAGTTTAGTGTTCAAGGAATATGAATCATAGGGGGCTAAAGCAAGTGTGGAAAGATAGATTCTGGGATCTCGGCTCTCCTTTTCATAGTTTTGGGTGGGGGGAGTTGGTCAAGTAATACTGTTGAATTTATAAGACACAGAAAGTTTCTTCCATTAACATTTTTTCATGGGTAAAGAGCAGTATTTTTCATTAGTTACTTGTATAATTAGAAGAAGAAGCACACACATCACCTGCTTATAAACATGTTTTAAGTACACACAGGAAAAGCTTTTCTAGTAAAGGATGGAGCTTACCTTGGAGAAGCACTTTTCGTTTGTTCTGTTGAACTACATTACACTTGGCTCATCCTGGATCCTTTAGACCAACGGACATTATGAACTTTTAGGAACTTTGTAATGGAATTTGTATCCTAAGAATGATCATTACAGGACTCTGCTACCTTTAGTAGAAAGTGAAAATTTGGATTTAGTAAAAATATAACACATAGTACCAACTTATCTACAAATATTTTAAAAATTTTCATCAGAAAGTGATTGCAAACCTAGGATTGATCATAAAGGATATTGACTCAAGATTGACAGATATATAAAAGCAAACCCAAACTTAATCTACCAATTTTTTTTTTCCTTGACCAGATTTCAAGTGGAATGTGTTAACAAATCATGTGTTAAGTGTGTTAAAAAAATAATAAACAAAAATTCTATTTAAAATAATGTGTTTAGTGTGAAAAATGACAATATGGTAGAATGTAGAATGTAAAATAAATCTAGATTAATGAATAAAGGACAAAAGAATGTAAAGAATCACATGAAAGAGAGAATGGAAGAAAGTAACTCAGCTTCATTTTTTATTTTTCTAAATATTTGTTCTCTTACATCTCTCAGAAATTAAAAAAAAATTTTTTTCATGTAGGAAATCTATAGATTTTAATGATAATCTGTGCTGTCTTTATTGTAACAAGACAATGTGCATATCTTGTAGAAGTGGTAGGATTTGATGTCATCTTTCATGTGACTGGGGGAAAGAGATCTGCACAGAAAACAGTAGTTGTCACAAGTAACACAGATTATGACTTAATAGAGATGTTTCCTCAATTTTTGTCCTATGACAAAAGATCTCTGGGATTAAAAATTATATCACGATAAATGGTAATATTTGCCTATCTTTCCAAATGCAGCTTTGCTTTCAAGAGCAGTTTAATTCAGTCTGGTGAAGAGCTTGCCCCCAGTACTGACAAGAAGGTGAAGAGCCCTCCAGTATTCAGGCCACAGGAATAAGTTTTCATTAAGCACCTACTTTAATATGAAACTTAAAGATAACTCTGGTATGGAAATTTAAAAATTTCCCTTTAATCATTTATTTATTTATTCTGGAAATTGGAGATAAAGTTGACTTAAGGCAAAAGGTGATGGAATAAATTAGAATTCCAAAGTTAGCGAATTACATGTATAAATGTGTGTATATATATATAATATATGTACTCTTTTGAACACAAATTTTGTTTTCATTTTTAATATAAATATGTCTGTTTATAAAATCATGGAAGGGATTTTTTAAAAGCAAACCATAGTAGAACTTACATAATCAGAAAAATGTTAAAATTCAAAGTATTCTTTCTGGGAATTCATACGTTCATCCTAAATATGCTGCTATTTTTCAAACCACATTTAGAATCACTCTTTTGAGATTTTTTTAAAAATTGCTATTTTACAAGCCACAAAGTAAAATTCATCTCTGTGTATCATAATTAAGTGACACATTTTAGAAACCAAATACCCTATTATCCAGCTTTATCTCTCTGTCTATCTTCATGTTTAATTTTGGCTATGAAATATTTTTCATTGCTGCTAAGCAAGAAAAATCAAAAACACAGTCAAAAGATTAAGATTTAGCTCTAGGGAGGATTTTTTTTTTTACTTGCCATTCATGCAAGATCGTAGTTCCCTAACCAGGGATCAAACCCATGCCCCCCCAGCAGTGGAAGCATGGAGTCCTAACCACTGGACTGCCAGGAAATTCCCTCTAGGGAGGATATCCTTGGTAAGTGCATAAATGCATGATATATTAAGTGAATTAAAAAATATATATATTCTCAGTTTAGAAGATAATTTCAAGAGTTTCAAACTGACAAATCTCAGCAACAGTAGAAATCTGCAACTTCCGGACTTGGCCACCTAAGATGGAACTGGAATCATTTGAAAGAGTAAGTGCTTTTATGTTTATTCAAAAAACATCACATGGTTTTATAGGCACACTGTGTATAGAAAACAGTCTATGCACACAAAAATGAATATATGAGCATGTCCTTTTACCAAAAGGAAGCAATTATAATCAGTAGCAAGTAATTATTTTAGTGAAAAGTACATTTGCTTTTCAATTTTATTCCATACTAGAATTTGATCTGAACGTGATCTTGGAGACCATTTAGCCCAACCTACACATTACTTCATAGGCAAGGAAAATGTGGCACAGAGAAATTGGAAGCTAGATGACCTGTCAAAGGTTACATAGTCATAAGTTTTAGTCCATAATGCTTGACGATTGATACAAGATTCTTCCCATCACATTCTGGTGCATCTCAATTAAGATTCATTTTATATGAGACTTACATAATACAAGGTGAGTTTTAAATGTTAAATTACAGAATACATTAATTTGTCTTTTGTGGACTTTAAAAACATAAAGTTGCATTGTTACTTTGTTTCACATGCCAAGAACTCCATACTTTTTAGAAGTCACATGGGGGTGATTCAGAAAACTGGATCACTTAAGGAAAAGTCTAGTTTTTTTTTTTGTCAGTCACGCTGCTTGTTTTATTATTGCACTTGTACTGAAGAGTGAAATCAGTGTTCATTGATGATTTTATCACTGTTTTTTACCCTGGCACTAAAGTTTGCTGAAGGCTTCTATTTTTTTCATAGCCAGTATTTTACTCTCTTTCCTTGGGAGACTTTTCTAAAATATTTCAGAAAACCTTTTTTGTCTTATTTGCATTTTCTGGCTATCTTTAACAATGACGTATTTAAAACATTCAAAATCATGAGTAGATATAAATTCTTAATATTATCATTGTACAAAACATATTAGACTTTAATATAGATAAAGTAGACTTTATTGCCATATCCTTTTGGTAATAAAATATGCAATAGTCCCTCAGTATCTAAGGAAGATTGGCTTCAGGACCCTCAGATGCAGGGTACTGACTGTATTTACTATTGGTATTCAATTGTTATTCTTTTGAGTTTTGATTAGTTAACAGATTGAATGTTCCACAATTTTCCTTTTTAATCACAATCCTCTAATTTAAATTTCCAAAGCTCAAGCTTTTGCAAGGTACCTCAAAATACGTTTCCATGCTGGATGTATTACCGTTTTACAAAAAGTGACCTTGAGGTACCCAGCGGTGAGGGATCCTGGGAACAGAGCAGAGTTGTTTCATTGCAACTCAACCAGTCTTTAAAAATATACCTTCACGGGCTTCCCTGGTGGCACAGTAGTTGAGAGTCCGCCTGCCCATGCAGGGGACACGGGTTCATGCCCCAGTCCGGGAGGATCCCACATGCTGCGGAGTGGCTGGGCCTGTGAGCCATGGCCTCTGAGCCTGCGTGTCCGGAGCCTGTGCTCCGCAATGGGAGAGGCCACGGCAGTGAGAGGCCCGCGTACCGCAAAAAAAAAAAAATAAAATTAAAAAAAAATATATATATGTGTATATATATATATATATATATACCTTCACACCCACCAAAGGAAGACTAAAGGATATAATCTGAAAAAGTATTTTCGTCTAGAAATAAAACAGGTTTTAGAAAAACATGCTTTAATATTCTTAAAAAAGATGCAAAAAGACATGGTCTCTCCCAAAAAAGGCTGAGACAAAGGCAGAGCAGCTAGTACAGTAGACTGAAGAGTTCAGATTGTAGGACAACACAAACAGAAACAGAATAAAGTCTATATTGAAGGCAGAAAGAAAGGACTAGATCATTCAGAAATGATAAAGAATTGGCAAGATAAGAATGGTGGGATATTTGTGTGAAGAGATTAGCAGCCTGTGCAAAGACCTTTAAAAAAAAGGGTGGGGATGTGGCCTAATCAAGCACTAAACTTAATGTTATCCAAAGGATGCAGAATTCTAGGAAGGGTGGCCAGAGATGAGAAGTAAACAGAATCAGTTCTTGAAGGCTCTAATACGCATTTTTAAGGAATTTATACATTATCTTGAGGGCAAAGTGGAGCAATTGAAGAGATTTCTTTATTATAGGATTGACACAACGAGACTTGTATATTAGAAAGATTACTCTAGCTGCAATGTGGAAAACAGACTGTGCCTGGAGGCATGGGTGTCAGCTTGTTTTAATCCACAGGGGACAGGATGGTGGCTTGGACAAGGTTAATGCTGATGGGGTTGGAGTGAAGTGATTGAATTCAAGAGATATTAAAGAGAAATATTAAAGTGATAAACTAAAAAAAATTGATGATTGAATGTCGCAGAAGGGGGAAGAGAATAAAGCAAGGACAAGAATAGGTTTTTACATTAGGTAGCAGGGTTCGTGGCAGTGCCAGTTAATAAGAGGGGAAATGTAGACTAGAAGGAGGCATGATCTTTTGGAAAACATGGTGACATCAGTCCTTTCATGTTGTGTCTGAAGTATATTTATGACAAGTATATGTATGAATGCCAAGTGGCAGTATCTAATAGCAGTTGGATATATGGATCTGGAGCTCAGAAGAAATTGCTGGGATAGAGATACAGGTCTTGAAACTTGGGGAGGACACATATATAGTGTGGTTTATGCATACAATGGAATATGCTTTTCATTGATAAAAAGAAATCAAGTACTGATATATGCTACAATGTAGATGAACCTCCAAAATATTATGCTAAGTGCTGGGCTTACAAAGAGTAAAGGGAAAATTTAGTGCAGTGTTCGAGAAACCTTAGGAAGAGTGTGTTTCAAGAATAAAGAGAGATGAGTGGATAAACAAATTGTGGTATATATGTACAGTGGAATATTATTCAACCATAATAAAGAATGAAGCTGTGAGGTGGATGAACCTCCAAAACATGCCAAGTGAAAGAAGCCAGAGACAAAAGGCCACTCATTACATGATTCCATTTGATGTATGAAATATACAGAATAGATAAACCCTTAGGAACAAAATGCAACCTAGATGTTGCTAGGGCTTGGGAGGGAAGTGGAAATGGGGAGAAACTATTTAATGGGTAGGGGATTTTGGTTTGAAGTGATGGAAATGTTCACAGCTACATAGATGTTGTGGATGCACAATACTGTGAATGAACCAAATGCCACCAAATTGTTCACTTTAAAATGGTTAGTTTTATGTTATGTGAATTTCATCTCTATAAATTATTTCCTTTTAAAAAAAGAAGGAAGGTAAAATGACAAAAACAAAAGCCACTGTGAAATCAAGGAAGAAAAGGATTGAAAAGTTTCCATTTGTTTTAAAGAGAGCTGTTGGTAGTGTAGTGGGAAGAGGCCAGATTGCAGTGGGTTGAAGAATGAGTAGGATGTTAAGAAGTGGAGATACAAAGTGCTGAATCTGTGAAAAGACTGGGCTGTGAAGGGGAAAAGAAAGATGCATTTCTAGTGTGAGATGGATGTGCTATCCCGGGAAAACTTTGTTTTTTTTAAGATGGGGTGACCTTAACACGTTTAACGGTTCTCAAGAATGATGTCGGAGAAAGTGAGAGGTTGGAGTTGCAGGGCTCTTTCTGGCCACGGGGGAGACTGTGAATGGAGGCTTGTTGGTAAGCATAGTGATGGTAGATTGTGAGATTTGCCATGCAAGTCCTTGTATTTTTAAAACAGGGCACAAGAGGAGAAGAAACTGCTGAAACTGAGGGAAGAGAGGATTAGGTGAAGATTTAAGGAAGTGGAGAAGGTTTCAGAGAATCTTTGTGGTGACTAGGAATAAAAGTTGACTTGAGAAACAAGGGGTTTAGCCCCCTGGGGTTTCTAGTGGCAAGATCTACCAGATGGCATGCTTTCTCCCGAAGCTACCATCTTTGGGGATATAGGTGAAAAGAATGTGGCTAATCTAATTGATCCCTTTAAGATAAATTAAAATAAATTCCACCTTTGTGTGGGACAGCAGACAATGTGAGTAGTGAGAGGACAACCATTCCTCTTTTTTTTTTTTTTTTTTTGTGGTACACGGGCCTCTCACTGTTGTGGCCTCTCCCGTTGCGGAGCACAGGCTCCGGACGCGCAGGCTCAGCGGCCATGGCTCACTGGCTCAGCCCCTCCGCGGCATGTGGGATCTTCCCAGACCGGGGCACGAACCCGTGTCCCCTGCATTGGCAGGCGGACTCTCAACCACTGCGCCACCAGGGAAGGCCCATTCCTCTTTTTTATGACACAAGTTTGCTTAACTTTTTCTAATGAGGGATTGACTGGCATTTGCACATTGCTTTACAGTTTGCACTTTCGTATACCTCCTCTCATTCGATTGCCAATATAACAAAATGGTTTATTATTAAATTTTCATTTGTTAGGTGAGAAAACATAGACTCAGAGGTTGAAATGTGTTAAAGATTCCACATAGGCTTTCGGACTGTCAGGGCTGAGTTTTGGACCGTGTCCATGAAGCATTCAGACTATATTTTGTTTAATAACTGAAGGTGGAATTTACCAAGGTATAAGCTGGAGAGACAAAGACAACGCCTTACCTCTGCAGAAGGCTGCCTAGATTGCACACAAACGAGAGAATGGAGCTTTCTATGAAATCTGACAAATAACAAGGTTGGATGCAATACATAAAATATATATTATATCTTAAAAAAAAATCAATCCTTGGTTCACAGCTCAAAATAGCATTTTTTTTTTCCTGGTGCCGCAGAGGATGCTCTGGTATTATATCAAGCAACATTTAGTGAGCAAAAGTAACTGAATGCAATATATTTACCGACAGTAGTGCCAGGGCTTTTTAAGGCACAGTATTGATTTACTTCTTTCAAAACCAAAATGATAGCAAAAGGGGAAAAATGATTCAGGGAAGATACCTGAGGATTTAAAAGTGGCAAACACAAATCCATTAGTTTTAAAATGGGTCAAAAGACAAACCAGAAAACTGTGAACTAGTGAATCAGTGAATTCAACATCTATTATAGGGAAAAAACAGGATATTGTGTAAGGGAGAACGTAGGGAGAAAGAAGCCAAGAAAGGAGTTGGAATAAGAATAGCTTAGCTTTATGCATTTACAGTCAACTAAGTACAGATGTTTTCCTCTTACCTGCAGCAATAATGTTTTTTGGTGTTTTATAGTCAGCAGACATGTATAATTTATTTATTAATGATTTTTCAGAATAGTTATAAAACTATTCTGATAGTGTATTTATCATGGGAGAGTTCATGTAAATAAAGCAGGATCTTCTTTAGTCATCTCTGGCCCTGTAGCTCAGTGTGGCTCAGATAAGGCACCCACTGAGATCTAGAAGGGACAGGCTATATTTGCCTTGCTCCTATTGTTTAGAAAACTCTACCTTCAGGTTTGAATTAATAGGATAGCAAGCCCTGAGCAGCTGGCAGCTTAGTGTAGCTACTGTCAGAAGAGGTTTGTTTTGCTCAACTCACAGCTTACTTGGCCAAATTCAAACTCACAGTCACTACAGCATCAGGGAAAATGGGTACAAGGAGAGAGGAAATACCAGAATAGCTGAGTCAGTCCTGGAGGTGAAGGAGTGACAGATATTGAGGTCAGATCTATGCTACATCCAACTCAACCTCCATTTGGGGACTTAAACTGGGTTACCATGCTTGTTGCTGTGTTGCCATAGCAACGCCACCACTCTAAGTCATGAATGATGAAGATAATCTTGCAAAAATGGTAAGCTTTTTTGTATTAGAAGTAGAAAGAACTTTTCACTTTGTTTACTAAACTATATCTTTTTGTTTATAAAATGTGTCCAAAATTCTAGAGTTGGTAGAGTTCTATTCAATCATATTCCCCCCTCTGTCACATTTAAATGTTACTGTTTTTTTTTCCCTGTTGGTTCTTTGACAGACTCGGTAATTAGAGTTTCACTACCTTATAGCTCTCAAAAGCAGTGATTTTCCGTGTGCCAAGACCACCTGCTTGTTAAAACATACCTACCCTAACCTCATCCTAGATTTTCTAAATCAGAATCTCTAAAAATGGAGCGCTGAAATCTGCATGTTTAACAAGATCCTTGGGAGACTTTTAAAAACACTAAGTGTAAAATCCATAAAGAGAAGTGCATGTTTCAAAACTATACAGTGTACTGAATTTTCACAATCTGAATAAACTCAGGTAACCAGCACTTGATCAAGAGACAGAATAAGACCAGCACTTCTTGATGCCTTGATGCCGATCAGAAGATAGCCAGAAACCTCTTGAGTAACCATTCCTGTCACTGCCCCTACCAAGGATAAACATTACCCTGATTTCTAAAAGCACGGCTAAGCATCATCTATTTTTGTAACTTAAACGAATTGAATCAAACAGAATGTAATCTTTTGTGACTGGTTTCTTTTACTTAACATTGTATTTGTAAAAATTGATCTGCATTTTTGCCTGTAGTTGTAGCACATTCTTTTTCATTGTTGAATAGAATTATTTTGTGAATATACCATAATTTATGTATTCATTCAACTGTTGATAGACAGTTGGCTAGTTTCCAGTTTAAGACTACTTTGAATAGTGTTGCTATGAACATTCTAGTGCTTTGATTTTTGCAGTATATATGTGTGCACTTCTGTTGAGAATGTCAAAACAAAAATTGCCCTGGATGACATTAAACAGGTAAGAAAGACTTTGTTCAAGGACATTGCAGTAGCGTAGAGATTCAATGCAGTCTAAATTTAACTCCACTGAAAAAACATTTGGAAGAATTATTAAAATATGGGGTAGAGAGATTATAGGTCACCTGTATTTGCTAATTGACCATCTCCAATTACCTCTCTTCATGATAGAAGGTAGTTTTATAACTTGGAGCTGGGCACCGATTGAAGTTAGACTTCTACCCTCCTGTAGAGACTGGGGGGTAAGGGTGCTTTCTTCCTTTTTGGTTACATTTCAAAGGGATGGCTCCCAGGCCCTTGAAAAAATAGTCTTGGGTTGTAAAACTGGCAAAAGACTTTTTTAAGTTTCATTTCAAAGAGGCAGAGAAAGAATTTATAATAACAAGTTTTCTAAAGTAAATGCTCTAGAAATAGGTCAGGGACCAAAAGTAAGGAAGAAGGCTGTGTAAATTTTAGTCAAGATGAGGGGAATATTAAGGCCATCTTGGTCAATAATATATGTGAGAGTGAAACTGGTGGGTCATAGATTATGCAAATATTCACCTTTAACAGGTACTGCCATACTGTTTTCCAAAGATGTTGTACTAACAGTATAGGCAAGTTCTGGTTACTCCACATCACTAAAATTTGGCATTTTCCCTCTCTTTCATTATAGTGATTCTCATGGGTATAAGTGGTATTTCACTGTATCCATATATTCCTATAATACTAATTAATTTTTAGGAGCTATGGGCTTTGAAATTATGTCTGAGGCCTTTTCATTATCTTCAGAGACTTCATTATGAGTTTTCTCCTTAGATAAGTTAACATGGTCAATTATATTAATAGAGTATCTAACACTGAACCAACCTTGCATTCCTAAATTTTTCATATTAAAATTTTTTATTTAGCTGTTGAATTATGTTTGATGATATCTTATTGAGGATTATTTCATCAATATTCATGAGTGAGAAATGTCTGTAAGTTTCTTTTTAATTCCATCTTTCTCAGATTTAGGGATTGATGCTAAAAAATTATGCAGAAATATTCACAAATTTGCATGACATCCATGAAGAGGAGACAGGCTAATCTTCTCTGTATTATTCTAATTTTAGTATGTTTACCCCTAAAGTGGACACACGTCCATTAAGTCCTTAATTTCAGGGAGTAAGTTGTTCACTTTGCTCTTTTATGGCTTTGTCTATTTTTTATCTATCCCGTTTCTTTTTTTACTATGGTTTATTTTCCTTCTTTTATATCTTCATCCCTTCATTGTCTATTCACTTCTATATATCCAGTGGCTTCAAGACTTTCTGACTTATAGTGGACATCTGATAAATATTTATCAAATTAATGGAGAGCTGAAGGAATAAATTTCTTCTATCATATTCAGCATATTGATTTTACGGGGGTTTATTTCTTTTGAGGTTTGTAAATTTTTTTCTTGTGAGCTTGGCAGAGGTTCTGTGGAATTTCAATATAAACTGTGATGGAAAATGTTTGCTCTCTCAGGGATCTAAAATTTTCAATATCCTCAAACATTGTTATGTGTATTTCCTAGATCGTGTCTCTATTATCATGTGTATAGCATATATTTAGACTACATACTTGAGCATGCTATAAGCCTAAATACTCTATTTCTTAATGGTAGTCATTCTGTTCTTTTACTCTAGATATGTAATGTATTTTTAACACTTCTCTAGGACAGTATATATATATATATATATATATATATATAATTATAATGTATATTTATACATAATATATATAAAATAAATTATAGATATAATTTAATGGCTAGGGCAGTACTTTAAGAATCTGAGCTTCATCCAGGTGACTTTCTTTAAGCTTTCCACTTTCTAGGCATCTAGAAAGTCACATCTGTCCATACAACAGTATTAGATTTTAGCCTTGACTAGTGAAATACCCATGAACTACAATTAAAACACTTTGAGGTTGTTGGTCTAATTTTGTGTTTTCTCTTTTTTGCTGGTCCCTGAAGAGTCACTTTATTTTTATGCTTGACTCTATATTTAACAACTTTCTGACTTACAATATTTTTCAGCTTTTCTCCATGTAAGGAAATAGCATATCTTTTTATCAGTTTGGTCTTCCTTATTTCTGGTAATTTATTTCCTAGTGATTCTCATGTTTACTTGGAATTTACAACCATTGAAGGGGGTAACTTAATGGTTTAATAAAATTGATCTTATTCTATTTATAACAGTGACATGGCATATGGCATTTCTTTGAATTTCTATATGTTCCTTAATGCAAATAATTTTTAGCATGTTGGTATCCTGCATCAACAGAGTAGGTGTACAAATAGAAGACACAAACCATTAAAATGAACAAGATATTGCCAGAAAGATGTGAGAAAATGTAGTGAGGAGTAGTTTCTCAGAAGTCAAAGGAAGCTATAACTTCAACAAAAGGTAGTGATAAATAGAGTTGAATGCCACACAGAACTCAGGTTTTATAATGACAGAAAATGGTCTATTACAGGTGAAATATTAAGACCATTAACCACTGTTGAATTTAGCAATAGTTGTAATTGTGGAGGCCAAGGTCAGACTAATTTAGGTTAGAAAGTAAAAGGGAAGTAAATAAGCAGAGGCAATGAGTGATAATTACACTTTAGAAATATTTAGACTTGGAGGAAATGAGAAAAGTTGCCAGGTAGCCAGAATCGATCACTGGGATAGGAGAGACAAGATCATGTTTATAATTCTGAGAGTAAAGAAGCCATAGAACAGGAATGTAATTTATTAAGAAGAGAGATGGAATTATTTGTGAAGTGAATTGGCTGAGGGGGCAGTGGAGATTTGGAATAACCTTTAAATTATGGAAGAAGGTATACAAAGGCCATGATTTTGATGGTTACATAGCTGCGGCAGAACCCATTATTTGTTTAACCCAAAGATATTCTCCCTCTATTTACTTATTATATAAACCTTGATTTTATTAGGGTGCCAATGTACTCCACTTTAGGGCTGTTAGTCTTGCCATTAATGATTTAATTTAATTTTAGAAATATCTCCGTTTCTTAACTTTTTGCAGTTCTGGTCAAGGAAGCAAAAAGTTAGGTCTTCTAGGGAGCTTCTGCGTAAGTTTTCCCTTTACTGATAAAAAGAGAAAACTTGACAAAAGATCCCTTTTGCTACTACCCAGATTCCTGACATCGAATATGACCGTTTTATACTTGAGCTATGGAAACCATTCTGAGACTATGAGGGAAGAGTACAAAGACAAACAAAAATCCAACAAAAAGAGAATGACAGAATGGAAGGATAGATGGAGCCAGATTCTTCCATAATATTTGTTAAGTCCCTGCACCAGACCTGCACCAGACCTGTTAAGCTATGTTCTATGTTATTTACAGCCAAAAGATAACTGATTCAAGTCATAGAAACTTTCCTCTCAATAGTGGCTTGCTATTGTTCATGGAATTATTCAGTCAATTTGAAAGTATCGTATACTAAGTAACATCTCTATTTCATTGTATTATGGGACTCTGAACTTATAAACTATCTCAAAAAAAACCCCAAACAGGTTTCACTTTTGTATTTCCCCTTTTGTCAAGTAATAAAATTATAGCAAATTTAGTAATTAGTAATTCTCATTAAAGAAGATACTAGAATTATTTTCCTTCATATTAGCTAACTTCCCATTACTAACATGGATGAGATTTGATAAATGTTAGCTGAATAAATCAATCAAAGGTAACACATTCAATTATTATTATGTTTTTTTGCAGTACGCGGGCCTCTCACTGCTGTGGCCTCTCCCGTTGCGGAGCACAGGCTCCGGATGCGCAGGCTCAGCGGCCATGGCTCACGGGCCCAGCCGCCCCGCGGCATGTGGGATCCCCCTGGACCGGGGCACAAACCCGTGTCCCCTGCATCGGCAGGGGGACAGGCGGACTCTCAACCGCTGCACCACCAGGGAAGCCCCACATTCAGTTAATTTTATGACATACTCTAAAATGCTTTACTTAATTCTTTAAGATGAATGAATTCTAGCTCAACTATTGTTAGATGTTATTTTCACCCATTTTATGACAATTATTTTTTTCTTCCCTACCTTGTGGTTATCAACATATATGGCTCTCTTCTGCTAGTACAATCCAGGAAACTAAGTTCAGACAATTGGATATAAGCAGAATAATGTAGACAACTTTCAAGTCATATCTTTAGGTAGGAAACTGCATGCATTCCACTTCCTCCCGTTCTCCTTTCTTATGGACTGGAACATGGATGGAACACTACTAGCGAGTTAGCTTTAACCCTGTAAAGACTAGAGAAACAAAACAAAACAAAACCTTAAGGGATCTGGATCCCTAATGATCTCATGGAATATTATAGCCTATTTGCCCTGCTTTGTTGTTGTTGTTTTAAACATATCATTTCCAATGCCCAGCCATTATGCAAGCCTCTTCTAAACTCAGATACCACCTGATGAAAAATAAAAGAGAAGGGAGTGTTTAGAGAAATCCCGAAAAGTTGAGCATTTCCCCCAATGAAATTGTATTAATCTGGAAGTGACTAGGTTATACTGAATCTGAAATGGTGGTGTTGTTTATCCACACCCTAACAGAAACGGAGGCCCCTAATAGAATTAAATTCAGTATGGAAGAATATTTCCACATTGCATTTTAAACTTGGGTACAGAGGGGAAGAAAAGACCTCTGTTTCATAAGAAGTGCTAGTAAGAGAAAACAGAATGTGAACGGACAATTGACATTTATTTTGGAAAGTGTTCATCACAAAAAATGTGAATAAAGTGTTTAGGAGAAATCAATAGAAACTAGAAGAATTAGAAGCATCTTTTAAACCTAATTGCTTCAAATACTTCTGATAACACTGTCACAGGTTGGGAAAAAGATGGTTAAATCCTAGGTATCATCCTCTTTTTGGAGAAGAAAGTTCAAGGAGCCTCAAAATTTGGAGACTGTCTTGGAGTTACTTGAAAGAAATTAATTTCTATTGTGACTTTGACATTCACATTTATCTTAATTGCTTTGTATTTTTAATAGCAAACAATCGTGTTTTAATACAATAAATAAGTATTGTGCCAAATACATTTCCTTAGAAATGAGACTAAACACATTTCTATAAACAAGCTACCTTAATACCTATGTTTGGAGTCTGTTGGCAGTTGTGCTAAAATGGAGGTTCCTTTGAAGGATGATCATGACAGAGACCAGATTCAGGAATGTTAAAACATAGCAAAGCCAGAAAATTTCTCCCTTGCCTACTGGTGCTTGGAACTCTAATTGAGAGTTTCCTAAGCACAACAGAAGACACATTGCTTCGATATCACATGCCAAATGAAAACCAATAACAGCCATTCAAGCATTAATATCTCTTAGCTATTGGATAAAGCTTATCAAGGATCTAGAGGTGATTATATCCACTTGATTCTTCCTCTGTTTATGCTAAATAGGAGGTGGATAAAGGAGAAAAAGGAATCTGAATGCTGCATAAATGTAATAATGAGAGAAATAGCATGCACAGATTGTGACAATCCACTTGGAAAAAAATCCAAACTAATTTTGTTCTATTTCTTCTAAACCATCTGAGAGCCTTTCTACATTTACCAATACAGACCAAATTAACTGTGATTGAGTTTATGGAAAGATAGCAGCACATATGCAGATGAAAGCACAGACAGATATTTATGAAAACCTGGCTTTCTATTTTAAAAAAGGGAAAGTTGGTTGTTATTTTGAGGTACATTTAGTAATGCTTAAAAGTGGAAACTTTAAAGAATATGTCACGTATTCAAACATGCCACTTTTCCTCAGAAAGAAAGAAGCAAGTTAGAGAGGACAACGTTTAACAAATAGGCCATTGTTAATTGTTGGCTTTGGCTGGAACAGCCTTTTGTGTCCCCAGCTGTATGAATCACCTCTGCAATATGTCCCTTTTGTTTGCATACGGGGATTCAGTGCCTAGCTGGGAGTGGGGAAATGTGTGGAGAAAAACCTGTTACTTTGTTACCCTAGAACCAGATTGTTTCAAGTCTGTGTGTGCATATTTTATTTCAGAGCCTTTCCTTAAATCTTGGCTTTCTGTCCTTCTTTCTTGCATATTTCTGCCCATCCTAAAAGAAAAAAACCTAGTTTTGGACCAAAAATAAAATACATGTTATTAATAAATCAAATTCTGTAAATCCCATCTGTTTTTTCTTAAAATTGCCTGTGTAAGACAGAAAATATACTGGCCTTTTACATCACTTGCAAGCATATCTAATCTCTTTATAAAAATGTAGTTTCCACCATGCACTTCCATTTGTCAGTATGTGATTATGTCTCCATTTTATGGGCCTACAATCTGTGTCTATATTTACATAGAGAAAGTTTATGTTAATTCCAATTTACACATGTACAGTATATATACATTCATTAAGATAAATGTGTCCTAGGCATTTTTATAAGCAGTATTTTGTTAAATTCTTTTGAGGTTGGCACCGCTTTACCACTTCAGATATGGAAACTGAGACTTGGAGAAGTTAAAAGAAACTTATTCTTTCTTCTTTTTTTCTAAAGGAACTTATTCTTGCAAAGAGCTATGTAGCACCAACGTTCATCTGCATAAAGACACCCTGGGGCATAGAGGCCATGCTGGGCTCTAGTGAGAAGTGGAGCCATATTTGAACTGAGGATGATAAGGAGTCAAACTCCTGTTCTTTCAATTACACCAAGATGCCAACACATCTCAAGTCTGAAATGTTCTGCTTTGTCACCCCAAATATAAAAGAAATGCTTTAAAACATTATTTTAAAAGACTGGGTCTCATAATAGAAACTGGGTGTTTCATTATTTTTGTTTTTCAGTTTTGCCAGTTTAGGATCAAGTTTTTTACCTTCTGTTATAAATTTTATCCTTAAAAGTATATATGTTCACTATAGAAAGTCTGGATTATATCTAAATATACAAATAGCTCTGGCATTAAGATATAACCACTCTGAACTTCTTGCCTTATATACTTATCACATTTTTGCAAGGTACATGTGTCTGTGGGTATATGATTTTTCTTTTGGAAAATGTGTTAATAAATATAAACAGTTTGGTTTTTAATATGTGAAAGAGTTTTCATAGCACTGTTTTTAATTTTTGAATTTAATTTTTTTTATACAGCAGGTTCTTATTAGTTTTCTATTTTATACATATTAGTGTATCTATGTCAATCCCAATCTCCCAATTCATGCCACCAACACCACCACCCAGCCACTTTCCCCCCTTAGTGTCCATACGTTTGTTCTCTACATCTGTGTTTCTATTTCTGCCCTGCAAACAGGTTCATCTGTACCATTTTCTATGTTACACATATATGCGTTAATATACGATATTTGTTTTACTCTGTCTGATTTACTTCACTCTGTATGACAGTGTCTAGATCCATCCACGTCTCTACAAATGACCCAATTCCTTTTTATGGCTGAGTAATATTCCATTGTATATATGTACCACATCTTCTTTATCCATTCGTCTGTTGATGGGCATTTAGGCTGCTTCCACCACCTGGCTATTGTAAATAGTGCTGCAATGAACATTGGGATACATGTGTCTTTTTGAATTATGGTTTCTCCACCTATATGCCCAGTAGTGGGATGGCTGGGTCATATGGTAATTCTATTTTTAGTTTTTTAAGGAACCTCCATACTACTCTCCATAGTGGCTGTATCAAATTACATTCCCACCAACAGTGCAAGAGAGTTCCCTTTTCTCCACACTCTCTCCAGCATTTGTTGTTTGTAGATTTTCTGATGATACCCATTCTGACTGGTGTGAGGTGATACCTCATTGTAGTTTTGATTTGCATTTCTCTAATAATTAGTGATGATGAGCAGCTTTTCATGTGCTTCTTGGCCATCTGTATGTCTTCTTTGGAGAAACGTCTATTTAGGTCTTCTGCCCATTTTTGGATTGGGTTGTTTGTTTTTTTAATATTGAGCTGCTTGAGCTGTTTATATACTTTGGAGATTAATACTTTGCCCATTGATTCATTTGCAAATATTTTCTCCCATTCTGAGGATTGTCTTTTCGTCTTGTTTGTAGTTTCCTTTGCTTTGCAAAAGGTTTTAAGTTTCATTAGGTCCCATTTGTTTATTTTTGTTTTTATTACCATTACTCTAGGAGGTGGATCAGAAAAGATCTGGCTGTGATTTATGTCAGAGTGTTCTTCCTATGTTTTCCTCTAAGAGTTTTATAGTGTCCGGTCTAACATTTAAGTCTCTAATCCATTTTGAGTTTATTTTTGTGTATGGCATTAGGGAGTGTCCTAATTTCGTTCTTTTACATGTAGCTGTCCAGTTTTCCCAGCACCACTTATTGAAGAGACTGTCTTTTCTCCATTGTATATCCTTGCCTCCTTTGTCATAGATTAGTTGACCATAGGTGCGTAGGTTTATCTCTGGGCTTTCTATCCTGTTCCATTGATCTATGTTTCTGTTTTGTGCCAGTACCATGCTGTTTTGACTACTGTAGCTTTGTAGTATAGTCTGAAGTCAGGGAGTCTGATTCCTCCAGTTCCGTTTTTTTCCCTCAATAATGCTTTGGCTATTCAGGATCTTGTGTGTCTCCAGACAAATTTTAAGATTTTTTGTTCCAGTTCTGTAAAAAAATGCCACTGGTAATTTGATAGGGATTGCATTGAATCTGTAGATTGCTTTGGGTAGTATAGTCATTTTCACAATATTGATTCTTCCAATCCAAGAACATGGCATATCTCTCTATCTGTTTGTATCATCTCTGATTTCTTTCACCAGTGTCTTACACTTTTCTGCATACAGGTTTTTTGCCTCCTTAGGTAGGTTTATGCCTAGGTATTTTATTGTTTTTGTTGCAGTGGTGAATGGGATTGTTTTCTTAATTTCTCTTTCTGATCTTTTGTTGTTAGTGTCCAGAAATGCAGAGATTTCAGTGCATTAATTTTGTATCCTGCAACTTTACCAAATTCATTGATTAGCTCTAGTAGTTTTCTGGTGGCATCTTTAGGATTTTCTATGTATAGTATCATGTCATCTAAAACAGTAAAACAGTGACTGTTTTACTTCTTCTTTTCCAATTTGTATTCCTTTTATTTCTGTTTCTTCTCTGATTGCTGTGGCTAAAACTTCCAAAACTATGTTGAATAATAGTGGTGAGGGCTTCCCTCATGGCGCAGTGGTTGAGGATCTGCCTGTCAGTGCAGGGGACATGGGTTCGAGCCCTGGTCTGGGAAGATCCCACATGCCGCAGAGCAACTAGGCCCGTGAGCCACAACTACTGAGCCTGCATGTCTGGAGCTTGTGCTCCGCAAAAAGAGAGGCTGCGACAGTGAGAGGCCCATGCACCATGATGAAGAGTGGCCCCCACTCGCCACAACTAGAGAAAGCCCTCACACAGAAATGAAGACCTAACACAGCCAAAAATAAATAAATAAATAAATTAAAAAACCAAAAACAAACAAAAAATAGTGGCAAGAGTGGACATCCTTGTCTTGTTCCTGATCTTAGAGGAAATGCTTTCAGTTTTTCACCATTGAGAATGATGTATGCTGTGGGTTTGTTGTATATGGCCTTTAATATGTTGAGGTAGGCTCCCTCTATGCCCACTTTCTGGAGAGTTTTTATCATAAATGGCTGTTGGATTTTATCAAAAGCTTTTTCTGCATCTATTGAGATGATCATATGGTTTTTATTCTTCAGTTTGTTAATATGGTGTATCACATTGATTGATTTGTGTATATTGAAGAATCCTTGTATCCCTCAGAAAAATCCCACTTGATTTTGCTATATGATCCTTTTAATGTGTTGTTGGATTCCATTTCCTAGTATTTTGTGGAGGATTTTTTCATCTATATTCATCAGTGATACTGGTCTTTAATTTTCTTTTTTTTTGTAATATCTTTGTCTGTTCTGGTATCAGGGTGATTGTGGCCTCAAGTGAGTTTGGCAGTGTTCCTTCATCTACAAGTTTTTGGAAAAGATTGAGAAGGATGGGTGTTAGCTCTTTTCTAAATGTTTGATAGAATTCACCTGTGATGCCATCAGGTCCTGGACTTTTATTTGTTGGAAGATTTTTAGTCATAGTTTTACTTTCATTACTTGTGATTGTTGTGCTCATATTTTCTATTTCTTTGTGTTTCAGTCTTGGAAGGTTATACCTTTCTAAGAATTTCTCCATTTCTTCATGTTTGTCCATTTTATTGGCATAGAGTTGCTTGTAGTAGTCTCTTAGGATGCTTTGTATTTCTGCAGTGTCCATTGTAACTTCTCCCTTTTCATTTCTAATTTTATTGATTTGAGTCCTCTCCCTCTTTTTCTTGATGAATCTGGCTAAAAGTTTATCAGTTTTGTTTATCTTCTCAAAGAACCAGCTTTTAGTTTTATTGATCTTTGCTATTGTTTTCTTTGTTTCTATTTCATTTATTTTTGCTCTGATCTTTATGATTTCTTTCCTTCTACTAACTTTGGGTTTTGTTTGTTCTTCTTTCTCTAGTTCCTTTAGGTATGAGGTTTGATTGTTTGAGGTTTTTCTTGTTTCTTGAGGTAGGCTTGTATTGCTATAAACTTCTCTCTTAGAACTGCTTTTGCTGCATCCCATAGATTTTGGATCATCGTGTTTTCATTATAATTTGTCTCTAGGTGTTTTTGATTTCCTCTTTGATATCTTCAGTGATCTCTTGGTTACATTTTGCCCCCATGTACTTGTGTTTTTTACAGTTTTTTTCCTGTAATTGATTTCCAGTCTCATAGCGTTGTGGTCAGAAAAGATGCTTAATATGATTTCAATTTTCTTACATTTTCTGAGGCTTGATTTGTGACCCAAGATGTGATATATCCTGGAGAACGTTCCATGTGCACTTGAGATGAAAGTGTATTCTGCCACTTTTGGGTGGAATGTTTTATAAATATCAATTAAATCTATCTTATCTATTGTGTCATTTAAAGCTTGTGTTTCCTTATTTATTTGCTGCTTGGATGATCTGTCTATTGGTGTAAGTGGGGTGTTAAAGTCCCTTACTATTATTGTGTTACTGTTGATTTCTCCTTCCATGGCTGTTAGCATTTGCCTTATGTAGTGAGGTGCTCCTATGTTGGGTGCATACACGTTTATAATTGTTATATCTTCTTCTTTGATTGATCCTTTGATTGTTATGTAGTGTCCCTCCTTATCTCCTGTAAGAGTCTTTAAAGTCTATTTTATCTGATATGAGTATTGCTACTCCAGCTCTCTTTTGATTTCCATTTGCATGGAATATCTTTTTCCATCCCTTCACTTTCAGTCTGTATGTGTCCCTAGATCTGAAGTGGGTCTCTTGTAGACAGCATATATATGGGTCATGTTTTTGTCACCATTCAACCAGTCTTTGTCTTTTGGTTGGGGCATTTAAGCCATTTACATTCAAGGTTATTATTGATATGTATGTTCCTATTAGCGTTTTTTAAATTGTTTTGGGTTTGTTTTTGTGGGTCTTCTTTTTCTGTTGTATTTCCCGCCTAGAGTAGTTTTTTTTTAGCATTTGTTGTAAAGCTGGTGGTGGCACTGAATTCTCTTAGCTTTTGCTTGTCTGAAAAGCTTTTGATTTCTCCCTTGAATCTGCATGAGATCCTTGCTGGGTAGAGTAATCTTGATTGTGGGTTCTTCCCTTTCATCACTTTAAATATATCATGCCACTCCCTGTGGCTTGTAGAATTCCA
The DNA here is from genome assembly GCF_003676395.1 of Aethalodelphis obliquidens. Lineage (NCBI taxonomy): Eukaryota > Metazoa > Chordata > Mammalia > Artiodactyla > Delphinidae > Aethalodelphis > Aethalodelphis obliquidens. The sequence continues at coordinate 14,648,199 of NW_020837980.1, read as the reverse complement.
GCTGAGAAATCAGCTGTTAACCTTATGGGAGTTCCCTTCACGTTATTTCTCATTTTTCCCTTGTTGCTTTCAATAATTTTTCTTTGTCTTTAATTTTTGTCATTTTGAGTACTATGTGTCTCAGTGTGTTTCGCCTTCCGTTAATCCTGCCTGGGATTCTCTGTGCTTACTGGACTTGGGTAGCTATTTCCTTTCCCATGTTAGGGAAGTTTTCGACTATAATCTCTTCAAATATTTTCTCGGGTCTTTCTCTCTTCTCCTTCTGGGACCCCTATAATTCATATGTTGTTGCATTTAATGTTGTCCCAGAGGTCTCTTAGGCTGTCTTCATTTCTTTTCCTTCTTTTTTCTCTCTTCTGGTCCCCGGCAGTGAATTCTACCATTCTGTCTTCCAGGTCACTTATCTGTTCTTCTGCTTCAGTTATTCTGCTATTGATTCCTTTCTGTGGATTTTTCATTTCAGTTATTGTATTGCTCATCTCTGTTTGTTTGTTCTTTACTTCTTCTAGGTGTTTGTTAAACATTTCTCGCATCTTCTCAATCTTTGCCTCCATTCCTTTTCCAAGGTCCTGGATCATCTTCACTATAATTATTCTGAATTCTTTTTCTGGAAGGTTGCCTATCTCCACTTCATTTAGTTGTTTTTCTGGGGTTTTATCTTGTTCCTTCATCTGGTACAAAGTTCTCTGCCTTTTCATTTTGTCTATCTTTCTGTGAATGTGATTTTCCTTCCACAGGCTGGAGAATTGTAGTTCTTGCTTCTGCTGTCTGCCCTCTGCTGGATGAGGCTATCTAAGAAGCTTGTGCAATCTTCCTGATGGGAGGGACAAGTGGAAGGTAGAGCTGAGTGTTGCTCTGGTGGGCAGAGCTCAGTAAAACTGTAATCCGCTTGTCTGTTGATGGTTGGGGCTGGGTTCCCTCCCTGTTGGTTGTTTAGCCTGAGGCTACCCAGCACTGGAGGCTGCCCGGCTCTTTGTTGGGGCTAATGGAGGATTCTGGGAGAGCTCACGCCAAGGAGTGCTTCCCAGAACTTCCACTGCCAGTGTCCTTGTGCCCATGGTGAGCCACAGCCACCTCACGCCTCTGCATGCAACCCTCCAACACTAGCAGGTAGATCTGGTTCAGTCTCCTAAGGGGTCACTGCTCCTTCCCCTGGGTCCTGATGCTCAGACTACTTTGTGTGTGCCCTTCAAAAGTGGAGTCTCTGTTTCCCCCAGTCCTGTTGAAGTCCTGCAATCTCATCCCACTAGACTTCAAAGTCTGATTCTCTGGGAATTCCTCCTCCTGTTGCCAGACCACCAGGTTGGGAAGCCTGATATGGGGCTCAGAATCTTCACTCCAGTGGGTGGACTCCTGCAATATAATTGTTCTCCAGTTTGTGAGTCACCCACCCAGCAACTAGGGGATTTGATTTTATTGTGATTGTGCCCTCCTACCATCTCATTGAAGCTTCTCCTTTGTATTTGGATGTGGGGTATGTTTTTTGGTGAGTTCCAGTGTCTTCTTGTCGATAATTGTTCAGCAGTTAGTTGTGATTCCGATGCTTTCGCAAGAAGGAGTGAATGCACATCCTTCTACTTTGTCATCTTGAACCAATCTTCCATAGCATTTTAATTTCATTTTATTTCACCATAAGGGTTATACCTGATATTTCAGCCAATCTTTTATTGTTTGGATTTTATGTTAAGTTCGAGTTTTCTATTTTATAAAAATTTCTCTGATGGCCATTACTCATTCTAACACAGCAATGTTAGAAAGTATCTGTTTGCATACAGCCACAAGTGTTGGATATTATAAAGTGTTTCACAAAGAGGTAAAATATTTAGCTTTGGTTTTAACTTATATGTGATTGTTTATTATTATTATTAATTTTTTTTCAATTTACTTGTTTCTATTCCTTGGTTGATTAGATCATCTATTCTTTTATTCACTTGGTTATGTTTGTTAATTTTTAAAAAGTGTACATATTTAGTGCCTATTTGAATACCAGGTTCTATTTAAGAGGAAATGTACTTGGCCCCAACCCACATAAAGCTTACAATTTTGTGAGCCTGATAACAAACATGAGAACGAATCCATTTTTTATAATTACAGATTGTTATAGGTTCCCTGAAAAAAGTGAATGGGATGCAGAGATAGAAATGAAAGAAGTACTTCTTAAAAATACTTATATTTGAAGAAATAAAATATGAGCCTGCACAAAATTTAAAATATACAAAAGTACATACTGTGAAAAATCTCTCTTCCAACTTTCTCCAAAATTTTATCTTCAGAGGAAATCAATATTCAATTATTTTCTCTATACTTTATTAGGGATATTCTGTGTATTTGTGTGTGTGTGATTAAAAAATAATAATAACTGACTTACTCACCTTTCCTCATTTTCTAATTTTTACTTAAAGATTCCTCATCAGTATATATAGAACTGCCTCATTATTTTCAATGGCTGCATATATTCTAACTACACTTCACTATATGTTGCAACTTAATTTACATAACCAATACTTGATTAAAATATTTCCTTTGATTTGACAGAAATGTTTGGTTTGAATTCTGTAGTAATATTTAAGCTATATTTCTTGTCAATATGTTATTTTTCTTCCTTTACAATATTAATATTTCTTTGTTTTGCTTACTTTTTTTGTGATAATTTGCACACTACATATTTTGTTTCAGAGGATACATGTATAACTCTAGCTGATGATATATGTATAATGTTCTATTTTTTAAGTAGTTTTCATATTACTAGTATTCATCATTCTCTTTAGAGAAATAAAAATGATATTTTTTATTTAATTTCTCTCATCTATAACTCAATTTTTTCCTGTTTACAAGTTTTTTTCTAACTTTTTACTTTTATATTTTGCAATATATTTATACTTCTTTTATTTATTGCCTATAAATGATGTATTTTTATTTCTAACTATAAAATAGATTTCTATTCAACTATTATTTATCATATAATTTCTTTCAAGATGACTACTTTTTACACATAATTTCTCAGAGTTTTTATTTGTAAATTAAGTCCTATATTTAAATATAATCTATGCATTCTGTCAAGCTTTTGCTTGTATTTTTTTATTTTCAATAACAGCAACAAAAATAAAAACAACAATAGGGATTTTGATTAGGCTTACTTTGAATCTGTAGATTAATTTGAGAAGAATTAACAACTTAATGATATTGAGTCTTCTGGTCCATGATCATAGTGCATTTTCTCCATTTATTTAGATCTGTTAAAATTTTCTCCAGCAATATTGTATAGTTTCCAATGTATAGATCTTACACATATTTTGTAAATTTATCCCTATGCACTTTGTGATTTCTAATTCAAATGTAAATTATATATATGAATATATACATATATATTTAATTTCAGTTTCTATTTGTTTCTTGCTACTATGTTGCAAGTTGAAATGAAACTGATTTTTAATATTGACCTTGTTTCCTGTGTCCTTGCTAAACACAGTTATTGATGCCAGTATTACATTATTTTTGGAATTGTCTATTTAGACAATCATGGCAGATGCAAGTATAAAGTTTTATTTGTTCTATTCCAATCTGTATGCTTTTTATTTTCTTTTTCTTGTCTTAGATGTAATGGATAAATTATTTAAAAGACAAACTATCAAACTCACTCAAAGTAACCTAGATAACCTGAAGTTTTACATCTATTCCAAAGTTAATATCGCAGTTACATTTTTCGGCTAGACACTGTGGTACAATGTTGATAGAAGTGAGAGCAGCCACCTTATCCTTATTCTGTATCTTAGAGAGAAAACAGTAATTCTTTTATCAGTAAATATCATATTAGTGGTAATTTTATTCCTGATGTCCTTTATCAGAATAAGAACATTTTATTCTTTTCCTAAATATGCATAGAAATTCTTAAGTATGCAGCATGAATGAATGCTGAATTTTGTCAAATGCTTTTTCTGAATCAAGATCGTTTTTTTCAGTCCATTAAAATGGTGAAATAACTGACTTCTTTTCAAATGTTGAATTAACCTTGCATTCCTGCATTAAATCCCATTTGTTTATGAGGTATTATATTTTTCTATATTTATATATTTGATTTAATATGTTACTAAGTTTGTTTAAGCCAATGTTCATGAGAGATATTGTTCTGATTTTTTGTTTACATTGCCTTTGATTATGGTAACAGGTTAAGGTTGTTTTTGCCACAATATGGTAGTTTCCTTCATTTTGAAGTCCAGCAGAATGTCTCTCTAACGCCACACCTTTTTAAAAGGACTCATCAGTTTGAGTCAGACCCATCCAGGATAATCTCCTTTTTGATTAACTCAAAGGCAACTGATTAGTAACTTAACCATGGAAGCACTATTTTACCATATTCTCATGTCCCACATACATTCAGGGGAGGGGATTATACAGGGTGTGTACACCAGGGAAAAGTCTTGAGAGTGCATCATGGAATTCTGCCAATAGTATAGATATTCCCATCTACTTTAGAAGATGAAATTTATTTTATTTTCTCATTGATCACATGGAAGAGAGGATAGCCTTTATTTTAAAACTAGAAATAGAGAGTATCTTTTAAACATAAATTTTATGGAGGATGACTCTATAAAGTTTATGCATAATTGGGGATAGAGGAATAATAAGCAGCCAACTATTTGAAATGAAGGAGATGGAGAATTTAAGGAAGATTTAAGAGCATATGCCAAAGGCCTTGAGATGAGAAAAAACCGGCATATTTAAAGGAGGCCAGAATTAAGTTAGTGAGTCACTCATATGTCATCGCTAGGGAAAAGCTTTTCAAAGAGAGTGAATAAGTCTAAGCTGGGAACAAGCTTGGGGTGTTCAATGAACATACATGAGACCAATATGCAAAGGTAGCTAGGGGAAAGAAGAGTGGCAGAGGGAAAAAACAGAGTAGTCTGTAGGAACAATCCCATGAAGGATATTTTAAACATGGGTTGCAATTATTAGTTATTTCTAAAGATAATGGTAATTAAAATTTTAAGCTGGGGGAAGGAGTGTGATCAAGTAAAGGTGTTACAAAGATTATTTTGGATGATATGTGGATAGTAGAAATCAATCTACTCCCTCAAAAAGAGGCAAGAGTAGAAGCTATTAGAAGAGTTAGGCTATTCTTGTAGTAAAAGAAAGAGAAAAATCATGACGATTAGATGGAAATTAGGAGATGTAGACAAATGTGATGTGTGATTTTGACTCTAAATCTCTTTTTGATTCTTCTCTATTTTTTAACTTGAGTATTTATTTTCTAAATTCTTCTGATTGGTAAATTCTTTTATGTATTAAAATATATGTCACATTTTGGTAGTTATTTTTGTATGCTATTTGACATTAGGTTTTATTCATAGCATTTTTGATAATGCTGTCAAATCAACACTCTTCTTGCTGTTAATTTTTTTATTGTGTAGCAATTGTACCATCACCTGTGCAGTCTGTGGTATAAGTTAAGCCATGTCAGTGTATTTAAAGGTACTAAAATACAATTACATAATATACTGTATAATATACTCTGTATCTAAGTGAATTATTTTAAAAATATATGATATAGTACTGGGCTGCCATCTGGGATTTTCAATGTAAGAGAAGCACATAAACCATTTTTCTGCCCTAAGATTTTTCAATGATGCAGAATCTACTTGAGTGTTTTTTGAAAAAAAATTTTAATTTAATTTTTGTTTATGAGAATAAAAATTAAAAATTTCAGGAATAATTTTATTGAATTATGCAAAAACACACACATACTGCCTTTGATTTTTAAACGTATGTATATTTGAAAAGTGAACTTTATTAACACTAGATGACAAAATTAAAAAAAAAATCTCAGTTTGTATTACATGGGTGTTTCTGGTGCCATGGGACTCACATATTAAAGATTACCATGATCTGCAGCACAGTGACCTTTAGAAAGAACTGAAAAAACTCATCTTTTCATTTAGGGCCTTACTTTGCAAATCCATAAAGAATGGCCTGAGGTCAGGTTCTGAATCCTCATCCCAGGAAGGAAGCAAATATATTTCCAATATTAACTGTAGTATTCTTTAAAAGTGACAAATGAATCTAGGTCTTATGAGTGTGGTAAACGTGCCTAGACATTTTTTGTGTTGAGGAAATTATTAACTTTGGATGTGAGCTCTGTGGGCTTTGTAAGTACAGATGCTCCTCTTCCCAAGTTCTTTCTTTAGGCCCATTGATAAGAAGCATTCCTTTGAACTGGAAAATTATTTGAAAAAAAAATATTTCCAATATCCATGTCCGTCTTTGCCTCATCCTCCTTCCCCAGGAAATAGTAACTAATCCATTCATAGAAAGCTTACCATCCATCAGAATATTGCAGGAGGGGCAGTCATGAGCCTGCCTCTTGCATACTACCTCTATCAATGACAAGAAGAGAGGAAGAGTTATCCTTCTGTCATTTATAGAAAATTCACTTGTTGAAATCACCCTGGGACAGATTCATTGTCAAGGCAGAGAAAGGGAATTGTGCCTTAAAGTTCCCATTTCTCCCTTCAGTTTAATTTTCAACCCCTTTCTGTCCTGCTAACTATCCCAGATTACCTCATGGTTCCCACACTGCTGTTTACTGTTGGGCTTGTCCATTGCGACATCCCTGCACTATAGCATTGGAAGGAGTGAGGAGAGTGAAGTCAGAATATTTATTTCCTTAGCTCCTTCTTTACAAGGCTGTATCCTTACCCTTACACTGAAGCTTACTGTTCTTTTCAATGTTTCTTAATCTATGTGACTCTATTCCTCTGGGTTCTAATAACCTATCCTTACATTTGCCCCTTTGGGCCTGGAACGGTGATAGAAAATACTACTATACTTAGGGCCACTTCATCATGCACCCTAAATCTACATCTTTGTTAAATAGTCTCTTTTAATGTAAGACCTCCTTGAATTACCGTATTTTGAATGTGACATCTGAACAGGAGTGCTAACATTTCACAGCTTCCTAAAAGGAAGGAAAGGTGATTGGCCTTTTGAATCTATCCTCTGCTAACATTGAGATTCTCTTTTGCTTACCAACCTGGAGGATTCAGATTTTGTTTTATGATAAGAGTTAGCCTATTGCTGTATTTATTTTAAGAACAGCATTTGCAATGAGGCCTCACCCTTTCTGAAGTTGTCATTAAATAGTTAATAAAAGTGGAAACCCCTTACCGCTTGAAGCTCTATTTTACAACTTTCATCTCTGTTAATAAATCCTGCTTATCAAAGCTAGGACTAAATGGTCAATTGAGAGCTAAAAGCCAGAATCATAAGGTCGAATACAAGGCTATACATGGTAAGAAAACATGCTACCTATTTTAATCAAATACAATCCAGACCCTTGCTGTAGGTAAGTTGAAAATCTCCACGTTGATAGAAAAACCTGCCCTCAAGCTCCTCATTCTGTTCCTCTGATGACTGGTTTCACCTCCTCAATGTCCTGGGCTCAGAGGCAAGTGGAATCTCTGCTACTGGCTAGTACTTGGGTCCCCTGGAGCTCACACCACTTCTCCCAGTCCCTAACTGCAGCTGAGACTAGGTTAGTACACCTAACTTCTAGAAATTTATAAGGAACATAAAAAAAAAATTGTAACATGTAACTATCTAAATATGGTATACAACATTTATCTCATCCTTAACTTGAAGAAACTTACAGGAATTTTTTCCTTACTAGTTATCAACACATGGAAGAGGCCTTATTTCCTATAAATGTTGGGATGACTCTCAAACATATCTGGAAATTTCAAAATAAATACTCAGAAAAGGTAGTCTCAGAAAGTCTAAGACATTTATTACCACTAGATTAAGGTCTGACTTTTCTCAATTTAGAATCTCAAAAATAGAATACCCCTTCCAGCTTAATTAAGTACCAGACCACTCTATCCATTGCACTCCAGCAAAATTTCTCAAACACATCAAGCATTCTCTAACCATGAGAACTTTACCTTTACTATTTCCTTAGCCTAGACCTCATGAAATATCCTCATGGATGACTCCTTCACTATAAAATAACACTGCTCATCTCTTAAATCATCAAGAGCTCCCCACCCTGCCGAGACACTCTCTAAAAAATACTTCCTTTTAGTCATTCTCAAGCTCTTTCTTCTGCTTCATTTTTCTTCACAGTACTTTTATCATTTTAAAAATTTATTCATTTATTTATTTATTATCTGTCTCTACACTAGAATATAAGCCCCATGAGAGAAAGGCTCTTTTGTATTCCAAAACTGTAATCTGGTACTTAATAAATCTTCAATAAATATTTGTACCATGAAAAAATAATATGAAATTGAGATACATGCTGTCAATAGCAAAATGGTGATTTTATAATGGTATTAAAGTCTGATGATGATGATGATGGTGTGTGTGTAGAGAGAGAGGGAAGTTTATTTTTAAGAAATTGGCTCACAAGATTGTAGAGGCTTGGTGAGTCCAAAGACGGATGGGGTAAATGGGCAGGCTGGAGACTCTGGGAATAGTTGCAGTTTGAGTTCAAAGGCATCCTGCTGGAAGAATTCCTTATTGCTTAAAAGAGGTCAGTCTTTGTTTTATTAATGCCTTCAATTTATTGGATGTGGCCTACCGACATTATGGATGATGATCTGCTTTACTAAAAATCCACAAATTTAAATGTTAGTCTCAGCCAATAAAACACCATGATAGAAACATCCACAATAATGTTTGACCAAATATCTGAGCACTGTGGCCCAGCCACGTTGACACATAAAATTAACTATCACAGTAGGCTTGGGGAAGTAGCTATAACAGAGTAGTGATGGAATTACCAAGAATATGAAATCAAATACATTTTAACATAGAGTTGTCTATGGTTTGGCAAAACACAAGCAGTAGGCAAATGTAGTAATATTATGCTATTATGCTATTGTTATGTAAGTTAAAGAATAAACTAAGCTGCTATAATAAAGATTCTCTAATAGTGGCTTAAATAAAATGAAAGTATACTATTCTTTCTCATAATAGTTCAGGGAAGGTATGCAGATTCTGCTCTAAAAGTTCATTCAGGAACCTAGGCTGGTAGGTTGACACTATTCAACTTTCATTGTCAAACATGTAGTCACATGACTGCATCTACCTTCAAGGGAGACTGGGAAATATAGTGTGAGGTTGAGTAGATACACGCTCAGTTAAAAATAAATGAGGAGGGGTAATTACTAAAAGAATAATTGGGGAAATGCATCCTGGAGGATGGTTTGCAATTTCCACTCTCTGGTCTCTGATCTTAAAGGTGCCCATGCTCACTTTTCTTTCCCCACATGAGATCAATCTCCATAAGGGAAAGTAGTACATTATGAATGCAAAATCAGCTTTCCATTTGGAAAAGGTAAAAATAGGAGACATGGGAGTTACTAGTTCATATCAATGATGAACTTCTGCTGAACAGAAATTGCACAAATTCTCTGTCTTGGCAGTGGAACAAGTTTCCTTATTAGACACTGGTTCTGTTTTTTGGAAAAAGAGAACTTGGTCCATTGTTCTCTCTGACCTGTCTTGGCCCTTCAGATCAGTCTTCCTTGTTCATTATCTTCTGTGACTGTATTGGAGTGGGCATTACACAACTTTCCAGCTTTTGCAGCCCACTCCCTGCTGGTGCAGGTTTGAAAGTTCAGGAATAATTTTAGGACTCAAACAACCCATATGGGTTTTGAAGACTTGGCTAGATGATTCTTTGACAATGTAATTTCCTTAAAAACTTACTTGACTTCAAGTTAATGTTGTTTCAATAACTCATGTACCATTTACCATACCAAAGTTAATTTTTGGACATAGTTCCCTAAAACTGTATTAAATACTGGCTTCTATTCCAGGATCATCCCCACTCCCCTCATTTTAATGGTTATAATCTGAAAAAAATAGGCTAACAGACTAAGATATTTCCCTTAACCTGATCTTTACCAGTAGGTTAACTTCCATTTTCCTAGTTGAAAAGCCATAATGAGAGTTATTTGAGAAGTGTCTGGAGCATTACTTTCTACTGTTTGAGTTAAACAAGCTGTTGATTTTTCCAACCCTGCCTGCTAAAAATTACTAGACTGTCTAACTGAGGCCAAAGGCAGATAAAATCTCCTTTACAGAATTCTAGTCTCTTCCATCTCTGCATGCAAATTTGTCAGTTTTTGACTGGGCTCATCTGTTTATTATAATACCTTGCTAAAAGCATTAAGGAACGTCCAACACACTACAATGTTCTGTTTTCATCTCCAAGCCCCAGAATTACATTCTCTTTAAAGCATGCGATCTGCTTTCCAAGTTATTGCAGATGACAGTTTAAAATATTTGGCCAAGACATAACAAGGCTCATAGCTTTGCAGTTTGAAATATAGGTTTTCTTACCATCCACTGAGACAAAGCCCTATATATATTATATATATATATATATAATATATATATATATAAAAATGGTAGTATAGTATTTCCATTGCCATTTTGATATTATTTAGTGTGTAGGTCAAACTATTCTATCAACAGAACCCAAAATACTGTTGCTTAAATGAATTCGCAGTTTTTTTCTCTCTCCAGAAATAGTCCAGGAAGGGAGGGACCTGGTCCAAGAGGTCATCTAGGAACGTGGTTTGCCAGGGTGGTTCTCCATCCTCAACATGTGGTGTTCCTCTCTGGAGGAACTAAGCTGCTATAACAAAGATTCTCTAATAGTGGCTTAAATAAAATGAAAGTATACTATTCTTTCTCATAATAGTTCAGGGAAGGTATGCAGAGCTGGTGTTTCTTCTATGCTTGGATGGGGCAGCTTACTAGCACCTCTTCTGAATTTTAGAGAATGGGAAGGGAAAAGTGAAAAGGTAAAATTTAGGCAGGAGGTTCTGTCTTAAATAAGATGATAAAGAAATTGCTTATGCAACTTCTCTATTTCAATCGATTAAAACTTAGTCATAAAGTAAACATAGCTGCAAAGGAGCATGGACTAAGTTAAAATCTGGAAAGTGTTTCTTTTAATGAAAGAAGATAAGGAGAATGGATACTGTCAAAGTTCCATGGGTACTGTTCAGTCCATCAAAGGGCACTGAATTTCTCTGTTTGGACCTGATTTGGAGAAGATACTCTCAGAAAGGACTAGAGACAGAATAAAGTGTGAAATGTATAGTGAAAACTTTCCTTCTTTAAGAAAATTTAGGGAGAGGAGTACTCTAAAGAGACCAAATGGAAAACCTGAATGGAGTGGGAGAGCTTTATTGCCTTAATAAAAATGACCCTCTCATGGTTCAAGTGTTAGACAAAGTGATATGGCACCTTCCATCAGTCAACAATCGTTTAATATTGGCTGAAAATACATACTCTGTTCAGGCTGAAAACACATTTGTTCAGACTGAAAAAGACGAACCCTCCAAGAGTTGACATTTCATTGAATGAACATATATTAAAAACACATATTTTGCAAAATTTTTAGAAATTAATTTCCAAAACTTCTCTTTCACTTTCCTTTCATTCTGTTTAATTACCAATTTCTTTTTCTTTGTGCAATTGCCCTTATAGCTTAAGAAAAATCATCAAAAGTGTTCATCTGAATCTGTAAGTTATATGTTTTTCTACCATTTCTACCCATTAATTACTTTATTCCATATAAGCTATTCTGGTGCACTCTTCTGAAGAAATGCTCCCAAGTTGTTCTGGGATTCAGTGTGAAGACAGAAGCTCCATAAATGATGGCAGACTACTGGCAAAATTACTTACTTCCTGGAAAGCAAGCAATTTTATTGAAAATCATTTTATGCTACTCCCTTCTCACCTCATCATTTAGAAAATAATGTCAAAGTTACATTCAACAGTATGCTAACACATATATATGGAATCTAAGGGAAAAAAAACAAGGTCATGAAGAACCTAGGGGCAAGACGGGAATAAAGACACAGACCTACTAGAGAATGGAGTTGAGGATATGGGGAGGGGGAAAGGCAAGCTGTGACAAAGTGAGAGAGTGGCATGGACATATATACACTACGAAACATAAAATAGATAGCTAGTGGGAAGCAGCCGCATAACACAGGGAGATCAGCTCGGTGCTTTGTGACCACCTAGAGGGGTGGGATAGGGAGGGTGGGAGGGAGGGAGACACAAGAGGCAAGAGATATGGGAACATATATATATGTATTCACTTTGTTATAAAGCAGAAACTAACACACCATTGTAAAGCAATTATACTACAATAAAGATGTTAAAAAAATTACATTCAAATTACTTTAGATACACAAATTTATCAAAGCAACATTTATTCTACCACATACCCTATTTTCTGTTCATTCTTGTTACCAATGGACCAGAATTCTCACTTTACATTACCTCTCAAAGAAACAAAACACTTCCTGTTATACCCTGTGTAGAATCTGTGGTTGGTATTTATTACATCTTTACCATTATGTGAAAACAAAGATGTGTGTGTGTGTTTGTTTATATACCTGTGAAGGTTTACAAATACATAGAAAGTTTCTGAGAAAATAAAAAGACTGGAAGCTATTGAGTTAAATAAATAACATTTTGTTCCATTTTAATGTTTAATCATGTAAGTGCATTTCTTTATCATTATAAATTTAATAATAAAAGTAACTTAAAACTAAAATAAGTTTACAATAAAACCTGTAAAATAAGCATATATATTTCATTTAACAATCATGAGTTTGTGTACAAATTAATGAAATAAATACCAACTGGTGAACCTGTTTAGTTAACACTATATGACTATAACATAGCAGTTTTGATGATATCAGTTTTGAGAAAATAGTGCTCTTTCATGTCCTATTTGTGGGCAATGACAAATAACTAGATACTTTGCTTTTCACCTATTTATCATTATATAGAGAGTGAACAATATGAGTTCTCAAGATCTGAGGAAAATATCAGCTTTTACCAGGTAATTTTAAGTCCATAAGCCTACATTGACTGACTACTATGTTTTAAGTATGGTGGTACTTGTAGGATATATAAAAAGAAGAAATTCATTAGTGTCTGTTTGCAGGTAGAACATAATATATGTATGATATGTACATGGTTATTAAGCAGGATAATATTATTTATGCTGTTAGTTATATAAAATTAGTTTTAGAAAACAGAGGAGAGATGACACTGACCTTGAGATCTAGGAATTTATAAATCATGTGCACATGATATAAGCTTTGAAAAGTAGGGACAATTTAAAAATTAGAAATGTAAAGAGAAGTGATGCTAGCATTATCGTGGCATAAGTCCCTCCTTTTTGCTTCACCCCACCCCCAACACCTAAAATTTGGCTTGCATCCACAAACAAAAGTGCCTCTATGGGAGTGGTGGGATCCAACATGCTAACAACACATGAGGAGTCTAACCCAGGGGTCTCCAACCCCCGGGCTGTGGACTGGTACCGGTTTGCAGCCTGTTAGGAACCAGGCCACAGAGCAGGAGGTGAGTGGTGGGTGAGTGAGTGAAGCTTCATCTGCTGCTCCCCATTGCTCCCCATCACTCACATTACCACCTGAACCATCCACCACTGCCCCCCCGCCACCTGGTCCATGGAAGAATTGTCTTCCACAAAACCAGTCCCTGGTGCCAAAAATGTTGGGGACAACTGGTCTAACCCACCTGTGCATCGGGAAATAGGCAGACAGATCTTGGACCAGACTGTGGAACTAGTAGGAGCCTGTTAACTGATTCAGATTCTCTTGCCTCTGGCGTGTGAGCACCTGGAAAACACTTCCTTGGGAAGCTACCCATGGATGACAGAGACCTTGTAGAAGTCAAGATTTCCAGAGGAGAAGTTTCAGTACTCAGTGGAGAAAACAAAACAAAACAAGTTTGGAGACATTGGAGTGGGTAAAGAAACTTTGACAGCCATCTTCCCTCTCCTCAAGGGGGTACAACTTAGAGTTAGATGAGGCCCATGATCTCTCCCATGGGGTAAAGAGAGAAAGTGAATGAATGCTGGAATTCCCCTTCTGTGTGGGATGCTGCTAAAGAAATCAATTTCTATCCTTCTGTGCCCAGAGTATTAAAGCAGGAAATCCATGACTTGGGGGAAGAAAGACATCAGGAAAGAAGCCAATGAGAATATCAGAGGGCATTAAAGGGATGCTGTCCCTGTTGTATTTTGGGCTCTAGCAATAAGCATATTCACAGTCTGCTAGGAAAACCTTACCTAAAGATCTCCCAAAGTGGCCTGCAACACCACCAATTCCCTGTTGCTAATTCCACATCTCCCTCCAATCTTTAGGTAGCTCCCTGTGCATGATCCCAAGGGTGCTCATGAAAGCAAGCTCAGGTAGACAGGGAGCCTGTGCAGAAAACAGGCCAGGGGTTTCAGGTAGGTAAAGGAGAAACCACAATCTTGAGCTTTATCGCCACCAACAGGAAAATAAATAGGCTTCCAGCAGCAGGCCTGGTGAGTTCTAAGAACTAGAGAAAACATACAAGCTTAAGAATTTTGCCACAAGAGAGAAAAAGAAGTATAGAACCAACATATTCATACAAGGCCAGAGGAAGTCCCAGAATATATAGCAGAACCAAAAAAAGTATCTCTCACCTGAAGGCAGCTAGTAAAGACTGGGGGAGGTGGCTGCTATTTCAAATGTGGAAACAGAAACACAAAGCTCCAAGGAACATGAAGAATCAAGGACCCATGCCATCACAAGAAAATCACAATATTCCTCCAGTAACCAAAGCCAGTGACACAGAGATTTGTGACTTACCCATAAAGAATTCAAAAAAACTTTTTGGGAAAATTCAGTGAGCTATAAGAAAACACTGAAAGACAATTCAACAATATCAGGAAAACAACATGAATAAAATGAGAAATTTAACAAAGATAGATATCATTAAAAAATAACCAAACAGAAATTTTGGAGCTGAAGAAGTCAATGAGTGAAATGAAGAATGCAATACAGAGCATCAACAGCAGAATAGATCATGTAGAAGAAAGAATCAGTGAGTTAGAGGATAAGAACTTTGAAATAATGCAAACTCAGAAGAACAAATAAAAAAGAATAAAACAGAGTAAAGAAAGCCTGTGTGATCTATGGGATACCATCAAAAGGACCAATCTGAATCACTGGAATTCCAGAAGAAGAAAAGTTGGAGAAGGAAGCTAAAAGTGTATTGAAAGAAATGATAGCTGAGTACCAAAGTGGGGAGAGACTTGGACATCCAAGTTCATAAAATTAACAGATCACCTCATTTTTTCAATCCAAAATGACCTTTTCCAAGGCACAGTATAATAAGATAATAAAAAAAAAGAAAAAGAATCTTAAAAGCAGCAAGATAAAAAAGATCATAAACTACAAAGGAATCCCCATTAGGCTATTAGCAGATTCGTCAGCAGAAACTTTATGGGCCAGGAGAGAGAGGGATGATATATTCAAAATGATGAAAGAAAAATACTGTCAGCCAATAATACTCTATCTGGCAAAATTATCCTTCAGAAATTGAGATCTTTTAAGACTTTCCAACACAAACAGAAGCCATGGGAGTCCATTACCACTAGACTTGCTTTACAAAAAATGCTGAAAGGTTTTCAAGCTAAAATGAAAAGACACTAATTAGTAACATGAAAACAAAAATTTACAACACACTGGTAAAGGTAAATATATAGTCATATTCAGAAAACTAAGTTTGCAATATGATGGCGCATTAACCTCTTCCCTATAGTATAAAGATTAAAGGTAAAGACTACTAAAAATAACTATACCTATTAGTACTCATTCAAAAATACCCAGTATAAACAGAAGTAAATTGTAACAACAAAAACATAAAAGCGGGGGGCATAAAGAGTCGGGTTTTTATATGTGAATGAAGTTAAGTTGCTCTCAGTATAAAATAGACTCAAATCAGTAAGATGTTTTATGTAAGCCTCATGGTAACTACAAAACAAAAACCTATAGAAGATTCACAAAATATAAAGGGAAGAGAATCAAACATACCACCATCAAGATATCACCAATCTGCTAAGGTAGGCAGCAAGAGAGAAAGAAAGGAAAAGTGGAAAAACAAAGTAGCCAGGAAGCAATTAATAAGATCCCATTAGTAAGTCCTTTCCTATTAATAATTACTCAAAATGTAAATGGATTGAATTCTCCAGTCAAAAGACACAGATGGATGCTTAAAAAAAATTACTCAATTATACACTGCCTACAAGGGACTCACTTCAGCTTTAAGGATACAAATATGTTCAAAGGGAAGAGATGGAATAAAGATATTCCACACAGGTGGAAACAAAAAGAGAACAGTGGTAATAATACTTATAACAGATAAAATAGATTTTAAGCCCCAAAATAATAATAAGGCAAAAAAGGTCATTGTATACTTATAAAGAAGTCAGCTCATTAAGAAGGTATAACAATTGTAAATACGTATGGACCCAACATTAGACAACCTAAATATATTAAGCAAGTTCAAACAGATCTGAATGGGGAAGTAGACAACAGCACAATATTAGTAGGGGACTTCATTACCCCACTTTCTAATAGATTGCCCAGTTAAAAAATCAACACAGAAACTTTGGACTTGAACCATACTTTAGAGCAAATTGACCTAACAGACATATATAAAACATTCCATCCAACAGCAGCAGAATATACATTCTTCTCAAGTGCACATGGAACATTCTCCACGATAAATCATATGATAGGCCACAAAATAGTCTTAGAAAACTTAAAAACATTCAAATCATACCAAGTATCTATTCTGACTACAATGGTATGAAATTAGAAATAAACAACAAGAGGAAAGATGGAAAATTTACAAACATGTGAAAACTAAACCACACAGTCCTGAGTAATGTAGAAATCAAAAGGGAAAAAAATTTAAATATTAAAACAAATGAAAATGGAAACACAACATACCAAAACCTATAGGATGCTGCAGAAGCAATAAAGAAAGATTTCAAATAGACAACCTACAATTACACTTTAAGAAACTAGAAGAAAAACAAACTACTGCCAAAGTTAACAGAAGAAATGAAATGACAAAGATAAAAGTGGAAATAATAAAATAGAGACCAGAAAAACAAAAGATCAAAAAATCTAAGCGCTATTTTTTTGAGAAGGTAAACAAAAGTGACAAACCTTTAGCTAGCCTAAGAAAAACAGAAAGGAATCAAACCAATAAAATCAGAAATGAAAGAGGAGGCATTATAACTGATAGCACAGAAATACTAGGATCATAAAAGATTACTATGAACAATCATATGGCAACAAAATGGGTAACGTAAAAGAAATGAATGTATTTCTAGAAACCTAGAACTTACCAAAACTGAAGCATGAAGAAATGAAGATTCTGAGTAGACCAATAATAAGTAAGGGATTGAGTTAGTAATCAAAAGCTTCCCAACACAGAAAAGCCCAGGACCAGATGGCTTAACTGGTGAATTTACCAAACATTTAAAAAAAATTACACCAATCCTTCTCAAAAATCTTCCAAATTATTGAAGAGGAGGGAGAACTCTTGAACTCATCTTACAAGGCCAATATTACCCTCATACCAAAGCCAGATAAAGACACTACAGGAAAAGAAAACCCTAATCTGATAACCCTGGTGCATATAAATGCAAAATATTAGCACACTAAGTTCAACAGCACATTAAAAGGATTATACATCATGACCAAGTGGGATTTAACCTTAGGATGCAAGGGATAAATCTTACACAACATATGCAAATCAATAAATGTGGTGCACCAAATTAATGGAATGAAAGACGAAAATCATATCATCTCAGATACAGAAAGAGCATTTGACAATAAACAACATCCTTTTGTCATAAAAACCCTCAACACCTTGGGTATAGAAGAAACATACCTCTACATAATAAAGGCCATATACTACAAACCCACAGCTAACACAATACTCAGTGATGAAAGATTGAACACTTTTCCACTAAGATCAGAAAAAAGAAAACAGTGCTAACTCTCACCACTGTAATTCAACCTAGTACTGAAAGTCCTATCTACAGCAGTCAGGCAAGATAAATAGTTAAAGGCAAACAAATTGGAGAGGAAGTAAAATTGTCTTCTTTGCAGATGATATGATTTTCGAAAATCCTAAACACTCAACCAAAACACTGTTGGAATTCATCAATGATTTCAGTAAAGTTCCAGGATATGAAATCAATGTAGAGAAATTATTTGTGTTTCTACACACTAACAACAAAATATCTGAAAAATAAATAACAAAAATCCTATTTAAAATAGAATAAAAAATTCTTAGGAATAAATTTAACCAAGGAAGTGAAAGATCTGTCCACTGAAAACTACAAGACTTTGATAAAAAGAAATTGAAAAGGATGCAAACAAATGAAAGACACAAACAGAGGAATAAATATCCCATGTTCTTGGAGGCATCACATGTTCTGATTTCAAACTATACTACAAAGCTATAGTAATCAAAATAGTATGGTATTGGCATGAGAAGAGACACATAAATCAATGAAACAGAATGAAGAACCCAGAAATAAACTCTTGCATATACTATTAACTAATATTTGACCAGGGAGCCAAGAATATTCAATGAAGAAAGAATAGGGGCTTCCCTGGTGGCGCAGTGGTTGAGAGTCCGCCTGCTGATACAGGGGACACGGGTTCGTGCCTCAGTCTGGGAAGATCCCACATGCCGCGGAGTGGCTGGGCCCATGAGCCATGGCTGCTGAACCTGTGCGTCCCGAGCCTGTGCTCCACAGCGGGAGAGGCCACAACAGTGAGAGGCCCACATACCAGAAAAAAAAAAAAAAAACAACAAGAAAGAATAGTGTCTTCAATAAATGGTGCTAAGAAATTGGGCTAACCACATGCAAAATAAATGATATTAGACCCCTATCTTATACCAGTTTCAAAAATGGGTTAAACATAAGACATGAAACCACAAATATATATAATGGAATATTATTCAGCTACAAGAAAGAAGAAAGTCCTGCCATTTGTGACAACATGGTTGGACCTTGAGGGCATAATGCCTAGTGAGGTAAGTCAGACATAGAAAGACATATATTGTATGATATCACTTATATGTGGAATCTAAAAAAGCTAAACTCATATAAACACAAAGTAAAGTATTGTTACTAGGAGCTTGGAGATGGGGGAATTGAAGAGTTGTTGGCCAAAGGTTATAAAACTTGCAGTTAGAAGATAAATATATTTTGGGGTCTTGTGCATAACATTGTGATTATAGTTAGCAATACTGCCTTATATACTTGGAAATTGCTAAGAGACTAAATCTTAAATATTTTCACAACTTAAAAGAAATGATAATTATGTGAACTGATTGAGGTCTTAGCTAATGCTACAATGGTAATTTGCATTGTAATATATATGTTTATCAAATCATTACATTGAACACCTTAAACTTAAACATTACATGTCAATTATGTCTCAATTTAAAATGAAAAAATAGCTGCTTAGGTTTAGAAGGTAAAAGCACATTCAGGGATCAGTAAAAAACCTGACACTATAATCTAACGTGTGGATAGTGTGCCTCAACATGGACACCTCCACAAAGACTGGGGTATTTACTGATCCCAGACATTTCAGGAAACCTTCATCTAATCAGTAGCTGACCACTTAGCTGTGCAAAGGAGTGAGGTGGAATTGGAGACAAGAGTGAAGATTTTTAAAATATTGGAAGGACAAATAATAAAGAATTAAAATTGCCATGTTAAGGAATTTAGATATGGTTTCAAAGTTTACTGCAGAATATGTACTGGAAGAACATCTCCAGCACAATGTTTGAGAACATATTGATAATAGTGCAGTTAGTTATAGGAAGACAGGACTTATTCCAAATATATAAGTAATGTGAAAATAAAGTAAGAATAAAAATGTTCATAAGTTTCTATCCTTAATAGAAGTGACGTGATCAACTGGCATAGGGAAAAGAAGAAAGCATATTTGAGAAGAAGACACTTGGCTTTGGGTTCCTAGTGGACCTCTATTGGAAAAATGTTCAGCAGGCAGTTAGTAACTCAGCATATGGACCTCTGGAGAATATTTGGAATTATGGATGTATGTAGGGGAAATAAAGTTATGGAATTAGATGAGTTCTCCATGCCTAGAATGTAGAGCTGTCATTATTCAATAAGTGTTTAACATTCTACAATGTGATAGTAAGTATGATAGGAAGTGAGGATACAGTGGTGAACAAAGCAGATGTAATGGCCCTAGTGGAACTTACTGCCTAGCTGGGCAGACAGCAGTAGGCAAAGAATTATACAAATATTCAGATACATACACTATGATAAGTTCCATCAAATAAATTCTCAGATCTACGGTAGCATAAAGCATTGTCTGAAGTTGATCTGGAAGCTCAAAGCAGGCCTCCTTGAGGAAATGGCCTCTGCACTGAGACTTGTAGTAGGATGAGAGAAATTAACCAGGCAAAGAGTGGTTCCTAACGAAACATGAAAAAGTTATGATGTGTTTTATTTTTTTATTTCTTTTCTAAATGTTTGTTTACTTAGTTATTTTTATCAGAGTGATACATTTAAAAAGTCAAATATCACTGAAAAAGTAATACATTGAGGTAACTATTGAACATTGTGACTTCCTAAGTTTGGGCAAACAAGAAGCTAAGCAAAAGCTCACAAAGGAAAAAAAAAATCTGGAGAATGAGATGTTTGCAGGGACTTTGAAAACCTCAAACATACTTCTGGGAATCTAGAAGACAATGCATATATATGTGCATATTCTGTGTGCATGCCCAGGACTGTGTGTGTGTTCAAGAAATAATCAGGGCTATATGATTTCACCTCTGAATAATCTTGAGGTTCTGCATAAGAAGGAAGTGAAGGCTAAGGCAGAGCTGTAAACCTCATGGCTGAGTGTGGATAGTGTGCCCCAACACGGACACCTCCACAAAGACTGGGGTACTTACTGGTCCCAGGCATTTTAGGAAACCTTCATCTAATCAGTAGCTGACCACTATGTGACTAAGCAGAGACTTCAGTGACCACACATGGCAAAGGATACAGACATAAAAGACTTAGTTTGCAAAAATCACTAAACAAACAACTTTACAGTAATTTTTGTTGTTCCTTTTATTTTTCCTGTACATTGAAAAAAATCTCAATATTATCCAACTTGCTTTTTCCTTTTTAATTTTTTTTAAGCTCTCTTTTTCATGATTGAGGTTTTCCTCATATTTCCTATTACCCATGGCCATTCATCATATTAAAGATTAAGACACTGAAAGCTACTTGGAAGTTCTGTATGTGTGAGAAAAGCCTGCTGACTGACCAGTCAGCTTGGCAGAAGAATGCTAAGCACTCAGAGAGGTTAGAAGAGTAGAGAGCCATGGCATTTTTTCCAAGACCACAAGGGAAGAGCATTCCTAGAAGAAGATGGTCTAGGGACTTCCCTGGAAGTCCAGTGGTTAAGACTCTGCACTTCTACTGCAGGGGGCACAGGTTCGATCCCTGGTTGGGGAATTAAGAGCCTGTGCAGCCAAAAAAAAAAAAAAAAAAAGAAATTAAAAAAAAAAAGAAGATGGTCTAGAACGGAAAATGCAGCAGAGAGTAAAAAAAGGCAAGAACTTACCAGAGGCTATTGGATTTGACAAAGAAGAGCCTGTTGAGAAAGGAATTTGGCTGTTGAGAAAGGAATTTCAATAGAATGTTAGAGGTGTAAAAAGAATGTCAGAGAATCAGTGAGAGGGTCAGTGGGTGGAGATAGTTTTTCAGGAAATCTGATTTTATAAAAGAGAGAATGAAGATGGATCATTGTTTGAAGAGAAGCCAGTTTTGGTGTGTTTGTTTTGGGCTGTCAATGTTAAAATTAAGCAAACCCAAAAGAAACAAGTCAGTCATCATTAAACATTTTCACTCACCAAACTCCTGCCAGAGTTATGCACAAAATAATTTTAGAAGTTTTAATTTCATCTCTAATGCTTTTTAAAAATCTTTTGATTCATGTGCTGATCTATGACATTATCCAGAGACAGACACAGGAAGAAGGAAGAAAATGCAAAGACCTAAGTCATTCACAGTTTGGAACATTTGTCCCTGAAAACTTGTATCAGGGTTTAAGAACATTAAAAAGGGACCATGGACATCTTTTCTTAGAAGTAAAGTTACCTGAAATAAAGTTACACAATGTTGGCATTCATATCTGAACAGGATAAAGATATATTCCCTCCCTCCCTCCCTTCCTTCCTTCTTCCAATAATATAATAAATAGGCTTAAAACAAGTAAATATGCTAAATTGAATGATACATTATCTATCTATCTATCTATCTATCATCTATCTATCATCTATCTACCCAAATATGTACTTATGTTGTATGTGTAGATACATACATGCATGAATAAGTACAGAAAAGGAGAAAGGTGAGGGCAGAGACACTTATGACTATCACCACATTTTAAGTTTTGTATCCAACTGATGACTGACAGAATAATAGTAGAAAAGTATGACACATAGAAAAGTATTTTACTGAATGTGCCTGAAAAAGACACCATAAAAGTGTCAATCATTCCAATATTGAAGTGCTACCTTTTTGTCATTACTTTAGATTGGAATGCCTATTTGAAACCTAGGATCAGCATAAAAACAGTGATTTATGAACATTTTTCCGAGGCAATGTAATCTTAGTGTCTCCACTCTTTTTGGTGAATAGAGAAATGATCAGGCTATCTTGGTCTAATTTGTGGTCTCATAGGAGCACTTAGGACAAGAAGGGACATGGTAAATTGAAGATTTATTATGCTCTATTTAAATGGCATTTCTAGGTTAATGTTAAGCAATAGCAATGACCCAGTTTAATACACCATCACAAATTTCTTTGCTGTCAAATCAGCATCTTTGCAGAGGGTTTTATAATCTATTTAGTCAAAGAGGACCTGGAAGTTGTAAACTCTCAGAGAATAGATCTTTTAACTTATGTATCTTTTTTCCTCTCTCAAATTGTCTAGCATAGAGTTTTGCCAATAGGAGTTGGGTAGCAGAAGCTTATTTAGTGACGGATGGATGGATCGATGTATGAATGAATGAATGAATAAATAAGTAAATAAATGAGTGAATAAAGTATCCCTCAGTAAAGTCTCAAGATAAACCATAAATAACGATACAATTTAAAATCTTTAAAAAAAAGAAAGGTAGTGATCAAATTTCCATTACTGCTTTGGTCAATGCTATTTCTATCTTTTTGATTCATGGATAGAAAATGTTATTGTAAATTTACAAAAAAGCCTTACACTGAGTAACTAACTAATTAAACAACAAGTCAGAACTATGACTCATCTAAATTTTTACCCAACCATTTTCTTTGTGCCAGCTATAATAAAACAAAGCTTTAACCTGTCACATTACCACCTAGGGGATTCTCAGAATTCTCATTAAAAATCTTCAGTAGCATTGGTTTCTGTATGTCTAAAGGTATTCATTCCACCAACATTTGTAAAATAATTACTTGTTTTCCCACAATTCAATATAAAGCTACACAAAGATGGGACAGTATCTGATTCCTTTTGACATTCTCTGTAGCAGTTTGCATTGAACAAAATATCTATCCACTCATTTAGCCCATCCATTCAATCTTTCCTCGGTGATGGATGATTTACAATTTCCTAGTTTTTGTCCTAAGTACTAGATTTAGATAGCCTACCCAATACAGGCTCTTTAACTGGAAGTTTCAATACTTTACCTAGCTTTACCTCAAGATCTTTTCACTGAATATGCAATACAGCATTTTCTTTTTAAGTACAAGATCCTAAAAATCTACTTTGAGAAGTTCTAAAAAATGTCATTAGTTCACTTCAGATAACTGGGGATGCCCTGTGTTACCCTCAGAGCTAGGGTTGACAACAATGGCTGATATAGGATATTTCTATTCCATGTTTTTTTTTTTTCCTGTGGAGAAAGGGCTAGATACAGGCAGTGATTTCAGCAGGGGTGTCACTGGTATTTTTGTTGGACAATTAATCATTGCATTAGAGAATTTAAAATGCCCCACCCCCATCATGTCCCTAATGAGTTGAGTTTCCTCAGACTGGAAGACAATCAGCTAAAGTTTGATTATGAGGTAATTTTGACAATGAAATGAGCGTTGATGGTTTGTATATGTTTGACTGAACTATATTTTAAACAGTTGGTGATGGATTATGGGTGTGCTGCAATTTTTATGTTGCTCAAGTGCCTTAAGGGTAAAAGACTTTAAAAATCATAACAAAATTTCACATATTAAAGTTACTGCTAATATAACTCTATTCCTTTCTCACAATACCAGTATACAGTAGGGGGTTGCAAACCTGAGTCTAGGTACTGGTTCCACTGGAGAGATATTCATTTAATTGATAGAAATAAATACTTTAATAATAATAATAATAATAATAATAATAATAATAATAATTTAATAATAATATCCAAATCCTGAGAGTATGCCAGGAGCAATTCACATAACTTTCTAGAGCACTTGAATGATTTTTATAAAATGTGGGAGAACATTCAAGGTCCCAGGATATCTAATAGCAAATAGAATATACATACATTTTAAAAATTATGGTTGTTCCCTTTTCCTTTATAAGCCTATTTTGGCTTACAAAATAATTTTTATTTATTCAATATACCTGTTTGAGTACTTGCATATTATGTGCTTTCTTTTCATCAGAAGTTTTCCACTTTATTCCTCCCTCAGTAAAAATGAGTCACTATGTTTTTCTTGTCTTTTACCTCCTTTTATCTGTGTCTGTAGACTGGGAGCACCTAGTTGACTGTGCTCTATCTCCTATGAGGACATCTCAGTCAATAACTTTAATGAGAACATTTGATGCATAAATATTACAAATCTGGGATCTAAGTGATGAGATGGTAGAAAGAGAAATAAATAATGTAATTGAAGCAAGTGGAATGTTAATGGACCTGGAGCTGCTATCTAGTTAGGAAAGAGAGCAGCCTGTGCTGGAAGTTTAGTTTTCCTGATCAGAATGGAAGCTTCTCAAGGACAGAAATTGTTTTCTGTAGCACATAAAGGAAAGGATAGTTGCTATTTGATAAACATTCTTTGTTTGGTTATTTGTATATTTCTTCCTAGTAAGAATAAAAGTAGCCTGAAAGAGGAATTAAAAAGTAAAGACCCATAAGAATTTACAGTAATTATAAAACAGAAACTAGCATAAGTCTTTTACATTTATCTTGACTGACTTTTTAAATAATATGTAGACCAAAAAAGAAAACAGAGCTTCCAACTGTGTTGGAACAAATTTGATCCACGTTTCTCCTTTAGTGAAGTACAAAATATAGAAACTAATATGGATAGACTTTCTTGGAAGTAAGCCCTTTTCTACTATATTATGTGTAATGTTTTTGCACCTGTTTTTGCTGCAATTTTACCAACAAGGGGTCTAGGGAAACACTGTTTCATACTTGGCCTACAGGCAAACAAATAAACAAAAATGTCATTAATCACTGTAACTTGTGATTTTCCATTTAAGAAATTGTCTCTTTTCATTGTTGCTACTAAAAACACAAGTGAGATTAATAAATTTTGTTTTGAAGAACTAAGCCTAAGTTTTCAAAAGTGAAACTGTTTTTTCAAAGGGAAAATGTGGTATTTAAAGGCAGATTACAGCTGCAATTGGAGAGTATATGTGTGAGAAAAAAAACCACGCATATATATGTAGCCGGCCATCCAAGAGATTGTCTGAAAAGAATCTGCATTTAAATAGAGTGCTATTTCGGCAGGCCATTTCTTCTAGGTGTTGGTTGAAAGATCTGACATGGTGTAGGATAGCAATGTGTGTATGCTCCTTTGCCCCACCCTCCACACTTAACAGTATAAAGGGATCACAAGTCAAGAGCAAAATGATCATAAGGTCTTCATAATCCCTGCTACAGAGAGTAGATCAACAGTCCATGGCCGGCTGTAAACATAACAGACACATTATTTTATATGCAAATCCATTTAATTGATTTAAAAAACAAAAGCATAGACCAAGCAAGGAATATTTTCTCCACATTATCATCTTAATATGATAGGAACTAGGTTACTTCAGAAAATGACACTAGGAAATATTCAAGTCTTATCCCACATTTTATTGTATAGGATTCAAATAACTTTATAATGGTTTAGACTTGTGGTCCAGTAGTGATGGAATTGAAATGAAAATTGAAGAGAGAAATAAGCACACTGTCCGCAGGCTGTGTGTTGAAGTCACTGAGAGTATGAGCTCTAAAATTAAATCTGTCTGATTTTAATCCTGGTTCTACCAAATAAGAGCTTTGCTACTAGGGGCAGGTTATTAAATCTCTTTGTTTTAATGATTAAGTAATATCAACCTTGCAATACACACATACACACATACATATATATAACCATTTAGCACAATGTCTGGTAAATAACAAGTGTTCATTAATGATACATACAGGGCTTCCCTGGTGGCACAGTGGTTAAGAATCCGCCTGCCAATGGAGGGGACACGGGTTCAAGACCTGATCCGGGAAGATCCCACATGCCGCGGAGCAACTAAGCCCTTGTGCCACAACTACTGAGCCTGTGCTCTAGGGCCGCGAGCCACAACTACTGAGCCCGCGCACCTAGAGCCTGTGCTCCGCAACAAGAGAAGCCACCACAATGAGAAGCCCGCACACCACAAAGAAGAGTAGCCTCCGCTTGCCACAACTAGAGAAAAGCCCACGTGCAGCAACAAAGGCTCAATGCAGCCAAAAATAAAAAAAATAAAAAATAAGAATAAATTAAATTAATGATACATACGTAAGTATTGTACTATACACACATGCACACACTCACACACAACAGACTCTTTAACTATATGGACCAGAAGGTCAGGGTTCAAAATTTCATTCTTCCATTTATCAATGTCTATAAGCATCTGTTCTTGCAATAGTAAAATAGTGATAATGACAAGACATTTAGAAATTTTTGTTAAGGATTAAGTTAAATAAATAATGTGGTGGGAACTAGCATAATTCCTTGCACACAGGTTTTGCTCAATCAACGTTAGTTGAATTTGACTTTGACAGAGTCTTATGAAATCATCTTTACTTTGTGCACCACAAGCTGCTGGACACTTTGGCACACAAAAACAAACATGTTGAAAGTAATTTGATCATGGATTACTTTGTCCTAGTTACACCTAGTA
The DNA here is from genome assembly GCF_003676395.1 of Aethalodelphis obliquidens. NCBI lineage: Eukaryota > Metazoa > Chordata > Mammalia > Artiodactyla > Delphinidae > Aethalodelphis > Aethalodelphis obliquidens. Next base: position 14,621,137 of record NW_020837980.1, on the reverse strand, counting down.
AGATTTCAGTGCTTGAATACTATGAAACACTTGGTTCATCACACTTGACTTTTTCGTCAGTTTGGAATCTGAAAATGTTGGTCTGCACATGAGAATGTGGCAGCCAAGCACTAAAAGGCTACTTTAAAATCATCAAATACGGTCAAAATACAGTCCGGAGAGCTAATGTAACTTGTACATTACATTAGATTACATTACATTACATTACAGTAGATTTCAGTGCTTGAATACTATGAAACACTCGGTTCATCACACTTGACTTTTTTGTCAGTTTGGAATCTGAAAATGTTGGTCTGCACGTGAGAATGTGGCAGCCAAGCACTGAAAGGCTACTTTAAGATCATCAAATACAGTCAAAATACAGTCCAGAGAGCTAATGTAACTTGTACATTACATTACATTACAAATTGTACAAGATGGTACAATTTTTTGTACTTCTCAGGGTACTGGAAACCATGTTCATCCTGGGCCTGGATCTTTTGTTATGACACGTGATGAGCAGCAATCACATGGACAGCGTTTTGCTAGCCAGATGAGCTAATTAAGCACAATGGGACAGAAAGCCTACTAGGCTTTAGCAGGGAGTGTCTAAGTAAGACTAGGTATTTTATTTTTTTAATAACCATTCATTGATAGAATCATAAAGTTTCATATTTTAAACTGAGGTCATAAGTCCATGAAAAGATAGAACAATGGTAAAAAATTGCCTTTTTTAATTTAAAGTATCTTTTGAAAATAAAATTTTCCAAATTAGAATCTGCATTTTACCCCATGTTCCCTAAGACAATGCTATATGTTCATAGTCTTGCTTAAAGCACCTTCATAAAATGAGTTATTTGGAACACAGTTCATTTATCTTTCAAGAATAGAAGGTGGAATTGCTACTGAGATTTAGATTTGGATGTCTTTCTAGGAAAACTGGGTACTCTAATCCTGATTATTAAGCCACCCCCAATAGCTCTTGGTCCCATTTCTATTGCACTACCATTTTTTTAAATCATTTAACTCAGCTAAACTAAGCTGCTACAGGAAGTGGGGAGAATGATACATTAGTGGAGTACAAGAATAGTTTTTATATTAATCTCATTTTTAATGAAGTGTGTACTCATGACAATTTATGCCCAAGAAACTGCAATCAGCTATATTTTCATGGTATTTATCTTGAAGTGAAATGTTTCCTTTGAGCTCATTTCAATCTCTTTCCAGTACTTTTATTTTGGTGCCAGGTTATTGATGTCCGGTAACTACTAAGCTAAATAGCCAGTATAAATATGTTAGAGATATTCCCAAAGTCAGTACCCTGATTTTTTTTCACATATAAAGATGACATCAATCCTTTGGAGAAGCTGGCTATTAACTACCTGCTGGGTTTATTTGCACATGTCCTTCTCTGTTATATTCAGGCATTTAGAAATTAATTTGTTGCTAGATTACTTTTTTGTATATATGATTATATTGAATAATATGAGATTTTGACAAAAAACAGGGCATTTCTAAAGCATTATTTTAGGTCATTCAGTCTCTAATCTTTTCTAGGGCTCTTTTGCATGTAAAGTGTCTTTTTATTAAGTTATGGAAATTGGAACCCATCACCTAGTTTCTAAAATCAATTATTATTTTTGTGTGTATACTGGATGTGTTTCTGCTTTCTCCTTTTTCTATTATGATGCCTTTTCTTATTATTATATTGAATGTTCTGCTCTCTGACTGAAAATATCTGTTTTTCAGATCTTGCTTTTATTTTTGTATTCTTTCATTTTCTCAGGTGCTTATGCTTTAATAAGGTTCCGTGATTTGTGCTGCCTCAGTTAAAAGATTTTTCCTGCTTACCTCTTTGAGAATGTTTTTTTCACTAAAGATAATATATGATACATTAACATATGTACTTTGACCCCATCATAAATCTTTATTTTTCAACTTTTCAAATGTACACCATTTTACAATTTTATATTATAAAACACTCTTTAGAAAATGATGAATATTGGTAAATGCATTGAACGGCAGTTGGAATTTTCTCCATCTGCCCTTAACTGTGATATACACAAATAATTCTTTTATTTGGCTGGACTAAGAGGTAAGACCTCTGTATTTGAGATCTAAGACTAAGCACTCAAGAGAGCCATTTTTTTCTTTTTGGTGTGATAATAGTGCCTCTGACAGAATTAAAAGAGTAATATGACTGTAATGTCTGTCCTTTGATTTTGTTATTTCTTGCTATTACCCTGAAGTAGGCATTCACCCCTTTACTACTTAACTATTAAACCAGATTTTTCAATAATTACTCTGCTTTTTATCTTTTCAAATTCAGTTCATTCTATACACTGCTATTAAATTAATTATCTTAAAACACTCTTTGTACAAGCTATTCCTCTTGTCTTCATTGACTTTTTATTGCCTGGAGATAAATATTCAAACTACTTAGGCTGGCATTCAGAAGCCTGCAATATGTAGCTCCAAACATCCCCCCTCCCTAAATGCTATACACGCCCACCTATGGGATTTAGCAGAATTTAAAAGCACTGGTTCTAGAGACTATTTTGCTTCAAAGCTTAAATGCATGGGCACATTATTTCTCTCTCTAAGCCTCAGTCTCCTCAGAGTTATAATGGAGATAATGAGTATTTATCTCATAGTATTGTTGAGCATTAAATGTGTTAATATATGGAAAGTTCCTAGAACAGAACAGGCACATGTGTTTAGTATAGATTAGTTTTTAAAACTGTTTTACTATTTACTCAGTTTAAAATTTCTTCTCAACATCACATGTTTTTTATTCCCCAATTATCCTACCTCAGATCCTAACCAAGTGAAAACATTTTTGTTGCATAAGATAGTGATCCCTTCCTCCTGCGAACTTGGGACAATTATAAATATGTGCTAGTTATTTGACTTTTAATACTATGCTTCCTTTAATTGCTAGTACAATATTGATATGTATGTTTTCCTTTCCCCAAGCCACCCTTATTATCACAATATCTACTAGGGTGCCTTGCATTCAGTAGATGTTCAACAAATTCATCTTATTGATGATAGTCATTACAAAGTAGCCAATAAAAATTACAATAGAGTTATTATGTATTAAAGTATACCTTAACGCTATTAATTTACTTCCTCTGATTATTCCTCTGTATGGAGCTAAGTGTCTTGACATAAAAGACTAATATATAAGTCACGGTTGAACTTTTGTTTAAAAAGTGTGTGTGTGCATCTGTATACCTTTAGATAAAAGAAAAGATATATACCAAATAGAAATAATACTTAACCTTGAGTGGGTTGAAGTGGAAATGCCAGTGGGTTGAGTAGACAGAAGCACTCCATTCTTATTTTATATTATTCAGATAAAAAGGGATGGGATTATGATTGAATTGTGCTTTTATATTCTAAAAAAGTTTTATATAAAAAAGTATGAAGTGAATGTATGTATAAAAATGTTAGCTCTCTGTCATAAGGATGAAAACAGTCTTAAAGCAACACTTAAGACTTCTAGTCTCAGTTCTAACATGTAAAGCTCATTAAGTTATCATTCCTACTTTTATAATAACAAAAAAGTTGAACAAGCTGAAAATCAATGACTTTTCTTAGATCTATCAAATAATTGAGGTTCCAGGACAAACTGCTACCTTAAAACCTAGAGAGACAGGTGACAGAATTATAGCCAAGATCAGCTTACTGAGAATAGACATATTGGAACCAGAAACTGGTAGGAATACTTAAATATTCCTACTACCAGATACATCATGTCATCACCAGCTTTCAATAAAAAATTACAAGAAATCCTAAAAGCAAAATCTGAAGAGATAAAGCAAGCAACAAGACCAGAATCAGACATGACACAAATTTTAGAATTACCAGCTTGGAAATTTAAAATAACTCTGATAATAAGTTAAAGCATTAATGTAAAAATTAGACAACATGTAAGAACACATGGATAATATAAGTAGAAAGATGAAAACTATAAGAATGAATAAAAAGGAAATGCTGGGAAAAAATGTAACTGAATGAAGATTGCCTCTTATGGGCTCATCAATAAGCTGGATATGACCAAGTAAAGAATCAGTGAGCTTGAATATGTCAATAGACTTCCTGAATTGAATGAAAAGCAAAAAGAGTGAACAAAATGGAACAGAATATCCAAGAACAGTGAGATGATTACAAAAGGTATGACATACATGTAGTAAGAATACTGGAGAGAGAAGAGAGAAAAAGAAGCAGAAGAAATATTTGAAGTAACCATTGATGAGATTTTCCAAAATTAGTGACAGACACAAAACTATGGGTCCAGGAAGCTCAGAGAATACCATAAAGAAAAACACTGAAAAAATCTACACCTAGGAATATCATGCTCAAATGGCAGAAAGCCCAAGACAAAGAGAAAATCCTGAAAATAGCTAAAGGGGGAAAAAAAAAACACCTTATGTATAGAGCAACAAATACAAGAATTACATAGGACTTCTCTTCAGAAACCAAACAACAAAGAAGAGAGTAAAATGAAATATATAAACTATTGAAATAAAGAAAAAAAAGTCACCCTAGAATTCTGTACCAGTGAAATTATCTTTCACAAGTAAAACAGACACACCCACTAGTGTGGCTACTATGAAAAAAAAAACAAGTGTTGGCAACGATGTGAAGAAATTGGAACACTTCTGCACTGTTGGTGGGATTGTAAAATCATACAACCACTATGAAAAACAGAATGGAGTTTCCTTAAAAAAATAAAAATAAAACTACCATATGACCCAGCAATATTACTTCTGGATATATATCCAAAAGAATTGATAGCATGGTCTTAAAGATATATTTGTATGCCCTTGTTCATAGCATCCATATTCACAATAACCAAGAGGTGGAAGCAATGCAAATGTCTATTTATGGATGAATGGATAAACAAAATATGATACACGCATACAACAAAATATTATCCAGACTTAAAAAGGGAGAAAATCCTGTCACATGTTACAACATGCATGAACGTTGAAGACATTATGGCAAGTAAAATAAGGCAGTCACAAAAAGACAAATACTGTATGATTCCACTTATACGAGGTACCTAGAGTAGTCAAAATCATAGGGACAGAAAGTAGAATGGTGGTTAGCAGGGGTGAGAATCAGGATGGGGGGAAGCTGTTGTTTAATGGGTATAAAGCTTCAGATTTGCAGGATAAAGAAATTCTGGAGAACTGTCTCACAATGATGTGAAAATAACACTACTCAACTGTACACTTAAAAATTGTTAAGATGGTAAATTTTAAGGTTTTTGCCACTATAAAAAAGTTACACATTCTGCCCATTTTAAAAAAAAAGTGAAGGAGAAATACTGTATCAGACAAACAAAAACTAAGGGAATTTGTCACCAGCAAACTGGCACTGCTAGAAACGTTAAAAGTTCTTTAGAGAGAAAGACAAATGATATAGGTCAGAAGCTCAGATGTACATTAAGAAATGAAGAAACTGGAAAATGTATAAATGAACATAAAATAATTCTTTTATTTTTCTGATACTTAACTGATCTAATAGATAACCTTTTGTTCAAAGTACTAATAGCAAGAATATATTGGGTCATTACTGAGTGATTGTAACATAAAGGTATAATGTATGACACCAATATTATATGGGATAGGAGGAAGGAATTGTAAATATTCTATTTTAAGGTACCTGTACTATCTATGAAGCAGTACAGCATTATTTGAAAGTAGACTTAAAGTAGCTGTAAATGTGTACTGCAAACTCTGAAGCAACTGCTAAAAAGAATTAAAAGAAGTAAAATTGATATGTTAAGAGATGAGAGAAAATAGAATAACATAAAATGCTTAATTAAAACTAGGCAGAAAAAGAGGGGAAGATAAAAGTAAACAACAAAATGCAATGAATAGAAAACATTTAAAAACATGGTAGATACTAATGAATAATACTTGCAATGATTTCAAATGTGAATTGTCTAAATACGTGAATTAAAAAACAGGCTGTCAGAGTGAATTAAAAAAAAACAAGACCCAAATATACATTATCTTTAAGAAACTCATTTTAAATATATATGTATATATATAGATAAAAGATACATATAGGTAAAAGTGAAGGGACAGAGAAAAATGTATCATGGTAATACCAACTGAGAAAAAACTAGAGTAACAATACTAATTTCACACAAGTTGACTTTAGAACAAGGAAAATTATCAGGGATAAAGAGAAACATTACATAATGATAAAGGGGTCTATTCTCCAAAAAGTCATAACAATCCTTAACCTGTATGTGCCTAACAACAGAGCATCAAAAATACATGGGAAGATTTTTTTCCCTGCCAGGGTGCCTGCCCTGCTATCAGGAAGACCACCTCCCCAGGACCAGTAGGTACAGTGCCTGGGACCACAGTGCCCACAGAATATTTTTAAATAACTTTTTTTTTTTTTTTTATGTTCTACTCAGGCCTCTCACTGTTGTGGCCTCTCCCGTTGCGGAGCACAGGCTCTGGAAGTGCAGGCTCAGTGGCCATGGTTCATGGGCCCAGCCACTCCGCGGCATGTGGGATCTTCCCGGACTGGGGCAAACCCGTGTCCCCTGCATCGGCAGGTGGACTCTCAACCACTGCACCACCAGGGAAGCCCTAAATAACTTTTTTTATGATGAGAAGATAAGAACGAATATACAATGAATATATAATATAAAATGAATATATAATATAAAATGCAGCCTTCATTATATCCATCTTTACATGAATGCAGTTGTAAAATATAATGTTTAGGTCAAGTTAGCATCTCCCCACAACTAGGGGACCTGCCGGCTGCTGGTGGGGGACCCTGATGTCCAAGGAGATGGGAGGAAACCCACGTGAACCGGTAGGATGTAGGGGGCCTGAGGGTGGAGGAGAAGTGGAAGCCAGACAGGACTGGTGTCCCTGAGGCCAGGGAGATCAGGAGAGGCAGGTGGGAGGGACCCTCAGGGAAGAGCAGGAGAGGAGCGGAGGGCAATCGCTTGGGCTGGGGAGTCTGCTGAGCTCCAAAGTCAGTACCCCCCCATCCAAAGCCCCCTCCAGGCCACGTGGGTCCTGGGGGCATAAGAGGGAGGTCAGGGAGATCAGGAGAGGCAGGCTGAAGTATCCGGGCAAAGAGGGAGAGGAGTGGAAGGCAATTGCCCCGCCCACTCAGGCCAGGGGAGCCTGCTGAGCTCCCAGGCCAGTCCCCTGCACTCCAAGGCCCGCCCTCAGCCGCAATGGTCCTGGGGGCATAGGAGGGAGGCCAGGGAGATCAGGAGAGGAAGGCGGAAGGGACCCTCTGGGACTGGAGGAGCAAGAGAGGAGAGAAGGGCATTTGCCTGGCCTACTCACGCCCAGGAAGTCAGCTGGGCTCCCAGGTGAGGTCCCCCACCCTCTGAGACCGGGTTGACGGGCATGCCTGAGCTCCTTCTCTTTCTTGATCATAAACCCCACCCTCCACAGCACCCAGGGCCTTTTCCAGCCCTGTGGGTCCTAAGCATAGGCCCTGCCTACCACCCAAACCTCACCCTTCCTTAGGTCCCGCCCTCCACAGCCAAGGCCTTCAGCCCCCCTTTTTTTTTTCTTTTCCCTCCTCCTGTTTTACTATTGTGGTACTAATGTACCTTCTGGTTGATGATTCACCTATATTTTTATTTTTACATTCTTTCTAAACATATCTGTTAGTTTCCTAGTCTAATTTAATTTTTTACTTTGTTATTATTCTCTTTTATTGTTTTCTGCCACCACACACAGCTTGTGGGATCTTGGTTCACAAGCTGGGGGTCAGGCCGAAAGCTCCTGTGGTGGGAGCTCTGAGTCCAAACCACAGAACTAACAGAGAACCTCAGACCCCAGGGAATATTCATCGGAGTAAGGTCTCACGGAGGTCCTCATCTCAGCACCAAGACCCAGCTCTAACAAACAGCCTACAAATTCCACTGTTGGAAGCCTCAGGCCAAACAACCAGTAAGACAGGAACGTGATCCTACTCATTAAAAAAAAAGAGCAAATAAATATGTCACAGATGAAGGAGCAAGGTAAAAACCTACAAGACCAAATAAATGAAGAGGAAATAGGCAATCTACCTGAAAAAGAATTCAGAATAACGATAGTAAAGATGATCCAGAACCTCGGAAATGGAATAGAGGCACAGACTGAGAAAATATAAGAAATGTTTAATAAAGATCTAGAAGAATTAAAGAACAAACAGAGATAAACAATATAATAACTGAAATGAAAAATACACTGGAAGGAATCAATAACAGAATAACTTAAGCAGAAGAATGAATAAGTGAGGCGGAAGACAAAATGGTGGAAATAATTTCCAAGGAGCAGAATAAAGAAAAAAGAATGAAAAGAATTGAAGGCAATCTCAGAGACCTCTGGGACAACATTAAACGCAACATTAGAATTATAGGGGTCCCAGAAGAAGAAGAGAAAAAGAAAGGGTCTGAGAAAATATTTGAAGAGATTATAGTCGAAAACTTCCCTAACACGGGGAAAGAAAGAGTCATCCAAGTCCAGGAAGCACAGAGAGTCCCATATAGGATAAACCCTAGGAAAAACACACAAAAATACATAGTAATCAAACTAACAAAAAATTAAATTCAAAGAAAAAATATTAAAACCAGCAAGGGAAAAACAAAAATAACACACAAAGGAATCCCCATAAGGTTATCAGCTGATTTTTTCAGCGGAAACTCTGCAGGCCATAAGGGAGTGGAAGGATATACTTAAAGTGATGAAACAAAAGAAACTACAACTATGATTACTCTACCCAGCAAGGATCTCATTCAGATCCGATGAAGAAATCAAAAGCTTTTCAGACAAGCAAAAGCTAAGAGAATTCAATGCCACAAAACCAGCTTTACAACAAATGCTAAAGAACTTCTCTAGGCAGGAAACACAAGAGAAGAAAAAGACATACAAAAACAAACCCCAAACAATTAAGAAAATGGTAATAGGAACATACATATCAATAATAACCTTGAATGTAAATGGGTTAAATGCCTCAACAAAAAGACACAGACTGGCTGAATGGACACAAAAACATGACCCATATACATGCTGTCTACAAGAGACCCACTTCAGACCTAAGGACACATACAGACTGAAAGTGAAGGGATGGAAAAGTGAAGGGATATTGAATGCAAATGGAAATCAAAAGAAAGCTGAAGTAGCAATACTAGTATCAGATAACATAGACTGTAAAATAAAGACTGTTACAAGAGATAAGGAGGGGCACTACATAATGATCAAAGGATCAATCCAAGAGGAAGATATAACAATTATAAATGTGTGGGCACCCAATATAGGAGCACCTCAATATATAAGGCAAAAGCTAACAGCCATGAAAGGAGAAATTGACAGTAACACAATAATAGTAGGGGACTTTAACACCCCACTTACACCAATGGACAGATCATCCAAACAGAAAATAAATAAGGAAACACAAACTTTAAATGACACAATAGACAAGATAGATTTAATTGATATTTACAAAACAGTCCACCCAAAAGTAGCAGAATATACTTTCTTTTCAAGTGCACACGGAACATTCTCCAGCATAGATCACATCTTGGGTCACAAATCAAGCCTCGGAAAATGTAAGAAAATTGAAATTGTATTAAGCATCTTTTCTGACCACAACACTATGAGACTGGGAATCAATTACAGGAAAAAAAAAACTGTAAAAAACACAAATACATGGAGGCTAGACAATGGATGACTAAATAACCAAGAGATCACTGAGGAATTCAAAGAAGAAATTAAAAAATGCATAGAAACAAATGACAATGAAAACACGATGACCCAAACCCTATGGGATGCAGCAAACGCAGTTCTAAGAGGGAAGTTTATAGCAATTCAATCTCACCTCAAGAAACAAGAAAAATGTTAAAGAAATAATCTAACCCTACAGTTAAAACAACTAGAAAAAGAAGAACAAAGAAAAGCCAAAGTCAGTAGAAGGAAAGAAATCATAAAGATCAGAGCAGAAATGAAATAGAAATGAAGAAAACAATAGTAAAGATCAATAAAACTAAAAGCTGGTTCTTTGAGAAGATAAACAAAATTGACTTAGCTAGACTCATCAAGAAAAAAAGGGAGAGGATGCAAATCAATAAAATTAGAAATGAAAAAGGAGAAATCACAACTGACACTGCAGAAATACAAAGTATTATAAGAGACTATTACAAACAACTATATGCCAATAAAATGGACAACAATGAACAAGTGGACAAATTCTTGGAATGGTACAATTTTCCAAGACTGAACCAGGAAGAATTAGAAAATATAAACAGACCTATCACAAGTAATGAAATTGAAACCGTAATTAAAAATCTTCCAACAAACAAAAGTCCAGGACCAGATGGCTTCACAGGGATATTCTATCAGACATTTAGAGCAGAGCTAACACCGATCTTTCTCAAACTCTTCCAAAAAATTGCAGAGGGAGAAACATTCCCAAATTCATTCTACAAAGCCACCACCACCCTGATACCAAAACCAGAAAAAGATAACACCAAAAAAGAAAATTATAGACCAATATAACTGATGAACATAGATGCAAAAATCCTGAACAAAATATTAGCAAACAGAACCCAACAACAATTTAAAAGGATCATACACCATGATCAAGTGGGATATATCCCAGGATGCAAGGATTCTTCAATATATGAAAATCAAATAATGTGATACACCACATTAACTAATTAAGGAATAAAAACCATATGATCATCTCAATAGATGCAGAAAATGCTTTTGACAAAATTCAACACCCATTTATGATAAAAAAACTCTCCAGATAATGGGCATAGAGGGAACCTACCTCAACATAATAAAGGCCATATATGACAAACACACAGCAAGCATCCTACTCAATGGTGAAAAACTGAAAGCATTTCCACTAAGATCAGGAACAAGACAAGGATGTCCACTCTCGCCACTCTTACTCAACATAGTTTTGGAAGTTGGGCCATGACAATCAGAGAAGAAAAACAAATAAAGGGAATACAAATTGGAAAGAAGAAGTAAAACTGTCACTGTTTGCCGATGACATGATACTATACATAGAGAATCCTAAAGATGCCACCAGAAAATTACTAGAGCTAGTCAATGAATTTGGTAAAGTTGCAGCATACAAAATTAATGCACAGAAATCTCTAGCATTCCTGTACATCAACAATGAAAAATCAGGAAGAGAAATTAAGGAAACACTCCCACTTACCATTACAACTAAAAGAATAAAATACCTAGAAATAAACCTGCCCAAGGAGGTGAAAGACTTGTACTCAGAAAACTATAAAACACTGATGAAAGAAATCAGAGATGACATAAACAGATGGAGAAATATACCATGTTCTTGAATTGGAAGAATCAATATTGTGTAAATGACTATACTACCCAAAGCAATGTACAGATTCAATGCAATCTCTATCAAACTACCAATGACATTCTTCACAGAATTAGAACAAAAATTTTACAATTTGTATGGAGACACAGAAGACCCTGATAGCCAAAGCAATCTTGAGAAAGAAAAATGGGTTTGGAGAAATCAGTCTCCCTGACTTCAAACAATATCACAAAGCTACAGTAGGAAGACAGTATGGTACTGGCACAAAAACAGAAATATAGATCAATGGTACAGGATAGAATGCCGAGAGATAAACCCACGCACATATGGTCACCTAATTTATGACAAAGGAGGCAAGAACATACAATGCAGAAAAGACAACCTCTTCAATAAGTGGTGCTAGGAAACTGGACAGCTACATGTAAAAGAATGAAATTAGAACACTACCTAACACCATACACAAAAATAAACTCCAAATGGATTAAAGACTTAAATGTAAGACCAGACACTATAAAACTCTTAGAAGAAAACATAGGAAAAATAAATCACAGCCAGATCTTTTTTGACCCACGTCCTAGAATAACAGAAATAAAATCAAAAATAAATGGGACTTAATTAAACTTAAAATCTTTTGCACAGCACAGGAAACCATAAAGAAGACAAAAAAACAACCCTCAGAATGGGAGAAAATATTTGCAAATGAAACAACAGACAAAGGGTTAATCTCCAAACAGCCCATGGAGCTCAATATCAAAAAAACAAACAATCCAGTTAAAAAATGGGCAGAAGACCTAAATAGACATTTCACTGAGGAAGACATACACACGACCAAGAGCCACATGAAAAGATGCTCAGCATCACGAATTATTAGAGAAATGCAAATCAAAACTGCAATGAGGTATCACCTCAAGCCGGTCAGAATGGCCATTATCAAAAAATCTAGAAACAATAAAAGCTGGAGAAGCTGTGGTGAAAAGGGAACCCTGTTGCACTGTTGGTGGGAATGTAAATTGATACAACCACTGTGGAAAACAGTATGGAGGTTCCTTACAAAACTAAAAATAGAACTACCATATGACCCAGAAATCCCACTACTGGGCATATACCCTGAAAAAAACCATAATTTAAGAAGAGATATGTACCACAATGTTCATTGCAGCACTGTTTACAATAACCAGGACATGGAAGCAATCTAAATGTCCATTGATAGATGAATGAATAAAGAAGATGTGGCATATATATACAATGGAATATTACTTAGCCATAAAAAGAAATGAAATTGAGTTATTTGTAGTGAGGTGGATGGACCTAGAGACTGTCATACAGAGTGAAGTAAGTCAGAAAGAGAAAAACAAGTACCGTATGCTAACACATGTATATGGAATCTAAAAAAAAAAAAAGAAAAATGGTTCTGATGAACCTAGGGGCAGGACGGGAATAAAGACACAGATGTAGAGAATAGACCTGAGGAAACGGGGTGGGAGGGGGAAGCTGGGGTGAAGTGAGAGTAGCATCGACATATATACACTACTGAATGTAAAATAGCTAGTGGGAAGAAGCAGCATAGTACAGGGAAATCAGCTCGGTATTTTGCAATGACCTAGAGGGGTGGGTTAGGGAGGATGGGAGGCAGGCTCAAGAGGCAGGGGATATGGGGACATATGTATGCATATGGCTGATTCACTTTGTTGTACAACAGAAACTAACACAGTATTGTGAAGCAATTATACCCCAATAAAGATCTAATTAAAAAAATGAGGGAGGGGATATGGGGATATATGTGTACATATAGCTGATTCACTTTGTTATATAGTAGAAACTAACACAGCATTGAAAAGCAATTATACTCCAATAAAGATGTTAAAAAAAATACATGGGGAAGAACTGATAGAATTAAAAGGAGAAATAGACGAATAAAACATTATAGTTGGAGGTTTCAACACACTGTGCCAGGCAGAAAATCAGTAAGGATACAGCTGAACTGAACAACACCATCAGTTGACTGTATCTAATTGTCATCTACAGAATACTTTGTACAGTAACAGCAGAATACACATTCTTTTTAAGCTCACAAGGAACATTCATCAGGATAGACCACAGTCTGTGTTAAAAGAAACCCACACCTTACCAAATTGAAAAGACTAGAAATTTTGCAGAGTATGCTCTCAGGTCACCAGGGAATTTAAAACTACAAATCAATAACAGAAAGATAGTAGAAAATTATAAAAATATTTGGAGATTAAACAACATACTTCCAAATAACAAATAGGTCAAAGAAAATGTCCTAAGAGAAATTGAAAAATATTTTGAGCTAATGAAAATTAAAATACAAATTATCAAAGACTAGGGATGTAGTGAAAAGAGCGCTTAAAGGGACATTTACCACACTGATAAATAAGGCAAGAAAAGTAAATGTCATACAGATTGGAATGCCAAGAACCTACATAAACAACTACCTAGAACAAATTGGTGAGTTTAGTAAAAGTTGGCTTTTAAAATATATCAATATAAAACGAAATATGTAATTGCCATAAAAACCAGTAATTGCCCACTTAAGTATGTAGCCCAGAGAAATCAAAACTTATATTCAGACAAAAATATTACATTTTTAATAATATAATATCTATTTTATTATATAATATTTTAAAATATAATATTAAAAATATTATATAACTGAACTTATATTCAGTTTTTTGTTGTGAAAACTGATGATGCATTTCAGAGAATAATTTTTAACCATATGAATTAAGATGATTTTCTCTTTCTCCTTATAAGGAGATGGAATAAAGAATTGAAAAAAAATGTGAAAAATGATTCACTGAAACTCTAAGACCTTGTCAGGAAGCTGGAAACATAGGCTGGACCCAGAAACCATGTATTACTGTAGTGTGATCTGTTTTACAAGGATAATAAGAAAGTATCAGGCAATGCTAAAAGTCTAGCTTGGAAGTCAAAGCACAACTCCACTTTTAGCTAACTATGTAAATAATGTTTTATACTAGTTTACAGGTTAAAAACATACGTATACATTATTTCTCTGTACTCTTTTCAAAACTGCAAGGTAGATAGATAAGTGTTATTATCCCTATTTTACAGTTAGAGTCACATTGGAACCTTGAGAAAGCTATACGTTAACTACTTTGTGGAGAAAATATTAGGACCGGTTCTCCAAGTCCAAATCTTACGAGTTAATTATAAGAAACAAATAATTGAAGGGATCAAAGTAATCTTAATAAAGGAAATATGGAAAACAGCAAGTTGGTTGTATCTACCTGATAGAACTCTATACTGTATCCTTTTTATCAAACTGGCGGAAGAGAGAGTTTCTCTCTTGGATCTTATATTTTAGTGGTAGGCCTGAAACTTCATTCAATGTGATTGATGTTTCTTCTTCTTGTGAAGGAAAAGCTTGGGAGGCAGAGAGAGGGACAGAGACCCTCATGCTTTCAGTACTCAACAAAATTAGTATGAGTTCCTGTGTGGAAATTAGGACCAGCTACTGAACCTAAATATGTGCATGTGTGCATGTTTGTGTGTGTGTATACATACATATATATGCATACATACATAAATGTAAAATGATGCCCCAGTGCCATCCTAACGCATGAAGTGGGGTGGGATAGACCAGTGGTAGAGGGATAGATCTGGAGAATCCCTATCTTATAACAAGCTCTCCAGTTGAGTCTGATAATCATACATGTTTTAACACCAGCTCATTCTTCACAGTGCAATAAATAACTGGCAGTAATACCTTCAGTATATAGATTAATTGGTATCAGGTTTATTACTTTTTCCTATCTTTCATTTCAGAACCAGCTATCTCTAACTTCTCTTTCCATACACCTCTGTTCCTCTTTCTCTCTCTCTCTTCAAGTACTTCTCTTCCTACTGTCAATTTCTGTCTACTTTTCTTATGCCTGCCACTCCCAGAGTAATCTCTTATATTTACCGTTTCCATGTAAGATGGTAGTTTTTCAGTAGAGTTAATGATGTTCAGAAGCCATTTAAATTTTTTCTAACCATACCCACAGGTGTAATAGAGAACTGAAATGTATAAAAATCAATGTGAGCCTCATGTTAATACATAGTTTTTGGAACACTGTACACTTTCTCCTCTACTCTTCCTTCAGATTTATTTTGCTCAGATGTTGTCCCTCCTGACTTTTCTTATATCTGCATAACTCATTTACAGGCTTATGAACTTAGTGAACTTCCAAGGTAGTTATTTGTTTGAGAGAGAGGGGGAGAGAGAGGAGGGAAGAGAGAGAGAGAGAGAGGCAGAGAGAGAAATGCATTGGCTAGGCAGGCATCTCTCCTATTCTTTAAATTTGTAGTGAATGATATTGTTGGGGCAGCAGGAATACTTTCTCTTGGTGCTGCATATATATTGCTTGATCTGGTAATACATGGAAAATATAGTCTTATATAAACATACATATAAGCTAACAGTTGAAGGTGGCAAATGAATTATAGAACACAAAACTAGTTCCTAGTAGCCTGACTATCCTGTGTGTATGAAATTGCATACTATGTGAACAGACCTCCTTTAAAAGACTTCCTGAATAATATTTCTAACAGTGTAAGGAACTGGGACCTTGAAGTAAACCTTTTCATTTTTGAAAGTGCATTTACTACTTTAAGATTCTGTCTGGAATCCTCTGTACATTTATACGATGCTTCCTACTTCTTGCCCTGTGTACCTGAGTTCTGTCACAGTAGAACATGAGAAACCAGCTTATCCTCTAATGCTCATTTCTGACTGCTGATGGGGTACAGGCCAATGCTAGTATAGACTGATGAATCCTGTTGCTTTGTTACCTATGAGCTGTGTATAGAAACTCTAGTGAAATGCAGTGTTTTGAATCAATCAATCAATAAATGTTGATTGAGCACCCATGATGTGTTAGAGTAGAATATTAAAGTTGTATTAAGCAAGATCCATACCATCAGAAAGTTTAAAATTTAGCTGGTAATTTTAAAAATGTAAAAATTATATACAAAAAACTATAATTAATATTAAAAAGTAAGCTAAATTTTAGGAGAAAATAGTTGTACAATATACAGTAGACAAATGATTAGTATCCAGAATATGTGACTACTGCCTACATATCAGTGAGTAAAAGATAAAAAAGTCGTATCAAAATGTGCAAATTATATGAACAAATAATTTGGCTTGCAGGAAGTAGATTGCTGACCTCTAAGTTAAAAGGCTATTGCAACAATCTGATAGCATCAGTTATGATGAGAGTAGTAATAGTTATGCGATAGGATTGCATGTATACTTTGAATCAGATTTAGCAGAATTTGCTGATAAGTTTGATGTGGAGTAGAAGAGAAAGAGGTTCAAGGATGATTTCAAGAATTTGATCTGAGCAACTGAAGGGGAATTTTGCCATCCACTGAGCTAAAGAGGATCATATATGAAGAAGAAAATTAGAAATTCAGATTGGGGTGTGTCAAACTATTTGAAACACAGGCAGGAATGGCAAGGAAATAGTTGAAAAAACTTATATGGAGGGACTTCCCTGGTGGCGCAGTGGTTGAGAGTCCACCTACCGATGCAGGGGACACGAGTTCGTGCCCTGGTCCGGGAAGATCCCACATGTCGCGGAGCAGCTGGGTCCGTGAGCCATGGCCACTGAGCCTGCGCGTCCGGAGCCTGCGCTCCGCAACGGGAGAGGCCACAACAGTGAGAGGCCCGTGAACCGCAAACAAACAAACAAACAAACAAAACGAATATGGAGCTCATGATCTTTGTCTGGGACTGAGGATACACTTTGGGGAGTCATCAGTGTATAAATAGTATCAAAGCCATAACACTTAATGAGATGACTAGAGAATAAGTATAAAATGGTCTTAATAATGGACCATGGACTGCATCAAAACACAACTAATGGGACATGAAGGTGATAGGGTATAGTGAAAAAGGTTATAGTTCTTAGCCATGAAGAAAGGTTGTCATACTGGGCTTCTAGATAGTATGAGCTGGAAAAATCAGAGAATGTCAGAGTGGAACTACTGCCATTGAGATTATGGAGACATTTCAATTGCTGGCAACAGAAGGATTTAGCACCTAACTCTGGGACTATATAATTGAGAGATACATCAATATCATCATAATAGAGAAAAAAGTACAAGATCATATTTGATGGACTGCTTATGTGTTTATTAAAATCACCAAGAATATTAGCAGGAGAAATATGAGAGTTATTGTAGAGTTAAAACAGTCAATACATGAAAGGAAATATTGAGTTCTGTGATAATTGGAAAAAGAAAGACTAGAGGCTGGCAAAGATATTTACGTGGATCTTAAAGTATTTTTCCCTCAATTTTTATTTCTAAATGAAATAGAGAGGAAAAATGGTCTGGAAGAACAATAAGAAATACCTCACGCACTTCCAAAGTTGGTAACTTGAAAGGTATGAAGAAAAAAACATACCACCTAAGAAAGAGAATGGCAAGGAAACCTGTGTGCTTAGAAAACTGTCAGTTTCAATTAAAACAGGAAGGTTAAGGGAATGCTCAGAGGAGATTCTAAGAATACAGGAGTTTGAGATCCCTCAGTTTCAGGCAGAACTATGGAAGAGTTTTGGGAGTTGGGGAGGAGTAGGAGACGGGGTCCCAATAGGGGTGGACAAACTACAAGGATATGATTCTATGTGATGAGAGCTGACAGAAGGTCTTGGTTTTTATTTTTAAATTTATTTATATATTTTTCTTTTTTGAGGACTGAAGTAAACAGAAATAAAGGCATGATAGCTTGTTCTAATAGACTCCAGGGTAACCAGGATATGAGGTTGTGGGCCATGAAGAAAGAGGGAGGAATAGAAGTCTTGCCTGAGATGCAGAGTTCTGGTGTCTCCTGTTTTCCTGTGGATGGAGACACAGAGCCCAGGGGAAGAGCAGAGTTACCAGAAACTATAGGAATTTTATGGTTTATAACAACAATGAAAGGAAGTGAATTTTTTTTAAAGACAAGCTTTCCCAGTACAATAAGTAGTAGTAATCTGAGAAGAATTTTGTTTTCTTGGAAGAAAGTAGAGATGTTTAAACTTTGAAAACGTGTGTAATAAAATGTGCAGACTAAAAAGTTGGGTAACCACTTATATGGTTATATGGATGAAATGCAATTTACAGCTTCTAATAAAATCTGCAGTGATGAGCGAAAAAGAGAAGGAGAGGATAAATACTATCAAATCAACAGGAGACAAGAAGGAAAAAATAAATTATTGGTAAATAAAATAAAAACAAGAAGATAGACTTTAATATATAAGCAATCATAATAATTATAAATGAATTAAACTCTATTAAAATCTGGAGTATATGAAATTGATTTCTAAATTAAGTTAGATTCCATCATATGTGCTTACAAGAAACACACTTAAAACATTGGGACACAGAAAAAAGGGAAATTATGCAATAAGAAATATACATGAGAAGAAAACATTAGTATCTTTCAAAATAAAATTTCAGCAAAAAACCCCATATTATTATGGATAAAAACAATGTAAACATAAAATAAAATTATAAAGAAAATATTTCAATAGTAAACTTGGATCCTAATAATGTATATTTGAAATATATAAAAGAAAAAATATTACAGAATTAGAAAAACATTTTATGATGGTAAAAAACCATAAAATATCCAAAAGTTTTAGATGAAACAGGTTAAAAAAACTGTCTAGAATATTTGGACAATAATTTGATTTAGTAAGTTTAAGTAGATTCCTATTAACAACAGAAAGAAAATGTTCTTTTATTTTCAAGCATTCATGAACATTATAGAAAAAACTGAGTACCACAAAAGTCACAAAAAATTCTTACCAATTTTCATCAAGTGTTAATCATTCAAGCATGTGCTATGAACAAAGTTAATAAAATTAAATATCACAAAGGGAAGATGGCTTAAAATAAAACATATCTAGATACTAAAATTTCACTTCTAACTAGTTCATAGATAAAAGTAGAAATTACAGTGAAAATTGTGAAATCAATATCTTACAATTAAGTCACAATGATCCATACTATGGGTAAAGCTAGAATGGTATTTAGAGGTAAATCCATAGCCTTATGAATTTCATTAAAAGATAAAAGGAAACATATTAAATTAAACATTCAAGTTGAAAATAGGAGAAAGAGTTAACTAGAATAAAGGTATAATAAAATAAAAGCAGAAATTAATAAATGAAATGAAAAATAGAAGTTCAACGATTATTATTAATAACAATAATAATGATAAAACCTCTAGCAAGACTATTAAAAGAGAAAGAGAAAAAGCATAAATAAGTTGTATTAGACTTTAAAAGATAAGGAAAATAATTACAGATATTTTCGGGATTTTTAAACCATAGTAACACAGAATAATCTATGCCAATGTATTTAGAAACTTGAATGATTTGGACACTGTATGTACATGTTACATAAGAAATAGTAAACTTACATAAAACAAATATAATGTTTTAAACATAAAACATCTCCTGAGTCTAAAATACACCAATCAAAAAAATTCTTACTGGGGAGTTTTACTAAGTCTTCGAGCAAGAGATAATTGAACTAACAATAATTGCTTTAGACACTGGAAAGAGAGAAATACACCATTGATAGCAAAACTGGGAAAGAAAAACACAAGGCAAATATTATAAACTATCTTACATAAGGATAAAGATGCAAAATACTAAACAATTAACAAAGTGAATACAACAATGTAGAAAAAATTATATTGTGGTCACATTTGACTATCCCAGGGATGTAGGGATAATACAATATTAAAAATTGAGTTAGAATTCCACTGAAAGCCAAGATTTAGTAACTCAGATTGGATTTACTCTCCCTCCTGAAACAACTAAAAAACTTAACAAAATATGTGACAAAATGGTTTCTAAACATAGGTCATCAAGATAATGAAGGATGGTAACCCCTGAGAGAGGGGAGAAGCAAGGTAAGCCCAATGATTATCCCAGATTATGCTTGGAGAGGCATCAGCATAGGTTAGAGGTAACCAGATGCAGTGCAAGAGATTGGAAATTCAAGGAGGTCAAGGCAGATAGGGTTTGCAGATCAGAATATGGGGGTAACAACCAGAGTGGGAAAAGAAACCGTAATTAATGGGGCCTCCCTGGTGGCGCAGTGGTTGAGAGTCCACCTGCCAATGCAGGGGACACGGGTTCGTGCCCTGGTCCGGGAGGATCCCGCATGCCGTGGAGCGGCTGGGCCCGTGGGCCGTGGCTGCTGAGCCTGTGTGTCCGGAGCCTGTGCTCCGCGGCGGGAGAGGCCACAGCAGTGAGAGGCCCGCGTACAGCAAAAAACAAAACAAAAAAAACGTAATTAATGGAACATTGGGCAGAGGCCTCGGAAGGGTGTTGTCTCAGTAGTTGCGGAAATATTAGCCCTAGACTTACAGCTAGTCTGATCCCACCTTACAAAGCTTAAAAGCCAGACTCAAAAAGAGTACAGTGTTTCTTAAATAACTTAACTGTGCTCTAGAACAAAGCTGAAGAATATTTGTTGCCATACAAAAATACCCAGCACTCAAAACGGTAAAATTTGCAAACGTCTGCCATTCAATGAATAATGACCATGCATACAAAAAAACAAGGGAAGTATGACTGTACAATGAATTTGATAGCAATTTGGCAATCTTTAGTAAAGCTGAAAGTACAGAAAGACCATTTGTAGCACTATAACCTGTATAGAAACTCTCACATATGTGCATGATACATGTACAAGAATGTTTATGGTGTCCTTGTTAGTAATTCATGAAATTGGAGCAACACAATGTCCATCAGCAGTGGAATGGATAAATAAATGTTTTTCTATTTACACAATGGGATACTATCTAGGAAAAATGAATGTCTGATATCTCCATATATTTGGATCTTGAAAGCAGAAAATTAAGGAAATAAGCTTTAGAAAAGTTGTATTACGGAAATTTAAAAACATATTACAACGTTATATACTCTTTATAGGTACATATATACACACTGAAAGAACAGAAACAAACTAGATTTTAAAAAGCATGACAATGGGTGCATCTGGGGACTGGGGATGGGATAATAAGAACCTTTAACTTCATCATTAATGTTTTATTTTTTACATACCACTTAAGTTTGGAAGCAATTATATTTTTTAGTAATAGATATATTTGAAATTTATGTTATGAATTGAAGTTTTGCATGTTTCATGCCAATTATTTTTGAAAAGCAACAACCCTAATAATCAGGCACATAGCAACTAGTGTAACAATTACATGATATTTTGCTCATTGCACTGAAAAATTCATAAAAATCTAACATTATTGAAATTGGCAAGGATGTAAGAAAAAGTGCACCCTCACACACTCATATACCAACAAAATAAACACATACTATGAAGAGCAACATGTTACTAATTTAGTGAAATTAAAATGCTTATTTCCTAATAGCCAGCCATTCTGCTTTTTCATACACATTAAAGAATGTTTTGCACAGGTACACTTTGGGTATATTACTATTCTGATCAAGTGTTGTCTCTATGGTGAAAAACTGGAAACTTACTTATTCATTCATAGAAGATAAATGGGTAAATATCGGTATATTTATACAATGCATTACTATACAGTGACTAATTGGAATACATTAAATTACAATGTGTACATATATATGTATCTGTGTGTGTACGTGTATGTGCATATATTTATTTCTAAAACCTTTTATGAAAGACACAAGTTGAAATAAATACCATTTGTGTAATTTCTAATGTAAAAATATGTACAACAGAATGTGCATGGATGTAGATGTATACATGTACAAAAAATAAAATGGAAAAAATCACACAGAAATTGTGAAAGGATTACCTCTTAGAAAAGATGGGGGACACGGAGTGGGATTGAAGTATTGCCAAAGGTGAATTTTTAAATATTTTATTTATTAATTCTTAAAGAATAATACACATCACTTATTCTTTTTTTTTTTTACATCTTTATTGGAGTATAATTGCTTTACAATGGTGTGTTAGTTTCTGCTTTATAACAAAGTGAATCAGTTATACATATACATATGTTCCCATATCTCTTCCCTCTTGCATCTCCCTTCCTCCCACCCTCCCTATCCCACCCCTCCAGGCGGTCACAAAGCACCAAGCTGATATCCCTGTGCTATGCAGCTGCTTCCCACTAGCTATCTACCTTACGTTTGGTACTGTATATATGTCCATGCCTCTCTCTCGCTTTGTCACAGCTTACCCTTCCCCCTCCCCATATCCTCAAGTCCATTCCCTAGTAGGTCTGTGTCTTTATTCCCTTCTTACCCCTAGGTTCTTCATGACATTTTTTTTTCTTAAATTCCATATATATGTGCTAGCATATGGTATTTGTCTTTCTCTTTCTGACATACTTCACTCTGTATGACAGACTCTAGGTCTATGCACCTCATTACAAATAGTTCAATTTCATTTCTTTTTATGGCTGAGTAATATTCCATTGTATATATGTGACACATCTTCTTTATCCATTCATCCGATGATGGACACTTAGGTTGTTTCCATCTCCGGGCTATTGTAAACAGAGCTGCAATGAACATTTTGGTACATGACTCTTTTTGAATTATGGTTTTCTCAGGGTATATGCCCAGTAGTGGGATTGCTGGGTCATATGGTAGTTCTATTTGTAGTTTTTTAAGGAACCTCCATACTGTTCTCCATTGTGGCTGTACCAATTCACATTCCCACCAGCAGTGCAGGAGGGTTCCCTTTTCTCCACACCCTCTCCAGCATTTATTGTTTCTAGATTTTTTGATGATGGCCATTCTGACTGGTGTGAGATGATATCTCATTGTAGTTTTGATTTGCATTTCCCTAATGATTAATGATGTTGAGCATTCTTTCATGTGTTTGTTGGCAGTCTGTATATCTTCTTTGGAAAAATGTCTATTTAGGTCTTCTGCCCATTTTTGGATTGGGTTGTTTGTTTTTTTGTTATTGAGCTGCATGAGCTGCTTGTAAATTTTGGACATTAATCCTTTGTCAGTTGCTTCATTTGCAAATATTTTCTCCCATTCTGAGGGTTGTCTTTTGGTCTTGTTTATGGTTTCCTTTGCTGTGCAAAAGCTTTGAAGTTTCATTAGGTCCCATTTGTTTATTTTTGTTTTTATTTCCATTTCTCTAGGAGGTGGGTCAAAAAGGATCTTGCTGTGATTTATGTCATAGAGTGTTCTGCCTATGTTTTCCTCTAAGAGTTTGATAGTTTCTGGCCTTACATTTAGGTCTTTAATCCATTTTGAGTTAATTTTTGTGTATGGTGTTAGGGAGTGATCTAATCTCATTCTTAACTATATATATGCGAACACCAGTAGTGAGTTTTAGTGAGTATGTATCTGGGAAAAATAAAACAAGAGGGCTTCCCTGGTGGCGCAGTGGGTGGGAATCTGCCTGCCAATGCAGGGGACACGGGTTAGGTCCCTGGCCCGGGAAGATTCTCACATGCCGCAGAGCAACTAAGCCTGTGTGCCACGACTACTGAGCCTGTGCTCTAGAGTCTGTACTCTGCAACAAGAGAAGCCATGACAATGAGAAGCTCGCACACCACTTGCTGCAACCAGAGAAAGCCCACGCACAGAACAAAGACCCAACACAGCCAAAAATAAAAACAAATAAATTAATTTAAAAAAATGACAAAAAGTAAAAGTTAATTCTTGACGCTGACAATAGGAGTGATTGTTCTTTAATGGTTTGTACTATTCTGTATATTTCAAATATTTTTTAAATGAGAAAAATTAAATAACAACATATTTGATAAGTATCAAATATACCAAAAGATTTCATAAGGCAAGACACTATTTTTCAAATGAGTATACCCTGTAAGTTCTACTTTACCTCAGAAAATATAGAAATCTATGTGGACTGTGTCATTTAGAGACATTTTCAATAATGAGAATGTGCTGTGGTTTGAACAATGGATGGACATTTACAGATGGAGAAGAAAAGCCATCTCAGGAATACTGAATGGAACAATCTAAAGAGATTAAAGCTAGGTTATATATTCAGAGAGCAATAAGTAGACTAATGAGAGGAGCAGACAGCCAAATCCAGATGAAGTAGAAGGATGGATTGGGCCACAGTTGGTTGGTAAGCAGTACAAAATAATAGAATATCATAGAAGCCCAGTAAGGTGTTTAATCTGCTTTAGGGAGCAATTAACAGAAAGAATGAGGGATGATAGAAAAGTGTCTCAGAAATTAGTGTTCTTGGTGGAGGATCTAGGTAAGGACTCATATGCAAGATAAACACAAAAAACAGGACCTGATGGCTAAGTGAGGGTATCAGTTTGAAGACAATGGGGGAGAGTCTGTTTAACATGGTATCTTTGACTTCAGACCTTGCCACTTGGTAAACATACAGTCTTGTTAACCTAACCAATGCCCAATCTCAACACCTTTCTTCCTTGC
The DNA here is from genome assembly GCF_003676395.1 of Aethalodelphis obliquidens. NCBI lineage: Eukaryota > Metazoa > Chordata > Mammalia > Artiodactyla > Delphinidae > Aethalodelphis > Aethalodelphis obliquidens. The sequence continues at coordinate 14,596,394 of NW_020837980.1, read as the reverse complement.
CTTTCCTAGTCTTTTTTGCAGTTGAGTGTGACCACATGTCACTGTTTTTCTGCATGAGACATAAGCAGAATGTGTTGGAAACTTCTGTGGAAAATTTTGCTTTTCTGATAAAATGGATGTTTTTTGCTGATATTGCCTCTTTCTCCTTTCTTCCTGGTCAAGTGTAAACATAATGCATATCACTGTAGCAGCTGTCTTGCAACTATAAAGAAAACACCAAAAGCATCATGAAGTATCTGGTACTGACATTATTGTGCAAACTAGGCCAGGGCTATTTACTTTTCATTATGAGAGAAAAATCAGCTCCAATTTATTTAATATATTGTGATCAAGTTTCTGATACTTACAGCTGAAAGCATTCCAAACTGCTATGCTTGTTATATAACCTAGGGGAAGTTATTTTAATGCTCTGAGTCTCAGTTTCCTCGTTACTTCATGTTTTGTGTATTGAATGAGATAATAAATATTTGGTGCTTAGCTTAATGCTTAATTTAAAACATGCTTAATAAATGGTATTACTCATTGTAGTCATTGTCAAAATAAAACAAAGTTGCTAAATAGGCAGATTTGAGGCTGATGGAGGCTGATACTCCCTATATTGTTATTGCTTAGGTATAGAGATGATCCCCAAATCAGCAGCTAGACCAAGCCTAGAAGTATGGGTGAAGTGGCTTAGCTATCAAGATTTTATGGGTGTGTTAGAAGACAAGCCAGTAAATAATTATTCATATAAATTGAAATACATTTTTGACATGTAGTCAACACTCCCATACCAATAGTGGACACATGCCCTAATATGTACTACATAGCATGGATTAATCTTACCTGGTTTGGGTTGACCCCATACACTTACCCAGAGCTACCAACTCTTGAGCAATCTATGGAATCTGTTCTTTAAGAAAAATCATTGGGCTTCCCTGGTGGCGCAGTGGTTGAGAGTCCGCCTGCCGATGCAGGGAACACGGGTTCGTGCCCTGGTCCAGGAAGATCCCACATGCCGCGGAGCGGCTAGGCCCGTGAGCCATGGCCGCTGAGCCAGTGCGTCCGGAGCCTGTGCTCCGCAACGGGAGAGGCCACAAGAGTGAGAGGCCCGCGTACCACATAAAAAAAAAAAAAAAAAAGAAGAAAGAAAAAAAAAGAAAAGAAAAATGATGTTCTATAACCACAGGTTTCTTATTTTTCCATGAGTTGTATTAGTCTGTTAGCATTAGTTAGTAATAATAATTGGATTTATGATCTGTATCTGGGTTTGGTGAAATCTGGCATGGGAGCAGGGTGGGGTGAGGCAGTGGGCATGGAGATGTGGTCTTAATGGTTAAGGAAGGTCATAGAGCTGGAATTTGCCTCTGTGACCAGTTCACTCTAAGATATCCCATCCACAAGCTGAGGTTGGGTTTTGTGGTACTGAGGTAAGGGAGTAGCAGTCTGAGACCCAGACACAATGTGTTCTGTACAACTTGACCAGTGGAAGGAGGACAAAGAATTCTACACTAGAGTCTCTAGACACTTTTGATGCATATTCTTCCCCTACTGTTGCTGTACTGTACCCTTTACCTATATTAAAGCTGTTCCATGAGTATAAACATTTTGAGTCCTGTGAGCCCTTTCAACAAACACTTAAAATTTTTAATAGGTCCTTAACACATATAGTTATATTTAAAAGATGTTATACTAAGAATTATGTCATATTTATAGTTTAGATTGCTATGGTACAGATAACATAATAAAATAATCACTCATCTAATCATCTAATCTAAGCAATACCTTTTATGGGCTCTCTTCACATTTTTAACTTTTCCAGGGATAAAAACTATACCTTGAATTTTGTGTTGATCAAAGGCTTACTTCCCTCTGGGGTTACACTACATATACATGTAACCTTAAAATGTATTATTCGTTTTGTCTTGTTTTGAACTATGATAAATGAAATCATAAAGTATGATTTATTTTCTGACTTCCTGTTTTCGGCTTAATGTTATATATTTGAGCTTCACCTATGTTGTGGTTTGCAGCTAGTTTATTCTTTTTAATATTTTATATTCCATTTTAAAAATATACCATCATTTATCCATTCTTCTGCTAATTGACATTTGGTTTATTTCCAATATTTTTTTATAAACAGTCCCACAATTAATACTCTTGTATAAAACTCATGGTTGGACAGATGCAAAAGTTTTTCCAGGTATATGCATAGAAGGGGGATTTCTGAGTTACAGGGTTTGCACATGTCCCATGTTATGAGGTCATGCCATAACCCAAAGTTGTTGTACCAACTGGAACTCTTACCAGCAATACAATGTGATTTTCCATAAGTGAGTTATTTGCTTGTAGTTAAAATAAATATTTGTAGGTTCTGAACAAAATAAGTAGTGTATTTGTAGTATATCTTGAATGAAATATTGGAAAATTCTAGGAAATCATATATTTGAGTACTTCTAGGTATGTGGTTACATTTATTTATTTGTATGGTGTAGGAATCAGTAAACTTTCAAATAAATTTGGAATATTTTAGATTAAATATTGATTTTTTTCATTTTCATGCCATTTCCCTGCCTTTTAAAAATCTTTATTGGAGTATAATTGCTTTACAATGTTGTGTTGCTTTCTGCTGTACAACAAAGTGAATCAGCTATATGTATACATATATCCCCATATCTCCTCCCTCTTGAGCCTCCCTCCACCCTTCCTATCTCACCCCTCTAGGTGGTCACAAAGCACCGAGCTGATCTCCCTGTGCTATGCAGCAGTTTCCCACTAGCCATCCATTTTACAATTGGTAGTGTATATATGTCAATGCTACTCTCTCACTTCGTCCCAGCTTACACTTCCCCCCTGAGTCCTCAAGTCCTCTCTCTATGTCTGCATCTTTATTCCTGCCCTGCCACTGACACTAGGTTCATCAGTAACTTTTTTTTTTTTCAGATTCCATATATGTGCATCAGCAAACGGTATTTGTTTTTCTCCTTCTGACTTACTTCACTCTTTATGACAGACTCTAGGTCCAACCACCTCAGTACAAATAACTCAATTTTGTTCCTTTTTATGGCGGAGTAATATTCCATTGTATATATGTCCCACATCTTCTTTATCCATTCATCTGTTGATGGGCATTTAGGTTGTTTCCATGTCGTGCCTATTGTAAATAGAGCTGCAGTGAACATTGTGGTACATGGCTCTTCTTAAATTATGGTTTTATCAGGGTATATGCCCAGTAGTGGGATTTCTGGGTTGTATGGTAGTTCTTTTAGTCTTTTAAGGAACCTCCACACTGTTCTCCATAGTGGCTGTATCAATTTACATTCCTAGCAACAGTGCAGGAGGGTTCCCTTTTCTCCACACCCTCTCCAGCATTTATTGTTTGTAGATTTTTTGATGATGGCCATTCTGACCATCATCAGATATCTCATTGTAGTTTTGATTTGCATTTCTCTAATGATTAGTGATGTTGAGTATCTTTTCATGTGTTTGTTGGCAATCTGTATGTTTACTTTGGAGAAATGTGTTTTTTTGATATTGAGCTGCATGAGGTGCTTGTAAATTTTGGAGATTAATCCTTTGTCTGTTGCTTCGTTTGCAAATATTTTCTCCCATTCTGAGGGTTGTCTTTTTGTCCAGTTTATGACCTTCTTTTCTGTGCAAAAGCTTTTAAGTTTCATTAGGTCCCATTTGTTTATTTTTGTTTTTATTTCCATTATTCTAGGAGGTGGGTCAAAAAGGATCTTGCTGTGATTTATGTCATAGAGTGTTCTGCCTATGTTTTCCTCTAAGAGTTTTATAGTGTCCGGGCTTACATTTAGGTCTTTAATCCATTTTGAGCTTATTTTTGTGGATGGTGTTAGGGAGTGTTCTAATTTCATTCTTTTACATGTAGCTGTCCTGTTTTCCCAGCACCACTTATTGAAGAGGCTGTCTTTTCTCCATCATATACTATTGCCTCCTTTATCAAAAATAAGGTGACCATATGTGCGTGGGTTTATCTCTGGGCTTTCTATCCTGTTCCATTGATCTATATTTCTGTTTTTGTGCCAGTACCATACTGTCTTGATTATTGTCGCTTTGTAGTATAGTCTGAAGTCAGGGAGCCTGATTCCTCCAGCTCCGTTCTTCTTTCTCAAGATTGCTTTGGCTATTCGGGGTCTTTGTGTTTCCATACAAATTGTGAAATTTTTTGTTCTAGTTCTGTGAAAAATGTCATTGGTAATTTGATAGGGATTGCATTGAATCTGTAGATTGCTTTGGGTAGTATAATCATTTTCACAATGTTGATTCTTCCAATCCAAGAACATGGTATATCTTTCCATCTCTTCGTATCATCTCTGCCTTTTTAAAATCAGAAAATCATACATTTTTTGCTCTATCAGGCATGATAGGAAATTGAAGACTGACAGAGACTAGTAAAGATATCTGTTTTATGCAAACTTTATACAAAGCTTTGTTATAATAACCATAATGAGTGTATTATTTTAGGGCAATTGTATGCTTGGCATAAACGTGGTTGTCTGATAAGCCACATCTCATGACTTAAAGATGCATTATTGTTCTCTATCAATCAACCAGAATCTGCATGAATGCCAACTCTGAAAAGTTATGATTTAGTAATAAATACCAGATACAGCGTCAGGAAAATTAAACAATTTTCCTGTTTACATTTGGGATTTTGCCAGTTCCCACATGTAATCCTGGGAAAATCAGGTGACCTTTCTGACCATCAGCTCCTTCAGCTGTAAATTGCTAATCTTCACTGTGTTGCTCTAATGGCTAAGCAAAAGAGTATGTAAGAAAGTTTTTCATAAACTCCAGAGCTGAGACCTCTAATTGTCAGGTACTCAGTTCACTATTTTTATTTTAAGTCAGGGTTCATTGGTGTAAGCACTATAAGATAATTTACCTAGCAGAAAAAATTATTTATAAAGGTATTGGAAAACCCTAAGTATCATTGGAAAGCGTCAAGAACAACCTGGAGAAAACACAAAATCATGTAGCAGAATTGGCTCAGTGATGATGCCATTTCCTCCCCTTCTGTACCCCCGATGCCCACATGTACATCTTTGACACCATGGGTATCAGAGAGTGGATGCTGCTACTAACACTGCCAATATCTTCCCCTGGGAAAATAGATATAGCTGCTGCCACTCCTGTAGGAATCCCCACTTTTTTGCATCACTAGCTTCTGAATAAATATCTAAGATGACTTTGGGGATTGGCAAATTTCATATCAGGTGCTTGCATCATAGTCACAAGGGAGGATATAAACATAAGTAGAATATTTGGAATAATAACTTCAATTAATGAAAGTTAGGTTAGAGGCTGGGTGGGCAAAAATAATGAGTAATGTCCATATATTTTTGTAATCCATCCAAAGATGTTGGTAAAACAAAGGTGCAGGAAAGTTAAGTGACATATCTAAAGTCACAGAAGTATTATGGGGCAGACACACAAATTGAAACCTGCATGTGCCTTGACTTCAAAGAACACAACCATCAAACTATCCTAAATCATTTAAATAAAAGTAAGTCTGCTATGCTCAGGTTTTATTTTATTTTATGTTTCCTTAATACTTGGGGACCAAAGAATAAATTGGATCTCTTATAACTTTACTGATGCCCTGGAATAGTTAATGATAAAACTGTTTAAAAAAAATGGTGTTCTGCCTGGTTCAGTATGGGTGAAGGCTCTCTATGTTTTAAACTGTGCACTATGTTCATTGACCTCTTTCCAAATATAAAGTGATGCATAAATTCTTTTTTTTTTTTTTTTTTGCGATACGCGGACCTCTCACTGTTGTGGTCTCTCCCGTTGCGGAGCACAGGCTCCAGAGGCGCAGGCTCAGCGGCCGTGGCTCACGGGCCCAGCTGCTCTGCGGCATGTGGGATCTTCCCGGACAGGGGCATGAACCCGTGTTCCCTGCATCGGCAGGCAGACTCTCAACCACTGCGTCACCAGGGAAGCCCATAAATTCTTAATGATAACAACAGTGACCCAAGCTACTGTTGTCTAATGGCTTTCAGCTTTAAATGTTGATGATAGAATTTCATTTCCTGAGAGCCTAGTGCTTACCCCATGGAAACTTCTATCACAATCAGTACTAATTTGCAGTCTAAACAGAAAGGCCAAGATTTGACTAAAGAGGCTAAATTCCCTTCCTTTCATGACTATTCCTACTAGCTTTGTATTACAAGCAAATTTTGAATATAGTCATCCTGCACAAATTCATATTTAAGCCTGAGATAAAGCATGAAAGATCCAATTTACACTGAGGGGAATGTGTAATGTGGGAATGAGCTCATGGGTAAGAAGAAGAGAACCTAGTTTTGAGTACCAGGGCTGTTCCTTTTTCTTGTTTTGTAATCTTAGGCAAGTCACCTAAATTTTGTGACCCTCAGTTACTTTATCTGGACAATGGGGATAACAATACCTATTGCAAAATGTGTAATATCTCAAAGAAAATGAATATGAAACCATTGTGCTAAGATGCTCTTCAGATGTAGGTTATTATATTTAACTTCTATCATTAACTGATTTGCAACACAATTTGGTAGCCAGGACCTACAAAGGTTACAAAAAATTGAAGGAAATTAGTGAAACCTGTTTCAACTCATTTACTGAGTACAACTGACAAATAAAATTGTGAGATATGTAGTGAGTTCCCTGGTGGCCTAGTGGTTAGGGTTTGGCACTTTCACTGTGGAGGCCTGGGTTTGATCGCTGGTTGGGGAACCATCACACATGCTGCACAGCATGGCCAAAACACACGCATACAAAAAAACTGTGAGATATTTAAAGTGTACGTCATGTTGCTTTGATATATGTATACATTGTGAAATGATTCCTCCCATCTAATTAATTAGCACATTCATTACCTCACATATATTTATTTATTTATATATTTACATTTTTTTGTGTGAGAACAATATTAGTCTTTATTTGGGGGAAATGCTGTGATTCTTCTTGGCTCTTATTTAGTAGAAATTTATTTTTAACAAACTGTAAGTGATAGTTGGGCTGCTACCACTGAAGGGAGAGTGCTGCCCTTACTAGTAAGTAGAGTTCCAAAACTGGTTTATGGTTTTGGCATTGCCTAGAATACAGTTCTTAAATTTATCTGCATAGCCTATCAATTTCACCTGAAATTATATCTGAAATCATTTATTTTCTCCATCTTGTCTCCTTGCTTTTCCTCTCAATGCATTCCTTAGTCATCCACCTTTGAAGTCTTTTAAAAAACAATCCCATCATGTTTCTTACCCTGACTTAAAATTATTCAGTGGTTTCTCATTTAAAATGAATCTGACACCTGCCTCTTTCCACATTTTCATCTCATGTCATTCTCCTCTCTCTGACGTCAACCATAAAGGCTTTCTTTCATATCTTCGATTTGTTGGTCATCTCTTCACTGCCTCCAAGACTTTTGCCAGTGCTTACTCCTCTGAAATAATTTTGCCCTTTTTTCACAGAGTTAACACCTCAAACTTAAGGATTCAAGATACATGTCAGCTCTTTAGAAAAGCCTTTCTTGACAATCCTAACTCCCTCCCCATTTTAATTAAATTATTTTACTTGCTTTTGCTCTAGCTTCCTCCCAAAATGAGAGCTGCATGAAGGCAGAGGCCATGTCTATCAAGATCACCAAAACATCTCATACTGTTAGCAGAAGACCTGGCACATGTTACCTGCTCAATCTATGTTTATGGATGAATGAACAGACGGTTACCTGACTCACTAGCTGTCTGAATGGATGATGTACTAAAACCTTGCCCCTCCCACACTAAAATGAAATAAATAAATCCTTGTCAATTACGATATCTATATTGTTCCTGGGAGTCTGCATGTAAATTAGAATTTTATTTTAAAGGCATGATTTCCCATTAGAATTTCATGAATTATTTATCATTTATTTTAAGTGATTTGGGTAAGCATCTGTTATTAACAATCAAAAAGTATCTATCTTCAGATTCTTGATAAAAGATTTAATAGCATCTGGGAATCAGGAGGTTTGATGAACATTGATTTCATCTCATATATCCCACCTCTCAATTCACAGCCTAGACTCCTCTCTATGATACCTGAACCATTGTTTTGTCATGCACAATTCCATGACAAAGAATTCACTATTTCCTAAGTCCTTGCATTCCATTTTTTTTTTTTTTTTTTTGCCTCTCACTGTTGTGGCCTCTCCCGCTGCGGAGCACAGGCTCTGGATGCGCAGGCTCAGCGGCCATGGCTCACGGACCTAGCTGCTCCGCAGCATGTGGGATCTTCCTGAACCGGGGGCACGAAACCATGTCCCCTGCATCGGCAGGCGGACTCTCAACCACTGCGCCACCAGGGAAGCCCTGCATTCCATTTTTGAACAGCTCTGACTGCTGGAAACTTATTCTGTTTATCGAAGCCCAAACCTCACTTCTTTCCATCAATTTCTTGCAATTCTATAATTTTTAGCCATAGAAATTAGGCTGATCTGTTTGATGTATGAAACCTTCACATATCTGAAGATGGACACGTTGAATCCTTCTTAATCCCTTCTTCTAGCTAAACACTATGTTTTCCTTTTGCTATTAACTTCCAAATAAATATAGAAAATACGTTTAAAGAAACATTTTTCTATATATCTGTAAAGAATCAGAGTGAATATGACTTCCAATGAATTTATGATTTAAATTCATGATTATGATTAAATGGGAATCATACATTGCAAGTAAATATTGGAAACTTCAATCTATAGTCTTAAAATTTTATTATGTGTTATTTTGTTTGCTTTTACCAAGTTTCCATATTTTTTGTCAAAGTTAGGCAGTTCTTTGAAGTAGACTTAGTATAAGATCAAATTATGTAAGTTTTTGTTTATAGATCATTTCCATATAAACTATAACTGCAGTCATCTCTTCCTCATGGATATCTGAATATAATTCACCCCTTTTTTTCCTATCTCATCTCTTCCCATATATATGCACATATATACGTATTCACTATATGCACTTTATAAACTTTGGTTTGCTGTATGTAACATACTTCATTTGCCTATTTGTGGTTTACAAATGTTAGTATTCTGCACATGAAACTTGAGGAAGAAAAGGAGGAAAAATAACTTTCAAGATTCTGCCACTATAGTAACAAAATTATCTCTTTGCTATTTACTTGTTTTAATAAATTTAGCCAAGATAATCCAAATATTAATTGTGAATTTTTGATAACATCATAGTAAAACAAAAAGCTAGAAAGTTTATATAAACAGTTTTATAATTTTACTGATTTTAAAGTATTATCTTTGTAAAATATTAGAAACTGTGGAATCTAGTATGTGTGTCCATGTAATATTTCATCTGTGTTACGAATGGTGATTCTATAAAGACAACAGAACAAAGAAATGGAAAGATATCCCATGCTCTTGGATTGCAAGGATTAGTATTGTTAAAATGGCCTTACTACCCAAAGCAGTCTACAGATTTAATGTAATCCCAGGATATTTTTCATAGAACTGGAACAAATAATCCTAAAATTCATATGGAACCACAAGACCCTGAATTGCCAAAGCAATCTTGAGGAAAAAGATCAAAGCTGGAGGTATAACCATCCCAGACTTCAGACTATACTACAAAGCTACGGTAATTGAAACAGCATGGTCCTGACACAAAAACAGACACATAGATCAATGGAACAGAATAGAGAGCCCAGAAATAAAACCATGGACCTATGCTCAATTAATCTATGACAAGGGAGGGAAGAATATACAATGAAGAAAAGACAGCCTCTTCAATAACTGGTGCTGGGAAAACTGGACAGATACATATGAAATAATGAGATTAGAACATTTCATCACACCATAAATAAAAATAAACTCAAAATGGCTTAAGAACCAGTAACAATAGAAAGCATAAAACTCCTAGAAGAGAACACAGGCAGAGCACACTTTGACATAAATCATAGCAATATTTTTTTGGATCTGTCTCCTAAGCTAAAAGAAATAAAAGCAAAAATAAACAAATGGAACCTAATTAAACTTAAAAGCTTTTGCAAAGCAAAGGAAAACACCTATGGAATGAAATGACAACCTGCAGAATGGAAGAAAATATGTGACAAACAAGAGGTTAATATCCAAAATATATAAGCAGTACATACAATGCAATACCAAAAAAACAAACAACCCAATCAAACAAAGGGTAGAAGACCTGAATACACATTCTTCCACAGAAGACATACAGATGACTAACAGGCACATGAAAAGATGCTCCTAAATGTCTATCAACAGATGAATGGATAAAGAAAATGAAGTATATATACACAATGGAATATTACTCAGCTATAAAAAAGAATGGAATAATGCCATTTGCAGCAACATGGATGGACATAGAGCTTATCACACTAGGTCAGACAGAGAAAGACAAATATCATATGATGGCACTTATATGTGGAATATGAAAAAATGATACAAATGAACTTCTTTACAAAACAAAAACAGACTCAGAGAAAACAACCTTTAGTAGCCAAAGGGTAAGACAAATAATCTAAGATATCACTTATATGTGGAATCTGAAAAATAATACAAATGAATTTATATGCAAAACATAAACAGACTCACAAACATAGAAAACAAATTTGTGGTTACGGAAAGGGAGAAGAAAGCAGAAGCGACAAATTAGGGGTATGGGATTAACAGATACAAACTACTATGTATAAAATAGATAAGCAGCAAGGATATATTGTATAGCACAGAGAATTATAGCCATTATCTTATAATAATTTACAATGGATTATAATCTGAAAAATACTGAATCACTATGGTATACACCTGAAAATAATATAATGTTGTAAATCAACTATATCTCAATACAAAAAAACAACAGAAATATGCTGTAAATAAAAACACAGAAACCAGGAGCTACACATATGCTTGTTGAGAGTTTTAAAAAAACAAGTTTTTTCCTCATTTACTATTAATATCTTTCCAAAAATATAATCATTGGGAAAACTATCAATAGTGAAAGAGGAACTGACCAAATCTATGTGAATGAAACAAATTTGAAAACAAATGAATTAAACACTCTTTGTTATGGTACTTGAGCTTAGGCCTCTTTCTGGTTTTTAGAATAGAGGATAGTAACTATAAAATTCATATCTGCATAACTATAAATGAGCTAGATTCTACTAACTTAAAAAGAGTTGACTCTAGCATTCTTGACCCTATCTACTTTTACAAATTCTTTTCTGAGTCTTACTTTGCTACACTGATTGGATTAAGAATGGACACATAACCCAAACTGAGCAATGGTATTTTTGCTGATGTTTTTAAGAAAGAAACTATTTTCTCCTTGGGATAGCTGGAGCTGCAGGTAAGCCATCAATACCACAACATGGGGAGAGTCTACCTTAAAATCAAGCCAACAGACTGAAAAGCATCACTCAAAGATGACAGATGAAAGAATAAGTAACCCAATGACATTATTTGAACTATTAGATCTTAAAGCTCTTTAATTTATCAGATAAAGAGACCAATACACTTGTTTTCATATATCTGCTGATATGTGTTTGCTTTTAGTCACTTGCACTGAAATAGTCCTGACTTTTACACATGTTATATTTAGTGCATATTTCAACTCCTCATATAAAATGGAATAAAAAGACTAGGAGCCTTTCTGCTGCCTTTGGGTTTCATTTTGGAGAGCTATGGTATAGCTATACCTATGGGTATAGCACTCCAAATGCTTACAACTGTCATTTATACAAAGAAAATATATTCATTTAAAAAATTATGTAACCAAATATCAGTGCATGTCCTCTCATATTCTGAGATTTAAATTAAAATGGCTAGATGTCTCTGTTCAATATCTTCTGAGAGTGCCATGTCTCTCCCAAGAACCTACCAATCTATGTTCTCAAGGTCTCTATTTTTTCTGTTAATCTGTTAGCCTCCCTTATCTCACTTTAAATGATTCTTGTTTCATTTACGCCTACTCCGACGTGTAACTCAGGCTTTTATTTTAATTTCAGTCAGCCCTCTCAAACAAGGTGCATATACGTAACAAGCTTTTAATGGTGTGGAGTGACAAAATGTGGTCTGCACTGCAGCCAGGAAATTATCACCTGTCACCTTTTCCCAATATGTTAGAACTTTCTAACATACTGTCCAGATTTTGCTTTTGTTCTTGCTTTTTCATTTCTTTTCTTTCTCTCTCTCTTTTTTGCTCTCTGCCTTTCCTAATTCCTATTCATTTCATCTGCAGGGTAGTTTGACTTCCTTTTTTTCCTCTATTCCCAACTCTGTTCCAAAAGCTTCACCTTCCTTAAATCACTATTGGGCTGTTTGTCCAAATAAATGCCTCCCTCCTGAACTCTCAAAGTAACTTTTTTGCCCTCTTCTTACATTTTAAAAGGATGCTCAAATTATAAACGTGTAGCTTTTCTTTCACTCTGCACATAACCTAGCTCTCATTTCTCATACCAAGTAAGCATTTTAAACAAAGTGGTTCAGGAGAGAAAGGTGATCTCTGCTAACTAATAAAACGAAGAGATGTCATACCAATGTAAGTTCCTTGCAAGTAGCCATTCAGATGAAATTTCATCCCGGGCAACCAACTGACATATGGTGGTAAGAGGGACACAAGTCTAGTCAAAATTTGAGTCATGTCCCAATTCTCTTATAACAAAGAACAGTAATTTGAAAGTTCATTGATTAATATGTAAACAGGAAACTTGTTTTGGAAGAGAATAAATTCAGCTGTTGACAGAATGGAAATCTTGCTCTATCTTCCTTGGCTGTTTATTGGAAAACCAGACTGCCTTTCATTGAAAATTTGTCCTGAATGAATAATATGGGGAATTAAGCAGATCTCTCAATTGGCTGATTCTTAGTACTATGATTCCAGAACCAAAACTGAGTTCACTTTGAAACACATTAAACATAGTGCTTCAGTAATGTTTTCAGGTGATATCTGTAAATGTATGCCAGCGGGATTTGTTCTGAGAGTAACAAACCCACTCATGGGTGAGACAGTATTGTCAAGGATTTGTAACAACCTTGTGTCGCTGCTTCTGTAACACACACTACTTTCACTATGAACTGAACATAATGCCAATGTGTTTCCTTTTCCGACCTTGAGAGAACAGGGAGATAGTATTCGGAAGATGTTCTGAATTCTGTGAGATGTGAATCTGTGCTAACTATGACCTCCCTGGGATTTACTCACACAGAATATTACCCCTTTCCAATTGTTGTCTCTGAGCTGAGTTGCTTTGTTTAAGTTTTTTATTTTACGGACTAGCTATAAAGTCTGTTAGAAGTACCACTGAGCTATTTAAACCTTGCAGAACAGTGGCTAGAAAATGATTTGATTGCATAAGTCTGCAGGAATCTCTTTTATTAAACCAAGGAAAAATGAAAGGAATTGTCCCAACCTTGAATGACATCCTATGGTAATAATCACATAAGAAGAAATTTCCTTCAAGTTTAAAACCAAACAGGTGGAAGCTGTCAGGACACACTAGCAAAGAATCTGAGAAGCTAATTCCAGCTCAATCTTTTCTATTAATGTCCCTTTGCCCACACAATCTTATTTCTGCCTGATCCACTGTTGTGTAAGGTACTGAACACAGCTGTGGATCAATGAAGTCATTTACAGATCCCCCTCGTGGGTAAGATAAATGATGGATTAATCTAAGTTCCCTGGGGCCTTTGTTTTTGGAACATATCCTAATGGTAACTGAAATCCCTTACTGGAGCTCCTTAAATTGTTGGCTTCTCTTTTCCTCCTTCCTAAATTTAAGGGTTTTTTTGTTGTTTTTGTCGTTGTTAACATTCTGTTATTGCTTCCAAGTTACTCCAATTCTATAAGAGCTGTCTATGAACATTGGTTTCTATGCCTAGCCATGGATCTTTCCTACCACAATGCAAAAGGCACATTCTTTTATCACATAGGTGCCAAATGCTAAAATAATCCCACAAGTCATTTATCTTTCAGAACTATGGAAGGCACAACTCAATTCCAGCACTTGATGTCATTAATATTGATGCTGAACACCAGGACAGAAGTAAACAAAGGACAGAAAAACTTGAGAGAAAATTCGCGCTAATTTTTTTCTGAACTTTGGGGTAGTCATGATAAAGATGAAATTAAACTAATAAAGTATGAGCACTAGGAGAATGGGCATTTCTCCTCAATCTGACATAATCAATGAATCATTATTTTGGTGCTGGTGGCACCAGGATTAAGTGACATTGGATTAAGTGTTTTATGTGTATTATCTTATTCAATGCTCAAAAGAATTTTAGAATATAGGAGTCCCCATTTTATAGATGAGGAACTGTGGCTAAAAAACAAATTTCTCCAAAGTCTCACAGTCAATAAAGAATTGAATTGCTGCTGGATTGACCATGGAAGATAACAACTAATGAACTTGGAGAAATAACATTTGAAACATATGCACCATCTATGCTCAACACAAAAGTATTTTCTCTCATTTTTTATGCATACAAGAATATAGGAAATTGTTTATCCTCTAAGTGCATCTTAGAAGATACCTTATTTGATGCCTCTCTAATTCACTAAGAACTGAATCTAACAGAATGACGATATGCTACAGGAGTAAATAAGGGAGAGGTTCCTGGGAGTAGTATAGCATCTCAAAATGGATAACCAGAACAATCTTGACAATCTGGGATGTATTTTTCTAGTAGTGACTATCTTTCAAAATGTTAGTATCTAGTGAACTCTTTTGGTCATGCTTTTCATTTGTTATACAGAAGGTCATTTTGCCAGAAAAACCTTCAGGAATAGCACCTCTCTCTCTCACCAACATATTTTTAGAAAATTCTTACTCCCTAGTCATGATGTCTATGACTTTGAAACAATTTAATGAATTACTATATGGCTCAATCCTTGAGGTTTTCATACTGACCTAGAACATACAATTCTGTGAAATACTAGGTATATCTTTTAAAGATTTGGTGATCTTTAATGCAGCATTCATTGGATATATAGCCTATGATGATCACTTTTTCGTCTTTGTGGTGCTTACAAAGACACTGATTATTTAGAACCCAATCACTTTAGTGATTGTGTTTTATTGCTCTTCATTGTTACAATTAAATGAATAGATATATAAGCACTGAAATCTCAGTAAAAGAGAAATAAGATTTTTCCCACTGCATTGTTTGTATGTGTTTGCGCAGTTCTCCTTGGTGATGAAACTACACAGTTGAGCTCTTTGAATTGGAAACAAGATCTGAATTTTTGGTGAGTTATCATAGTTGGAGTAGGGAAAATGTTTGATTTTTAAAAATTATGTTGATGGCAGGAAAATAAGATGGTTGGAAATAAGTTGACATTTGAATACATTTAAGTATTTGATGCATTCTGCTGTATTAAAACATCAATAAAGTCCTTATGCTTCACTCTACACTACATATTTTCATGTCTTGCAAAAAATCTTTGAAAATTTAGGAGGGTCAAAATTAATTACGATTATTATTGTCATAATCTGTATTGAATAATGTAAACCAACTAGATTCAAAATATGGGACTATGGCTAGGGAAATGTATAATAGTAATAAAACAGTATTATACTAGAAAATATTTGGAAAATTACAAAGAAATTTTAATTTTGCACTCTACACTAATCATAATACAATAGTTGATAAGGATAATCAAAATTCCTTACATATCTCTGAAAAAAAAGAAGTTTCATAAAAATTTGCCCTCCTCTCATATTCTATTTAAAGTTATATTTTTCAGGAAATAAAGACAAGTTTAATATTCAGAAAGATCTGAATGATGTCTAAAGAACTCATCCAATTCTTAGGTGTAAAGAATAATCTTATGCTTACAGTTTTTAATTCCAAGATTACCTTCTCATATTTATTTAATTAATTTAATTACATGGAATATTAATTTTAAGCTAAATTCTCTCAGCCACATTGTCCTATGCATTCCGAGAGGATAAAAGCAAATATCTGTCTTGGATATTTGGTTAACTGAAATAAGATTGCATCTGGTGTCAGAATTATTCACTTTCTTGCCAAAGCTTCCATTTTTCCTTTGATTGGTAGGCCTGACCTTGGGCTGTGGCTTTGAGACACACCTAGACTGAAATATAACTTGCTTAGGCACTATTTTATCAGGGTTCCGCTCACATTGTAAATTTATTCTGCACAGTTTAGTTCTATCTGGTTTAGGTACTCCTAGTAATATTGACAAGAATTATTTTTTATTGGAAATTTTAGGAAGAAAACAAAAGGATTATTTGACAATGGTGGAATCCATAATAAGAAAACAATTTACCAGTAGTAAAAAATATTCACTTGAGCATTATCGATTTTGTGTGTGTGTGTGTGTGACTCTCTGTGGATATATTATGTTATGCACACACATAGGTATAGAAATAGGGTATTAACTTCCAATCTTTGTCTTTAAGGAACTGGCGTGAACTTTGCTCCAAAGTGGGCATAGATGGTACTCATGTCATGATCCTGCACAGATCCTTATTTTCTGTCCTCCTTGGTTCTGCAATGCATGCTCACACTTTTCTCCTTTAATATTGATCCACACTCTACAGAAATATGAGAGAGAGAGGTCACTCCCCTGTGTAAAAAGAGGTCCTATGGCTAACGCAGAAAATTCTTAGTATCTGTTCGCTGCTGATCAAAGTTTGGATTTAAATTTTTCACTATATGGGCTTCCCTGGTGGCGCAGTGGTTGAGAATCCGCTTGCCAATGCAGGGGACGTGGGTTCGTGCCCCAGTCCGGGAGGATCACATGTGCCGTGGAGCGGCTGGGCCCGTGGGCCGTGGCCGCTGGGCCTGCTCGTCAGGAGCCTGTGCTCCGCAACGGGAGAGGCCAGAGGCCCACATACGGCAAAAAAAAAAAAAAAAAAAAAAAAAAATTTCACTATATATGTATTGAACTGTTACATCTATTAGTGTTTTAGCATTTCTATTTATTACTACATAAAGCCCTGGAGTCTGTGAAAGATGTGTCTTCTAATGCTGTGGCTTCTCAAACACTAAGCACTACAAACCACCTGGTAATATTGCTAACATGTAGATTGTGATTCAGGAGGTCCGGGATTGATCCTAAAAGTCTGCATTTCTAACAAAGAGATGTCAGTGCTGCTGGTCCTGGTATACATTCTGGGTAGCAAGATCATATGCACCCTCAGCACAGCTCTTTGCTGCTGTTACCAGAGAGTATATTTTCTCTGTGCTTCCTGTGGTAAGTGAGCAAATATGTGTTTGTGTTCCTGTGTGTGTGAGAGAGGGATGCAAGCAAGAAAATGATAGTTTACCCTGGTTTATGACTTCCGAAAAAAGTGCTAGCATAAAATACTTTGACTTATTATTCAAAACTTCATTTACCCATGAACCAATTTCTTTGGCTAAAGCAGACTGGGGTATTACTATTCAGCCATGTAATGCTACACATATATTTTCATTTATTCATTTACTGGACAATCATTCATTATGTACTATATTACAGAAAATGTATTAGGCAGTAGCTGTAGAGTGGTGAGTGAGACTTGATCCCTCCATTCAAGGAACTCACGTCTAAGCGGAAGACACAGACATAGTGAAGGAAATGGGAATACTGAATTAAATACAAAACACTGTATTAGCACAGAGGAAAAGGTAAAACCTGCATCTATGTGTTTCAGGTAAGTTTCACACAGGATGTGACATTATTCTGAGACTTGATGATTGAGGAAGAATATTCAGACAGCAGAACATTAAGAAAGGGGATTCCTCGCAGAGGTAATAACACTTGCAAAGGCAAAGCGACACCAAAATGCATGCTGTACTCAAAGAATCACAGGCTGTTCAGGATGACTGTGGGGAGGTGGCAAAAGATAAGGCTGCAAAAGTAGGCACAATGTCACATCATGAATGGCCTTTGTCCTAAAGATGGATTTTATCTCATACGCAATGTAGTAATGTTGAGTGATACATTTTAGAAAATAATTGCAGTAGCAATGTAAAATGCTTAATGGCATAAGGGCAAGTTTGGAGGATATCAAATTAATACCAGTGAAAATCAATGGATGCTGAACTGAGGTGGTATAAGTGAGGATAGCGAATGATATTCTAGGGTAGAAATAACAGGACTTTGCAGCAAACTGGACACTGGAGTAAAACTGAGGAGAGAGATGGTTTCCAAATTTTAAATCTGGTTAATTAAGTGGGATTAATGGCATTTGTTAAAGAACCTATTTTGGAAGTAGTGATAAGGAGTTTAGTTTTTATTTTGTTGAGTTTGAGTGTTTTGTAGGAAAATCAGACAGCAGTGTAGCAGGCAGTTGAAAATACTCAGCTTAAACAAAGTACATATAGAATATGGAAGTTGGTTCTTTCTATACACCTTGATCACCTTTTATGTTTTTATAAGTCAAAAATATTGCTTTGGTGAATGACACAGCTGGCCAATCTACAATGTCAACATTAATAATTATTCTGAGTTGCTTTGCAGTTTGAAGAGACCAAAGACACAAGATTACAATAGTTCTTTTCATGACATTATATAACAAACAGCAAGAGTGGTTAGCTATTTTAGAGCAGTACTACCAGTAATTTAAGCTAAAAGCATTTTCTGATGCTTTGGATGTATGTACGTATTTTGAATGCTACTTAAAAATGAACTACTTTTTCGTTATAGAACAACGAAATTAGACCTGACATTTTTGAAGAAGACATTCTATATTGCCTTTATTGATAATTAATACTCTCTCTAAATATTACTAAACTTGTATTTCAGATCAAAGATTTACATCAGTTCATAGTATCAGGAAGTTTAGAGAATATTAATATACAGCATTACTTGATCATATATAAATTGATGAGAATAAGCATGATCCCAGCTAACAAATGCCCGAGTGGAATGAAAACTCCTAACAATTCTCCTCCTTGACTTATTTCTGGCAGTCAAAGAGGAAGTTGGCTCCTCAGATAGTAAATAATTGGTTTATATGTACTAGATATACTACTTGTACAAGAGCTTCTGATAAAGTGTGACTCTTAAGGTGATTCCATTTAAAACTGAAAGGAAACTGAAAATGGGAATGGTTGCAGGTAAGATTTAAGATCTGGGGACAAAACACAAGGATTCCTACACTAGTGAGCTGGTAGCCCATTTGCAGTCATCATGCAAAGCAAAGAGTTATTATAGCTAGTGCTTATTTTTATCTACATACACATCAAACTGATTAGATGAGGTTTACATTTGTTCTACTTCTTTGTTTCCATCTGACTATCATTTACTCTCAAGACTAAATAAGAAATTTATTGAACTGTAACATCAAATACTTATTAGTAAACTGCTAGTTATTATGTATTTATATTTATATATTTACACATATCTTACCTAAATCTGCAACCAAAGCCTCTAGTAACTTTGTATAACTCTGCACCATTAATTTCTTCAGAGTGACATTCTGATGTGAGCTGAACAGATGGAATTGCAGGATTGTTCTAGCAAATTTATCATAAAAAATGCATCCGACACCTGTGTAATTTGCCTAATCATTTTCCTAATAAGCTCCCACCATTAATTATGCACGATTTCCACAATGCAATCAAGATAAAAGTAAATCTGATGACTTAATACCCTTCAAAATAATTGGTTCACCCAACACAAGGCCTCCTTTGCTTTCCATAGCCCTTTTAGTTAATTAGGGAAAGGGTGCACCCTGTTGGAGTCAGCAGAACGGAGGCTGATCGCTTGGTGGGAGGTATACCTGCTGGGTTTTTGGGCAGGAGTCAAGGATATTAACTCGTGAAAGAAAAGAAGAGCATTTTGCCCCTTCCTCTTCTTTCCTTCCCTTCCCCCACCCCCCAGCCCACAACTTCCCTGTCTCCCCCCCACCCCTCCCCAGGAGCAAACAGATGCGATTAGTGTTCTTCAGCCATCAGAAAACTGACTGCAGGACTCTGCAGGTCTAATGAGAATCAACTTTTCCGAGGCTGCTGTCTTGCGGTGCAGTCCACCTGTCACATCATTAGGTGCAGCGTGTGCCTTGAATTCACTTTGCTAAATGAGATTTACAGGCCCCAGTGAAACCCATCCTGCAGCATCCCTGCTTCAATTAGCTAAAGATTAATTGTCTGAGAAAGGGAATGAAAGTTTTACTTCAACTGACCTGAAAAAAAAAGGTAAAAAAAATGTATGGTTCAGGTATTCCACATAGGCCTGAGGCAGTGTGGAAAAACGTGATAATTTAAAGGTGCTGCAAATTTCCTACACCTCGCCTGGATGAATGAAATTAACTAGCACTAAAAGCTGTCAAATTAAAGGTTGACTTCCAGATATTAGCACCTTAAATGTCACCGAATATTCTCTCTTTCTTTCTTTTTTCTTTTTCCTTTTTTTTTTGGCAAACATTCACATCAGCACACCTGCACATGCACACAAACATTTTCTTACTGCTGTTCCTGCTAACTGCTTGTTCGTGCCCAGCCTGGAGTTACTTGCTATAAATCTTGGATGTAACCATGGCTACAGAACAACTGGCAATTACAAAATTTCTTCCATTTTAATGTTACACTAATTATGTTTGAATATGTTTTAATGGAGATGAAGAGTTGGAGGTGAGAAAAGCTTCTGGAAGAAGGGCAGAAGGGGGGAACTCTGCTCCCATCTGCCACGCATTCCCTGTGCTAGTCAGACACGCAGCCTGCAAGTGGAGGTATATCGCTCATAGCTCGAATTTCTTAATTTCTAAATCTGAATGCAAATTATGGAACTTAAAAACTTTAACATTCTGAGGAATGGCCTAAAATAAATAGACAATTTAATTATTTTTTTAGCATTCTGGAATATGCAATGCTTTATTAGGATTTGAATAGGAAATACGAAAATTTCTATTTTTAGCTAAAATTTATTTTTAACTAATAAATAAGAAAACAATTTAGCACTCCTAATTTTTAACATAAGGACAGGCACTGGTAACTTCATCTGGCTAGAATGTCAGATACAGCATAGTGCATAAGAGGGAAGAGCGGACATCCCTCTTACTTGGGGGCAGAGGTTAATCAGCGGGCTCTCATTCTTCAGTCTACTTTTAACATATTTCAGCTGATCATAATTTGTCCCAATTTAAATTTGCAGGTTATAGCATGTGGTTTTAACTTAAAAAAATTCACAAAATACAAACATGCCTGGGGAAAATCTTTAGCAAGACAGCACAGAAATAAGATAATACTAAATATTTTAGCACAAGGGAACAGTAAGAAAATAGAAGAACTAACATGCTTTTTTACTTTGAATATGAATTCCCTGTCA
This sequence comes from Aethalodelphis obliquidens, assembly GCF_003676395.1. Classification (NCBI taxonomy): domain Eukaryota; kingdom Metazoa; phylum Chordata; class Mammalia; order Artiodactyla; family Delphinidae; genus Aethalodelphis; species Aethalodelphis obliquidens. The sequence goes on along the minus strand of NW_020837980.1, from coordinate 14,575,137 downwards.
CCACATTAAGAGATTAAAAAAAAGGCAAGAAGAAGAAAATGATGGTCTGATCAAATCCAAAAAAAATCTTGAATGAATTGTTTTATGAATATCACAGTCTACTGGAAATATGCATTTGAATTCACTATCATTAAAAATGACTCTCATATTAAGAGTATATTTTCCTATGAGTTATTAACTAAAAATACTATGAAGGATGATGATTTGAAAGTCATCTAAAAACATTGTTTCTTTTCTATTTTAAATTGTATGTTTACATTTCATATGTGTATATTTTATTAGTACAGTTACACATATGTACTTGCAAATATATATGTATATATATTTAAATACGCATTTTTAAGTTTAATTTTAAATTTAATTATTTTCCTTAATTGTGTACATATCCACAAAGTTCAAAGACTCTTATTCTAGGATTCTACTCCTAATTTTATAAAATTAGAACAAAAGCTGGAAAAATTATGTACGTGGCTACCTTGGGTCATAATAGTCTCATGGCTAGAAGTTTTTCTGTGCCTATGGATCTTTGATAGTTGAGGGTTCTCCCCACCTTAAACCCAATAGGTAAGACCTAATCAAATAGGAAGAGACATAGAAATACTTCTCAGAGCAAAAACTTTCTCTTTGTTCTCTTTTTACGTTAATAGAATGATATGCTATGTTCTTAAAATAACTCTTTGCAAAAGGATGCTTCATACTGGTTACCATTTTGACAGCTATCTGCATGTTTACTTAGTTTAGCCATTAGAACTGTGATTTAAAAAGAAAGGTATAACAGTCTTTGTATTCCCTTCTACTTCTCTAAATGCCCACATAATAACCAACCTGCATCAAACATTTACTACATTCCAGCCTCTGTTCTAAATACTTTTGCAAGTATTACCTCATTTAATCCTTACCATAATCTTATAAATTAAGTTTTATTATTTTTCCACTTTTACTGATGAGTAAAATTGTGTTACAGATATGAAGTAACTTGCTCAAGGGCACCAGAGTAAAAGTAAGAGTAGGATTCAAACTACATTTTACAGCCTATATTCCACTCTGGCATGACAAACCTCACATCTATTAATTATTGTTTAAAATTGATACCCTGCCTGTTTCCATGGGGATTAGAAAAAGTGATAAAACTAAAATGATTTATATTTTATAGATTTAGGTCTAAACCAATGACTGTATATGAGTGTGCATGTGTTTGTGCACATGTGTTTGTGTGTGTGTGGTGGGTGAGTGAGGAGGCTAAGGTGCTTATGTCTGATTTACCATATAAGTAAACTGATATCTAATTGAATCCTTGGTGCCATCACTTCCATAGTTATGATGTAGCATCCACGGTTATGACACCTTATGAGTTTTACCACAGCTTAAGTTTGATTCCAGCTTGTGTCTTGAAAACATATTTCAGCATAATATACACAGGTCCAATCTTGTGAAAGATCAGAAACAATACGAACAAAACTATATAATCTTCCTGAAAAAGCACAAAAGAATTCTGAATATTTTAAAGGTGTCCATTTTTCTTGGTTAGAATATGTATTGCATACAATTCTGATTAAAAACTTAGTAGAGATTATTTGGGTCTTAGCAAAATAATTCTGGAGAACATCTGGAAAATAAACTTAATGAGACCAGCCATTAGCATTTTGAAAAAAAGAGTAAAAATAAAAAACATTCCCTACTAGATAATAAATCATACAAAGCTATAATAATAAGAAGGTATTAATTATAAGGAATTGACATGAAGATCAAAAGGAGAAAATAGTCCAGAAACAGAAAACCACATATATAAAATTATACAGATGAAGAAGATTCAAAATTCTTTAGGGAATAGAAATATAAATCAATATACAGTGATGTGACAATTAGTTAATTAGCAACAATAATTTTATATTTGTACTAAAATAGATTTCATATTATTTGAATAAATAAATATATTAGACATAAATTAAAGGAGAAGAATTGATTTTGTCCTAGAAAAGAATTTTTAATTATGGAAATTATCTAAGAGACAGCATAGGAAAAAAATGATAAATGGAACTGCTCAAAAGCTAAATCTCTGTATCTCACTAATATAATAAAATTAAAATCAAAATTAAGCTGGAATTAAGTCTTTTAAATATATGTGATTAGAGAAATGTTAAGGTTATAAATGAAATTGAAAACAACTAGGAAAGGAAAACTGAGGAAAGGACACAAACAGGCAATTTTAATTACTGTTTCACTCTTTGTGAGAATCAAACAGTAATTAATGTTGTAAAAATCATGTTAAACATAAAAGTTGAAATATTGAGACCTTCAAAATAGAATTTAAAGAAAACGCTAATGCCAAAAGACAATTAGGGCATCTAAAATAAGTATTCTGAACAATGTTTTTAGGAGTAAAAATTTACACATTTTGCAAAAATTTGGCAAAAAAATTAAGGTTTTCAAAATGTTCATAAACTTCACTATACTGAACAGTCTTGATTCAATCATGCTATCATGATAATCTAACCAGTGCCTCTCTACAAAACTGAAAAGAGAAAATAATCTTAAGTATCCACCAGAAAGGAGAATTGTGATATATTAGTCATCAATTTAAAAATAAAATTTTGAAGAATATGTAATGCATAAGGGAAATCTCAGAATTAGTGTCATAAAAATAGAATAAGAAAACACAAAACATCTAAAATAAACTGTATGAAATAGTCTGCATATGAGTAAAACAGACAAAAATGTTTTAACAATAGAGTATAACGTTAAGAGATAAGATTTGCAAATATTCTAGGTTTGGAACCTAGCCTCACCACTTTAACTACATGTTTTTGGAAGGTTACTTACACTATTTTATCCCAGTTTTTCTAAATTGATAATAATCTTACTTTATAGTTTTATGGGGTTTAAAATAGATTAACTGTATGATGTGTTTTGCACTGGCCAGGCACTAAGCAAGAGTGTAATAAGTGTTATTAGCTATTATTCTCTCTAGATGGGGGCATGTGTGATATTATGAATATTTTTCTCTCTTTTAAATGCATATGAGACATTTTTATAATAAAATTTAGATGTGCTTATATTTTTTGTTTCATTTAAAGAAAATATGTATCTGCTACTCAAAAGTAAAGGTAGCAACATGACCAGGGAATAATATGTAGAGATAAAAATTCTTTCTCTTTCCTTTTTCACTTAGTCCTTGTTCTATTAACTGTAACTCTATTATATATGATTATCTAATTCATTCATTCATTCCACAAATAATTATTTAATGTACTAAGTGCCAGATAATAGTCTAAGTTCTGGGAACACATCAGTGAACAAAGCATTTCCCTTTCATTACACAGCTTACATTTTATTGAAGGAGACAGGGAATTAAAACAAACAAACAAACAAACAAAAGAAACAGTACATGAAATGCCAATAAATGCGGAAGAGAAAAATAAAGAAATGGAAAACAAGTTTTTATAATAACTGAAAAACCTGATCAGACACTTTATTGATGCTTAACTTGTCAACTTAAGAAAATAAAACTGCCCAACTGTCCAAAGGACGTAGTTAAAGCTATAAAGCAAAAAGTTAATGTAATGGTATAGTAAAAGTATACTATGAAAGTTAAAGGACACAAAAGATCCCAAATAGCCAAAGGAATCTTAAGAATAAAAACAAAACAAAACCCCCAAAAAGCAGGGTTTCCCTGGTGTTGCAGTGGTTGAGAGCCTGCTTGCCGGTGCAGGGGATGTGGGTTCATGCCTCGGTCTGGGAGGATCCCACGTGCTGCAGAGTGGCTGGGCCTGTGAGCCGTGGCTGCTGGGCCTGCATGTCCAGAGCCTGTTCTCCACAGCGGGAGAGGCCACAACAGTGAGGGGCCCACATACCACAAAAACAAAAACAAAAAATCCAGAGCTAGAGGAATCAGGCTCCCTAACTTCAGACTATACTATAAAGCTACATCATCAAAACAGTATGGTACTGGCATAAAAATGGAAAAGAATAGAAAGCCCAGAAATAAACCCACTCACCTATAGTCAATTTACTGTGACAAAGGACGCAAGAATATACAGTGGAGAAAAGACAGTCTCTTCAATAAGTGGTACTGGGAAAACTGAACAGCTACATGTAAATAATGAAATTAGAACATTCTCTAACACCATACATAAAAATAAACTTAAAATGGATTAAAGATCTAAATGTAAAATCAGATACAATAAAAATCCTAGAGGAAACCATAGGCAAGACACTCTTTGACATAAATTGCAGCAATATCTTTTTGGATCTGTCCCCTAGAGTAATGGAAATAAAACCAAATATAAACAAATGGGAGCTAATTAAACTTAAAAGCTTTTGCAGAGCAAAAGAAACCATAAACAAAACAAAAAGACAACCTACAGAATAGGAGAAAATATTTGCAGATGATGCAGCCAACAAGAGATTAATTTCCAAAATATAAAAACAGCTCATACAGCTCAATATCAAAAAGACAAACAACCCAGTCAAAAACTGGGCAGAAGACCTAAACAGACATTTCTCCAAAGAAGACATACAGTTAGTCAAAAGGCACATCAAAAGATGCTCAACATTGCTAGTTATTAGAGAAATGCAAATCAAAACTACAGTGAGTGGGCTTCCCTGGTGGCACAGTGGTTGAGAGTCCGCCTGCCAATGCAGGGGACAGGGGTTCGTGCCCCGGTCTGGGAGGATCCCACATGCCGTGGAGCGGCTGGGCCCGTGAGCCATGGCCGCTGAGCCTGTGCGTCCAGAGCCTGTGCTCCGCATCGGGAGAGGCCACAGCAGTGAGAGGCCCACGTATCACAAAAAAAACCACACACAAAAAAAACCCTACAGTGAGGTATCACCTCACACCAGTCAGAATAGCCATCATCAAAAAGTCTATCATTAATGCTGGAGAGGGTGTGGAGGACAAAAGGAACCCTCTTACATTGTTGGTGGGAATGTAAACTGGTGCAGCCACTATGGAGAACAATATAGAAGTTCCTTAAAAAACTAAAAATAGAGCTACCATATGATCCTACAATCCCACTCCTGGGCATATATCTGTAGAAAACCATAATTCAAAAAGATTTATGCACCCCAATGTTCCCTGCAGCACTATTTACAATAGCCAAGACATGAAAGCAACTTAAATGTCCACTGACAGAAGAATGGGTAAAGAAGACGTGGTATTACATCTTGGAATGATGATGAAATATTACTCAGCCATAAAAAGAATGAAATAATGCCATTTGCAGCAACACAGATGGACCTAGAGATTATCACACTAAGTGAAGTAAGCCAGACAGAGAAAGACAAATATCTTATGATATCACTTATATATGGAATCTAAAAGGAAAAAAAAAAAAGACACAAATGAATTTATTTCCAAAAAAACCAGACTCACAGACACAGAAAACAAACTTATGGTTACCAAAGGGGGGTTGGGAGAGGGATAAATTAGGAGGCTGGGATTAAGATATACACACTATGTATAAAATAGATAACTAAAAGGACCTACTGTATAGCACAGGGAAGTATACTCAATATTACATAATAACTTATAAGGGAAAATAATGTGAAAACAATATACATATATATTCAGTTATATATATATATATTCAGTTTTATATATATATTCAGTTGTATATATATATATGTATATATATATGACTGAATTGCTGTGCTGTACACCTGAATCTTACACAATATTGCAAATTAACCGTCAATAAAAAAAATTTTAAGAAACAGAAAAAAAAATTAAAAGAGATCCTAATTATAGCATATTTCTGAGTATACACATAGAAAATATTTTAATTGATTTAAATGTAATTTTAAATATAGCTTTTACAAATTTATTAAATCAAACTTTTAAATGCCTTTTTTTGTTGTTTTCGTGTAACTTCAGGTAGATTGATGTATCACACACATAACAATAGCAACAATACTCAATAATATGTATTGAACAGTTATTATCAACAAGGATATGCTAAACAATCTTTAAGCGAGGCAGTTGCTAGTATTATACCTGCTTTACAGAAGGGGAACAAACAGATACAATCTTTCTTTCCAAAATCATCAGTTGGTAAGTGATGGAGTGTGATTAGAACCAGGTCTGTCCCACAACAAAATCAGCTGCTTACAACATAGGCTATACTGCTTTGGGTCTGGGCATCTGAATGCACATGAGACATTTTTATGCTAACTTAAATCATTCCCTAATTAGTAATTTCAAAAATTCAAACATTAAATCAGTCATTTGAAAAAAATCTTAGTAGATCTGGCTGCAATACAATAATTAATTGGTTCATTGGCTTTAGATATGCATATGGGTTTGAAATAACTCAAGTGTTAGTTCATTTAACCTAATGCACAACTTCTAAGAAGAATTCCTGAGATTGTAGTTTTTGAAGGGAGAGAAAATTGAGAAGTCACATGTATTACTATATTAGTACATAATATATTATTTACTAACATATCCTAGGTATTTTATGCATATTAAACAGATTATAGAGCAGGGGATAAATAAACTAGTTAAATAATTCTTAAATTAATAAGCATCTCTAATTATAATAGTGTCATGATAACAATAAATTTTTAAATGCTTATATTAATTAAGTTCTCACTGTGTGCCAGCAGCTATATTTTTCAAGGTTGGCATGCATTTTTTGAACAGCTCCATGAAGTAGGCAGTATTGACCATTATGCAAATTGAGGCATTAAAATCTAGATATGCCCAACTCTTCTTAACTGCTTAACCTACGGTCAGAATTTAAACTCACATCTGCCTAGTAATAAAACTTACTGAAATCCACTTCTAGAGATGCAGCATCATCCAAGTAATTTTAACTATTTATATTATATTTACTTCTCTAGTAGGAAAGTTTTCATATACAGTGTCATGGGTAGCTCTGCTAATTGAAGAGGAGCTGAGTAATTCTAAGCACACTAGAAATTATACTAGCCCCTTAATGATCAGATCTCAGTCTTTGGGCAAAAGGTCAAAATATAAGTATGTCTATACTTATATAGTCTAAGTATACAAAATATAAGTATGCCATGTCTGTGAATAGTACTGGAAAATTATAGAATAGCATTCATTTAACCATACCTCTTTTACAGTGATTAATATATAACATAGCTGAGTTTGGTTGTTTAGATAACCATCTGTCATAGCGTTAAAAAGCACATACTGTTTTGGTGTAACTTGGGTTGAAGTAGGCCAAATAGCTTGGCAATATTCTCCTAGAATATTTGATGTGGAACTTGTTTGTTCTTGTAGACTGGTATTGTGTGTGTGCGTTTGTGTTTAATTTTGGAAAGAAGTTCAGATATTTTTACCTCCCTTTCTTTCAGTGTATAATTTTTTGCACCTTCCACCTTCCTAGTTCTAACTCCTGTTTCTACAATAGATGTAAATGTATCTGGTCAGTAGATATGTGATGTATCAGTGGGTGTTAGATCCTATGAACAGATTTTTATTTCCAAAAAATACCATCAAAATCTCCTCTTTGAGCCATACTTTGCTGTCAGTCAGCTTTACAAAATGGCTAAATCAGCAAATGGAAATGGATTGGCAAGCCATTAAAATGGGAGCATGGGGGTGTAGGGAAACAAAGTAGAATGTTGCTTTCTTAATACCTGAGCTTAAATCCAGTGCTTTGGATTGCTGGATAGCACCTCTGCCCAGCAATAAAGACACTAAATATAAACAAAAAAATGTTCATTTTCAATGAGTTTATTGCATAAAAATAAGACATTTCAAGTATAATATTACTACATTCTAGTGCATTTTTGGAATATGTAATCTAATAAACTTCAGACTGAATAAAAGGGTCTTAAAGTGATAGGCACCAACAAGAATTATGTAAGTCAAAAGTAAAGTTGAAGGAGTGGGGAGCAAGGAGATATTTAAGATATTACACATTTGTAAAAAAGGAATGAGAAACATGTTAGTTTCTGTAGTATTTGTTTGTTCCCTTTCTTTTTGTTCTTAGCAGGAAAATTTAAAACACACACACAGACACACAGACATACACCACATGTCCACTGGTGACTGTGGGTCTGGAATACAATTACAAGTTTCCTCACAGCAGTAAGTTCTCAGTCCCAGCTGTGGGACTTCAGTGTCATGAGGCAGCTTGATTATGCTAAAGCACCCCTGGATTCCTTCCTCTTTTGTTTCATTCCACCCAGGGTCTTAAAGCTTAAACATTTGACATGCTTGGGCAGTTTTCTCTCTAATTTCACCCAAGCTGGCTGTGCAGTAAGTTTAATATGTAGGTGTAGCCTATGGGTCCAAGTAGCTTCTTCAGTATTTTTTTCTCTTTAGCCATCTGAACACTGGATGCTTTCCAAGTTGGAGTGAATCTATGTTATGGTAAAAAGTTAAACGACATCACAAGAGAAATGCTATTACCCGACCAAGCTGATTTAGATCAACGTCTATGCATGGATAGGTTGATTTTGATACTGCAGGTACAATGCTTCTGGCTTCAGTAACATAAAGGATGAAGCTCTCTAGAAAATCAGCAAATCATCTTCATATATGAGGTGTGTGAAGTTTAGTTACGACCTTGCAAAACCATATGATGAGAAGACATTTAGACTTGCTTGTTCATACACCAATTTCCCATTGTTTAATGTTAATGTTAAAGAATATATAAATTTTAATTTATATTAAATTAAAACTTTTTAATAGGGAAGAAACCTTTTCTATAACAACCTTGGTCCCAACCCAGAATTTTTCAGCTTTCAATCCTTTCTCTTTTGGAGGTGCTCTGGAACTCTTTGCTACTTTGTGAAAATATAGTGAAACACATTATTACTGAAGTAGCAGATGTTTGAAGCACTCTGAAAATTGTGTCTAGGTCATCAAGGGACCTTCTTGTATCCCAGTGAATACTGCAGCATACATATCTTAGACTCCATATTATGCCTGCTCTACTCTGAAAAAAAAAAATGCACTTATTTTATCCTGGCTTGTTTCTTGGTCATTTCAATTCCTTTGTAGATTTATTCGGCATTAGAAACATCTGTATCTTAGGGAAGAAATAGTTGTTTTTTGTTTTTTGTTTTGTAGAATTTCAAACCTAGAATGAGACATTTCAGAGATGTAGACAGCCCAATGGCAATTTATAGTTTTAGAACTGTGTATGTGGCCCTGTGTGTGTAGACCTGATGTGTGTGGGGATGTGTAAGTGTGTAAAATTTCACAAGTCAGTAGATTGAGAGTAGCATGTTCCCCCCCAAAAAAAAACTTGTCAGAACCTCCTATGTATGGTTCTCCATCTTTTATCAGTTTGTTACATGATAATCGCCCATGTAACAAACTTGCATGTACTGACCTAGAAAATCTACCCCTTTTTCTTTCCTTCAGGGAATCATATTGAGTACAAGTGAGAGGAATAATTAATTTAGTAATAAACTTGTATCACATATAATGTATATTTTAAGTAATTTGTTTGCAAACTTGGAAATGTATATTTTATTTGGAACTTATTTAAGATACTCCATAATGAATCACACAAACCATCCTGCAAAACACACCTCAGATGAGAATTGCTATCTTCGAGCAGCAATGGAGAGAACATTTAGGCCATGAAGTATCATTATTTGCTCTTCTTACTATGCTTTATTTTAAAATCATGAAAAATTACCTTAGTTCTTATAACACTTTTCCAAGAATCATGGATAGAGGTTCTTAGCTTCCTGATGGGAACACTAATAGAGTAGTGACTGTCACCTTTATATCATTTACACCCTCTGATTAGCCAGTTCAGGACTGTCATTCTGTCAGCGCCTCAGCAGTCAACATTGACTAGGAAGCTGACTTTCAGGCCCCTAAAGTGGTGTTTTAAAGGAAAAGGTAATGAGAGAGAAATTATTCTCTGTCACAGTGCATTTGAAGTAAACTGTACCCACCATAGCAATGAAAAACTCCCCAACTAAATTTGCAATGATTCTGATTGCAACAATCTAGACACAGGTGAAACTTGAATGGAGGGTCAGAAGGAATAAATATTGAGTTATTTTATAAAGAAGAAGGAAAAGAGCATCAGACAAAGAAAGGAGACCCAAGTTTTAGATTTGATTCTGTTGTTAAGAGGTGTGACTTTGGGCAATGACTTAACTTCCTTGACCTTTCATCTTCTCTTTCGTAAATGACAGTATTGGTCTAGAGCAGCAGATCTCAACCTACTTCAAGAAACATTGGTTAACAGATCATGTATGAATTAAGGTTCACTGGTAAAATACATTTGCTAAACTCTGAATTAAACATATTCCACCTTGAGCCTGTATCAAAATGCACTGTAACAACTTAGAGGCTATATAATATATTGTCATAAAACTTTGCTTAACCTTCTGGTTCTTGACTCTGGCTGGCTATGTGAAGCACCCAGGGGGTTTAAAGAAATATGCAGGACTTCACTCTACACAAAATCAATTTGATTCTCCAAGGATGGGTTAGGGGAATCAATAACTTAACAACCTCTTTCTACTGCCGCCCACCCTACCCAGGTGCAGATAGTATTAACTTTGGAAGCAGAGTGGAGAGCCTCATCCAATCAGTTAAAGGCCTTAATATAAAAAAGGACTAACCTCCCTCCAAGGAAGAGGAATTCTGTCAGCAGACTGCCTTCAGACTCAACTGAAACATCAACTTTTCTCAGTCTCCAGTCTGCCAGCCTACCCTGCAGATATTGGACTTGTCAGCTTCCACAGTCGGAGAGCCAACTCCTTTAAATCAATCTCCCTCTCTCTTCTTTCTCTCTCTCTCTCTTTCTTCCTCCCCCCACCGCCACCCTTCCACCACCACCAAAGAAGGGTCTCCTGCTCATTGTTCTTCTCACCAACATAAGCATTAAATACCAGTCTGATTCAAGCTTGAAAAGCTACCACTGCTCTTTAATGCAATATCTAATAATAACACTGTTGGAAATATATTTCCTTTTAGATCTATTTTTATTTTCTGGGTAAGCAAAGTTCTTCTTAATGGCCAGATTTTCAACATTTTAGGTTTTGCAGGCTGTACGATCTGTGTTGCAGCTATACTAACTCTGCTTGTAATGTGAAAGTAGCTGTAGACAACATATACATGAATAGGCTTGAGTGTTTTCCAAACAAATTATATTTACAAAAAGAAATGTGAGTTCATGTATACATAGTTTGTCAAATGCTGCTCTAGATCATAAAAGGATTGTTCTTTAGGTCTCCACTGACTCTAATTGTAATGTTTAATTATCAGTATATGAATTAGTACATTTATAAACTGTTTTTCCCCATATCCAATACTCAGTTAATTCTGCCATTATATCTCATATTTGCCATGCTTATAGATTTTTTTAACAGAATCTGTACAGGTTTCACTAATAATTTGACCTGAACTTTAAATAAAATATTAAATTCTAACTTCTTCAGTATGTTTTTCTATTTATACTTATTTGTACTACTTAGTCGTCTTTTGATTTCATTGTGGATTTTCTGTAGATCCTTTCCTAATTCATAGGTGTTATTTCTTTTCTTCTTGTTAATAATTTTCATTTGTATAATAAGATTTAAAATATCCTGCAAAAAAAAGTTGATTATCTCTTCTCTTTAGGATATTACTTTCTAAGTCTTAAAATTGATTCTGTCTGGGAGAATATCAGCTATCTTTAAAACTGATTTTTTTGTTTTTGTTTTTTTTGTGTTTTTTTTTGTGGTATGCGGGCCTCTCACTGTTGTGGCCTACCCCGTTGTGGAGCACAGGCTCCGGACACGCAGGCTCAGCGGCCATGGCTCACGGGCCCAGCTGCTCTGCGGCATGTGGGATCTTCCCGGACCAGGGCACGAACCCGTGTCCCCTGCATCGGCAGGCGAATCAGCTATCTTTAAATCATGTTTATAGATTTTTAACTTCTCTTCTCCCCATCAAGTAACACATATTCTGGTGTAAATATGACAATTCATTCTCAGGTATAATTTTGTGATGTGAGATGAGAAACTAAAAGAATAAGATACCTTATTTGGTAATTTATAAAAAGCAAGTTTCATGGCAGAGGACCTTGGAAGTTCAGCAGCTATAGCCTTTATATCACCTCTCTTACTTGAAGCCCATTGCCCTTACTGAACATAAAATCAAGTGAAACTTTTACTTTGATATAAACAAATTCATTCAACTCGTAAGTCAATATGTTTCATGATTTCTGGAAGACAATGCTACAGAGAAATTAGAGAGCTACACAGTAAGATGTATATAAGCTATTATTCAGAAGTGAAATTATATATTACCAAGCTTGTAGACTATATAGAAATGACTAGTAGACATATCTTGGGCTCTACTATATAAACTATTTGTTTTGGTGTCATTAAAATAATTTTAAACCCTCATTACTTCAGACTTCAACAAGTTGGATTAGGTCAATTGCCACAAATGACTATGGAAAGAACTTGGTTTTCAACTTACCAGTATTGATAAATTGGAGAGAAAAATCAATATTTAAATTGATTTCTTTCTCTAGACCATTTCCCAGTTGTTAATTTTTTTTCTTTTTGTTCATGAACTTTATCAAGGTACAGTTTACATAAAACACACTTACATTTTAAGTGTACATATTGGTGTGTTTATATAACCCATATAATCACCACCTCAATTAAGATATAGAACATCTCCATCATGGTAAAATGTTTCCTCATGCTCCTTTGTAGTAAATTCCACTCTGCACCTGCCACAGCCAACTACTTTATCTGATCTTTTCTTTTTTTTGGCCTATTCTAGAACTTTATATCAATGAAAACATAGAGTATGCACAAATTGTGTCTGGATGTGTTCATTAAGAAATATTTCAGTCTCATCCAAGCCGTTTCATTGTGTAAGTGGATTGCTCCTTTTTATTGCTGAATGTGTTTTCATTTTAAAGTGTGTTCTGTGGTGGATAGTATTATAATTGGATTTTTTGAAAACTGCAGTTTGATAATTCTCTTTTTGGGTTAGTATTTTTAGTCCATTTACATCTAATGTAATTATTGATATTGTATTTCAGTCTACATCTTGCTATTCCCTTTCTATTTAGTCCATCTACTTTGTTCTTGTTTTTGTCTTTTACTTTTTTTCTTTTTAATTACTTGAATATGTTTAGTATTCCATTTCATCTTCTCTATTGGTGTTTTGTTAAATCACTTTGTTTTCTGATGTGTTACTTGCTACGTTTACACTGCATATTTTGAACTTACTATAATCTACTTTCAAATAATATTATACTACTTGCACATATAACAGTGCATTTCTACTTCTCTTGTCCTTTGTGTTATTACTGTCACATATTTTATTTCCACATATGACATAACTCACTAAATATCTTGGCATTGTTTTTTTTATCAAAACAGTAATTTATTTCTTAGAAAATGTAAAGAAAACATAAAAATATTTTATATTTGCACATATAACAGGTAAATATAACTTAAACTAGTTTGCATCACAAAGCATTTTCCTTCATCCCAAAGAAGTTCATGTAGTGCAGGTTGGCTATTGTTTTGTACTGTAAAGTTTTGCCTGTTGTTAAATGGCATTGTTTTGCCATAATTTTTGAAACAAATATTCTCTGTGTATAGAATTCTAGTATGACTATTTTCCAGTAAATTAAACATTTTCTTTCATTGTCTCTGACTTGACTCCAGAATAATGTGTATTCAGTGGTCATTTTTTCCCTTTATGTAATGTTTCATTTATCTTTGGCTGCTTTAATTTTTTTCCTCTGTTAATAGTTTTCATCAGTTTGATTATGATGTGTCTTGGTGTAATGCTGCTTGGGATTTACCATTTCTTAAATTTCTGGATTGATATTTTTATCAAATATGGAAAATTTGCAGCTATTATTTTATCTGCCCCTCCGTCCCATCTTTAGGAGATTCCAGTTATACACACACGTGCACACACACACATAAAATTATGTTAGGCTGCTTAATATTGTCCAAAGATCATTGAGACTCTAATTTTTTCAGTCTTATTTTTTCCTCTCCTTATGTTTTAGTTTGGATAGCTTTTATGCCATTTTATCAAGTTCAAGTATGTCTTCTTTGGGAAAAGCCAATCCCCAATTAAGCCAATCCATGTCAGAATACTGTCAAATGTTGTTTAATTTGACTCTTCTTTATGGTTTCCATTTTTCTTATTACTGTGTTATGCTTTGGTTTAAATACTCATACATATTTATAGTAGTTCTTTTAAGTCCTTGTCTGATAATTCAATCACACCTGTAATTTCTGGTTCTGTTTTACTGACTAAATTTTTTCCCTATTATAGGCCACATTTTTCAAATTTTGCCTATTTAGTAATTATTGATTGAATGCTGGACATTGAATATTGCTGATCCTGGTAACTTCCTTTAGTAGTCAGTTTTGTTCTGGCAAGCCATTAATTTACTTGTAAATCACTTTAATCTTTTTGAATCTTGATTTTATGCTTTGTTAATGCACATCTAGAGTTGACTTATGTCTCCTATAGTTTAATCTTTGTTCTAAGGCATGGCATTTCTGAGGTGTCCCCTGAATTTCCTGGGTGTTCGATGAAGTATAATTAAATCTGTGGGTTCTGAAACATGTCTCAGTGGGTGTGAGCTTGAGAGCTCAGATGTTAGTTTAATTTATAGTTCCCTTATAGGTCTTTAGTCATGATTTTCTTTGTATGGCTTCATAGAGTGTCAGACTTTTTATATTCAGTTTAATATTCATCCAGAGGATTAATTGAACCCCTTTAAAAATTTCTGGATATATTTCCCTTCCATGTAGCCATCCTTCATAGTATATTGCCCTACAAATTCTAACCACCTTAGCCTTTCTTATCTCAGTAAGACTTTACTGTGCCTGGACTTTCCCTGAACTTTGGTCTGGACAGTGCTCCAGAAATAAAGCCTGGAAAATGTAGGGTGTACTTCATTTTTTTTTTCTCTCAGAATTCCAGCTCTGTGTTGTCTGTTGTCCAATATCTGTGAAGAGACTTTTTTTTAATATTGTTTATCCACTTTTCTAGGATTTTTTGTTTTGTTTTGTTTTTAAAGGCAGTAGGGCTAGTCTAGTACCCATTATTCAATCTTGGCCAGAAGCAGAAGTCCCTCTTACTGTTTTTTAGTTTTGTTTTGTCTGGTTTTGTTTTATGTGAGACTAAATTTCTTCACCATGGGATTCTTATGGCTATGGCTTAGTTAATACACATTGTGATTTCTTTATATTGTGCCACTTTGCAAAAATGTTTTATCATAGAAATTGTGTGTGACAGAACTCCTATATTCCTCTCACCAAACTCCAGTGTTCTTGAGAACATAGGTTGGGAATCACTGATTCAATTGCAAAGGTTATTATAGTCAGAATCTGTGCATTAGGACTCATTAAAATGAACAAAAGGTCTCAAATAAAAAATCATTTCAAAGTTAATACCATTTAATTTCCACTTCATTTAGAAGTTTCTATTACTTCCAAATGACCTGCTTTATAAAAATAATAAAATAGTAAGTAATTAGCATAACAATTATACAAAGACTTTTAAGAGGGATTAAAACATCTTGTTCTACTAAGGATGTTAATATGCTTTTAGAATCTTAAAGTATTTACATTATTTTTCCCCCCAAATCCATCACCTCACATATATATCTTTTTTTTGGTGGTATATTTAAGTTCTATTATCTTAGTAAATTTCAATTATACATAGCAGCGTTATCAAATATAGTTACCATGTTATATAGTCGATCCAGAGACCTTATTTTGAAAATTTGTATGTCTTTTCAACCTCTCCCTATATCTCCCACCTCCCAGTCTCTGCCAAACACTTTTTAAATCTCTATTTCTAAAGGTTTGACTTTTTCTTAGATTTTACATACAAATGAGATCACATAGTATTTGTCTTTCTCTGTCTGGCTATATCCACCTAGCATAACGCCCTTAAGATCCATCCATGTTGTAGCAAACGGCAGGATATCCTTCCTTCTCATGGATGAATAAAATTCCATTATACATATACATCATATCTTCTTTATGTATTCAAAATTGGAGTCATATCTTCAGGCTCCACTTCTAATTCTAGTTCTCCTGCTATTCCCACCACATCTGGAGTTACTCCCTCCACTGAAATCTTGAACCCCTCAAAGTCATCCACGAGGGATCACCTTCTTCCAAACTCCTGCAAGTGTTGCTATTTTGACATCTTCCCATGAATATAGAATGTTTTCTTAGTGGCATCTAGAATAGTGGATCCTTCCCAGAAGCTTTTCAATTGACTTTGCCCAGATCCATCAGAGGAATCACCATCTATGGCAACCATAGTCTTACAAAATGTATTTCTTAAATAATAAGACTTGATAGTTAAAATTACTCCTTGATCCATGGGCTGCAGAGTGGATGTTATGTTAGCAAGCATGAAAATAACATGAATCTCTTTGTACATATCCATCAGAGCTCTTGGGTAACCAGGTGCACTGTCAATGAGCAGTAATATTTTGAGAGGAATATTTTTTTCAGAACAGTAGTTATTATGTTCAGGTACATTACCTCTATACCCAGTTGGTCGAGAGTTTTTAGTCATAAATGAAATTTGAATTTTGTCAAATTTTTTCTGCATTTACTGAGATAATTGTATAATTTTTATCCTTCATTTAGTTAATGTGATGTATTATATCACAGTGATTAATTTCTGGATGTTGAAACATCCTTGCATCCCTGGAATAAATCCCACTTGAATGTGGTGTATGATCTTATTTTGCTGAATTTGGTTTACTAATATTTTGTTGAGATTTTTTGCATCTGTGTTTATCAGGAATATTAGTCTATAGTGTTCTTTTCTGTATTCTCTTGTCTTGTTTTGGTATCAAGGTAATGCTGGTCTCATAGATGAGTTTAATAGTGTGCCCTCCTCTTACATATTTTGGAAGAGTTTGAGAAGAACAGGTATTAACTCCTGATTAAATGTTTTGTAGAATTCACTAGTGAAGCCATCTGGTCCTGGTCTTTACTTTGTTAAGAAGTTTTTCATATGATTTAGTCTCCTTATATATTAATTGGTCTGTTCAGATTTTCTATTTCCTAATAATTCAGTCTTGGCAGAATATATATTTCTAGAAATTTATCCATTTCTTCTAGTTATCTAAGTTGTTCGTGTATAACTGTTCATAGTACTCTCTTATCATTTGTATTTCTGTGGTATCAGTTGTAATGTTTCCTCTTTTATTTACTATTTTATTTATTTTAGTCCTCTTTTTTCTTGTTGAGTCTAGCTAACGGTTTGTCTATTTTATTTATCTTTTTAAAAAAAGCCATTAGTTACATTGAGTTTTTTCTATTGTTTCTCTAGTCTTTATTTCATTTTATTTCACTCTGATCTTTTTATTTCCTTCCTTCTGCTAACTTTGGGCTAAGTTTGTTCTTTTTTTTTCTAGTTTCTTGAGGTAGACTATTTTCTGAGTTTTTGCTCTTATTGTAGGCATTTATCACTATAAACTTCCCACTTAGAACTGCTTTTGCCGCAGCCCAAATTTTTGTTATTATATTTCCATTTTAATTTGCCTCAACATATCATTTGATTTTCCTGTTGATATCTTCTTTGGCTCATTGGTTGTTCAGTATCTTGTTGTTTAATCTCCATATATTTGAGAATTTTCCAGTTTTCTTTTTGTAACTGATTTCTAGTCCAGGATTCTTATGCCAGCAAAGCTTTTTATTTATACAGGAGAGATTAATATAAACTTCTTTTAGTCATTAATCTAAGGAGAAGATAGTCATAAACTAGAGGTCATCTGCCTAATGTTGTCACAGGATCCTAAAAAAAAAAAATCTTACAGGAATGATAAATTAACATTTTATATTTAAATAATTCATTGTGGATTAGATTAGGCCTATATAAGCCACAGGAGTATTCTTTTGTCCAACAGACCTATGGACTATTTTAAAAATAGAGCTTCCCGGATCCTTTTCACAGGTGCACACACTAGTCTTGGCACTTACTGCCTTAGTATAACCATAGTCAATAAAAAAATGTATAGTGTAAACATTTTTTTTTACTCAGTACTCCATCCTACAAAATACACACGATCCAAGTGGTTCTGTCAATCACAGTGCCTCATCTCACTTATGATCAAACAGTTGGGCATGTGTCCCAGTCAGGAATAATCCATAGACTTACCTCTGGCAAGTCCAAACAGAGTGTGTTCCAGGGTTGCTATATGGACATGGGAAGAAAAAGTCTCTTTTCCTTTTTACCTGTTAGAATTAGTAAGCTGGCAGGTTGTGAATGGGGCTGACAGTGGATATCTTTCCTGCCATGTGGAAATAATCTATCTGCTGCATTAAAGCAACATGAAGAGAAAAATGGATCTAAAGATGGAGAGAATGACCCCAGCATTTAAGCTTCTGAATATAGGCATGTCCAAGCCAAATCCATGACTAAACTTTCCAGTTACATAAATCAATACTTTCTCTGTTTTATGTAAGACATTTTCAATTGGGTATCTATAAATTCCCACAGAAATTTCTGACTGATATAGAAAACAAAGAGAGACAAAGCTTTAAATTCCACTCATGATTTAGGATTCTATAATGGTATTTATGGGGATACAGCAACAATTCTATTGTTGATATTTCACGGTGTAGTGTTTATATCCCTTTATGTTTCATTCTGTTCTAGGCATGTCTCTTGTAAGCAAGAATATTTTAAAATGCAGTCTCAGAATCTCTGACTTATTAAAACTAAATTTAGTCTCCTACCTTTGTTTTATTTGTTGATATATTTGGACTTACTTTAGCATCTCATTTTATGTTTCTTATTTACTCTCAATTTATTTTTTTGACTTTTTTCACTTTTCCTACATCTTGTTAGACTGATAAAGATTGCTATACCCCTCTTATAGAGGTTAAGAAATTGTCCAAGGTCACACATTAGGCAGCATGAAAATGGAATTTGGAAGCATGCATGGCTTGAATCCAACATTGTCACACTTAACGACTAGATAATATTGCTTCCAGGGTGCAGAAGGATAAGTATTTGCTTAAAACATTTACAGTGGGGATGGAAACTCAAGGATAAGCAAAAAAGATGGTATTAATTTGAATTAATTGAAGTTAAAGAACGACTAATGTTAAAACTTAAAAAGACAGAGGCATGTAGAATGAACTGATGTAATTCTTCTTTGAGTGACTTGATGTGTGTTGTCCAAGTAATAAGATAACAGATATAGAGAACGGGGGGATATTTTTAGGTGGGATGGCAGTATGTCATCCAGGTGGAGACATTCACTAGGTAGTTTGTTAGAAATTGTCCAGTTCAGAAATGTTGTCTGGGCTAGAATTACAAAATGCATCATGTCTAAATGTCTGGGGAAGCCATGGACTTAGATAAGGGCACTTAGAGGGACTGTGTAATAAAGTAAAGCCAGAAGAAAAGGATGGTATTGTAAGTTAACACACAGAAGTCTATGATGTAAAGTTTAAATAAATTAATAGGTGCAGAGCACTGGAAACAACACCTCAGGTAAAGTAAGTATTAAATAATGGTCAGCTGATGAGGATAATAATGATGAAGATGATAAATAATACAAACATACTTTTTTTTTTTTAGGTCCAAGTCCAAAATCAGCCTTAGAGAATTAGTCCATTATTTACCTCATGCAATAAATACTCTCCAACTCTCATTCTGAGCTAGGAAAAAATATTGAGCTTGATACCCCAACCATGTTTTGCTTCTAATGAAAAAGGGAATGAATACTAGTAAAGTGAGGATAAAAAATATTTGTATTTTCTCTCACAATGATTTCTCAGCTTCTGCAACAACTAAACTAATTTCTAAGGTTGCTAAAATGATCTTAGATAAATAGTGGGGAGTTTTATATAGTAGCCATACAAATTTTCTTCCACAAAAAGCAGACTAAGATTTATCTCTTAACAGTTTATTTTTACATTTCTCATAAATTCCATTGTATAATTTGGTCATGTTCAACTATATGTGAAAAGCACTTTTCCTCTTTTCCTCCAAACACATCTTCACATAGTGAAGGTGAAATTTGTGCAACCCTGGGGATTTATAAAAGAGAGAGGTGGAAGGAGAAGTTGAAAGGCAAAGAGTCAGTTCAAATTGTCAAGACATGTGGGCTGTGTGAATTTCACCCAGGGGAATCTCCTATTCTCATTGTCAAAAGCCAAGAGATCTTGGGAAGCAAGAAAGACAATTCAAAAGTGATGGGAAAATCTCAAGCCAAACAGCGAAATTGAATTGTAATATTTTACAAGTTGTGAAACAGTTTTATTCCAAAGGACTTTTTAAAGAACAAGCATCATAAAAATTGAAATAACACTGGAAGGCAATGGAATTTCCAAATTAATTTACATTTTCTTAATTTACTTTTTATTTTTAAAAGATAAAACTTGATTATTTCCAGTGCAACTGCAAACTGCATACACGTTTAACACCACACAGCCCCACTCCAGATAGTTTAATTTTCTTTCAAATACATTATGTTTCATCCAATTCTGATATATTTTTCCTATTATTTTTCAAAAGAAATTGATGCTGAAATTAATAAAATAACAATTTAAAGATAATTTTAAGATAGCACCCCATTCTGACACCCTCATATAGTCATAAGTATCTGCTCTGCATTGTATGTTGAATTGAGAATAATCAATATTGTATTAATTGTTCCTTGCAAAATTACTATCATGTCCATTTTACAGAAATAAAAAACTTTTTAAGGTCAAAGAGTAGTAGAATTAGGACTAGGATTATACTGCTTCAAAATTCAAGTAATTGTTAATTTATTATATCAAACTCTTCCTGGTTTAAGGATTTTGAATGTCATAGTATGAAGAAATCATCTAAAAATTTATTAAACAATGTAGGAAACTGAACTGTAATAAACAAATTGCTGAAGACTCACTGTGGACAATTCTAAGAGTCAAAAACTCCAAGGGGACCTAGTCATAGAATGGGCTTCACAACATTGTGAGATTTACCTCCAAGAGCTCAACCAACTTTCCATGGTAAATATGGGAGAAAAATTCTCTCCTGCTTCTGGCAAGAGAGAGGAGAAAGGAACCATTTGAAGTAATCCAGAGTACTCTGTTCTTAACAAGGCTTGCCCTAAGGGGGAACTAGTTAACCAGAGCCTAATCAGCTGGGGTATTACCAGAGCCTAACTGGGGTAGGGGAATATCCAACTCCAGCCCACTTTAACTATCCTGCCCCACCTAAGGGGTGAGGAAAAAACAAACAAATATACAAACAGAGAAACACTTGTGAAATTCACATGCAGAGGCATAGACTCACTCAAAAATGGAGACCTAATCCATTATAGGACTATAAAATGCCTCCACTGCCCTCACACCTCACCATCACATTACTAAAGGCCTACTTACAATAGTTCATTTTACCTAGTTCACCATGTCTGACTCTCAAGAAAAAATTAGAAAGCATATCAAAAGGCAAAAAACACAATCTGAAGAGAAAGAGTAAGCATCTGAACCTAACATGGCAGTGATGTTGAAATTATCAGACTGGGAATTTAAAACAACTACCATTAATTTGCTAAGGGCTCTAACGGATAAAGTAGATAGCATGCAAGAATAAATGGGCAATGTAAGCAGAGAGATGGAAATCTTAAAAAAAATCCAAAAAAGAAATATTAGCGATCAAAACCACTGTAACAGAAATGAAGAATGCCTATAATGGACTGGACAGAGTGGAGGAAAAAAAAATCTAAGCTAGCACATGTATAAACAGAATCCTAAAAAAACAAAAAGCAAAGAGAAAAAAGATTTAGGAAAAAAAAAACCAATATCCAAGGACTATGGTACAACTATAAAAGGTATAACATATGCATAAGGGGAATACCAGAAAGAGAAAAAAGAAACAGAAGAAATATTTGAAACAAATTAATGTCAGACACCAAACCACAGATCTTGGAAGCTCAGAGAACACCAAGCAAGATACATATATTAAAAAATTTTACACCCTGGCATATTACATTTTAACTACAGAAAATAAAATATAAAGAAAAAATCCTGAAAGAAGACCAAGGGAAAAATAATTTTATTTATAGAGAAGCAAAAATAAGAGTATTACATCCTACTTCTCCTCAGAAACTGCAAGTAAGAAGAGAGTGGTACAAAATATTTAGAATGTTGAGAGAAAAAACCCACCAACCTAGAATCTGTACCATGTGAAATAGGTTTCAACCAGGGACATAAAAAAGTAAGAAACAACTTTGAGATTAACACTCACTGTTGGAGTGAATCAGGTGTTCTTGACATGTGGCTGTTATGAGAAAAGATCTATTTATCATCAGTTCTGACTCACCTCTGTCCAGCTGGGTCATCATTTCCAGATAGAAATATTCCTCTTGGCATCCTTGGTAAACTTATGTGTTAATAACTTTTTTAACGTGACACTTCTTTCACATTCTCTGGATCATAATTTTTCTGTAAATAAAAAATACAATCAGAGGGAGAGGCAGCAAAAAGTCACTGAATATCTTAAGATAATGTTTACCTTATTCCCATGCCTAGAGTGCCCATACATTGATTTACTCAAACATAAACTCTCAGTTATTGAGTTATTTCTCTCATACTCAGAGCTAATTTTATAACTTAAAGAAGATAGATAAACACGAAAGGGAATATGGAAGGAAAGTGTGGTCAAGATTGAAAGAGTGATTATACCTTGTCACACTCCGCCAGCTAAGTATGAGAGTGCCACTTGCTCTAATCCTTACCAACAATTGCTATAGTCAATCTTTCCAAGTTTAACTATTCTAGTATATGTGTAGTAGTACCATATTGTGGTTTTAATTTACCTTTCCCTAACCACCTAAGATATTAAGCTCCTTTTCACATGTTTATTGGTTATTTTTTATATCTTCTTTTATGCTGCATTTATTCAAATGTTTTGCCCTTTTTTATAAAGATATTTGATTTCTTATTATTTAGGTCTAATATTTCTTTAGATACTATGAATAGAAGTTCTCTGACAGATATATGGACTGGTAATATTTTCTCCTAGTCTATAGATTGTCTTTTTATTTTATTTAAGGTACCTTTTGATAAATGTTTTTAATTTTAAAGATGTCAAACTAATCATTTTTTGTTTTGTGGTTAGTTTTTTTCATGCTAAGAAATATTTTTCTACCCCAAAGTTGTAAAATTTACCCCAAAGATATATAAATTTTCTCTTAGATTTTTTTTCCTAGGTTTTTATAGTTTTAGCTCATATTTAGAACTATCATTCATTTTGATTTAATTTTTATGAATGATAAAATTTTACTATTTTTTTTTCAGTAAGACATTCATAATGTTCCAGCCCAATTTGTTGAAAGATTATTCTTTCCTTGCTGAATTTCCTTTGCTCATTTGTTGAAAATCATAGGCTATATCTGTGCATGATTCTATCAGGACACTATTCTATTCCATTTCATTGATCTGTATGTATCCTATCCTAAAACCACATTGTCTTAATTACTGTAGCTTTATTTTAAGTTTTGAACTCAGAAAATGTAAGTCTTCTGCATATATTCTTCTCTTTCAAGATTGGTTTGCCTGGTCTAGATTATTAGCACTGACCATATAAATTTAAGAATGAGTCTATTAATTTATATATCAAAGTTGCAGTAATGTGTTAGAATTTCATTGTATCTATAGATCAACTTAGGGCAAATTGATACCTTTAAAAGTTTGAGTCTTTCTACACATGATCATCACATATAACTTCAATGATTTAGGCTCTCTTTAATAGCCCTCAGCAATATTTTGTGACTTTCCTGTATATAAAAAGATGTTATGTTGCATGTATTTTGTTCCTTATATCTGTTGCTTATACTCTTGTAAAGGTTTCACATTTTCAAAATAATTTTGCTTGGAAATAAAATTTATTTGTGTATATTGGCCTTGTGTCATTTAACCTTGTTAATTGCACTTATTAGTTCCTTTTTTAAAAATGTTACTAGGAAATTTTAGGATTCTTCCATATACACAGTCATACCATCTGCAAATAAAGATAATTTTATTTTTTGTATACCATTTTATCTCTTTTTTTCTCCCTTTAACTGTACTTACTAGAATTTCTAATATGATGTTGAATATAAGTGCATTAGTCTAGTGAATCATATTGACTGATTTTCAAATATTAAAATAGCCTTACATTCCTGTGATAAAACTGACTTGGTCATAATATATGTTCCTTGTATAGAATGCTGGTTGGATTTGCTAATATTTTGTTAAGGTTTACCAGTGTTAATGAATAATATTAGCATTTTTCTTGTAATGTATTTGGCAGAATTTGAAAATATCCCCACCACTGTATGTTCTGAAAATGTTTGTATAAGAGTTGTAATATGTTTTTATTCTTAAAAAATTAACAGAATTGACTAGGAAAGGAATTTTGTCTTGGAGTTTTTTCTTTTCTTTTTCTTTTCTTTGCTGGCAGTGTTTTAAATTATTATTACATATCATTTAGTCAATACATGGTAATACAAGTTTTCTATTTCTTCTTATGCCATTTTTGTTAATTTGTGTCTTTCAAGAAATTTGCCCATTTTATCTAGGTTGTTGAATTAACGGGCATAACTTTTTCACAATAGTTCCTTATCATTTCAATATCTATAGATTCTCTAGTGATGTCCTACTTTTCATTTCTGTCATTGGTAACTTGTGGGTCTTTTTCTACTTTTTCCTTCATCAGTGTAGCTAGATTTTTATTAATTTAATGATTCTTTCAAAGAAAGTGCTTTTGGTTTCATTGATTTTCCCGAAAGTTTTCCTCTTTTCTATTTTATTGATTTCTAATGTTATGTTTATCTTTCCTCTCTTTTACTAAATGTAAATTTAATTTGTTCTTACTCAAACTGTTTAAGGTAAAAATTTAGACCATACAATTTTAGATTATTATTCTTTTTTAATATATATAATCATTGAGAGGTATGAAGCTTCCTATAAGCACTGTTTGGGCTACATCCACAAATTTTAATGCCTTATATTCAATACCATTAAGTTAAAAGTACTTTCTAATTTCCCCTGTTATTTCTTTGATACATAGGTTATTTAGAAGTATTTTGT
Organism: Aethalodelphis obliquidens; assembly: GCF_003676395.1. NCBI lineage: Eukaryota > Metazoa > Chordata > Mammalia > Artiodactyla > Delphinidae > Aethalodelphis > Aethalodelphis obliquidens. Next base: position 14,550,111 of record NW_020837980.1, on the reverse strand, counting down.
TCAGATTCTAAATACTTGAGGCTTTTCTAAGATATTTTATTATTGATTTCTAATTTCTCTTGGGAAGAATAAATTCTTTAAAAGAAGAATCTTTATGGTCTAGTATATGAACTCTCCTAGCTAATGTTCCATGTACACTTGAGAAAAATGTGTATCCCACTGTTTTTGGATGTAAAGATTTATTAATGTCAATTAGATCATTTTGGCGGAGAGCCTTATTCAAATTTCCTTGCTTATTTTTCTGTAATTAGTTTACCAAATATTGAGAAAAGATGAAATGATTTAGTCAAAATTGTATATTTATCTGTTTTTTTCCTGTTAGTTTTGTTTTATGTATAATGACCCTATATTATTAGGTGCACACACATTCAGTATTGCTTTATCCTCTTAAAGAACTGTCTATTTAGTCATTATAGAACAACTCCAGGAATCCCTGGTAAGGTCTACACGATGATTAATTTAGTTTCACTCCTGATGTATGGCCCTTTTGGCATCTCTGCAAAATGCCATGTGTGTTTCATGAGGTTCCTCCAATCTGGTTAGTTAAACTCAACACTTTCCCAACGCTATGAGAGTTCTGGACGTTTTCCATCTTATGGCTCTGTGGTAGTTGTACTTCCTTAATAGTTATTCTTTGCCTGGCCTTGTGGAGTCATTCTATGTATGGTAATTTAGTATTCAGCCAAAGAATCAAGGTGACCCTTGCAGATCTTTGGAGCTCTTTCTCTGAGTAGCCTTCTCTTGGTCAGTACTCTGCCTTCCAAATACCAGTTCTCTAAGCCTTGCTAAACTCCAATTTCTGTGTATTCAATTCAGCATGATTACGAAGCCATGCTTATGCCACTTCTCCTTGTGCCAGGGTCCAGTAATTAACTCCATTCAGAAATACAGGGCATTAATAGGGCTCATTTGGTTTTTGTTTTTTTCTCTACAGTTCACAATTCTTTGCTGCCTACTCTCAAATGAATAGAAACAGTCGTTTCATAAAACTTTTCCAGTTTTATAGTTGACTATGGCTGGATAGCAATTTGAGTATCATTACTTCATCATGGTTGAAAGTGGAACCCCTATTCAATTTTGAAATATTATTATTTATATTTCCTAGGTTAAAATAAATATACCTTCTCATAAATTTTATCCATTACTCCTCATTTTCCCTTTTGGCATAAAACAGATTTCTCCTATACTTCTCTTACTTACATTATCAAAAACATTGCATTATATTACCTTACTTTACATTTTTACAAACAACACTGAAGTATGAAATAGTTTTGCTTATATTAGTCATGTCAGCCAAGTACTGAAGTTACCCATTTGTGTTCATCATTATACTCTAACATGGGTTCAGTTAACACTTTTTTAAAAAGAATTTCAGAGGCCCTATTCATTTTGCGCTTAGTATTTTTAACTCTGTTCTCAACTATTTATAACACTTTTGGTCCTTTATTTATAGTTTGCTTTATTATTTTATTGAACAGTAACATATGTCCATTAAATGAGAACTAAGAATTACCAAAATGGAGATAACTCACAATCCATATAACCTTTTCTCTATCTTTTTAATTGGCATAATTCTTAATGCTTTGTTTAGTCATATTTTATAAGATTTTCAAAGTAGGCAGTAAATGTTTACTAAGAGAAGATTTTTCCAGAAGAAATTTCTAACTCAAATTACAATATTGCCATAATGAGGAACATCAATATATAACAAAATTTTTTCTTTTTAAATTTCAACCAAATGCCATTTAGAAATAGAGCACTGACCCCCCTCCACAATTTTAAAGAATTCTTGATGTGGCCAATTATATCAGGTGTGATTTCTGTAAGTGATGATTTTCTTCAGAATATTTGTGACAAGCTGGAGCATGCCGTTCTTTCAAATAGGAACTTTTCCATGCCTTACGTATTTACCATGATTCACATCTCCATTGCATAGGTTATACCTTTGAAAGTATAAATATTTTAAGGTAACCTCATTCATAAAAATTCCAATGACTTACATAATGACACAAAAAATAATTAACATTTATTAATAATTACTTTATATTTTATGTTACGCATTTTACATACACCACGAATTTAAGTCAACATTCTCACTATTTCTTCATTGCTTTCTTTCTCCTTCTTTGGTGAGTTGAAAATCTTGCTTAAGGATATCTTCTTATCTTCTATCCTATCATAATATTTAGTAATGTAAACATCTACATTATGGACATAACTAAAAACCTGGTCTTACTTCCTGCATCTCTTCCATTTCATGGACTTTGAATATTCACCAGTATTTCAGCATTTTGGATCTCACTAACCTTAAGATCTATACAACTTCAATTGTTTTTTCAAAATTAGACCCTGTAGTAAGGCCCTGTTGAGGGAATCCACTCTCTCTCTTTCTCTTTCTGTACACACACACACCCACTCACACTTCGCATATCTACAATATAGCATCTTTTGACATACTGCAATAGCCAAAAGGATGCATTGGAAGATGGTGAACTTGCTTTGAGATTATTGTTTGGTTTTGAATAAAATGGAACATTGATTTGAGAAGTCCAGAAGAAAATTAGAGTTATGGATCTGAAGCTTCAGAAGACGACTGAAGCTATACATATGTATTTGGATTAATCTATTTGCAAGAAAACTTAAGATTCTGAGTTTAAGTTTTCCTTTTTCTTGAAGGTGTAGTTTTTTTACTGACATCAATACAATCATTGTTATTCTGAGTTCCTGTGATAGGTTAAGAGCTGTACAAGTAATAAATGTGTGATGGTGGGGTGTGTTATATTTGGGATTATTTTGTACCAAACGTGACGCTTATCATGCATTATACCTCATTTGTTTTATTTACATTTGTTTTATTTACATTAAATTAAATGTCAGAAACATTGTAATTTTATTTCTCTAATAACAACTCCTTCATTGAGATTTACATTGTGTGACTCAATCTTCAAATTACTATCTTTCTCTGTTCCTAGAGATTATTCTTAAGGAATTTAGATCCTGTATAACTGGAGTTTAACTTACTATGTAATTTTAAAAGCTCTGATATGTTTTCTGAGGCATGAGCTGAAGTATTATACAAGTTAATATTTTTTTTCTCTGCATAAACTGTTGATTTTATACCAAAAATATGCATTTATTGACAAATACCTCTTACAATAGGATTAAAATGTGAGTTTTTATCTAACATTCTACTTGAAAGACGGAGACTCCAACTAGCTTAAGTAAAGGGATTTTTACCATACCGCACTCTCCTGAGAAGGAAGACACTAGTAGAAAATAAGTTTTAAAGATGTTTACTTTACTATCATGAAGTTATACTTTCAGCTACTTTGTGAATACAATGAATATTTATTGAAAATCAATGTTAGATGCAGTATTTATCTGAATCTGTATCTTTTGATTGCATTTTTTTGGAAAATTTTTCTTTCTTACAAAAGCTGCTGAATGGTGGGATTGTTTTCCTTCTTCATTATATCTACTAATGAGGACCTAGTAATCAAGAATACCATATAGATGACATAGGCAAAGGTAAGCCTATGTCAAAGGCTTCAAAGGTTATGAAGCCTATGTCAAAGGCTTCAAAGGTTATGAAGACCTTGCTCTATTAATGGAAATGCTAGCATTTTCTAAACTAGGAAGCTAATCATGGATATTGTATTTTCTTTCTATAAGCATTGGGAAGCATTTGTAATAGGAGTTGAAAATATATTTTTTTCACCAATGCTCAGTTTATGCTGTATCAGAATGATTTGCTTATGGGAGGTGTAGATATTTATTTATGAGTAAAATATTGTAGTGATCCAAAAGATTCCACCCCTCTTCTTCCCTTTACCCATGGCAAAGACCTTTTAATTTCTAACTTAAGAGAAGCTTAAAGGATCTTAACACTGATTTAAATGTTCATTAAGTTATAGCACATTCCCTTTCCTTGGCATTCATGGTGGAATTTTAGACAGAAGGAGATAGTAAATTTAAAAAGGAGGTGGGGAGTAACAATTAGACCTAAACCAATTTTGCCCAATTTAAATGTGTACTTATAATTAGCTCTGCAAGGTATTTGCCCCAGACTATTACTAATTTAACTTTGAGCAGATAAAAAAGGAAAGCATTTTCCTTTCAGTTTTATCTCTGCTGAGTTTGTGTTCATTGACATAGTAGTTAGTGGCATGTCTAGCAACAAGACAATCCCTGGGAGTTGAGTGCAGGAAGCCAAGAGGAGCAGACATGAAGGCTGTTGCTTTCTTCTTTCCAGGTAAGGATCTCTGGAAGCTCATCTCTGGGGTTCTCCTTAGCCAGCTTCTCCTCTTAACTCTCTCTCCCCCCTCATCCAGCATAGGACAACAGTGATGCATTAATGGCTCACTGCTGGGAACACCATGGTGTGCATGATGGTATTCAGAAATCCTTATCCTCACATGCTTTTGCTGTGTAGTTCATTTTTTAACAAAGGACTAGAAACGAAAATGTGGATGTCAGTGAAAGAGAAGAGCAGGAGGTAAAAGACCACTTTGTAGCAAATGAATTACATTCAAAGTCAATTTTTAACTAATTCTTCCTGTGGCTATTAAAAGAGCTAGTGTTACACAGAGTCACAAAGCAGTCCCCAGAAAATGAGTATCAGTGAGAGATCCACTTCTGGGCATAAAGCATCCTCTTTAGAGAAAATCATTCTTGAAGTCCGTATATTAAGTTTGTTCTCACTATTCTGAGGCAAGTTTAAAAAACATAGCAGAAAAGAAAGAAAAATGTTGGATTTACCCATTTTAAAGAGACCATAAATTGACCTCCCGCAGATGACAAAGTACTCAGTAGGAGAAAACAAACAAACAAAAAACCACAAAGAAACCCTTCACAGCCAACAATAGAGATTGCTTCAATTCAATTTCCTCTCATATACAGGATCTTGTTTTGTATTTTAGTCCCATAAAACATTTACTATGAGAAAATTCCTGAATATTATCAAACAACTAAAAAATAAAAGCCTAATGCACATGGGCACAAAACATTTTTTATAACTTCTTTGACCTATTAGCTAGCTGTAATATAAATTTTTCTGTTTACTCCTTTATTTGTTCAATCATTCCTTCTTCCGTTCCTCCCTCTCTCCCTTCTTTTCTTCTTTCCTTCCTCCCTTCCTTCTTTCCTTCCTTCCTTTATGAAAGGCCCTATTCCAAGCTCTGGGAAGTATTATGGAAAGCTAAATTTCTTTTCCTTAAAGAGCCTATACTAATAATTTCACTTATTAGCCTTTACCTTTTTTCTTTTTTTTTTTTTTTGCGGTACGCGGGCCTCTCACTGCTGTGGCCTCTCCCGTTGCGGAGCACAGGCTCCGGACGCGCAGGCTCAGCGGCCATGGCTCACGGGCCCAGCCGCTCCGCGGCATGTGGGATCTTCCTGGACCAGGGCACGAACCCGCGTCCCCCGCATCGGCAGGTGACCTCTCAACCACTGCGCCACCAGGGAAGCCCTAGCCTTCACCTTTAACGTGGGGTCTTACATCCTTAATTCTGTTGCAGTGTACAGTGACAACATCTATTTTAATTGTTCCAGAAAGGAGAGTCTCAGAAAAGTGCCTTTATTGCCACAGTTATCTAGTCTGTGTATTAGTTGCTTTGTAGAAACTTCTTGGAGGTGACCTCTTCAAGATATGCACATCTTGCCATCAACAATCCATAGGAGAGTTTGAAATGGGGTGTGAGAACTTGCAACATTTTACTTGGTGTCTTGGGAGACACCATTATCATGACCCCTTAAATTCACTGTCTTTGTAGACAACTTGCTATGGGAAAGGGGGACTTTGGAGTTAACTCAGCAGCTTCTGCAAATGAATGTTCCATGAGAGTATTACTGCAAACCCCAAGAGGGGACATTAGTCTAGCTCTTCATTAGAAGGGGCGAGAAAAAGCTGTCCTTTGTGTTCCTGGATAGGCAGACTTTATTCCAGTAGGAGTTTCTCTCTGGAATTCAATTCTCTGAAATTCTTAGTGCTCCCAAAGTCAGACTTGTCTTTAATGGAAATGGGATAAGGAGAATCTGAAAATGTCAAGTGCAGAGTTTTATTTTTCAAGGAGACTGTGGGTTTACAAATTGGGAGGAAAAAAAAAACCAAACAATTCCTTTAACCAGAATGAAATGCAATTGTAAAAGTCCAACACATTGCAATTTGACAATGTGCACTAACTGATAATGCCGCCCACTTGACTCATTTACCAATTTAAGGTTATTTTGTAATCTGCCCGTGAGCTTCCCAACATAATAGAAGAACTCTGTGTGAAAGTGTGTGTGTGTGTGTGTGTATGCATGGATGTGTGTATTGCTTTACAACAGCAAATAACTTCCCACAATGCTTAAGAAAATATAACTAACAACGCCTTCCTTCACTGTTCCCTTACATAATAATGATATTTGTGTAGAGATAATTTTTTTCAAAGTTAAATTTTAGTGCAATGTGTGGGTAAACAAAATGCAACTGAAATTTCAAAAGCCTGTAAATAATGTTTAAGAAAATAATTGAGAACCGAGGGGAAATATGGATGAAATTGCTGGAAGTGTTTAAATTTTCATAGAATGAAAATGGAACCTGAGTAGAAAAAACTCAATATTTGATAATAAAAGTATTAAAATTGACAAAACCTGATTTACTAATCTATCTGTTCCTAAGTTTAATGTGAATACCTACAGAGGGACTTCCCTGGTGGTCCAGTGGTTAAGACTTTGCCTTCCAATGCAGGAGGGTACAGGTTCTATCCCTGTTTGGGGAGCTAAGATCCCACATGCCTCATGGCCAGAAAATCAAAAAACATAACACAGAAGCAATATTGTAACAAATTCAATAAAGACTTTAAAAAAAATGGTCCATATAAAAAAAAAACCCTTAAAAAAATTAAGTCAATACCTGCAGAAACCAATATAAAACAATTTTGTCTTTTTCTATCACTCCAAAATATGCTCATAAGAGTGAATCATAAATGCAGAATGACTCCCCTTTACTAAACTTTTGTTTCTTACATTTTAGAATTTTGAAAATATCTAATTTATTAGACATGTTCTATATGTACTAATTAGAGAAAAAGATTTTGATTGGGTCTTCTATCTATACCTAAGGTGGATATTGTAATGAGTGCTAAACTCAAATCAATTATATCATTGTGATTTTTTTTTACAATACTTGTAAAAGTAGAAAAATTAATAAAGCACAGCATTAAAAAAATTTCTAGCAGTGGTCTTTGTCAGAAAAATAATTACAAATTATCTACTCATCATGCTAGACTTAGCCCTTTACAAAGAGCTCTGTATAAATTCTATGCTCTAGGAATTTAAAAGTGAAGAGATGAATTGCCATATTAATTTGGTACTTTTTGTATACCAATGAATATTTTTAGAATGTTATAGAACATATGGCTTGTGGCTTGAAATGAAAATAAAGAGTTTTTATAAGTCTATGAAAGGTGACCTCCCGGCTCTGTCTGAACAACTCTAAGAGTGGGGAATTCATTGCAACATGAGGGAAACTGATCCTTCGAAGAAAGGCTGAGAAGTCTCTCTCCTCTTTTAACCAATGGGCCAAAGATTATTTTCTAAAGCAATCATGACAGATTTCCCATAGCTTCTTAGCTCTTAGATTATTTGAAGCCATTTGTCCTAGTTTGCTCCCTTAAATTTCCAAAGAGGTCCTGTAATTTAAATAAATCTTTATTTTTCACATTTCTTTTTTATATTATGGTAGTTATTAGTTTCCAAGCCTTATAGCCCATTAGTTTTAATAAGCTAAGAGCTTGCTCATTGATTATTTCCCACCATGTAACTTATTAGCACTTCCAGAAATCTCTATGCTTCTCTATTCTACATTCTCTCTCTCCACTGCTCACCCTTTTCTCCCCCCTTTGGCCTCTGTCATATTTTTTTAGGCCTGGTCTCCATGGGATTAGAAGCTTGGGTGTTACTGTTTCTTCCCTTCTTTGGCTCAACTTCACCTCTAAACAATATTTTTGGCCCCTCTTGCCATGTCCTCCACACATATCCATAGTCTTAACATAGTCCCACTCCAGTTGCACACCAACCTGGTTATAGGTATCTGACCCAAATCAGAGGTCAGACATGCGGCTTTCTCAGAGAGTTTTTTTTTTTGTTTTTTTTTTTTTGCGGTACGCAGGCCTCTCATTGTTGTGGCCTCTCCCATTGCGGAGCACAGGCTCCAGACGCACAGGCTCAGCGGCCATGGCTCATGGGCCCAGCCGCTCCGCGGCATGTGGGATCTTCCTGGACCGGGGCACGAACCCGTGTCCCCTGCATTGGCAGGTGGACTCTCAACCACTGCACCACCAGGGAAGCCGTCAGAGAGATTTTTGAATATTTCATGAGTTCCATGTCCCAGGGGTTTCATTTTTCCTCTGTCTCTGGGCCTTAACAGAATGGTGGCTTAGGTATGCTGAGATTTCATATCTGTGGCAAATTATGGCCAGTTCAAGCACAGTGAAGGCTTTATTGCTAAGCTGGTGAGTGTCTCTCTTCTGACTGCCCTTAACATTCTTCTTAGTCTCATACTTTGGCTTCTCACAGAAGGTTTCCAGTTAAGAATTCATTTCCAGGTTCTTGGAGGGTTCATGCATAAAACATTTCCCCCTAAAGGTTGGGGATCTAATTCAATGCAGAGTTCAAAGTGGAGGGAATGTTCCAACCACTGGTGTTATTGTAGCTGCTAGACCTAGAAAACTTCACCAGTCCTGGAGATTCTCTTTCTTCCTTAAGAGATGACTATACTATGACACAGTAAACTATAGGTTTTCAGGGAGCCAATCTGCGCCAACTTCTTGGGTGGATAATGTCTTTCTTTTAGCTAAGTAGGTTGGACTATTGCTACAAGGTTATTGGAACACCCATTCTAGCAGCATTGAGGTCTATTTCTGTGACCCTACTCAGATTGGAATGAACATAAATATTATACTTAGGATATGAGAGAGGGCAAAGTTATTGACCCATACAGGAACGAGAATACAATGACTGATATCTGTATTTTTGTTTCAATAAGTCTTTAAATGAACCCTACATAATAAACTTTTGTGAGTCCCTGTAATTCCTAACTTTTCTAAGCATATGTCTTAGCTCCAGATTAAGGCTACTGATAAGATCATATTTTTCTGAGATTTCAACTGATGACTAATACTTATACTCAGTGCATGAAGGGCTTACCTCAACGGGGATATCTAATGGCCCTTTCCCCCTAACTCACTATAATACCTAATGGAACTTTGATTTGGTGTCCTACTCTCAGACTGAAGTTATTAGAGACTTAGTACAATTGGTGGCTTTAAGGATCAAGCTGTGGTATGTTGGATCCAAATTTCCACCAGACCTAAGACTGAGCCCAGATGGAGGAGCACTGCTGATGGATTGTCACAGGTGGAGGTAGGGGTTTATGTCCATGGCTCTCATCCCATTCAACTACATATGGCAGAATAAATTGAGAGGCATGTCATTTATTTCCCATTGTGCAGGGCCTCTTCTAGCTGGAAGTCCACTAATTCTGATCTCACTTCCCTTCACAGCTATAAGTTTAGACTCTTGATTTTTTTTTAGCAGCCACAAAACACTGTGGGATTATATTGAACTTGTGGAAAACTAAACTATCAGTACTCTTTTGTGTAATTTTCTGTTAATTCAGGTCTTCACACATCCTGTACTTGTCAAATCATTTTTTTTTTAAGTAAAAAATTTGTACATGCATCATTGGTCTAGAAGAAGGAGATATTTGGAAACTGGACTCAATCACGTATAAGCTATCCCTTCCATATCTGCCTTTTTTTACATTTTGTTAGCTATGGTCATTTCCCTTTACATTTAATTTATTCTTTTACCAATAAAAACTGTTTTTCCCATGTTTCAGACTTACATAAAAGATAGTACTTGAGACTAATTTGAGAAGAAATCCTCAATTGTATTCCTTGTGATAAAAAAGATTAACACGAGGATATTTTGGTAATGCCCTTCAAGTCAAGATGAATTTTGACATAAAGTGTCAAAACCAATTCTACATAGCCCTGTTCCAAGGCGGGCAAGGGCTGAGGGAAAATGGTGCAGCAAAACTTTCTTGGCTTTGGGAATTCCCTGGCGGTCCAGTGGTTAAGACTTCACCTTCCAATGCAGAGGGTGTGAGTTTGATCCCTGGTCGGGGAGCAAGGTAGGATCCCACATGCCTTGGGGTCAAAAAACCAAAACATAAAACCAAATCAATATTGTAACAAATTCAATAAAGACTTTAAAAATGGTCCACATCAAAAAAAAAATCTTTAAAATTTTTTTTAAAAAGTTTCTTGGCTTTGCTTTTCCTCAAATGTATATTTAATACCAGTATTACCAACAAAATATCTACACTCAATACCTCCATTATGACACATTAAACAGAGACACTCTTATCAAAGGAAACATTACTGAAAAATTTTTAACTATCCATCTGAATGCAGTGAGGAGAAAAATTGAAGAATTATATCAATGAGAACCTCCAGTAAGCACAAATCTGCCTGGAAAGGACTACAGTTTTCAGTCACGGGACTTTGGGGTCAGAGCAATGCTAAACATTTGATTATTTTGATCATTTTCCTGTATGGACCTAAGCAGAACAGTTTTATGAAATGGTAATAATGTATTTCTTCAAGATATTTTACTTAAAATATATTCAAGATGACAAGGATTGTGCAGTAGAACTCTCACTGACAATTACTAGCATACAGATGATTTCTTAGGAAAAGGTAATATACTTTAAGTACACTAAAAGTACTTTCAAAACTGCTAGCACCTCATGGGAAAACTTTGAAGAGTGTATTCAGAAAATTCAATTTAGCCTCTATTCTGTTGCTTTTATTTTTCTTATTCTTTATTGATAGGGACAATGATCTAATTTTCAATTATTCTAAAAGTCTCATATATGTTTTGTAACTCCTTCCTTTTATTTTATAAACATCAAAAATTTTCAACTCTATACTGTCCTAAAATTAAATTTATTTTTCTACATCTATTGCAATCAATTTCTACATAAAAATGGGAATTAAGTGACATTTTGCATTATATTTTTCACAATTTCACTTACAACACCTATGTTTTATTTCAGGTTTTTGTGTTTGATTTTGCTTTTTTTGGTTTAGGATTTTTCTCAAGACTGTTAATGCCTGAAAGATGGAAATTATCTCATCAATACCTAACTAATTTTGTACTGATTCATTCTTCATGTTACCCCTCAAATTCTATTTAAATAAGATTTGAATACGTGGACAATACTGTTATAGATTACCATTTCTCTGGACAATGTTAAAGAACTTAGATACTGCTGTTTATTTCTCATTAGAGAACAGAATCTTACTTTGAGGGCATTATAACATATGCCCTGGGAAATTTTCCAAGCTGCTTTGCTAAACACTTTCAAGTTCATTTGATCTACAAAAAACTTTATCTAGTAAAAATTGTATTAATATGTGTACAATCACTAGAATTACCTTAGCCATTTTATTCATTCCTACCATCTTTATTATCTTTCACTCTACTAAAGAAATGACAAATATGATCCATCTTTTAGCAAATATTCTCAGATTTTAGTCATAGACATAGCTTGTCATGAAAAACAAGTAAAGGGATTGATGTTCCTTTTTAATACACTACCTGATTTACATTTCTTTAAGCCTTGGGCATACGGATCAGTTCTATTTTTGTGAATTCATTGGGTTGTCAAAAGTTAAGGGCAATGACTTGACAAATCATCTTCAGGAGAAGGTGAGTCTAAGAAACATATTTGCTTTCATAACTTCACGTAGTTAAAATAAAGGAAGAGAGATGCATAGTTTATGGCCTGTTATAGCAGTAAATGTGTTTGTGAAAACTATTCCTCAAACTACTGTTTTCCCTGTATGGCATACATTTAAATACTAAGACCCAATTTTCCTGTATTTCTAATTTTAGGTATCCGGAGTTAGATGGGCATAGTAGTCACCAATACTATGTTCTATTACACAATTACCTACCCAATGCCAAACATCTAATCTTATCTCTGGGATAAATTAGATTCTAAAATACTATGCCAAATATTTTTTAGAATTTCAGACTCTTGGAGAGCATGTAAGTTTATTTATTTATTTATACAACTTTTATTGAACACCTTCCATGAACAAAGTACTTTACTGGACATAAGGAACATTAAAATGAAGATGAAGCTTCACTTAACTGCTCTCAAGGAACACTGTTCCTAGTAGGAGAAACCACTTGTGTACTCGATAAAATAATAGTAAAAGTTACCATAATTATTTTATTATATGTGTGTGTTCATGAACTCAGATACAAATACTTCCATTTTATTTGTTTAAAGTATCTGTTGATTACAGTGAAGCCCCATTCCACCAAGATGGTGGAAACTTAATCTCATTTAGAACTAGGGCCCCCCACTCCTTTTTCAGGGTTTCATCTCTGTTCTGAGAGGATTTATGTAGTAGGAAAATACTTTTGGGAGTGGAGGTAGGAAAGCCTTTTAATCTTCCATCATGTATTTCTACTTGAGAAAACCTGCAATATGTATCTAAAAAATGATTCCAGTCAACAATAATATATCACATTTGGAAACCTCTCATGATCTTCTTGTCCAAAGTAGCAGTTGCTCTCTAAATTTCCTGCTTTGGGAATGGCATCTTCTCACCTAACAGCAACATGATACTAAGTGATGTAGATTATACCAGTTTAATTTATTTTAAATTATGTTCAAAACTGCCTGTCTCCCTCCATCTATATACTGGAAATTTGCATCTAGAATTATCATTATTTTTATCAGTGGTAGCAGTAGTAGTAGAAGTGAAAGTAATGAAAAACTAGTTGACATTGTTGAATCCCATTAAGTTGGTGTGTTGCCTATATTGGCTCTGCTAATGTGTCAGGCTTTCAGTCATCTCCTGAGATACCTTTGCCAAGGCTGATTCTTAAACTTAAGGGACTATCATCCCATTTTGCCTCACTAATGCCTACTCAGCCTTCATGTTTCAGAGTAGATACAATTCTCTAAGAAGCCTTTCTTGACTCCTTCAAGACTGAAATAAGTCTACTTTCTATGTGATCTTCCTGTACTTTGCACCAACCAGTATCACATATCATACTGAAATAAAATTATCTGTCATCTCAACTAGACAATAAGCTCTTTGAAGGGACACATTTTTTTCCTGCTCTGTTTTTCCCTCCAGTGCTTGGCACAAAGGCTGGGATAAGGATTGAGTAACAGTATGGACATGTTTTCCCCTTTCCAAGGACAACTGCATATTTTTCTATCAATTACAGCTTAAATTTTAATTAAGTGATATGATATATTTAGTGGCCTTCAGTATTTCATGGTAGCAATGAATGCTCTCACATAGAGTCCCTATGAGCTCTTGGAGGCTCTACTTAGGGTCACCTTAGCTGTGACCTGGTCATGTGAGGCCAAAAGATGCCCTGAAGTGAGGGAGCTGATCTGTTTATTCTTAAGAAAGAGGATTTGCAAACTTAGCAGCAATGCAAGTAATGCCACAGCTGTCTTCCCAAATACCACTACAAAGTATATATTACCACACAATGATGTCAGATCCCTCATGTTATGTGAAGCCATGAGGGCAGTGACCTGGGACCCCTGATCAAGCAGAGCCCCAACGTACAGAGATTAAATACTGTGCTTGGGAGGACTGCCCCTTACCTACTCTCAGCCATGGGAGGGTCCATACCCCCATGTCAGATAGCTCTGACACTCACAGCCTCTTCCTCTGTAGCTGATGTGTGGATTAAGAAGAAGGCAATTATGTCCACACATCCTAACAAACAGACCCCCTTTCAGGTAGCATCTGAAGTACTTTAAGTAACCTCAAGGGCTTAAAACAGTCAGGCCTCACTGCACAAGGCCATTTAAAGCTCTGGAAATCTATCTATTACTTTGCTAATTTCCTTCTCTCCCCTTCTGCCCAAACATTCTCATTGTGCACTCTGTAACCAAAAGAGGCCATAGGTGTCAACTACCTCTCCGAAATTTTCTCCACCTTGTCTTACCTAAAGTTTGGCTTTCTCCTAAGGACAATAATTTCTTTATGATCTTCTCTAGGGGTGTTATTCATTTTCTTAGAATTGAAAGGAAGATGATATCAAGTGCAATGCAGGTTCCAGATCATTCTTCTGTGACTGCCTTTTTAAAATAAAGATACACAATAACACTGCTTTGACATTCATGTTCTCTCTAGTAGACCTCCTGCTTCCTGTCACCCACCCACTTTCTGGATTTTCCACCCAAAGTGCACTTTGTCAACTGGCATCCTGTCTTCCTCTACACCTTAAGACGTCTGTCATCACGCCAGGTGATTCTGATCTCCTGATCAATGGCCTGACATAAATGAACTGATCAATGCTATAATTTTATATTTCAAAGCTGTTAAATTTTACTGCTAGTTCTCTGTCAGTAGAAAGACTGATAGCCAGTGTTTGTGAAGACATGAAAGACATGAGAGAAGACATGAGAGAAATGACATCTAATAACTAGCAATGTCCAGCTGCTGTATAATATCAAATAACCCAGAAGTAAAACAAAATTGCTGACCACTTAAAATCCATTGTCCTATGGTGAAAATGTATTCCTTTAAAGAAAATGAGTTAACACTTCCATGGTGCTGGTGTTTCAGACTATCTGTCTGTATTCCTTTATAGGTTTGATTAGTAAGAACAACTTCCAAAACCCCAAGTATTTTCTTATACACTTGGTCTTCAGTTAGATCAAGATGTTTTGTTGACTATAGATACATTATCATCTTTTGGTTGAAAAATTTAGCTTTCCACCTAGAATGGCTAACTGAAAGACAGATGAGCAAAAATAGCCTTTAATTATTATTTCTCGCAAAATAAAATTTACACACACATATTTATTTATTTAATGCATATAAGAGTTCCATAAAGGTCTAGATATTTGCTACTGTAGGGAAGGAAAAATTTTTCTTCTCCACTTCTTTGCTCTTTGGCTAGTCTAATAATTAATTAACATAGGACAGATTAACAGAAGAAAACCAAATTTGACTATGTACATACAAGGGTCCCATAAGAATATGGGACTGAGAGGCAGTCAGGTAATTGAGGCTTATATTCTATTCTCAGCTAAGGAAAAGTGGGTAGATGTCTGGGGCTTCAAAGGGAAGGAAGACAAGTCACAGGAAGATGAGAAGAGCAAGCGTTTGGTAAACAAAGGTTTGCCATGCCATGCAGAGACAATGGGACACAGAGAAGACTTTGATCTCCAGGCCCATCTGAGCTCCCCAACAGCTTAGCACACCTAGCCCCTACTCTATGTAGTCATCTCTGGTGATGGTTCTCTTCCCAGACCAGGCCTTCCATCTAAATTCTCTTAGGCAGTTAAGGGAGAGGTAAAAGTTTTTCTTGAGTCTGCTGGGTCTTGCCTGCCTCCAGCTCAAAATAGTCTACATGCCAAAGTGACATTTTGGGGAGACTTGTTTTGAACTCCTTTACTACTGAGAATGAACCATGCCTTTTTGATCATTTCTGTTAACTACCATGATTGATTTAACATACTCTGGATCATCAGGCAACTGTTCTAGTATTTGAGATCTTAAAATAAAGTACTGAAGTTCTGAGCAAGGATTTTAAATTTTAAAGGGAGTCAGGATATTTCCCAAACTTCAGATTTATAATATAGTGAGGAGACAGTCAATGATCAAACCATATTCTAACTTCATCTCAGAGTTGAGATAACATATGTGGATTAATATTTATTTTTCTTCTTACCAGCTATTTTGATGTGTCACTCCTCTAAATTAGAAGACATTTTCAAACTGAACAAATAATAGACTGAAAGGATTTTAAAAGAAGGATATTGATTTTAGAAGATGATATTTAAAATTAGAAAAATAATACAACCATTTTAAAATACTCAAAACAAAGTAGGGAACTCATATTAAAATTGCAGGGCTAACTTCTTCATAGTATTCTTACTTAAGGCATACTGAACTTGTATTTTTGACATGATTTTCACAGAGCTAAACTTAGTCTTGAATATTTTTGTTTAGGAATATCATGCATTCATTTCAGCAAATTATGTAAGCTTTTAAATAAAAATTCACATGATATAACTATTTGTATATCTACTTATATGCATTGTTTTTATCTCTTGTTCTTAATCTTTCATTCCAAAACACATACACACACACACACTCACAGTAATGGAAAACTTATATTGAACAACAGAAAATTAAAGTTATATACTTTCTAGCATACTTAGGATAAACATAGTATTTAAAAATAAGAAATTAAATAAAATTCTATTTGCCATACAATGTAAAAAGTACAAATGTGAAAGCTTTAGGGAAGATTTCTGACGAAAACAATCATAACAAAAGAGTATTTGAATCACAATATATAAAAAAAATTAAAACCAGAGACAATCTCTGTCTTCACAAACACTGGCTGATGCTAACACAATTGCAGAAACCATGTATTTAGAGCTACATTTTACAAAACCTCACTGGCAAAAATCAATAGAAAGCTTTAGTGGGTAGAATGTATGTAATAGTAACAAGTAGAAAGGTTAGTGTAGAAGTTAATGGTTCTATCAGGAATAAAACAGAGTTAAAATGTGAAGGAAAGGTCTACCACAAGTGGTTCATTAACCTTTTAGAACCCCAGTGTATCCTTGCTCTAAAGATTACAACAAACCCGATTCAGACTTTCCCAGCTTTTGCTAATACTCCAACTCAGCACAGTGTTGTGTATATTTCTTATGACTGATAGAATTATTTTCAATACAATTATATGTTACTGTTAAAACTAAAACAGTAGGACTAGTTTGCAGCACACACCATAGAGTTTTGGGGTTTTTGCTTGTTTGTTTTCCTTTCAGGTCTCCTTTTTGCATCTGATACCATTTCAGACACAGTCATGTTTTTAATGGATAGCTGTACTTATCTCAGAATTCTGTTCATTTTCAGCTTATTCCTCACATTGATTAAATATTGGGAAGGGTGAGGAAGTTTTTGGACCCTACTTGCATCATTCAGAGAAATAAAATACTATCATTATCTTCTTTTGGAATACAAATATATTCTATGACCTCTGAATCACCTGGCCAAAGTGTTTTGGAGAAGGATGAGGATTTGGCTTGCACTGTAATAATTCAGAGGTACAATTATGGTTAAAAAAAAAAAAAGCCATAGTTAGATACACATTGGCATTAACAATGACTTAATGTCTTTGGATAAAACTTGGTCACAGTGTTGTCCCCCTATTTTCTGTAATTGCCTTTGATTATTTTTCTATCTTAACAAAAGAATTAAAGAAAATCTGCATCCCAAACTTCCCTCCTCACATGGTATCCTTCCTGCTTCCCTTCTCCTCCCTGGCCTCTCAAACCTTTCTTGTTTTCCTTTTAGCAAATTTCAGGGTAGAAGTTTAAATGAGCAGCTGCCACAGCAGGCACTGTCAATGTTCTCTGGCCAGCCAACCAACAGGGGGTACTCTTGTATAGTATGGCTGGCTCTCCCTTGGAGAGAACTAACCTCTGTGACAAATTCTGAGTCCACCAGCTTGAAGCCGGAAATCCCAGACCTTACTTTCCTTCCAAATTTTCCAGTTGGTAATCTATCCTGCTGGACTGATTCCTTTCAAATTTCCATATAATCCAAAAATGAAGTTATTTTTATTTCTTCCTGTATTTTTTTTTTCAAAGAGGGGGAGAATTCAGTTCAAAATTAGGGGAGGAGTAGTTTTTGGATTCTATCCCCTACATGAAATCTGTTGTAAATATGTTCTGCCAAAATCCTCAACAGTAATGTGCCAGTGTTGTAAAAGGGTTAGTTCTCTGCTTTTTTTTTTTTCCTTTAAGTTCAAATTCTCTGTCATTTTATCACATTTAGTTCTTGAAAACCCTTTTTTCTCCCCCCACAATTTTCTCTTTAAAAGATGATGTGGTGTGAACGTTTTAAGCCATCCCATCTGTGACAGCTAAAGACAAAAACATCATCTTGAGTTTTGGCACAACTTGGGTCTCTGTCCTGTAATCTCATTTGTGCCTGTCCTAGAACTGTTCTTATTAACCAGAATTCTTATCTCATAGCCACAGCCGAGGGTTGCATTGTGGCTCTTTGAGCACAATTGATGCACTGGCTAACATGACATCCAGATCTTTGTTAGAGCAGACATCCCCTTTGGAATGGACTCTGTGATGTTGAAAATTGCTGAACCCCTTAATCTGTTTTATTTCTCTTGCTTGGATGATGGTCTGAACAGGGTAAATTCAGAGAACAATGGCTCTGGCTCTTTGAAATGTTGATTTTCATCTGTGCCATGATGTGATGAGCACATAAACTTTTTATATAGTTGGTTAGTGATAAAAAGGCCTTCTACAAAGAACATCAGTAGTTACCATTTAGTGTTCCTCCCATTTGCCAGAAACCTTTGTCTGTAAACAGACAGCAGACTTATAAAGCCTAGAGTTAAATGAGAACTTTGACTTAGCTGCAGTAATTTTATTTTTTAATATTTTTCCTGTGCTTCTTTTACATAGTTTTAAACACAAAACGTCATTGGATCTTGAATCTTTGGAACCAGAATTTTTTAGAGTCAAAATTCTAATTTTCTCTTTGGTTTGAAACTTACTTTTTTTAAATTGATAAGCTTTTATGTCTTCATGCTGTATATCATATAATACAGAAATATTATAATAAAATGGCTAATTATAATGGTTAGTTCACAGAATCGACCACTCTAGACTGTTGCCTAATTTTATCTTTGTGACATAAACAATTTTATAAATTGATAACTTGATAATATGTTTATCATCCTAAAAGAGTGACTATGTAAAAGATAACTCCATACAAAAGTTACCTCGTATTATTGAGACCTTATATTTGTTTATTAAATATGGACTTACTTCTGTTTGCAGTATATAAAACCCAGGTGTCAATCTATTATCATGGCAGACATCATCTTGAAATCTAAATATTGTATCTAGTTTACAACTCTAATATATAAAGTCAAATAATCGACGGAATTTTTAAGATTTGGAAATAGAGGCATAACATTTTGCTATTTTAGAATAGTCGAAGTTAAAAATAAATGCTTAAGGACATAAAAGCTATGATGCCACCTGAGAAGTGGTTTTCTTTGTACTTCCTATAACTTGAGTCCAATTTCATGAAGTCTCCGTACTTGCAAAACATATAGATGGATGACACTCTTACTTGGATAGATTTCTTATTTCATGCTGTAGGATAGAAATACTTACAATACTTCATATAGCTGATGTTCTCATTCAGAAATCTAGAATGCTACACATCCTATGTGACAGCCTGAAACTCCCCACTTGTAACTATTCTTAACCCACTGTAATGAAATGAATAGGAAATAAGTGTATTACAATGGAGGAACTCACAGTCTCAGGGAACCTCAGTCTGTATGATCGCAGGTTGTTTAAATTAACAGTAAGAGAGAAGTTCTCATGAGTTAGACTCAACAATGAGAAAAGGGATTATAAAAATCTAAAACAATTTCCAGACGCTGAAAGCAAGAGCTGCTAAAAAGCCATATTTCCTTCTAGTCAATATGATTGGGTAGCAGATGAACAATTTTACAAATCAAATGAAACAGAACATACAAATAAATCAGTTTTTAAAACTCTGGTCACAAAAATTGTCTATCAGTCTTCAAGTTTTGGAAGGTACCTGTTGTTATTTCCTTCATTAAATTCATTTGGAAATTCCTTTTTTCTGATATTTTACAATATTTTTCTATGACTTACAAGTGTGTGGGAAATAAGTTTTTGGTTTCCAGTCCATATATACTTAGTGATCCTTATCCATATTCAGTATGGGCAACAATCTAAATATTAATCTATTTGTCAGTCTTCATCCTCTCCAGATCTGCACATAGACCTGACTCCACCACATATCAGTGTGTGATGCGGGGTGATGTGCTTAACGCCTGTGAGTTTCAGTTTCCCAATTTATAAAATGGGAATAGCAATACATTTTTCTATTATGGTTCTTCAGATTAAATTTTATACTGTTTTCCTCTCTCCCTACCTCCGTCTAGTCAGTCAGTCTGTCTCTTTCTCTCCCCCCTCCCTCCCTCCCACTCTCATGCACCCTGAGGGTATTCATCCATCACCTATCTACCTACCTATCTATCTATCTATCTATCTACCTACCTACCTACTTATCCATATATCTACCTATGTATCTATCCATTCATCTGCACATTTATCTATTACCACATGGAATCAGAAATAGGTTGCCAATATCTACAATTCAATTGAAAATACAGTGAGATAGAAAATAAAGAATGGGGCAAAGGGCAAATAAGATATTAAAATCTAAATGTAGTCAATAAAGAGTCAGTTCATTGTACAAAAAAAGGAAGGAATGGAGTCCTATACTCTCCAACTGCTTTTTTTTTTTTTTTTTTTGGCAATTTGGAATATGGTTGTACCTGATTCCATATCATCACAATAAACCTTGGGTTTGTTTTCACCATCAAATGGAATTGATAGAGTTGGCAGCATGGGTGTAATGAATGCCATTTTGTAAGAGAGCTGTAACAGTGTCAAATACGCAAACAGTGCAGTGCATTTTGCAAAATAGTACACTGCATTTTCCTAGTGTGGAAACAACCTTATTTTTTACATTTATGTCTTTATGAAGACAGGATCAGTAAGCATGCATGTAAAGAAAATACTTAATTCTGGTATTTCTAAAATCATTTGTATGGATTTTAATGATGATGATACAAAATGTTACAGTCCAAATAACACACTGGCTCAAAACAGTAAAAGAAAAAAAAAGAGAGAGACTTTAACTTTGCTGGCTATAAATGACACATTTTTAACACCCATTTTCAATATTCTTTCATATAACTTAGCTAGGTGACTGAGATACTCCTATTTTAATTTATAGGAAGAAGACAATAGGATTTACTACATCTCACAAGATGGAACAAAATAAAGAGGATTCAGCAGACTCCATTCAATCTTGGATTCTCCCATATTTGAACATATTCCCCAAAGTTTAGAAATTGTGACTAAAATTAACTCTTTCAAATTCCAGAAAATTTAGTTAAATTATTCATGCTTCAGGATGGATTAATCAAACACATGTTAGAGTCAATCAGAATAATTCTTAACTATTCTTTTAGAAGGAAAAGGATTGACCATTTTTATTTTCTAGTTCTAGAAATGATTTGGCATTGCCTATAAAAGATCTTACCTGTATGGGTTCCTTGGAAGTATTTAAATACAAAATTCCCTTAAATCATTAGCTTGGTACATATATTAATTCTTGGCCTTAACATGAAACTTACTGTACATGAAACATATACATATTTAATGAGCCTATATTTGTTAATTAAGGATGCTGCTACGGGCTGTGCCAAAAATCCTTTGGAAAAATGTATTTTTATTCCTTCAGTAATATTCCATTAGATGGAAACTTTGACAACATATCTCAATTTAACTTAGGCCAAAATTTCAAGTAAAAAAAAATGTTCACATTTACCTCTGAGATCAAGGAAAAAATATTTGGTATCTTGGGAGAATTTCAAATCTACATTCATGATGCAGACTCCATTTCTCTGGCTCAAACGACCAAGATGAATAAGAATCCAACTCTCCAGGTTAAAACATTTTCCCCTATTCATCTTCTATGGCCATTTATCTCTATATACCTACTTTGCAGGGTTTTTATGAAGACAAGTGTAATAGTTTGCTCTAAAGTGCTTAAACTCTTAGGAGGAAAAGTACACTAGAAGAGCGAATTATGATTATCTTTATTACTGTAACAAACACAGGAGATAATTATTTTTGAGTCAAAAAGAATAAGGCGAAGTGTGATTCTGTATCAAAAATGACATGGTAGGTGATAAATGATTTTCACTTCTGTAAAGAGCAATATAATAATGTTCACACTGCATTGCTTATAACATGTATCCTCTGAAGACCTTACTTCACGTGCTCACTTTATAAAAATTTCTACTATCTTTCTTTCCCATATAAGTTTGCTAAGTTTTGTCCTTTGTATCACCTGTGTAGGTTTAGAAAAATTACAGAAAAGCAGTTAAATTTTTGCCAAAAACAGACTGTCAAGAACCCAAGACTTCATGCATAATAATTCACTGAATTGGATATTTTCTTTTACATGATAGTTTTAATGTAAATTTGTAATTTTAGTAGTAGTTTTTCTTTTTCTGTGATTATTTCTTGTTTATCTCAATATAGCATCCGGTTAGAGACTATTAGCTTTGCAAAGAAAGCACTTTCTTTTTTCTGTTTCATTTTCTGTAATGTATATATTTTCTGATTTGCATTTATTACATATGTTGTATGTAGCTCTTATTGAGCTTTAATCAATTGTATTTGGGTTAAAAGCAGGAGAATAATTCTATTGCTTAGGTTTGGTGTCTATATAAAACTGCAAACTAGATGTTGCAAACGACTGCAGGTGAAAACAACCAAGAGGTTACCACTTTTGAAAGTGGCAAGTCTGAATGACTGTTCCCAGTTTTCTCATTTTGTGTTCTTCTATCCACCCCCCCTTTTTTTAACATCTTTATTGGAGTATAATTGCTCCAGTATAATGGGGTGTTAAGTTTCTGCTTTCTAACAAAGTGAATCAGCTATACATATACATATATCCCCATATCTCCTCTCTCTTGCATCTCCCTCCCACACTCCCTATCCCACCCCTCTAGGTGGTCACAAAGCACCGAGCTGATCTCCCTGTGCTATGCGCCTGCTTCCCACTAGCTATCTATTTTACATTTGGTAGTACATATAAGTCCATGCCACTCTCTCACTTCATCCCAGCTTAACCTTGCCCCTCCCTGTGTCCTCAAGTCCATTCTGTCCATCTGCGTTTTTATTCCTGTCCTGCTCCTGGGTTCTTCAGAACCATTTTTTGTTTTTAGATTCCATATATATGTGTTAGTATTTGTTTTTCTCTTTCTGACTAACTTCATTCTGTATGACAGACTGTAGGTCCATCCATCTCACTACAAATAACTCACTTTCGTTTCTTTTTATGGCTGAGGAATATTCCATTGTATATATGTGCCACATTTTCTTTATCCATTCATCTGTCGATGGACACTTAGGTTGCTTCCATGTCCTGGCTATTGTAAATAGAGCTGCAATGAACATTGTGGTACATGACTGTTTTTGAATCACGGTTTTCTCAGGTTATATGCCCATTAGTGGGTCATATGGTAGTTCTATTTTTAGTTTTTTAAGGAACCTCCATACTGTTCTCCATAGTGGCTGTATATTTTAACATATATTCTTTCAGCTCTCTTTCTCTTCTGATACTTTCATATTCGGGTTTTAGCAGGACACTCAGCCTTACTCTAAATGTCACATTTGGTTATACCATAGGGTTTAGTTCATTCTTGGGTTATCTCCTGGAAAGCATGCCCTATCCTCTCCTTTCCATAGATGGCAGTTCCTGGTGCTAAGAGGGGATAAAGATAGAGGAGGTAGCTGAAGAATCCAGGTATGACACATGACTGTTTCTACTATCTTCCTTCTTCCTGGGAATCCAGGTTCATTTATAAAATGGAAAACAGAAAAGAGAAATATACCTTCCGTTGATCTCACATCTCATTTGTATTTAACCATGTTGTAACAAATGGTCTTATATAATTTCTTCCCAGTCCCTAGTAAGCTACACACTTTATTTAAAATAAATACATTATATTTATGGCATGCGAGTTTGGGTAGCTTGAGCCATCCTTTAATCAGCTATCAAGGTCTCAGATCAGAGGAGATGAAGAGAGAACTGTCTTTGACCTGCACTGCCCTTGTCAAAGTCTCCTTAGCACAAGGAGTCCCCTAATCTTTCTTTTTTTAATTGAAGTACAGTTGATTTACAATACTATATTAGTTTCAGGTGTACAGCATAATGATTCAGTATTTTTATACATTATATTCCATTTAAAGTTATTACAAAATAATACCTATATTTTACTGTGCTGTACAAATATATTCTAGTTTCTTCTCTATTTTATACATAGTAGTTGGTGTCTCTTAGTCCCATACCTTGTCCCTTCCCCCATTCTTCTCACCATTGGTATCTATTTGTTTGTTTTCTATATCTGTGAGTGTGTTTCTATTTTGTTATATAAAATTGTTCTAATTTTTTAGATTCCACATATAAATGATAACATATAGTATTTGTCTTTCTTTGTGTGATGTATTTCACTAAGTATAATACTCTCTAGGTCCATCCACATTGTTGGAAATGGCAGAATTTCATTCTTTTTAATGGCTGAGTAATATTTCTTTGTATATGTATACCACAGTTTCTTTATCCATTCATTTGTTGATGGACATTCATTCAGGTTGCTTCCATATCTTGGCTATGGTATGTAATTCAGCTATGAACATTGGTGCATGTATCTCTTCAAATTAGTGTTTTTGCTTTTTTTCGAATATATACCCAGGATTGGAATTGCTGGATCATATGGAAATTCTATTTTTAGTTTTTTGGGAAACCTCCATACTGTTTTCCACAGTGGCTGCACCAATTTACATTCCCACCAACAGGTAATCACAACATAAAATATTAATACAAATAAAGTATTTCTAAAATTATGAATTTATCTTCATCAGAAGATACTATAAAGACAGTAGAGGAAAAATTACTAAAAGAGAAACAGTAATAGTAAAGCACATAACATCAGAAGACCAGCATCCAGAATATCTATAAAATCAATTCAGATGAATAAGACACATTGCCAAAAAAAATCCTCAAAAAACCACCACAAAAAGCATTTCATAGAAGACCTAGTTTGAATTGCTAAACAACAAATGAAAATGTATCAACTGTATTATTAATCAGAAAAATACAAAATAAGATTTACATTGATTTCATTTAATATCCATCGAATGGACCAAAACAGAACTGGGAAATGGCAAGTGCTGCTGAAGATGTGGAACAATATAGGAAGTTGTATATGAACACCTATGCTTGTGTAACTGTAAACTGGCAAAATCAGTTTTCAATGGTCTCTCATTACTTAGTAAATTTGAATATGTGTATGCCCAAAGACCCAGAATTTCCATTTATAGGAATTCTCCCTAAAGAAATGCATATGTGCATCAGGAGACATACTGAAGGATATTCAAAGCAGCATTGTTTTGAAATAGCAAAAAATTTGGGAAAAAAAGAAAACAATTCTAAAACATTCTAAAAAAATTCTAAAATCTCTTGGTAGGCAGAAAGATAAATGTACAGTGGACATAAAAATGAAAATATACAATTGGATATTATATAATAGTGAAAATGAATCAACTATAGCTATATGAGTCAACATAGATTTTCTTCTTTAAAATACTGGGTTGGTCAAAAAGTTCCGGTTTTTCTATAACATGTTACAGAAAAACCCGAACGAACTTTTTGGCCAGCCCAATAATATGTTCAATATGATAAAACAAGCCACTCAAGAATCCATTCAGTATTATTCCACTCACATAAAATTTTAAAAGAAAAAAACCTGAAAATAATTCACATATGTGGAAAAACTATAAAGAAAGCAAGGAATAATTAACATAAAATTAATAATATTACTTACTTTGTGGGTAGGAAATACAATTTGGGAGAAGCTCAGAGCAGGTTTAAAAGTTACTGTTAATACTCTATTTTTAAGCTGTACATTATATGTGTATACATATATGCACACATATATAATATACAAAATTCTTATATATACATATTATAATGTCCCTAAAATGTTAAAAATGCTATAGACATGTATTTCTTCTCTTTCAGTTGAAATTAATTAAAGTCTTTGAGAATATGATTGTTTAATCTGAATCAGGTAAGCTATTCCACTGTACACTATGCATTTGACACTTGTAAATTCCAATTTGGTAAATACCAATGGATGCTATATCAGTAAAAAAGAAAATTTGAATATTCCAAGGCAATGCTGACAAAAAGAGACAACACAGAAACTGAGTACATCAAGAAATGGTGTAGGTGTAATGTTTAGAAACAGATTTGGCCTTTTCACACTTGACAGTTTTGGGCAGAACAACAGATGGTTGTACACACAAGACTGAGGACTTACAGGTCTGTAGGAGTCAGGGTTTGTGGTTCACCTTGAAAAGGCATTTATACAATGTCTACTGACAAAATCTGGACAACATATTTTAACATTCATTATACGATTTAAGTAAAAGCATACTTGTGAGGTAAATATTATTCCCAATTTACAACTGGGGACATTAAAACTAAGGTAGATTAAATCACCAGCTCAAAGTTACAGGTAGTAGAGTCAACCTCTGCCTCCCTATCTTGATCCAGTTCTCTGAAATTGTGACAGTTTATTCAGGGACAGGTATGCTGAAGATGAACATCTGGAAAGAATTTCATCTTTGGCTTTTCATGTAATCTCAATCATTTCTGCTTGCATCATTTTGGTATAAGTATTACTGTTTCTTCCCAAGGCTCATCATAATTGGCTCTTAAACTTTTCATTCCTTTTAAAAAAAAATGGTCAGGGCTTCCCTGGTGGCGCAGTGGTTGAGAGTCCCCCTACCAATGCAGGGGACACGGGTGCGTGCCCCGGTCCGGGAAGATCCCACATGCCGCGAAGCGGCTGGGCCCGTGAGCCATGGCCGCTGAGCCTGCGCGTCCGGAGCCTGTGCTCCGTAACGGGAGAGGCCACAGCAGTGAGAGGCCCGCATACCGCAAAAAAAAAAAAAAAAAAAAGTCAAGGTTCTAGTTTAAAATAATGCAGGTTATATGGCTAACTGTCCTTAGCACATTCCAACCCCACTTTCTCATAGACATCTATGGAGAGACCAAAATACTAAAAAATACATACCTACATACATACATGTTATACTATCAACAAAAGTGTGGTTTATCATCAATGCTTTGGAAGAATCTGAAAGCAGATTGAAAAATAATTGATGTTTTAAACATTTTTATGTCTACTTTTGCACCTTAAATTTTTTAAAATAAAAAATGGTTTATTACATTTTATAAAGATCCATGTTTCAATGCTACATAAAATTTCAAACTTGAGAATGAATTGTGACAAAGAGAAATAAGGATAGGAAAATAAGATGAAGGCAGAGTGGGGGTAGAAACCAAAATTTACATGCTGTACTGAGTTCAGTAGTGTTCCATCAAAATTCACATTCACCAGGACACTACGAATTCGCTAGGAACTTGTTGAGTGTGACCTCATTTGGAAATAAGGTTTTTGCAGATGTAATCAAGTCAAGATGAGATCATAATGGATGGGAGTGAAGTGAGTGCTAAACCCAGTATGATTGATGCCCTTATTAGAAGAGGGAAATTTTTTTTTTGTATCTTTACCGGAGTATAATTGCTTTACAATGGTGTGTTAGTTTCTGCTTTATAACAAAATGAATCAGCTATACATATACATATACCCCATATCTCCTCCCTCTTGCGTCTCCCTCCCATACTCCCTATCCCACCCCTCTAGGTGGTCACAAAGCAAGAGGGAAATTTGAACACACAGACACAATCATAAGGGAGAAGGCCACGTAAGGACAGCCAGAGACTGGGGTGAGAGAAGTTGCAAGTCAAGTAAAGCTAAAGATTACCAGCAACAACCAAAAGCTAAGATGCAAGAAGGAATTCTTCTCTAGAGCCTTCAAAGAAAATGTGGCCATGTTGATACCCTGATTTCAAACATATAGCCTCCAGAACTGTGAAAAAATAAGTTTCTGCTTTAAGCCTCCCAGTTTGTAGTAATTTGTTATTGCAGCTCTAAGTAACTAATGGGTAGACATGCAGTCCTATATATTTTTTGAGTTTATTATTTTATTGAAGTATAGTTAATTTAAAATGCTGTTAGTTTCAAGTGTACAGCAGTGATTCAGTTATAGATACATATATATGTATATATATTCTATTTCAGATTCTTTTCCCTTATAGGTTATTACAAAATATTGAATACAGTTCTCTGTGCTATACAGTAGGTCCCTGTTGGTTATCTATTTTATATATTGTAGTGTCTATATGTTAATCCCAAAGTCTTAATTTATCTCTCCCCACTCCTCGCCCCCGCTATCCCCTTTGGTAACCGTAATTTTGTTTTCTGTATCTGTGAGTCTATTTCTGTTTTGTAAATAAATTCATTTGCATTATTTTTTTAGATTCCACATGTGATATCATATGACATTTATCTTTCTCTGTCTGACTTACTTCACTTAATATGATAACCTCTAGTTCCATCCATGTTGCTGCAAATGGCATTATTTTATTCCTTTTTATGGTTGAGTAATATTCCATTGTATATATATGCCACATCTTTATCCATTCATCTGTCAATGGACATTTTAAATATAATGTGTCTGTAAGATTTATAATGAATTTTCAATAAATTCAAGGCAAATGAAGTTGAATAGAGAAATTCAGAAGCACAAACTCATCTTTGCTTTTTAGCAAGGTCATCGGTCTGAAAGTAGGAGAATATTCGGTTTTTACTTCAATTTTTTTACCTTATCTTGGGAACACATATTATTGCCTAACTAAAACTAAAAGTTTATAAACATTTTTAAGAATGTAGGCTATTCGCCTTTATTTCTGCCGGCCATCAAAATTATTCTCTCTCTATTCATTCAAAATTCTAACTTGGAGGGGAAATTAGAAATGTTCAGAGATGGGATGATTGAGAAGGGGGGATTTCAGGGTTAAGGCAATGTGGGGAGGTTGAGGTGGAAGAAGCAAGGAGTTTGTGATATAGGAGCATGCAAATGTTGAATGATATACAATAGTTTAACAACTAAACTGCTCAAGGGTAGGAAAGAGAAAGGAAGATTTCCTCAAATCAATGCATCCTAGGAATTATAATTTTTAAAGTTATTTCATTAATTTAGTGTGCCAGAGTACCAGGAAGATGCGTACAATAATATTTTGACTCTGATCAGCAGAAAGGCATAAAAGGAAAAAATGGATATTAGGCATTAGAAAGATATTGGGCTAGCACATAGGCATGTCATTCTAACATCAGATCAAAAAATCTCAGAAGAGAAATTCTACTAATGCCCAAGTATTGAGTAAAGCCAAAGCAGATCTACATGATCTGCTTGTTGCCAAAACCAGTATCTGGCAGGATTAATCTTTCTTCTGGCATGAACTAAAAAATAGACCTATGGTAATGGTCAGGGTTCATGATTGACAAAAGAACCAGTTTAATAAGAAGAAAGTCATTTTTTAAAATAGATAGTTCTCAGATTCTCCAAAACAGTAAAATCAGGATTGATAGAATATCACCCACGAGCCAATTCCTGCAACCTCTTAGGACTGCACCAGTGAAAATCCCACTGACTCTGCAGCTGTCCATAAACATCAGATCTTGAATGGCTGATGCTGAGCTCCAAACTCCATGGCTCCTGCCCAAAAGCCAGAAACCTCTACTGGTACTCTCACCAAAAACAGATTCTGTGTGGATCTCAACAGGATACAAGAAAAATATGACAACTTTAAAAAAGATGCAAAAAGTTGTAGGAAGAGAGGCTACAGAAATGATAATTGATCTGGGATACAGAAAGATCTGCAAAAAAAGAAAAGTATGCAATATGAAAATTAAAATTACCACTAGTAGCAATAAAAGCAGAATTGAGTAGAAAATTGAAAAATACAAGTGATAGTATCAATCAGAGTCCCACCAGTAAATGTAATGTACACTCAAATGTGTAATTTGAGGAAAGTTGAATAAAGCAAAGATGCAGTTAAGTGTAAGGAAATTCACAGGCATAACCCAGTACTACCCTAGGGCCAGCAACAGAGGGAACTGTAAACACCCTTTGATCAAATTGGCAAAGAAACAGGGTGGCTATTGCAATCTGGAGAGGATATCCCTGTGCTGAAAATAGTCAGAGAGGAACTGTGACTTTTGGTAGATTAATGCAGTCAATCCATAGCAACTCAAAGAGATGAAACCTGGGGAATAAATAAATACTCCAAGTTCTCTCTTCTCCCTTCTTCTCATTTCCTGTCAATGTCTCACACTGATCAAACAGCCAGAAGCTGCAGGGCAAGGGAATTCAATGATGTGGGTAGGATGGGCCAAGATCACAGGATGCAGAGAAGGCTGACAGGCTGCAGAGTGAATCTGGAGAAATCCAGCACAACTACACACTATGGAATTTTCTTCTGAATGTTGAGGAGAATTAACTACTAACTACTAGAGTTGATTGAAGTTTTAGAATGTACCTGCATTGGGCATTTTATATGTATTATTTTATTCAATCATCACAAGAACTCAAAGAAATAGGCTACTGTTACTACTACTGTTGTCTCCATTTTGTATCAATATTAAGACCAAGATAATTTAAATAATATGTCCAGGATCACACATCATTGTTCACTTCCTCAACATCTCTTCTCTACTCCTCTCAAATCTTTCTAAGAGAACTTTTTTTTTAATGTTAAGAAAATCACCACTCCTTCATATAGCCATGTATTTCGGAAGAAGATCACCTTATTTCAAGGTTCCAGGAACTGGTTCTGAGTCTAAAACAAGCACTTCATGGCATTCCTTTGCTGACTCACACTGGTCCAAGTGTGCATTTGTGTCCAAAGATGACTTAATTAGCCTAAAGAAATTTTTAATGTTTGGGCTAAATTTCTCTTTGTATTTCTTTCTGTTTCTCTAATCATGGTTTATAGATACTGTATAACATAGGTAAAAGGAATGGAGTTAAATAAACGTGGGTTTTGATTTCTGGATCTGCCACTTTGTATATAGCAGTACAAAAACTCCTGCCCTCTTTATCAACTTGATCAATAAAGAACTTTATTATCCTATATAACTGGAAGTTCAAGGGAAGGAAACTTGCTAGGTACAGTGATCTGTAGCTCAGTGATATCCTCAAGGATCTAAGATCTTTCTGTTCCTGGTCTACAGAGAGTTCAGTGTTGGCTTCATTCTAAGACTGTTTGCTTTGTGGCTACAAGATAGTCTCCAGTAGTAAATGGAGCTATGTATTTTTTTGTTCATGTCCAGAAGAATACAGTTCCTAAGGGACAGGCAGATTACTGGGTCTTAAGGAAATCACTGAGCTGTTGTACATCTGTACATATGCAGGGATTTATTGGGAAGATATGAGGGGATAATTGAAGGAATGTTGGAACCAGGGAAGAGGGACACTTATGGAAACCAACTGTCTTAGTTATGAGATAATAAATTTATTTACAGATGAACACTTTTAGAGTCAGTAGTTTTGTTTCTTGCTGCTAACAGTATGTCACACACACAATTTGTGTGCTACAGAACCTGTAAATGGCAGATATCCAAGCCCAAGTCTTTTTGATTCTTGTGCCTCACTTTTATCGACTACGCTGTACTGTCCATAAACTACAACTTGACAAGTGATAAGAATATATAGCAGAAAATAGCCCAACCTAAGAATTTAAAGTATTCTAAAAGAACAGTCCAAGGTATTATGTTTAAATACCATTTCCTGAGCTTTGGAAAACATAAAGCTCAAAAAGGCACAATAAGTTGTATCCAAAATTAACTAAAGAAATAAAAATGGCCCACATACATTGACAATTTTCAAATTATAAGAATAAACATAAAAGTCTTACAATTATCCATGTAGGAAAATTAGCAAATATTTATATCCAACCATACAGCCAATTGGAATGGACGGTCCTTTAAATCCAAGAAAACTATGGGAATTTAAAAAAATAATTTAATCATCCAATCTAATTTATTATTTTAGATATCTTCAGGTAAAATTACTGCCATCTGTCGCAAGGACTTTAGATTATATAAAAAGATCCCCAAAGATGTCAAATAATCTAATCCTTGGTTAGCATGAGAGAATCTTCCCAGTTGGAACATGTAGTTGTCTGGCAACCGGCTAATGCCTGATGACTATCAGCAAATGAGTTGATTGGCCAATATGTTTACAACCTAATCATTTTCTTATTTAAGTGACAGCTGATATCTTCATTCAAGGCTATTAGTACATTAAAACAGGTTTTAGGTTCTGTTGTTTCTCTGTTTAGCCTGAGGAAGCACTAATCACTATAAGACATTAACTATTGCTAGTGAGAGGGATCTAAGCACTTTTACCTTTTTCTTTCACACTGAAATATGTAATCTAATTTGTTTTCCCAGTAGTTCCAGCTATCAAAGCCAAAGATCTGAGCATCATCCTAAATTCTTTACTTTCTTGAAACCTGCATAATTCAAACTGTCTTTGTTCTTAGAAGATTTTGTTTTAATTTTTGACCTTTCTTCTCTCTCCCATCTCTCTCTTCTTATATGTTTGCCTAAATTTAGATTCTCATAAAAATAAACAAGCATCCAAACCGATCTCCCAGTGTCCAGACTAACTTTATTTTTCCCCTTCCCGTTTCTTCCATATTTTTAAAATGAATATATACATCACTTTCCTGTCCAACATGCCTCAGTAGCTTTACATTCTACTCACTAAAAAAATAATTTCAGGATTCTCTTTCTTTTCATTCCTCATTCAAAGAGTACAGAGATAATGAGGTGAAGACCAATTCTCTTACAGATCCTTTGCTGTAGGTGTTTTCCCTCTTGGAAAATGTGATCTCTAGGAGAGGGCTTCCTCGCTGCTCACTCAGGCTAGTGCAGGGAGAAGGAGGCTCACATGTAAAATAATCCTGAAGAGGATAGATCGCATTTACCTTGAGAATCATTCTCAAACTATTTTCAATTCTTTCTCTCTTCATTTTCCTTTGTGTCTTCTCTCTCTCTCCCTCTCTCTCTCTCATTTCTTACCACCAGTTTGGAAAGATACTGGTGGTAGAATTTTAGCTTAAAAGGTAAGTTGGAAGCATCTAACAC
Organism: Aethalodelphis obliquidens; assembly: GCF_003676395.1. NCBI lineage: Eukaryota > Metazoa > Chordata > Mammalia > Artiodactyla > Delphinidae > Aethalodelphis > Aethalodelphis obliquidens. The sequence goes on along the minus strand of NW_020837980.1, from coordinate 14,517,270 downwards.
AGAGCAAAGGAATTTCTTTCACTGGCTTAAACCAGCCTAAGAATATTAGGTTGGTGCCAGAGATAAAGATCTTATGTTAAGAAAGTTGCAAATTTATCTTGTGTGTGTGCTATATGCTAATGTTTCTCAGAGATTTCTAGGGAAGTGATAGTGGCAAAGTAGAATCCTAAGGTTCAGAATTTTGATCTCTGGCCAAAGAGCATTACTTATTATACTAGCTGGATGAACACTGGAAACAGGAAGGGAGGTCTTGGGTCCTGTTCATTAGTTGTTAGTCTCTTTCATTCTTAAAGCCATTTCCCCAGTCTATCTACTCACTCTTCTTCCTGACTACCTGTATTTCCCACTCGATTTCAGCATGTCTTTAAAAATACTTCTAAAATGTATAAAATAGTGCTTTTCTTTAAGTATTCAGTAAAAAAAAATCTTATTGATTTAAATTAATGTATCTAAACCTAGGAGAGTATTGTTAAGTCCTGTGGATATTCATTATTTATTTGATATTTGTAATAATCATCAATTCTTTGCCTGTTGAGGAAAATCTCAAAGGAATATCAGATTTGTTAAATGTTAATAAATATGTAACATTTATTTATATCTTTGCATATTAAATACACTTCAGTATTTAATGGTTTCCCTTAATAACCAAGACACAGTTTTTTCTTTCAGATCTTTTCCTAATCTCAGATAGTTTTGAAATGCAGATATAGTGAATATGAATATAATTTAAACATCTAAAATATATTTAGTCACTTTTATAAAGTTGATGTTAAGGCCTGTCACAGTACTTTGCATTCTAACTCAAATCAGATACTATCATATAAAATTTTTGATGTGTTTTCTCATCCTTGTACCCCAAAATCATGGTCCAAACCCATCCTTTGCATAAGGTCTAAAGATAGTCCCCTCAGAGCGTTAGCAGTGATAGTTGTGGGGGTTGGATTGCTCCAGGCAGCTGTTTAAGACAATCTTCCTACCCAGAAAAGCACAGAACATCATGATGCAGAAGGACAAGTAGTAAGCAATTATTTGGTAAGAAAACCAGAACCATGAGCTGAAAGTGAAACAGAAAGGTAATCTGAATAAGAACAGGAGAAAAAGAAAGAGGTACAAGAAATTTCAAGGTATTCATAGGCCACTAATGTCATTACTAAAGACTGGCTTCATGTTTTGTAATTACTATTACTCTGACCTCTATTAGGTAATGTCCAAATTGTTGCATTTAGAAAAGCAATTTGGTAAATTTACTTTAATAACCTGAAAGACTTACATCCCCCAAAGTGTTAATCTGATATCAGTGATTTAGACACTAAGGCTCTATAACACAGAGTATCCTATTGTAACTGCAGTCTTGATTCACCTAGATCAGAAATACTATCCTGATGCCCATGACCTATAAGGATTATTACTTTTTGTCTAGTACGTATGATACTACACACTGCCCCATGCTAATGTGGTTAGTTTTACACAATGCTTGTAATAATCACAGAAAGATTATGAAAAACAAGGAAAGTTGATAATTAGTATTTTTTAAATTCTTGATTCCTGAACAAAAGACATAAAACTAACAGGAAAAGTGACATGGATGATGAAGTAATTGCCTTGTTTAAAAATCATGACACTAGTGGGAGGGAAGGAAAAAGAGAGGAAGAGAAAGCATAACCACAGTTATTGCTTTAAAAAATTGAAAAAAAAATATAGGCAAAAACCAGATTTCTTTCCTGCTCCAAGAATTATAATTTATATAATTTGAAACTGTAATTTTTAAAGATCAAGCATATTTGATCATTTTCCCCATTTGTACTTTGTCTGCATCCTTGCCTGATACTTTTTATCATTTAATTACCTTCTCAATCACTTTTTCCCCTTTAGTTCTTAAGTGCTACTGAAAATCACCTTCACAGAACTGGAAAGTAAAATTGATTTGCTCTTCCTCCCCCTTTTCCCTTTTTTTAAACTAGCAAAGAATAAGCCCAACATCGTTGAAAATTATATATTCAATTTTTAAGAGTTAAGTGTTTATTAATCTTTCATCTTTCTAGTTTGTACCTGTAGGAATCTAGTGGAAGAAATATAATTAAAAGAACAAAGATGAAAATGATACACTGGAGCAACCAGGAGAAACTGAGCATGCCTTTAGTGGATTAGTTTCTTAACTACAGCCAACCAAGGATAAGCTAATAAGGAAACTACACACACACACACACACACAGACACAAACACACAGTCCTTTAATGATTCCACAAAATCTGGAATATAATTCCTAGTTGATTTACCATGATGATCCACTGTCATCCAGATAAAGAAGTAGAAGGAAAAGAACTTAAATACTTACTACTGCCAGCAACAAATGTGTCATGTTTTCTATGGCTATTCAATTTTGAGAGATATGCATTTTGATATTCTGGGCCAGGAAAGTTTCTGAAAACATGCTGAAATCATTAGTTTATCTGTGTGGTTTATTTCACCAAATATTAAGTTCTTTTAAAATACCAGGGACTTCCCTGGTGGTCCAGTGGCTAAGACTCCACGCTCCCAATGCAGGGGGTCTGGGTTCGATCCCTGGTCAGTAAACTAGATTTCACATGCCACAACTAAAAGATCCTGTACGCGGCAACGAAGACCTGGCACAGCCAAATAAATAATTAAAAATAAGTAAATAAAATACCAGAAACTATACAAGATGCTAAAGATACAAAAAGGGAGAGTATGTCAGAGGATTTGCTTTCAGAGTACATGTAGTAGCCTGCATAGTATCCTAGAACAGAAAGACAGACATTAAGGACTGACTAGTAAAATTCAATGTACTGAGTTTAGTTAAATACCAATGTTTGTTTTATACTTTTTATTTTAATTTTATAGGGTTATGTTTTTCTATTCTTTTAGTAGAGTAGACATACATAAATCATTTAAACTTTATTCATACCAAGACAATATTGTAACCTCTCAACATTATTTAGTGTCCTTGAAGCTTTGATAGCCAAGTATCTTAATTAATAATATGAAATATCAATCTCAATAAATGTAGAAATCATGTATATATAACACACATTTTTACAAACAAAAATATGTGGAGAAGGTGATATAAACTTTTCATCACCACATCCTACAAAGTTTTCTTTATGTGGATTGTTTTGTTAAAATGTGACACAATGGGCTTCCCTGGTGGCGCAGTGGTTGAGAGTCCGCCTGCCGATGCAGGGGACACGGGTTCGTGCCCCGGTCCGGGAAGATCCCACATGCCGAGGAGCGGCTGTGCCCATGAGCCATGGCCGCTGAGCCTGCGCATCCGGAGCCTGGGCTCCGCAACGGGAGAGGCCACAACAGTGAGAGGCCCGCGTACCGCGAAAAAAAAAAAAAAAGTGACACAATTGGAAAATTTTCTTATACCTGAAAGTATTAGATATGTGTGAGGAGGTGATGTTAATATGTTCTTAGGAATTGTTAATTAGTAGATATAGGGTCCTCATAAGGAATAACAAATACATAATAGAGGTCACTTATTTAAAGGGAAAAATCATCATACTATTACTATAAAATACTTACCAAACATATAAGGTGATTGTAAGACATGGAAATAACTTTTGAGTTAAAAATAAGACACATTAATCTACCCCAGTATTCAGTACTTCAATTGTTATCTCTGTATATTTTTCTCTTCAGACAATTTGGAAAATGCTGAAATAATTATTAAAATGAATATGAAAATCATTAGTATCAAAAAACTCCAATATATAGTTTGATATATTATATACACATACACAGAGGTATATTTTTAAATTGGGTTCATACTGCTAATCACATTTTGCTTTTTTCACTTAATGTATGATCATGAAATGCTGGTCAAAGTCAGCATTGAGAAAATTATCTCTATTATTTATCATATTGTACAACAGTAGTACATTTTCATGGTAAAATAATGCTTCTTCAGTTTGAGATCTTCCCCTTCTATATTTTCTATTTGAATAATCTATAATTAATAAAATTTAGGCATATTGTTTTACCACATCCAACCTACTCAACACTGTAGATCAACTTACATAGTATGATATGTCATTTTGGAAAAAATAATCTGCTTCTCCCAAAGTCCGTCAGAGGTGACTTCACCCTTTAGGTGTTTCAGGACAAAAACCTTAGAGTCATCTGTCACCTTTCTTCCATATCCCAGATCTAATCTATCTAACAATTCTGTTAGTTCTACCGTCAAAAAGTATTTAGAATCCAACCAGTTCTCAGTGTCATTTCCACAACTATCTCAAACTGACATCTGATCTGCCATCATCTATTGCCTGGAATATAGAAACAGGACTCAAAAGGCCCCAACCTTTTTGCCTGTACAGTTTTTTCTTCACAGAGCAACTAAAGTAATCTTTTTAAAAACAAGTCACTTATCTGCACAAAATCCTCCAATAGCTTTCTGTCTTTCTCAGGGTTAAGTTCAAAAGCCTTGATATTTTCAGTAGGGTCTTGCATGATCTGTTCTCAGGCTATGAGTCTGACATGAAAATAAAATAACATTTTGAGAGTGACCAGGTCTTCTTCTGACTTTTCTCTCCTTTGTCTTCTATCTGGAAAGTTCTTATCCAGAATACCCTATTCTCACCCATTCATGTCATTCAGTCCTCTGCACAAATCAGAGAGTTGTTTCTAGACACTTTCTTTAGATACTAACACATCTGAAAGCACTCTCTATAACCTAATCCAACATTTTCTGCTACCACAGCATTTATCACAAACTGACATATTCTATATTATCTGTTTGTCTGCTGCTCCATTCATATAAACTTTATGAGTCACTGCTATAGCTACAGCATCTAGAGAAGTGCTCAATTCAAAAAAAAAAAAAGAAAATATATGTAAGAATTATGCTATATAGAAGCTATGTATAACTATTTCCATTTATAGTATACATTATATGCACTATATGTGTTTTGCAATTTCATCTCATATTGCATATTTATTTCTAATTTTATATTTGTTTAAAATTGTACTTTGTACAGTTTTATCAGCAATTCATTTATTCATTCATTCATTCAAAAATGTGGATGGACTTCATTTTTCTCTTTTTGTTCCCTAGCTTTATTGAGGTATAACTGACAGATAAAATTAGAATATTTGTAAGGTGCACAATGTGATGATTTGATCTATGTATACATCATGAAATTATCACCACAATCAAGTTAACTAACACATTCAGAACTTCACAGTCACTTTTTTTTTTTTTTTGGTAAGAATACTTAAGATCTACTCTTTTAGTAAATTTCAAGTATACAATACATAATATTAGGTACAGGCACCATGCTATATATTAGGTCCCCCAAACTTATTCATCTTATAACTGAAAGTTTGTACATTTTGACCAACCTCTAGCCATTTTTCCCCTCCCCAGCCACTGGCTACAACCATTCTACTGTTTCTGTGAGTTTGACTTTACTTTTCTTCCCTCTTTTCAAGATTTCACATGTTAAGTGATACCATATAATATTTATCTTTCTTTGTCTGACTTATTTAAATTAGCATAATGCCTTCCAGAATCATCCATGTCATCACAAATGGCAGGATTTCTTTCTTAAGGCTGAAAAATATTCCATTTTATATACATATATATCTATATTATAGATATATACTATATATATATTATAGATATATCTATATTATAGATATATATCTATATTAGATATATAGATATAGATATAGATATCACATTTTCTTTATCCATTCATCTGTCAATGGGCACTTAGGTTGTTTTCCATAATGGCTGCACCAATATACCTTCCAACCAACAGTGTACAAGGGTTTCATTTTCTCCACATCCTCATTAACATGTAATCTCATCTTTTTGACAATAACCATTCTAAAATGTGTAAACTGATGACTCATTGTGGTTTTGATTGGCATATTCTTGATGATTAGTAGTGTTGAACACCTTTTCACATACCTATTGCCAATTTGATGTAATACCAATTGTTTATTTTTGCTTTTGTTGCCTTTGCTCTTGATGTCAAATCTAAAAAAGCATTGCCAAGACCAGCATTAAGGAGGTTGCTCATTTGTATGTCTTCTTTGGAAAAATATCTATTCATGTCTTTTGTCCATATTTTATTCAGGTTATTTGCTTTTCAGGTCTGATGCTTAACTCTTTTAACCATTTTGAGTTTATTTTTGTATGTTTTAGGATAGGGGTCTAATTTCATTATTTTGCTTGGGGGTATCCAGTTTTCTCAGCACCATTTATTGAAGAGATTACTCTTTCTCCATTGAGTATTCTTGGCCCCCCCTATCAAATGACAGTTGACTGTATATGTGAGTTATTTTCTGGGCTCTATATTCCATTCAATTGGTCTGTATCAATTTTTATACCAGTACCATGCTGCTTTGATAACTATTGTTTTATAATATAGTTTCAAATCATGAAGTGTGACATCTCCAGCTTGGCTCTTATTTCTTAAGACTGCTTTAGCTATATTTGATCTTTTGTGGCTTCCTACAAATTTCTGCATTGGTTTTTCCATTTCTGTGAAAAAACAATTTTTATCGGTATTGTATTGAAACTATAGATTGCTTCGGGTAGTATGGATATTTTAACAATATATAGTCTTCCAGTCCATGAACACGGAATGTATTTCCATTTATTTGTGTCTTCTTCCATTTTTTTAATCAATTTTTTTTTTTTTTTGGTGTAGACATTTCACCTCCTTGGTTACATTTATTCCTAAGAATTTTATTATTTTTGATGCTACTCTAAATGGCATGGTTTATGTTTTGTTTTACTACAGCTTGACTAATAGAGATGGGAAAATATTTTCTAAGGAAAAGAATTCCCTCTCATATAATTTATAAATGTGTTTGTTAGTGTATATATATGAATCATTGTAAATACAGAAAAATATTTTTGAACTATTACATCTGAAAAATGAGATTCTAGGTGGCTTTCATTATTTGATTTAGCAAGTTTTCTAAATTTTCTACACGAGATTATCTCACCTCCATAATCAGAAAAAATAACGATAAAGTCATATTAGCTGTTAGGAAGCAAACTATTCCCTGTTTCTGGGAGGTCTGGACATTATAGTGTACTATTTCACAAAATATATTCATGGATCACTTGTACTAGAATCATCTGGGATGCCAATTTTTTTAAAAATATCTTGGGTTTTCTCTCTAGAACCAGTGTCTTTGGACTAGTGCTAAGAATTTGAATTTTTAACTAGGGTCCCAAGTGATTCTTATGCATATAATTTTGAGATCAATTTCTCAAGGGTTGCCCATTTCCTCCTTCTAAGCAAATGCAAAATTATTCTCACAAGACACATTTAACTGTGGACCTGACATGTTAAGAAAAAAACAAGTACTATAAATGTATTATTAACCCACCTCCATTTAAACTATTTGTTACATTGTGCATGTTCTTCATTCCCTCTGTAAAACCTACTGTATGATAAACACATCATACTGAACACTCTCTTATAATAAGACACTACTCTCTAGTACCACCATGCATTTTGGGTCTGATGGCTTAATTATTTGCATGCCAAAACAGTTTGTTTCCATTCATGATTGTATCATTGTAACTACATAAATAGAGTGTAAAAATGAATTATCCATACGAAAATTAATTAAATTTGAATATTTAAGGAAGACTACATCAAGTGGCTAAAAGGCTGCTATAAGATCAAATGTAGGAAAGACATCTAAAAAGAATTGATGGAGGAGTCAAAATCTTGAAAGACATTGATGTTTGCTTTATAATTCCCTTTAAATTCTTGTTCTATATTTTAAAAATTGTTATATTATAGAACATATGACTATTTTTACATAAATAAACCATGTGAAATCTAAATGGTGAATTACAGTAAAAGAAAAATACTGGGTTCTCACCTCAAAATAATAGTGAAAAATGTAGCTTTTTAAGATTCTCTTTCCAGCTAATAGGTCACATACATATACAGACAAGAAAGCACTGGATAAGGGATTTTATAATATTTTCAGGATGACTTCAGTACTGATTGGAATCCCTTGGGGCAGCTTTAGAGGCTCTTTGTCTGATTTTGGATTTGGGATAGAGTAAGAAATCAGTTTTGGCCTGATCAGGTATATAGAGAGTAAAAGCAATATCATACTCTAAGAAATATTTCACTCTAGCTTAAAATTAAATATCAGAAGTAAACTGCATAACTATTGGCAGAACAGCAAGCACTGTGAGACTTCATTGTAATTTCCCTCTCTTGTCCCAAAGGTAGAGAACTAGCAACCTAAAAATGCAAGGGTTCTTGCAGATCAACTTTCAACTCAATACAGAAATTGCTCCTTTTATTCTTTATAAAGCATTTCAGTATCTCATAATGCACTTTGTCAGATTTTTTCAAAAAATTACATATAATATTTTTTTCAAAGTTAAAAATGAACAGAATATTGTTGAGTTTGGTTAATTTGCAGGAATTGTTATAAAATTAGCATTGGGATATTAGCATCAAGTCAACAGAAAGGGATATTCTAATCAAGATTCACAGGACTGGGTAAAAAGGCAAAATATCATAAAAACATATTAAAAGAAATAGAATGATCAGCAAATTTCAGTTTTATCATTAATATTTTAGGACATCAGTGAATTAGTTTTGATTTTTGTTTTTGAAATTGTTTTAAACTATTCATCAAAATGGAACCTTCTAAAAGTTGTTTAAGCTAGAAAATGTAACCTTGTTATGAATAGTGGAGGGAGGAAGCTCAGGGACACAATGGTAAGGGGGAAAGAAAACACAGAAGTGAAGCTCTATTCAAAGAAGCCAGAAAAGGATGAGGGTGTGCAGGAATGATGATATTTTAGAGACGGAGAAACACTAATGATAAAGTGTCAACTCTCCAACGAAGTTTGAATAAAGTTGAATAAAGCATGTAGTAAAAATGGAGCTTCAATTCATATGTATAAACATATAAATTTTACTAAGACTGCATATGAAATAAGTTAGATAAAGGATGTACACATTTATTTAAAGAATAATTGAAACTCAAATGTAATAGCTGGTAAGTTCTTTGTAATCTTTTTTTTTTTTTGCGGTACGTGGGCCTCTCACTGCTGTGGCCTCTCCCACTGCGGAGCACAGGCTCCGGACGCACAGGCTCAGTGGCCATGGCTCACGGGCCCAGCCACTACACGGTATGTGGGATCTTCCCGGACCGGGGCACAAACCCATGTCCCCTGCATCGGCAGGCGGACTCCCAACCACTGCGCCACCAGGGAAGCCCTGTAATCTTTCTGAATATGTGTATCAATAATTACCAGTCCTGCAAATGCTTATATTTTATTTCCAAATATCATCCTAATTTTTAAATTGAGTATAACATTCTTTCATCCAGTGTTGTATGAACACTCCCCAGCTATGCTAGGACAATGAAAATATATGTAGGAATAGTCCTGATGTCCTGAAAACTCCTATGATATGTTCAGAGTGACAAAAATAATAGATGAATTTACATTTTGAATGTTTTGAATTGCCTTTATGTTCAATGTATTTTACTGTGTTCTAAGACTATAACATTGATAACCTGAGCATAATATATACTAATATTCTGTTGACTAAATTATATTAAGCAGAACATAGCACTTCCCAAATATGCTTTTAAACATTAGAGATTGTAGTATTTTTTACTGCTTTCTATTTTTCATTCGATTCAATGGTAAAGAAAGCACTTTACAAAATGAGAAAAAAAAGCAAATTTTCTGCAAAGTGAAAAAGTAGTATAATTCAATTGTCAACAAATACAATCCAAAATTATACATTCAAATAAGTATTGTCCTCTTTAAAACTTAGTGAGAAATACATGAAGAATAGAGTTGGGGCTTATTATTTAGTTATTGCAATAATCTAGCTGGGGCTTCAAACACCATTCTGAGTTCTGGAACTATTTTTAAAATTTACAATATATTTTAAGGATAAGCAACTATGAAAAAAATCACTATACTTTGACAATGTCTTTGATTTTCAGAAACCAAACATCATTACCATCTAGGCCTGGAAAAGGAATGGTTATCAACACGGTTAATAATTTTGCCAAAAAGATCCGTGATTATAAGATCATGAGAAGGGTGTTAGTCACTAAATTTTAAATTTATCTGAAAACATATACAAGATTGTTTTGATACAGAGTTGCGTACAAAGACACAGGTTGATAAAAAACAATTTGCTACTTGATTAATACGTCTTATAAGGTAGTTAAATGCGTTAACTGACTGATTCGTTATTAACTCAAATGGAGATTAGCTGTTTCATATCTGAATTTTGATTTCAGGATATTACAGCTGATATGACTATGGAAAATCAAATTTTGGAATAAACATTTGATGAGTGCAGACTAAAATTCCAACTCTTCCTTTGCCAAGCCATCATCTCAGTACAGGGTGTTGCCTCAAGGAAAAGGCATCATTTTCCAGCTTGTGCTGTCGCTGTCCATGGTAGCTTCAGTCCTGCTGCCACCCTGTCAGTCACTACTTCCTTTCCCACATTTTTCGTATTGTTTTCCTCATTAACAATCAAATAAATGAAACATATTCTAAAGTGAAACAATTGACAAAAGATAACAGACTGACTAAGGGATAGTGTTTTTTAAGATTCTATTTCATATTGCTATAGTTGTCAGTTTTTTAAATAGAGATCAGTTCCAAGTGTGAGAGTAATAAAGCATAATGACACAGATTTTTGTAATTATAACTTTGAGTGTGGAAAGTACATGGAAACCAGTGCTTAGAAGGCAGGGCAGGGGCAGCGTTTTTTTAATTTCCTCTCTTCCCACTTTGCCATATCTTCACATGTTAGTACTTAGATTAGAAATTCAAAATACATGAGGCCATTGTGACTAATGGCACAACCTCTGACAATGTGTAATTTCTGGTACAATAGATATTCTAGAAATCTTTTTGTACTGTAGAGGTTATCTAATGGTGTCAAAAGTAACATGGGCGTCAGAACCCTTCATTACCTGTGGCTGAATCCTTCCTCTCCCTCTTTGGGTAAGCTACTCTGGGACTTGTGTTTCTTTAATAAGAAAGAAATATTTATTTCTAACCCTCAAGATTATTTTCACAAATGAGAAAGCATCATTCACACTGAAGATTTTCAATAAATAAATGTTAATTTACATTTCCCTTAGTGGAGACTCAAATGGACATCTTAAGGAAAATTTGCTTTCATTCACTGCTTTTTTTAATCCAAAAATATTAATTGGGCACCTACTATGTTCCAAGCACTGTTCTAGGGACCACAGACACATTAGTGAAGAACTGCAGAAGTCCTTGCCCCTGTGGGGTTTACATTTTAGAAGAGGAGACAGATAAATATTTTCTCTAGACAGTCATACATCTATAGAGAAAAATAATGCACAAAAGAGGCATATGGACTGACAGGAATGAATACTTAAATAAGTGGATCAGAAAGGACTCTTCTAGGCTTCCCTGGTGGCGCAGTGGTTGAGAGTCCGCCTGCCAATGCAGGGGACACGGGTTCGTGCCCGGGTCCGGGAAGATCCCACATGCCGCAGAGTGGCTGGACCCGTGAGCCATGGGTGAGAGGCCCGCGTACCGCAAAAAAAAAAAAAAAAAAAGGACTCCCTGAGAAGAAATATTTTAAGTAAATATCTGAAGGACTGCACCTGGAAGCAGTTGAAGAAATGAGCTGTGAAAATATCTAAGGAAAGAGTTTCAAGCAGAGGGAACAACAAATACTAAGGCCCTGGAGACTGCACCCTGGCAAATTTGAGGAATAGCAAGAAAGCCAGTGTGGCTGGACCAGGATGAGGAAGGGTGAGAGTAACAAGCAATCAGGTCACAGTTGATGGAAGACAATGAAGATCCTTGAAGACCACTGTGAGGACTTTAGCTTTTACTTCACTGGTATGAAATCAGCAAAGACTTCATAGGAGAGGAGTGAAAGCTTGGTTCACTAGATAGAACATTGAAAAATACAGATCTGTGCTTTACCGTCACAGAAAATCCAGATTAGTAAAGAAAAAAAAAAAACAGTTGAAGAAACACTTGCAGTAGAATGTGCTAAAAACCATGCTAGCAGGGAAGAATGGGAGTCACTATATCCAAATATTCATTTTCTGAATCTCTGAGTTACAGTGTTGCCTAGGGAAACAAAAGTATCTCACACTGGGAATATTCACTAATAAACTGACTACTTTAAAAAATAATTTTAATTCAAACATCCTGTTCCACCTGTCTTTTGTCCAGGGACAGCATGGTCACTAACCAATCAGAAAGGATGTCTGCTAAAACACTCAGGCAGGGCCATGGGGACCCTGTGCTGTGCCAGGGATTTCTACTCCACTTATTGCATTATGAGGAAGTTCGGGGGAATCCCAGAGCAGAGTCAGGCAAGTGAGGGTAGCAGCCATTGGCATATTTTGGGTGTCAAAGTAGTGATTTTACTTCAAGGTATGGACGCATGTCAAAAATTTAGCAAGTGATATGGCCACAGCGGTATTTACTGGCTGAATATCTGCCCTGATTCTAATGCCAAGCATCCTCCCCACTGCATCCACGTCTTCATTTCTTATTTGTCAGTCTTTCACCAGTTGTTAGCTATTGTAAACATCTAAAAACAATGTAAGCACAATGGCATGTGATGGCGAAGTGAACCTACAAATCTTGGAAAATGTGCAAGATTTCACAAAATTCCTGAAAGTGATGTTGGAGAACGACATTCATCATTGGTAATGATTAACTGCATTAATCACTGGTAACTACTAATTAATGCAATTAAATATATTTAATATAGTTAATGCACATTAATGTAGTTAAAAATACTACTACACTTTTCAGTGGTAGAAAAAATGAAAAAAGAAAATCAACAAGGATTAGAGATGAGCTCTTCAAAGAGCTTATGTGACAATGTAAGGATAAGACAGACTTTAGGGAAAATTGACAAGCTCTTGATTTCTTTTTATGATCATGTTGCATATGTTAGGTTATCTTTATAATTATAGTGGGTTGATCATTATAATTATTCTTCAAATTTAGATTCTTTTTATTATATTAGAAAAGTTAGATATAAAGTCAAAGCTAATTTCTTTATTGTTATGTGTTTCATTCTTTGTTCATTTTAAGAAAAGGAATATCATTACACTTAAGCTAAATTTTGTTAAATATCAGATAGACATATGCAAATTTTTGTTTCATTTTTCAAGATAAATTTCTTGTGAAAACATTTGTCAATATTCCCTATAATTTTTAACATTTGTTTGGAATGAGTTAAAGTGGTTTATTATTAGATTTTATAATATAGATTTTATTAGATTCCATAATTTTATTAGATTTTAAAGAGTTTATTATTAGATTCCATAAGAAAGGCACCAAAATCAGACTTGGGGATGATCAGAGAACACTTCCCAGAAGTCAAACGGTCTGAAAGCTGAAGAATGAATTTGAGAATTAGTCACATATAATGCAAGTGCCACTTTTCCTCTTTTAATGCCCATCTTCTTCTGATAAATTTTTATGTGGTCTCTGCACTTCAGGTTGTTCCCTCCCCTTTCAATGATGGGTCTCCCATATATTCCCTGCTCACCAGGTCTGAAACTCACTGAAAATCTCCTCACTTTCATGGTACTTACCGCCTCTGCAAGACACCATTAAGTGGGTGCTGAATTTGGGGCAGGCTGCAACTCCATTTATATTCCTACATTTTGGTTTCCTCCTCAACTCCTCCAACAAAATCATACTGGTATACCAGGGTTGTAGAAAACCATTTATAAGGTAAATGAGTGAGTGGAAAACAGTCCCACTATTTAAGCCTACACAGGATCTCTTCTTGTAACAGACAGTGAGATTGGGGATGCTGGTCAGTCATGGGCAAGCAAGGGTGACAGACACCATATCTTACCTTATTAGCTATACTGGTATATACTATGATGGACACTGAGGAATGGTATACAAGATAATTTGTTGCCTCTTTAGTTCTTTGAAAAGTACCAACCCATTATTCAGATTCAGTTTCAGTTGCGATGATCTATATATGTGATATTTATGTGATCTTTATGATATTTATGTGATCTATATATGTGATATTTCAATGAATTTTGTAAAGGCAGTTGTGGTTAATAGTGTAGCTTTTGGAGCTAGACTGCCTGAGCGTTAATACTGGTTCTACTAAAACATATCACCATGGTGTAAGGCAAATTACATAATCTGTCTATGTCTTTGTTTCTTTATCTATAAAGTGAAAAGAGAGGAGACCTTCAAGACGGCAAAAGAGTAAGAAGCAGAGATCACCCTCCTCCACACAAATACATCAGAAATACATCTACATGTGGAACAACTCCTATAGAACATCTACTGAATGCTGGCAGAAGACCTCAGACTTCCCAAAAGTGTGGCTGACAGGGTCTTGTCAGGGGGCCGGGGGTCAGGCCTGTGCCTCAGAGGTGGGAGAGCCGAGTTCAGGACATTGGTCCACCAGAGACCTCCTGACGCCATGCAATATCAAATGGTGAAATTTCTCCCAGAGATCTCCATCTCAATGCTAAGACCCAGCTCCACTCAACAACCAGCAAGCTACAGTGCTGGACACCCTATGACAAAAAATTAGCAAGACAGGAACACAACCCCACCCATTAGCAGAGAGGCTGCCTAAAATCACATTAAGGTCACGGACACCCCAAAACACACCACGGGACATGGTCCTGCGCACCAGAAAGACAAGATCCAGTGTCATCCACCAGAACACAGGCACCAGTCCTTTCCACCAGGAAGCCTACAAAACCCACTGAACCAACCTTAGCCACTGGGGGCAGACACCAAAAACAACAGGAACTATGAACCTGCAGCCTGTGAAAAGGAGACCCCAAACACAGTAAGTTAAGCAAAATGAGAAGAAAGAGAAACAAACAGCAGTTGAAGGAGCAAAGTAACAACCCACCAGACCAAACAAATGAAGAGGAAATAGGCAGACTACCTGAAAAAGAAGTGAGAGTAATGATAGTAAAGATATCCAAAATTTGGAAATAGAATGGAGAAAATATAAGAAACGTTTAACAAGGCCCTAGAAAAACTAAAGAGCAAACAAACAATGATGAACAACACAAAATGAAATTAAAAATTCTCTGGAAGGA
This sequence comes from Aethalodelphis obliquidens, assembly GCF_003676395.1. Taxonomy (NCBI): domain Eukaryota; kingdom Metazoa; phylum Chordata; class Mammalia; order Artiodactyla; family Delphinidae; genus Aethalodelphis; species Aethalodelphis obliquidens. Next base: position 14,502,165 of record NW_020837980.1, on the reverse strand, counting down.
ATCAATAGCAGAAAAACTGAGGCAGAAGAATGGATAAGGGACGTGGAAGATAAAATAGTGGAAAAAACTATTTCAGACCATAATAAACAAAAAAGAATGAAAAGAATTGAGGACAGTCTCAGAGACCTCTGGGACAACATTATATGCACCAACATTCGAATTATAGGGGTCCCAGAGAAGAAGAGGAAACAAAAGAGACTGAGAAAATATTTGAAGTGATTATAGTTGAAAACTTCCCTAATATGGGAAAGGAAATAGGTAATCAAGTCCAGGAAGCACAGAGAGTCCCATACAGGATAAATCCAAAGAGAAACACACCAAGACACATATTAATCAAGCTATCAAAAAGTAAGTACAAAGAAAAAATATTAAAAGCAGCAAGGGAAAAACAACAAATAACATACAAGGGAATCCCCATATGGTTAACAGCTGATCTTTCAGCAGAAACTCTGCAAGCCAGAAGGCAGTGGCAGGACATATTTAAAGTGATGAAAGGGAAAAACCTACAACCAAGATTACTCTACCCAGCAAGGATCTCATTCAGATTCGACGTAGATATTAAAACCTTTACAGACAAGCAAAAGCTAAGAAAATTCAGAACCATGAAACCAGCTTTACAACAAATGCTAAAGGAACTTCTCTAGGCAGGAAACACAAGAGAAGGAAAAGACCTACAATAACAAACACAAAACAATTAAGAAAATGGTAATAGGAACATACATATTGATAATTACCTTAAATGTAAATGGATTAAATGCTCCAACCAAAAGACACAGATTGACTGAAGGGATACAAAAACAAGACCTTGTTTACAAGAGACCCACTTCAGACCTAGAGACACATACAGACTGAAAGTGAGGGGATGGAAAAAGATATTCCATGCAAATGGAAATCAAAAGAAAGCTGGAGTAGCAATTCTCATATCAGACAAAATAGACTTAAAATAAAGACTAGTACAAGAGACAAACAAGGACACTACATAATGATCAAGGGATCGATCCAAGAGGAAGATATAACAATTGTAAATATTTATGCACCCAACATAGGAGCACCTCAATACATAAGGCAAATGCTAACAGCCATAAAAGGGGAAATCGACAGTAACACAATCATAGTAGGGGACTTTAACACCCCACTTTCACCAATGGACAGATCATCCAAAATGAAAATAAATAAGGAAACACAAGGTTTAAATAATACATTAAACAAGATGGACTTAATTGATATTTATAGGACATTACATCCAAAAACAACAGAACACGCATTCTTGTCAAGTGCTCATGGAACATTCTCCAGGATAGATCATATGTTGCGTCACAAATCAAACCTTAGGAAATTTAGGAAAATTGAAATCATATCAAGTATCTTTTGTGACCACAACGCTATGAGACTAGATATAAATTACAGGAAAAAATCTGTAAAGAATACAAGCACATGGAGGCTAAACAATACACTACTTAATAATCAAGAGATCACTGAAGAAATCAAAGAATACCTAGACACAGGACAATGAAAACGTGACAACCCAAAATCTATGGGATGCAGCAAAAGCAGTTCTAAGAGAGAAGTTTATAGCAATACAATCCTACCTCAAGAAACAAGAAATATCTCAAATAAACAACCTAACCTTACACCTAAAGCAATTAGAGAAAGAAGAAGAACAACAACAAAAAACCCAAAGTTAGCAGAAGGAAAGAAATCATAAAGATCAGATCAGAAATAAATGAAGGAAACAATAGCAAAGGTCAATACACTAAAAGCTGGTTCTTTGAGAAGATAAACAACATTGATAGACAATTAGCCAGACTCATGAAGAACAAAAGGGAGAAGACTCAAATAAACAGAATAGAAATGAAAACGGAGAAGTAACAACTGACACTGCATAAATACAAAAGATCATGAGAGATTACTACAAGCAAATATATGCCAATAAAATGGACAACCTTAAAGAAAAATGGACAAATTCTTAAAAAGGACAACCTCCCAAGACTGAACCAAGAAGAAATAGAAAATATAAACAGGCCAATCACAAGCACTGAAATTGAGACTGTGATTAAAAATCTTCCAGCAAACAAAAGCCCAGGACCAGATGGCTTCACAGGCGAATTCTATCAAACATTTAAAGAAGAGCTAATACCTATCCTTCTCAAACTCTTCCAAAATATAGCAGAGGGAGGAACACTCCCAAACTCATTCTACGAGGCCACCATCACCCTGATATCAAAACCAGAAAAAGATGTCACAAAGAAAGAAAACTACAGGCCAATATCACTGATGAACATAGATGCAAAAATCCTCCACAAAATACTAGCAAACAGAATCCAAGAGCACATTAAAAGGATCATACACCATGATCAATCAATGTGGTACACCATACTAACAAATTGAAGGATTAAAACCATAGGATCATCTCAATAGATGCAGAAAAAGCTTTCAACAAAATTCAAAACGCATTTATGATAAAAACCCTACAGAAAGTAGGCATAGAGCGAACTTACCTAAACATAATAAAGGGTATATATGACAAACCCACAGCCAACATCGTTCTCAATGGTGAAAAACTGAAAGCATTTCCACTGAGATCAGGAACAAGACACGGTTGCCCACTCTCAGCACTATTATTCAACATGGTTTTGGCAGTTTTAGCCACAGCAATCAGAGAAGAAAAAGAAATAAAAGAAATCCAAATCGGAAAAGAAGAAGTAAAGCTGTAACTGTTTGCAGATGACATGATACTATACAAAGAGAATACTAAAAATGCTACCAAAAACTTCCAGAGCTAATCAATGAATTTGGTAAAGTAGCAGGATACAAACTTAATGCACAGAAATCTCGTGCATTCTTATACACTAATGATGAAAAATCTGAACCAGAAACTAAGAAAACACTCCCATTTACCACTGCAACAAAAAGAATAAAATACCTAGGAATAAACTACCTAAGGAGACAAAAGACCTGTATGCAGAAAACTATAATACATTGATGAAAATACAAACAGATGGAGAGATATACCATGTTCTTGGATTGGAAGAATCAACATTGTGAAAATGACTCTACTGCCCAAAGCAATCTACAGATTCAATGCAATCCCTATCAAATTACAATGGCATTTTTCACAGAAGTAAAACAAAAAATTTCACAATTTGTATAGAAACACAAAAGACCCTGAATAGCCAAAGCAATCTTGAGAATGAAAACCGGAGCTGGAGTAATCAGGCTTCTGGACATCAGAGCATACTACAAAGCTACAGTAATCAAGACAGTATTGTACTGGCACAGAAACAGAAATACAGATCAATGACACAGATAGAAAGCCCAGAGATAAACCCACACACATATGGCCAGCTTATCTTTGATAAAGGAGATAAGAATATACAACTGACGAAAGACAAACTCTTCAGTAAGTGGTGCTGGGAAAATTGGACAGCTACATGTAAAAGCATGAAATTAGAACACTCCCTAAGACCATACACAAAAATAAACTCAAAATGGATTAGAGACCTAAATGTAAGGCTAGACACTATCAAACTCTTAGAGGAAAACATAGGCAGAACACTCTATGACATAAATCACAGCAAGATACTTTTTGACCCACCTCCTAGACAAATGGAAATAAAAACAAAAATAAACAAATGGGATCTAATGAAACTTAAAAGCTTTTGCACAGCAAAGGAACCCATAAACAAGACGAAAAGACAGCCCTAATAATGGGAGAAAATATTTGCAAATGAAGCAACTGACAAAGGATTAATCTCCAAAATTTACAAGCAGAGAGCTCAATATCAAAAAAACAAACAACCCAATCCAAAAATGGGCAGAAGACCTAAACAGACATTTCTCTAAAGATATATAGATTGGCAACAAACACATGGAAGGATGCTCAACATGACTAACCATTAGAGAAATGCAAATCAAAAGTACAGTGAGGTATCACCTCATACCAGTCAGAATGGCCATCAAATATATACAAACAATAAATGCTGGAGAAGGGGTGGAGAAAAGGGAACCTTCTTGCACTGTTGGTGGGGATGTAAACTGATACAGCCACTATGGAGAACACTATGGAGGTTCCTTAAAAAACTAAAAACAGAACTACCATATGACACAGCAATCCCACTCCTGGGCATATACCCTGAGAAAACCATAATTCAAAAAGAGTCATGTACTACAATGTTCACTGCAGCTCTATTTACAATAGCCAGGACATGGAAGCAACCTAAGTGTCCATCGACAGATGAATGGATAAAGAAGATGTAGCACATATATACAATGGAATATTACTCAGCCATAGAAAGAAACAAAATTGAGTTACTTGTAGGGAGGTGGATGGACCTAGAGTCTGTCATACAGAGTGAAGTAAGTCAGAAAGAGAAAAACAAATACCATATGCTCACACATATATATGGAATCTAAAAATCTGAAGAACCTAGGGGCAGGACAACAGTAAGGACGCAGACTTAGAGTATGGACTTGAGGACACGGGGAGGGAGAAGGGTAAGCTGGGACGAAGTGAGAGAGTGGCATGGACATATATACACTACCTAATGTAAAATAGATAGCTAGTGGGAAGCAGCTGCATCGAACAGGGAGCTCAGCTCAGTGCTTTGTGACCACCTAGAAGGGTGGGATAGGGAGGGTGGGAAGGAGACGCAAGAGGGAGGAGATATGGGGATATATGTATATGTATAGCTGATTCACTTTGTTATAAAGCAGAAACTAACACACCATTATAAAGCAATTATACTCCAATAAAGATGTTTAAAAAAAGGTGGGGGGAATAATATGTGTATTTACATCATAGGCTTTTGAGGGTTAATTTAACACATACATAATAGTATATTACCTATAGAGCTTTGAAGTGTCTGTGAGATGTCACACACTCAATAAAGTTTCGCTATCACTAAAGGGATAAATAGTTAATCTTTCTGAGGCTCTATTTTCTTACCAGCACAATGGAACTATTAGTATCTACTTTGTTGTGAATATTAAATCAAATCTGTTAATATAGATAAAAGCCTTAGGACACATGTGAGATGGGTGAAGACTCAGAGATATGTCTCTCAATGTTCTGAGGTTAAACAAGGAGTGGGGAGTAGGGAGCAAATGGGAAGTGACAGAATGACAAATTACTCTGGTAGGGAGTTGAGTTTGAACTGACTGCCCATAGTTAGAGTGAAATAATTTGAAAAAAAAATTTTTAAATTAGACATGAGTAAGACACCTTTTATTGCCCAATGTAGGTTCCTTCCATCTAGTAAGTAGGACAGGTGCTATTAAAAATTGTCGTAACAGATAGTAATAACTCTAAATTTTCTTAATTATAACATGCAAACTTTGTTAGAACAATATAAAGGAACTGGTAAATTTCTAAAAGTAAACATTGCTGTGCTTCTTTATTTTTCCTTGTACAATATATAATAGTGATGTTCTTTAACATCAACAGTATAACTTGGTTCACATCTTTGGAAGTGTGAATTTCTATTAGCACATTACTTAAAACATGAACAAAATGATATGTAACAGTTGTAGCCTAGCAGAATTTTGATTTGTTTTTTATTCCTCCCTGTCTTCATGGTGTTGTGAGTTTTATTTCCAATTGCACAGAATCTTGCTAAGGTTAAGGCCACATGCTTGACACTTAACAAAATGTTTTTTTTTTCCTAGCCATTTTTGTTGTTGTTTGGCTAAATGCTCCAGGTTTACTTGTACTTTTACATTATACTAGGGGCATACTAAATCTGTAAGTGATAACTTCCAGGCTGAAACACACAGAGAGCATCAATAAAAGGATGTTATGTCATCTGTGAATTAAGCAGCAATCGGCCTCAGCCATTACTCATTAAAGTATAGCATTGTCATTCTCTTTGGTAATAAAAGCTGTTCATTTGCTTATAATTGACAGATAGGTTTAATTTGTGCTGGTTATAGTACTAAATGAGCAAAGCAATGAATAGGTTCTGATTTTTTAAACTGTACAGTGGACTTTGCTTAGTCACAAAATAGGGAGTTGATGAGGTTATGAAATTCCCTCTGATAGAAGAGAATTATTTCTTCAATCTCAATCAAATTTCCTGGAGTTTTCACTGAGGAAGAATCATTTTTCATTTGAATAAATTGGTCTTTCTAAAGAAATAATAAATTCATTTGTTGTATTACACTTAACAATGAAAATTACAAAGACTGTGGTATTACAGAAAGAACCATATTTATTACAGAAAGAACCATATTTCTTTTGTTTTTATTTTTACTTCCACCAACTCCTACCTGAAATTTAAATTAATGACAAAGTATAACTTCTAGAAAACTGCATTGTGTGTAAACCTGTTTTGAAATGTAGCTGAAGAAAACACGGGTCCTTCCTTTACTCCCATCAAGTTTGAAGGAAAAGAAAAAATTTAAAAATCAACAAAAACACTCCTAGATTTTAAGTTGCTGAGGCTGTAGTCTCTACTGTAAAAATAAACATAATCTAGTCAAAAAAGCATTTGAATAATCAAAGACAGGAATCAAAGTCTCCTCTTTGCTCTACTGTCTTCCAGCCATGTGACCTTTGTTGAGTAAATTAAACTCTGTTGAGTAAATTAAATCTGTCTTCAGTTTCCTTATAGGTAAGATGAGAGGGTAGGCACTGCCCACCTTTAGAACATCCTCTGATTATTTAATACAATAAATCAAAATAAAGTCAAAATATTAGAGAAGAGACAATTGCCCCCATTCAATGATTAAATGCAGCACTTTCCATAGAAGTGTTGTATTTTTTTCTTTTTCTATACAGTGATACCCACTTCTTGCATTTTTGAGCTTCTGGAAAATACTGACTGAATAGATAGGGTAGAAATATTCTATCAGTTTAAGGACTTTCAGACACATTCACCAAACTAGGACATAAAAAGACATGGAACACAAAAATCCCCAAATAAATTTAATATTTCACCCCAAATCAGGAAAGGACTTAGTTTGAAGACCTTTTGAACATCACTATATTAATACGATAGTATGTTCTGTAACACACTACCAAGAGTATACAATGTACCATCACAAATTGATTGGAAGCTAAAAATAAATGCAAAACGAATGTACCTAAAGCACCTTTACATATCTCACTTAAGTAGACCAGGAATCACATAATGAAATGGACTATGAAAAATTATTTGTGTGATTTTTACATTTCCATGTAAAATTAAACTATGTGTAGAATATTCTTTAAAAATATTTTTCTTCAAAGATCATGATAGCAGAGTAGGAGGCCACTGAGCTCAACCTCCCTCCACAAACACATCAAAAATACATCTACATGTGGAGCAACTCTTGCTGAAAACAAACTGAAGACTGGTAGAAAGGCTCTTCTACAACCAAGGCTGTAAAGAAAGATCCACACAGTTAGGCAGGAAGGGAGGAGATGTGATCAGGTCAGGACCCACACCGCTAGCAGGGGACACAGAAGGGGAGAGGGACATCATGGAGATATCTTGTAGATCCTCCCTAAGGAGAAAGAGGTTTGAGCCGAATATTGGGCACTGCAGCCCTAGGGTACAACATCAGGACCTTAGCTGGTTTGAAACCAGTGGGACTTACCAGAAGGCTGTAAGAAACAGAGACTCCTCTCAATAAGAGCATGCACACACACTTGCTTACTCCCAGGAAGAAAGTGAAGGAAGCCAACTGAAAATTCCCTGGGACTCTGGCTGGTTTCCCAAGACCACTCCAGCCCTCACTGGGAAACTGCCCTAGCCTCTCTTGCTCCAGCACTGCTCCTCACCGGGGTAAAGGTGCTATTAGTAGGGGAGGTGACTGTACTTGGAAGAAGCAGAGCCAGCTTGGACCCTGCCCTGCCTCTGAATGGAGTGAGGGAAGCCACTGTATACAAGAAAACAGAGACAGCAGATCAAAAATGGCTTGAGGTTCCCACTGGCATGCTGAGACCATCCCAGATCACAGCACTGCTCGTACCAGGTGCCCACTTTTGTCCCTCTTGATCGGCACCGCTCTCCACTAGGGTGGAGGTGAAGATGCCAAGGGACAGAGCACATACTTGGGGGGAATGGAACAGCTTGAATCTGAACGTCAGGGCTTCTGCTCCAGCTTCTTGGGTCCCAAACCTACTCCTGATAGTGTGGTGACAGCCACTGAGCACAGAAGCCCAGGCTCGCACTTGACTCTGGGTCTAGCCCCTTCATCTCCAACCCTACCTCCCACCAAGATGGTAGCCACCAGCACACCCCGGGAGGAAGATGTAACCCATGCTTACTTCAGATCCAGCTCTCCCACCAAAGCCACTGGGCACACGGAGGCTGCATAAGGATGCTCCCACAGAAGGACACCCTTTCAAGACCAGAATAGGTAACTGTTCCAACTAATTTCAAATAGTCAGAGAAAGTAAACAAAATGCGAAGACAGAGGAATTTGTTTCCAATGTAAGAACAAGGAAAAGAACCTGGAAAAAGTAATGAAACAAAGATAAATAATGTACCATATAAAGAGTTCAAAGCATTAGTAATAAGAATGCTAACTGAACTTGGGGAAAGAATCAATGAACACAGTGAGAATTTTAATACAGAACTAGAAAATATAAAAAAGAACCAGTCAGAGATTAAGAATACAATAACTGAAATGAAAAACACACTAGAAGGAATTAAGAGCACACTAGATGATACAGAAGAATGCACAAGTGATTCAAAAGGTAGAATAATGGAAATCATCCAATCAAAACAGCAAAAAGAAATACTAATTTTAAAAAATTAGTATAGTAAAAGGGACCTCTCTGACAACATTAACCATAGTATCATTTGCATTATAGGGGTTCCAGAAGGAGAAGAGAGAGAGAAAGGGGTAGAAAATGTATTTGATGGAATTATAGCTAAAAAATTCCTGAAGCTGAAGGAGGAAACAGACTTTACTGTACAGGAAGCACAGAAAGAATTCCAAACAAAATGTACCCAAAGAGACCCACACCAAGACATATCATAATTAAAATGGCAAAAATTAAAAATATAGAATTTTAAAGGCAGAAAGAGAAAAGCAAGACTCACATACAAGGGAACCCTCATGGAGCTATCAGCTGACTTTTCTACAGAAATTTTGCAGGCCAGAAGGAGTGGCATGACATATTCAAAGTGCTGAAAGGGAAAAACCTACAAATGAAGATACTCTACCTAGCAAGGTTATCATTCAGAGTTGAAGGACAGAGAAAGCACTTCTTGGACAAGCAAAAAATAAGAGTTTATCAATACTAAACCAACCCTACAAGAAGTTTTAAAGTGCCTTCTCTGAGTGGAAAAGAAAAGGCTACTACAAGAAATAAGAATTTGTAAGAAAGGAAAAATCCCTAACAGTAAAGGTGAATATATAGTAAAGATTATGGATCAGCCACTTAAATGAGTACAAAGATTAAGAGACAAAAGTTGTAAAATCAACCATAATTACAATAAAAAATTAAGGGATAGATGTGAAAATGTAAAAGACCCTGAATTGTCTGAGCAATCTTGAGAAAAAATGAACAAAGCTAGAAGTATCACACTCCCTGACTTCAGACTATATTACAAAACTACAGTCATCAAAACAGTATGGTACTGGCACAAGAAAAGGGCACATAGATCAATGGAACAGAATAGAGAGCCCAGAAATAAACCCATGCTCATATGGTTAATTAATCCATGACAAAGGAGGCAAAAATATACAATGGAGAAAAGACAGTCTCTTCAATAAGTGATGCTGGGAACACTGGACAGCTACATGTAGAAGAATGAAATTAGAATATTTTCTCACATCATATTTAAAAAAAAACTCAAAATGAATTAAAAATCTAAATGTAAGATCAGAAAACATAAAACTCCTAGTACAAAACAGGCAGAACACACTTAAACATAAATCATAGCAATATGTTTATTTTGGATTAGTCTCCTCAGGCAAAGGAAGCAAAAACAAAAATAATCAAATGGAACCTAACTAAACTTAAAAGCTTTTGCACAGCAAAGGAAACTGTAGACAAAATGAGAAGACAACCTACTGAGTGGGAGAAAATACTTGCAAATGATATAACTTATAAGGGGTTAATATCTAAAATATACAAACAGCTCATACAACTCAATATCAAAAAAAACAAAAAAATCCAATTAAGAAATGGGAAGAAGACGTGAATAGACATTTTTATAAAGAAGGCATACAGTTGGCCAATATGCACATGAGAAGATGCCCAATGTCAGTAATTGTGAGAGACATGAAAATCAAAACCACAATGAGATATCACCTCCCACCTGTCAGAATGGCTATCATCAAGATGACAACAAATAACAAACGTCAGCAAGGATGTGGAGAAAAGGGAACCCTAGTAAACTGTTGGTGGGAATGTAAATGGCACAGCCCTCATGGAAAACATTATGGAGTTTCCTCAAAAAATTAAAAATGGAACTACTATGTGATCCAGCAATTCCACTCCTGGGTATATATTTGAAGAAAATGAAAACACTAATTTGAAAAGATAAATGCACCACTATGTTCACTGCAACATTATTTACAATAGGCAAGATATGGAAGCAAACTAAATGTCCATCAGCAGATGAATGGATGAGGAGGATATGGTATATATATATATATATATATATATATAGAGAGAGAGAGAGAGAGAGAGAGAGAGAGAGGGAGAGAGAGAGAGAGAGAGGGGGAGAGAGAGAGAGAGAGAGAGAGAGGGAGAGAGGGAGAGAGAGAGAGAGAGGGATATACACAATGGAATATTACTCAGCCATAAAGAGAGTGAAAGTGTGCTGTTTACAACATGAATGGACTTGGAGGCTATTATGCTTAGTGAAATAAGTCAACAGAGAATGACAGATACTGTATGTTGTCACTTATTGTGGAATCTAAAAACTAAAACAAGCAAATTAATGTAACAAAAGGAGACCCACAGACATAGAGAACAAACTAGTGGTTACCAGTAGGAAGAAGAATGCAGGAAGGAGCAAGATTGGGTTGGGGATTAAGACATTCAAACTATTATATATAAAATTAATAAGGTACAAGGATATATCATACAGCACAGTGAATACAGCCAATATTTTATAATATTAAATGGAGTATAATCTATAAAAATTCAGTGTTTTGTAGAGCTGAAAGTAATACTGTAAATCAACTATAATTTAATAAAAATACATAAATGAATAAACATAACATTCTCTTTTTGCTCTTCATAAAAATCATCTCTCTTCTTACCCTGAATTCAAATAAGTAGATTTATGCTAAAATATAATTACTTAAAAAATTAGATCATTTCAAAAAAGCTACACTAAAGAGAAAACTGCAATATTATAGAAAGTCAACTCAGTTAATGCTTCCTATTTTGATAAAATAATTTTTTTACATCTGTAGAACATGAATGTGAAATCTATTACTTTCTTCATCAACAGTAGCACCTATCTTCTTAAAATTAAAACTTAGAACCCTTTCATGATACACTATAGGGTCTACTGTCAAGGAAATTTGTTTTTATTTCTCATCTAAATACATTAAGAGGAAGGAGGGAAGCCAAAGGTATTTCATTAAAATTTTTCAACAATGAAAACATTCTTAATCAGAAAATCCAGTTAATCATAACACTTTAATTCCTAGAGAACTCTAACAACAAGGAAAAATAATACATGGGGGGGGAAATAAACTTAGTTCTGTCTTTCACTGTAGATACTTTGTCTTTTTCCTCACACTATCTCCAATTTCTACATCAGTTTCTACCACATGATACCTGCTTAATAAATGCTAGTTATGAATGTTTTCAATAATAATGTTATTGTTATATCCAGGGCTCAAGAGATGTTTTTAGAGAGAATGAGTGAATGGAAATTAAGATTTTTTGTTATATGTTTATATTCAATTTTGTTTTATAATTACCAAAATAAAACCCCTACATTGCCCAGATTCAGTATTCTCTGGTTCTTACATCCCAAGTTTTAAAGATTTACTTTCAAAAAGGTTTATGATTGTAGCTATTGCTAGTTTTAGTCTAAGAAGGCAAATCCTCGAGTAGTTTTAGATTTTGAAATTCTCTCACTCTTCTTCATACAGATTACAATCGTATTATCATTTTTCCTTTTAACATTAAGAGTCTTTTGGTTCTTCTACTAAGATATAATTATTCTGGCAGAGAACAAAATAATATTCAATACTGTGTTTGCAATCTATTTTTATTATAGAATTATACATATATACACAATATTCCTAGTACAATTAATGCTATTTCATATCCCTGTGCCTTGAAAGGAAAAGCAATTTTATAAATCTAAAAAATAAATCAATAAACAGCACATGCTATAAAAGCAGTCAACAAACACAAAATAAACAATTAGTAAACCCATTTTACAATAATAAATCCTGGTCATTGATATACAGGGAATCATATTCTTTTAATGACTTAGTTGCAGGTGGAGTGCAAATTAGAAGCTTTTGAAAGATTCATTAAGCATCTGACCTATTAAGTAACTTTCAGTTCACTAAAAATTTACTAGAAGTTGAGAAGGGTTTTGATACTCTCTCACGCATGCTCCCTCCCTCTCTCTCTCTCTCTCTCTCTCTCTCTCTCTCTCTCTCTATCTATCTATCTATATATATATATATGTGAATAATATGAAAGACAGATCGGTAGATCGGTCTATAGCCCTTATACCTTCATTATTTTAAGTAACTAGAATGCTGTTCTTAAAAGGCAAGACTTCAGCTGCATTAAGTCACAGAAAAGAGCTATCTCAGTTCTTAATGCAGGCTCACAATAGAGTCAGAGCCTGAACTTGACTGAGAATATCCAGTCTTCTGAGAATTCCCTTCCCCTCCTTTCTTATTCTTAAATCCCATGTCCTTTGGTTGTTGTTGTTGTCGTTTTTAAGTCTTCCTCAGTCCTCCCAAGCAAAAAATCCAACTGACCTAATAAAATCAGAAAGAGTTGAATTCTATTTCTTATTCTCCAATTACTAGCCATGTGACTTTCTGCAGTTACTAAACTTCTCTAACCTCAATTTCTTCATTAATAAAGAATACTAATTTTGCTTATCTCCTAGTATAATTATGAAACATAAAAGGATTAAACTCTATAAAGTACATGGCACATAACAGAAACTAGTAAGTGTTGTGAACCTTTCCATCATACCACATTTTATACTCACCTCCTTTGTGGTACTTACTGTTCTGTATTATTACATAGTTATGCAACTGTATTCCTTGTTGTATTGTTATTTCATAACAAGGCAAGCTCTCTTTAAAATATCTGAATCCTCAATGTTTAGGTATAGCATAAACGCCTAGTATCTCACACACACACACACACATTATGTTGTTCTTGTTGAATGGGTAAGTTTTGGCAATTGATTGACAACTCCAGCAATTAAACCTTCTCTTGGAGCAATAAGCCCATTAAATGAAAGTCCATTAAAACCATGCCTGATATAGAAGTATTCAAAAATAACTATATAATTATAAAATCATCTCACATATAAAGTTCTAAGAAAACCTCACGGGAAGATCACCTTTGTGGATTAGATAAGGAATCACAAAGAACTAAAATATAATCTGAGTCCTTAAGGATGAGTAAGACTTTACCAGGTCCTATTGCATGTAGCTGGATATAAACATCACATTTTTAAAACACAACTACTTGCAAGTGGCACTTAGGAGGCATCTATCTGTACAACTGAATGTTCAACACATTGAAAGTAACAAAATATATATGGGATGAAACTAACTTGGAGACATTTTGCTACTGGATGATACACATGCTTTCTAATATAGTTACAATGATATATTAATTTAACATACATAAACTATGAGCTAGAGAACAAATCTAGTTAATAGCATACTTTCAAGGTCAATCTTCATTTTCATTTTCTTACTCTAGTCATTCCCTAATTTCAGTAGCCTTTTAAAAATCATATCAAGGCACCATTCAAATACAGAACTACTAATTTTCTTCAACATGCAAACAAACGATAAAACACAATGAGATAACATAAGAAATTGTTTTGATAGCAAAGCATGGATGTGTACTATGTGGGATGTGACACAAAGCCTGTCCTTGTTATATTCTAAAACAGATTGGAAAGGATTCACCCTACCTCCAATTAATGAGAAATGGTAAAGGTTATTAAAATGTGTGGATAAGTAAAAAAAAAAAAAATTATACTGCACTTGTTTCTGTGAAATTGTAATACAAGAGAAAATCAACAAAGTATCAAATAGACTGTGGTTTAACCCCTAATCATTAAAAAAAAAAAGAATAACAACCTCTAACACAACAACAAACAGCAAGAAAAACAGCTTCTGGCCTATATTCATTGGAAAATTTTTAAGTGGAAAATTTAATCCAGAATTTAATTATTAAAAACTCAGAAACACTCTCCCTTACCAACCATATCCCCATCCCAAAGAGAGATTTTTCAAAGACCTCAGAAGTTCTAGGTTTGGGAAAGGCACTTTCTGATATTATGATACTCACTTGTAAATTCAATGTTCAAGAAAAAGCATACCTCAGGTTCCTTTAAATTAAAAAATCTAGGATATTAAGGGAAAAAGAAAAATGAAATGGCAGTTGGCCACACCTTAATGATTTAACTTGGCATCTGGGCAAATGACCCGGGCAAATGTTCTTCTGAAAAATGTCAGGGAATTTTTATTAATGATGAATATTTAAGGTCTCAAACCATACTCATCTTAAAGAAGACTTCTTTAGCAATCTAGGTTCTGTCAAAACTGGGTTTTGAATGACTTGACCCTCATAATCATCAAACTAGTTCTGCATGTAAATGTAGTCTACTTCACCTTTTTCTCAGGCATCCAAATCCTTTCGTAGGTTATGAATAAAACATATCCCCCAAATTAAAGAAATCTGTAAACATTTATTTCTTCAGGAAACTGGGAGTTAACGCTCAGTTGCTTATTGTGATGCTGAATTTTGTGGACCTGAAATTTGTAAACTTAGTTTCACAGACTATGTAATTTTTAGGTATTATTCATTTCTCAGTGCCACCTGATTTCAAGTGTCCTGATACCAGTGAACTGTAAATTAACATAAAATATTGGGAGTAAGAAAAAAAAAAGTTTTATCTTCAAGTGAATAAACAAATTTGAACAGTGGCAACAACAATAATAATGTAATTTTAAAAACCTTTTAATTTTATTTACAGCTAGCATGTACCATATGCCAAGCGTTTTCTTAGTGCTTTTTATGAATTTTCTCATTTATAGTTTCTGAGTGAAACTTTATGTGGGATAATGGCACAGGATCACAGAGTTAGTAAATGACTGAACCAGAACTGAGTACAGTGATGAAATGAAGCTTTTAAATACATCATAGGACTGCAAATCCTGGAAAGTTAAAGACTTAGATTCAAAGCCCAGTGCTACCACTTAGGAGCACTGATACTACCTGCAATTTATTTGACCTCTCATCATGCCACGGTTTTCTTATCTTTAAAATGGGAATAATAATATCTGTCCCATAGGGTTCCATAAGACTTAGATAATAAGATACATATGTTGCTCTTTGAATACTGTTTGTGGCACATAAAACTCAATGCTTTATTATTATTGCTATTATTTTACCATTATTAATTTTCTATGTATAGCTTTATTTGAATATTATTATATACTATTCTATATGTATGCTTTGGCTTATATATTCTATATATATTCTATATTTTTATTCTATATATATTCTATATTTGTATTCTATATATATTCTACATATATGCTTTGGCAACTATTTTTAATTATAATTGTTACATTTTATATACTACAGGGATGTAATAAATACCTTGGGATTTATCATTGGTTAGTGAAATTTCAGAAAGATTTCTGGTATGTCAGAAATTAAGAGATTTCTTCAACAAAACTTTACTGACCCCCAGCCATGGGGCAGGGGTGCATGTGGGGAAGGGGTACTTTGATAAGCACGAAATAGTCCCTTCCCTCCAAGAGTTCGTGGTTAAAGGGAGAGACCAATGAGGAAAAACAAAAATTACCACAGCCTCCCGCCAGGTCGTTCCCTATCCTCTCGAGCCCATTTTCCACACCGCTTCAAAATACTGTTTCAAAACGAACACCGGCTTAAAACGCTTGCCTGTTTGGAGTCCTTGCATGGCGCCTCTGTACCCTCAGGAAAAAACGCCACCGGGCTCTGGAAGGCCTCAAGCCGCCCCGCCCTGCGGAACGCGCGGGCGCCATCTTACCGTGGCGTCCTCTCACGTCTGCCGGCTTCCGCAGCGAGCCAGTTCGCCCAACCAGGATCTGATTGGTGAGCGTGGAGGAAGGACTGAGCATGCGCGCCTAGCCTCTCCCACAATCCCTCCTCCCAGAGGCTGCGGGCTGCGGAAAGTTTCCCTTCTTGCCGAGGCTTAATTGATGTTTGAGTAACTGAAAGTGGGCAGTCATTGATGAGTTTTGACGTAAGTACACACCCGTGACCCCATCACCACAATCAAGATAGTGAACATATCCATCGCCCTCAAAAGTTTCCTTCTGCCCCTTGGTAACCCTCTCTTGTCTCACCTTGCCTTCCTCCCTGAAACCGCTGATCTGTTTTCTGTCGCCACAGATTAGTTTTCATTTTCTAGTATTTTATATAACCAGAATAAATTCTTTTTTTGGCTGCTTCAAGCAAATAAACAACAACAAAAAAGAAATTAGGGGCTTCCCTGGTGGCACAGTGGTTTAGAGTCCGCCTGCCAATGCAGGGGACACGGGTTCGTGCCCCGGTCCGGCAGGATCCCACATGCCGCGGTGCGGCTGGGCCTGTGAGCCATGACCGCTGAGCCTGTGCGTCCGGAGCCTGTGCTCAGCAGTAGGAGAGGCCACAGCAGTGAGAGGCCCGCGTACCGCAAAGAAAAAAAAAAGAAATTAGGCGATTCCTGCCTCCTTAATACATAATTAGGAAATATCTTAACTACAGATATATTCTTGACTACATTAAAACATGCTTAGCGTAAATAATAATAATAAAATATAAAAGATTGAAATATAAAAATAAGGCAAGTATATGTATCCAAAAATTAGGTTGATTCTAAATATACTATATAAAAGATGGGGGGGAGAAAATAGAAAGCTGTTGAGTGCCTACATGTGTCAGACTTTAGACTAGTTTTTTTAATATAAATCTTTGACACTTTCTCTCATTTTTTCTTAACCCTATAAGTACCCATATCCAAGTCCTGCCAATTCATCTCTAAATACATTTATTTCTCCACACCTCTACCTTCACCAGCTTAGTCCAAATTACCATCATCTCCCATCTTTATTACCATAATTACCCTCCAACCAACCTACCTTCATTCACACTGGCCGCTCTCTAATTTCTTCTCCATATGCATAAAGAAAACATATTTGAAGAACAAATCCAATCATGTCACCATATAGTCTTGCTTGATTCCCCCGACTCCCAAAAGCTTTCAGTGGATCTCCATTGTCTTAATTTAAGATAAAGGTGTTGATCATAATCTGCCTAACTCTTCAGACTCACCTGAGATGACTCTCACCTATGTCCTTTGGTCAGTCTCCCATTCCAGCAATTGGCTTCCTTGACACAGGCCTTTGCATACAATTTTCTCCTCCTCAAATGTTTTTCTTGAACTTCTTCACCGGCTTAACTCTGACTTATCCTTCAGATCTCAACTTAATCATCAGTCAGTTGTTTTAAAACGCCTTTTCTGACGTAGCAATATCCATATTGTAGTCTCTGAAATTAAGTGCTTCTCCTTCAAAACGACCACCCCGAACATAATAGCTGCAACTTTATTTTGTCCTTGTCTCTCCTCTAGATCAGATTAAAATAGCTAATTTGTATTAACTATTGCTTAGGTAGTATATATTGTTTTAATGTGCTTTATATACATTAACTAAGTAACCTTCTGTAGCAACCTGAAGAGTAATTTATATTGTTAATTCCACTGCAAAAGGAAAAAAAAAAAACCTAAGGTACAGAAAAAAAAAAAACATTTTCCAAGGTAACAAAGTAGTAGAGACAGGATTCAAATCCAGGCATTACAACCTAATCATTTTACTTGTTGCCTCTTAGGAGCTGCAAAAGCATTGATGTTAGCACTATTGTATCCTCGAGAATGAGCAGTGATTGAATGAACATTGGTAAAATTTCATTAAAAGATATTTTGACATTATCTATTAAAGTGTAAATGTACTTTAAACCAGTAATTCTGTTTCTAGGGTTATCTTGCAGCTCTAATGGTCCATATGCTCAAAATATAGGTAGAAGGGCATACATCGCTTTACTGTATGTAGTAGCAATAAGCGGAGGTGATGGCAAAGTCAACCAGTGAAAAACTGAATAAATACAATATATCCATATAAATTTATACGGTATGGCCATATAAAAATTAGAGCTATATTGCTAATATGAAATATACCCAGTATATAAAACTAAACAAAAAATGTGAGGAGCAAAACAGTCTGTAAAACCACATTACTATTTTTAAGGTGATGGTATACATATATGCATGTATATAGCTAGAATATCTAGAAAGATACAAGAAATTGATAATAGTGATTGCCTTTGGAAAGAAGGATAGAGGCACTAGACATCAGTATTAGAGCAAGTTATTTCTCAATGCCCATTCTGTTGTATTGTTTTCTTCTTCCAATAGCATGTATTGTCTTTTTTTTAATTTTTAAAAAATATTTTTAACTCATGAGTTGAAGAATGTGATAGCTTAATGAGACTGCGTCAAAGAAAAGATGTAAGGCAAGTACAAAATCTCTTTTAAAAATGTGTATTATTTTTTCCTCAAGAATCATCTAACAAGAAGTGAAGCAAAATTGTTTAAAATTTTAAGTTAAGCCTATCTGCATGTACATTGGGAAAGGGGGAAAACAGTTTTTAATGTGCATTTAAGAAAAACTGGGAGCAGCCACTTTCATATAATAAGTGGTCATAATTCATCTTCAGGGAGATGATTGTTTCTTCAACAAAGTACATTCCAGGGCATTTGGAGATGTGACAGTGAGCAACCCCACTCTCATACCCTTACCTTCAAGGCAAAGTTAGAAAAAGAGAAAAGTTAGAACTGAATCTTTATGCAGAATAAATGAAAAAAATCTTTAGTTTCCTCAGATAGCTTTGTAGTGAGGGACTCTGGGAGTCTGAATAGTGTCCAGGGCGAAAGAGGAGCCCAAGCAGCAAATCAAAGATTGTGCAGTTGATTACTAAAAACAGTAATAGTCAACATTTAATTTTTAGTTGTTGCATTTTCTCCAAATCTGTAGTAAAAGATGACCACACAAGCTGACCCATATTAAAGGTGTTTTGGAATATTAAAAAAATAAAATGAAGTGGTGGTCAAGATAAAATGGCAAATATCAACAGTAGGACCACTAAGGTTGGTTAAGGACCTCAGGTTGCAGGTTAAGAAAAGCAGGCTTCAGAGTAGGCTAAATTAACAAACATATAACCACCTTTATTTTTTTCATACAACTAATTCGTTAAACATATTGGAAGGCTTCTATAATTTCCACAATGCAGGTAAAGGGCATTGAGGCATTTTACAATATTTTAAAATACAAGATATCTTATAAGGCTGAAGAATTGGGACTTACACTTGGAGAACTTGGATTTATGTATATTAAAGAAAATTGCTACCTAAGTAAAAGAATGTTTACTTTAATTTCTACCATAAGTTCTAAAATAAAATGCCAAAATTTTATCTTCCGAAATCTAAAGCTATCATAAATTCATTAAACCATGTGCAATGAGTTTAATCATGAGACATACAAAATAGAAATTATGTTCAATATTTCTCTTAAGATTGTGAAATATAAATTATAGGTGGACTAGATTAATATCGAAACATTTTCCCCAGCATCTTACCTGCTTGGATCCTTTGAGATGATGCCTCTGTTGATTTCAGCACCATTCTTAGGTACAGGCTAAGGCTATGCATGCATTCAAATTTCCATTTTAATTAAAATAATTTTTAAATTATCTGAAGTTTTAGTTCAGCCTAAGTTTTCATTTGCTGAACCTTGGACTTTAATGGTGGAGTGGTGAAAGGGGGTAAATTTGGATATAATTAGGTCAAATTACTAAATTAAACATCTTCAATTTCACAATGGAAACTTTCTGGCATAGGCCACTCTAGAACACTATCATTTGGGTAATATTAATGAAAAAATTAAGACACAGTGCATTCTCAGAGTTTGGACATTCAGTTGAGCTGATCATTTACTGTTTCATTATCCAGAACCATTTGTGTGGTAAGAGCACAATGTTATTTTGGAGAATATGGCTCTTCCCCACTCTGAGTACACGTTCAGGTAGAATTTGCACACTTTTCCCTGGGGTATAAACATGTGACTTAGGCCAAATCAATCAGGGTATTCTATTACCTTCACCACAGTGGTTGAATCAAGAGCAATCAAATGTGTATATGTTGATCCCAAACTCCCTAACTATCCCTTCCCCCCATGCTTCCCCCACCCCCCAGGTAACCATAAGTTCGTTCTCTAAGTCTGTGAGTCTGTTTCTGTTTTTTAAATAAGTTCATTTGTATCATTTCTTTTTAGATTCCACATATAAGGGATATCATACAATATTTCTCTTTCTTTGTCCGACATGTACACACTGCTGTATATAAAATGGATAACCAACAAGGACCTACTGTATAGAACAGGGAACTCTGCTCAGTGTTATGTGGCAGCCTGGATGGGAAGGGAGTTTGGGGGATAATGGATACATGTATATGTATGGCTGAGTCCCTTTGCTGTGCACCTGAAACCATCACAACATTGTTAATTGGCTACATTCCAATATAAAATAAAACATTAAAAAAAAAGAGTGATCAAATGACCTATCTAAGACAGTGAGAGACAGTCATTAATAACTTCTATAGAAGTCACCCAAAAAATCTATTCCCTCTATGTGTGATGGGGTGAGAGTAGGATTTGGGTCACATGTACCTTGCTGGCATCTTGCTATGTGGCTTGCTCTGGCTCCTAGGGATGTTGTTTTATTCCTGAATTAAGCTGTTCCTCAGCCACCCAATTACATGAGCCAATTAATTCCTTAGTTGATGAAGTGATTTGTAACATAGATAAGCATTTTTAAATCTTAATAGTGGTGGTGATTTTTTCCTAATATTTTTAAAATGTTTCTATTATTAACATCAGAAATTAAATAATAACATATCCTGAGTGAGAAACATCTGCATAAAAAATAAGGCATCCTAATTCAAAATCAGTATGGTGGTTGGAAATTTCTAGGTTGTAGGATTATAATTGTTAAATCTTCATATTGTGTTATCTAATTTATTTCTGATAAAAATTGTGTTACAAATTTAAAAAAAAAAAGAATTTATCTTGCTGAGATTCAAATAGGAAATTTAGGCCCAATTACCAAACCTGTTCATAATATTCCCCATCTGATCACTCCCAGCAGTCTTATACCTTCCTCATCTATATAATCCAGAACTTTTAATAATTACATAATATGTAGGTTTACATATTTTCACCCTGTTTATATCAGCCGTGGTCATATTTCTAAGGACTTGTCTCTTCCAACCAAGCTGACTACCTCTTTTCTTTTTCCTCTCCTCATAACATTTTCTTTTCTACCTGGTTGAAGTCTTTACAGATCAGATTAAATACCCCTCTCTTCCATTACCCAAGCACAGTACTACAGTCAACTCAGCAATTCTAAATTATTCTGATTTTATCCACTTTCTTTCTCCACTATGACAACTTCTAATCCCTTCTCCCCACCTGACCCCCGCCCACACTGAGCAAAAATGTGTTGCGTTTATCCTGAACTAGCTTACAACTGGGAAACCTGTTCCTCTATTACTCCATGTGCCTGACAGATGCAAAAGAGATCCTGTAAAGCACTTACATAAAATTCTCCAGTGCCTTCCTGTAGAACTTGGAATAAACTCCAAACTTTCGTTTATGAAGCCCTATGTGTCCTAGCCTTGTCTTACCCTTCATATCACTCTTGGACTACTCCCTTTTTCTCTCATTCAGTTCTAGCCAAACTGGCCTCTGCTCTTGCTTTCCTAAGCTTTTGGACAAGTTGCATCTTTTGCCCAGAAGACTCTTTCCTCTTGTGTTTAAAAGGTTGGCTCCTTCTTTTCAATCAGAACAGTTAAATGTCTTCAGAGAAGCTTTCTCTGGCCATTCAATTTCATGTCTCTCTGAAGCTAAAATTCAGTCACTGGAATAGTATGCTTTACTGTCAGATAGTTTCTAAGTTATTTGCTTTATTTATCTGCTTATTGTATTATCTCCCAGACTGTTTTGTAAGTTCCATTATGTCTATTTTGTTCTTTAGTGTATCCTCAGTATCCAGAACAGTGCCTAGTTTATACTTTGTTGTGTAAATGATTAAATGAGTGACTGAATAAATGAACAGTGAATATTCCATAAGAAAACTTTCATAATTTCTATATTAGAATTAATTTCTCCTTTATTGTCACAAGGCCTCGAATTAATTTCTCCTTCTTTATTGTCACATGGCCTCTAACCATTACTGGGTTGTAATGAGATTTGTACATGTCTGTCTCCTCCATGATATCCCAAGCAATTTGTTGGAAATGAATATTGTTTTTCCCTTCTTTGCACTTTCCAAGTAAGTGTCTTGTGCAATGCCTTACTATCTTAGACATAATGGCCATTCATAAGTGTTTGTCTAATTGAATTATGTTGCCTTTACAAAGTCTTAAGAATCTCTCATGAGCATTCCTAAGGGAAAGGTTTTTCTCTTGGAACCTCTCATGAATCCTTAAACCAAAACTAATTGTTACTTATTCTCTTTTCCCATTGTGATCAGCATATGCTAAGTGTTTTTAACAATATGATTTATATTGTAGACATTTATCAACATGTCTATTTCCACAGTTAGACTGAGAGGATGATAGTATTGTTAAATAATAGCAGGGCTTTAAAATATCACTGATAATAAACTGAAGTAATATTTAGTTTTTTGCCAATTCCCATCAAAATGTGAGGAGTCAATAGAGGAGAACATTACACCTGTGAAGATTTAGCAGTCTTTCCAGTTAGTCATTGTTACCAAAGAATAATTATGCAGAGTTCCAGAGAGGCCTTGACTGACTATCACAGACCCACTACTCAGTCAATCTTAAGCAACTCACTCTGAGAAAACAAAGCTGAAATTATTTATTTTATCTAGCAAAGCCATGAAATCCTGTCACAGTCAAAGATATCCCATAGCTCACTTTTTGGACTGGGGGAAAAGTATGATACAGCTCTTATCCACTCTTCACTTTTACATTCTGGCTACAATAAAAATCTTTTCAGGGAAAGAATGTTACTCCAGGTGGATAAGAATTACAATTTTATTAATTTCTAATATGATTTTTGTCTTAGTCTGAGAAAACTAGAACAAATACCATCAAAACAAAAGCATTCAACACGAAAGAATGTTCAACACAAAAGGAAATTCCTAAGCAGTATCCACACCACAGGTGATTTTTCAATGAACCATATTTTGGCCCAAATCACGTATATTTGGGGAATAGAAAGCATGCCTTTGAGATATGGAGATTCATTTTGAGGTAACCCAATACTCTTTGATGCTCTGATCTGAGCATGGCTGCAATTTTTTTTTTTTTAATAGGCAACTTTTGCCGAACACTTTTGTCTCTGGGAATAAAGCAGTAAACCAGACAAGGTAAGCCCTTGCTTTCAGAATTTTTTCATTATAGTGGAAAATATGTAAGTACAGCATGTGCCAAATAAAGTAGGCATTTTTCTTTAATCACTTTGTGTTTTATATCTCTTATAAGCTAGAACAGCCAAAACTGCAGGATAGTAAACTTGTCACTGAAACTGGAATGGCAGAGGACAGCAAAGGTTACCCTTCCTCTTCAGTTCCTCAGCCTGAGAATTTTGTAGCCATCCAGTCTTCACCTCACTGCCCAAAGCAATCCAACAAGAGAAAAGCAATGCACTAGCTCCTAAGATCCAGATTCTCCAAGAGTTAGATGCATGAATGGTAAAATCTAGAAGATAGTTAGGTCCTCCAGATTCCCAACAATGCACCCTGATTTCTGTGGGAAATCACATTCAAATTCTTCTACCATGATGCCATCCCTTGGAGTCACTTGCTTAAAAATATTGACTGTGGCCTACAGTGAGAACATCTGGCAAGATGTCCCCAAATATTTGACACAGATGATACTTATTGAGACCAAACAATTCCTGAAAATTTTAAAATATTGTTCTATACATGTTTGATTCTGAAGCTTCCTTGGACCATAATCACAGTGATTCTAATCTTAAATCTTTCTCTTCCTATGGCTATGGTATCACTTTAGAGGTGGTGAGCACTCTGGCCAAGAAGGCACTCTTAATATCCTATGCCATCCATTTCAGCCACCATTATTCAGTTCATATAAAAGTTCCACTTTAGCAGACATTCAGGAACTGAATGATCTTTATTATTCCTTATTTTATGTTACTTTCTGAATGAAGTTTTCAAATGCCTGCATACCTGCATGCCAACTAACAAGTATATATCTAAAGAAAAAAGGAAGTCAGAGATCTATTGATTGGGTCCTGGAAGAAAGCTTCAGTCAGACAATGGGAGCAGTTCTCCAATCTTGGCACTGAAGAATTTGCCTACCATTAACTACACTCTGTTTTACTCATGACCCTCAGAGCCATAGCCTGATATAAGCATTACTTCCCCAATGGTACATAGTACATTAGTTCTTGGAAAGGCTATACAGTTTTCTGCAAGATACACTATATTGGGCTGAGGAGCAGCACAATATTTTTCCTGACTGATGCTAAGATGTTCAGGTGTAGGTTTTGGTAGGGTTTTGGGAATGGTGTTGGTTTTGTGGTATATTTCAGAGAGAACTACCACATAGCTTTCTTTCCAGTGTATAGATCATCTGCCTTTGCCAAAATTGGGAGAAATGTTACATGGAGTCATTCAGTGGAATGAAAATCACTCACCTGATGGCTTCACAACTTTTCCTCCATTCATGAGAATCCACTTTATCTTATCTATCTCCCTGGTATAACAGGCCTACAAATACTCTGGACCCCATCTTCTTCTCAGAAAATTTTTAGACCAGAATGCATTTACATGATGACTGAAATTTGAACTTCTACTGGCATTGTGGTTAATATCAAAACACACCATTGTCATGCTTGCAATTGCCTTGGGTAGCATTTCCTCATTTTAATTTATATTCTCAGCCAGGTGAAAAGAGATTCAGAAGGATTCAGGCAAATTATTACTTACTAGTATTTGTCCTGTGATAACTATTATTGAGAAAAATAGCATTATAGAGGCCATCAAAGTAATTCCAAATGAGGTGAAAATCTTGTACTCAGCACATACTCAAAAAGTTCAAGGCTTCTCTCCCAGGAAGATGGCCTGTGTACTGACTTCCTTAAGAAATGTTTAGGATAAGAATCCTTAAAAGTTTAATATGAATTAGTATTTAGGCTATCTGTAAATTTTCTGTCATATCTTTTCTTTCTCTATCAAGATTACACTAATGATTATTTTGCTACATCGCTAGATGTGGAATGAGAGATTGCTGAGGTAATACCTCCAGGAGTTTGGATTCTTAGAGAAGAAAAATAGGTACCTGTCAAACTTTAGAAACTTCTAAGAAAGGTTGTTTATTTTTCACTGCAGTGGGATATTTCATCATATTATATGCTGGCACTTTTTAAAAGAACCTAGGCAGGGATACTCTACCAATTGAGGAGCAAGAGGCAAATAATGATGCAAAGAATGATACTGGCATTACAGAATTGTACCATCTGTAAGTAACCATTATGTTGAAATTTCTGTGGAAAAGGGACATGATGATATCACTAGTGTCTTAAGCTGAATAAACTGAAAATCATAGTAATTTGAATGCTTGCGAAGCACTAGAAACTAGAGAATATGAAAACCTGCAGGTGGAAACTTTAAATATTGCATATTTCATTGGATGCTTCTTTCTCCATGTTGTAAATGTCAATTATTAAATACTACCAACATTATTTAAGTAGTCACTTTTAATCATAGTATTTTACACTTATATTTATACCACTATAATGAAAGCTCCCAATGTGTTTTAAAGACTATACACAGTTTTATTAATAAAATGTGGCTGTCTCTACTAAGAGCACATTTATATTCAAAATATAATTGTTAAATGCAATAGTCATAGATTATGCTAATAGACAAGAGAAAGAACATGAATAAATAAAAGCCACAGATAATCCCCCAAACCTAATTTTAACAACTATGTTAAATTTTCCTCTTCTACCAAACCTTTATAAGGGTTTGCTAACAAGTAATAAAATTGACTGATTGGTGTTTCATCCCCCTTTCCTTCTGTTGCTCACCTACTGGTGGAAATGTTAACAAGCATGGGAATAGCCAATGGGCAGGGAGTAGAGGAAAACAGGAAGAAAAGGAGGAACAGAGGTAATTCACCACCTAGATAATCAGCTCATGAATAACAGAGCTGACTGAAAAGATAACACTTAAGTAAGTACTGTAATAAACTCAGTAGTCAGTATTCTCAGTGGCTTAGTGACAAGAAAGAGAACTACCATCTTTATAGCTAGAGGGAAGTCCATGATTTTTACAGAATTTATACTGCAATGATGATATCAGGCTTCATTGCAAAAGGTCCAGGGTGTTCGAACTGGAGCATTTAGATCATCTCTAAAATGCCTTTGCTTATATTATATAAAGTCTCCAGGTTTACAAAACAGCTTAAGGGGCACATATATATCATCATGATTTTATAACTGCTTATAAAATCCACCAATCACAAAATTTAAGATACACAATATGTGACAATGTGAATTGTTTTGATCTTCTCCAAACTATTTTTTTTTCTTTAACTGCCTGAAGTTACAGATTATTTCCTTGGAGACACAGGGAAGACTTGTAAGAAGATGGATATTTGGGTTCAATGACAGCACTATGGCCTGATAAAGAAGCACATCCACCTATAATTATATTGCTTGTGTCCACAGTTTATCACAATTATTTTTAATATCACTCCTAATTGAGGATCATGTCTTTAATTATTTTTTTCTTGCTCTATCACAAAATTCTATAACACTTCTTAGTAAGGAAGAGTTGGTTGCTTAATGGCAGGAAATAGAAACACCTGCTATGTCTTCCTCTTAGCTTTCTTTCAATCTGTGTTTTCTATAATCTTTTTTTACATATCTGCTAGCAAATCCTCCAGTAACCATCAAATAAAACTCTGCCCCTTTTATAAATTATACCTTCTTGGGCTACTAAATATTTATTATCTTTCTGCAGTGTTCTCAAAGAGATTTTCTCCATGTTTATTTTTTTCTTCCTAGGAGTCAATCATACTCTTGCCACCTTCATGCAATTCCACTTTCTAGGACCCATTTGTACTTGGCAATATTTTGACTTCTAGATCTAGACTCTTAACAGTGGCAAAGCAAACCTTAACTTTCCTGTTTCAGAATGTTGAACATTGGCAAATAAGTCAGTGACCTCACCTCTAGATATACTCAATATCACATATTTGTATTTGGGATATTGAAATGCCTGCATTTGTCACCCCTAATTGGGTCCTAAGCAGGAAAAAAAGCAGTTCACAGCATGCCTTCTGTGAGCTGTCATAAACAGAAATATGAGACAGTGCCAAGTTCTCCAAGGCTTGACAGCCGATGATTAGGATGTTGTAATTTAGTGGACATATAGAACTTCTTCTGACATCTAAATGGGTGAGTGCCATAAGTAACCTATTTTTTGCACACATTCAAATTTAGACTGAACAAGAAGTAGCTTAAAGAAGCATTTTAAAGAAATAGAGTCAGTAGAGGAGTTGATTTTAGTCTAACACTGAATTTAGAAGTATGTTGACAGTATAAAATAATAAAACCACAACTGAAATAATTAAAATAGATTTTTTACATTTTCTTTCTCAAACGTTCATGGTGCTGAGGGAATACATGCACATAGAGAATACTATTTTTCAAAAATTTCTGGATTTTTTTCTTTTTGCTATGATGTGTCTTTTGGTTCAGTTACTTACATCTCTATAAAATGTATCCAGCATGATAAGAAGACATGAATAAGAATGGTTATATGTAACCTCTTTTGACTTGTTGGAAGACATTGGATAATTGACAGTGGAAAGACCTATTGGAACACGCTTCAGGTTACACTGCTAAATATTTAGGACATTTTAATTATGTTTATTTGAATAAATCTTCTCTTAAAATTATAAGTAAAGGCATAAAAAGTTTCACTTTTTTTGCCTTTCTACTATGTTGAAACTATTGAAAAAAAAATGAGAACATTCTATGATTTCAGATATTCTATGGAAGGTATTCACTCTCAGATAGCTCCCTCAGCCCACCCATTTGTTCCTTGCTGGGATTCAAATAAAATTTTTGAATTTTCAATTTCAAATTTTGATGATGGTGGAGAACAGTTATTATCCAATTGCCACCAAACTCTTTTAAGATTTTTGGTTGTACTCTTGAGAGTATGTTTTAATAATGGGGAGAGGAAGAAACCTTATGGAAACTTGAGGGGAGTAGGGAATTTAACATTTGTAGTAGGAAATGGGGAAAACATCAAAAGAACAGAAGACTTAAAAACCATTTTGCCTACTGTGCAGGTTTTCCCTCCAATAACCTTGAATCCAACACACCAGAATACATGGCTTTATTCCTCTGCCACGATTCTTAGAGAGAAAATATTGACCATTCACTAATGATAAAATAATTCTCATCAGCATTTGAATTTGAATTTATAAATCACCATTTCCTTGGGGAAATTTATGTCATATATTTAGTTATTTCTTGGCCTGTCTCTTGAGTTCTGCTAAATTATATGGGTCATTTTTGTTATTAAATGTCTATGTTCACAAATGCTAAGAAAGTCATTATGGAAATAAAATAAAAATAGCATATATATAAAACTTTACTATTGACCAATTAATTAGTTTAGTTAGTCTTACTAATTAAACTTTACTAATGCATTTTCACCTTGATTATTTTATTTAACCCTCACAGTTATCCTATGTACCAGTGAGGATAGCTAGGTCATGCTACAATAACAATACCTAAAATCACATGTCTTATTTCTTGCTTGTTATATATGTTTACTGTGGATAAGCTAGAGGTTTTGCTCTCGACTATTGCACTCAGGAATTTGGGTTGAATAAGGCTTCATCTGAATATGTTAATCTGCAATTTCCACAGCAATAGTAATAATTAAAAGATAGTGTACTGTGCGCTGAACTTGAAAGTTTCCATCCAGAAATGACATATCCTTTCATATTTCATTGGCCAAAATGAATCATATGGACACATCTAATCCCAAAGGGGAAATGAAATTTTAACAATTGCTTGGAAAGGGGGATGCTTAGAAATGTTTTATGAATACACTAATAACTACTATTATACCCAAGGAGGTAAATATTTTTCTTTCCATTTCACAGGTTCATTTATTCAAGCATGTATTCGGCATACTGTAGTGGGTACATTTGCTTGCAAGTTCTCCTTCTCTTGGAAGAATTCAAGAGACATAGAAAAGTACGTAACCATTTTTTAAAATCAGTTAAAAAGGGTCTAACATTTTTGTGTTCAATTACCTTTCCTTACCATACCTATCAAAGTGTCCTCCTTTCACTGTGATGGAGTCTTGTTTAATTGCCATTAGTATTATTCTTCCAATACTCACCATTATAGAATAGCCAGTGTGAGTGCCACTGATGGGCCCATTACAAACATGGCATCCTGTAAAATTAAAAAATTTCCCATGACATGATATTAAACATAGTCGAATGAAGATTTTAGAATGGGGATGGGACTTCTCTTTGCTTATTCAATCATAGTAAATAAATAATAACTTAGCTATTTTAACTAGCTATCCCTCCAATTCTAGCTACACTGCATCACCTTTATAAATTTGTTGAGTAAATGGGGACACTTTAGCTGGAGTTGAGATCTTCTGTTTCTCATTTGTGCATTTAGATTTTAGGTTTCCCTTTGTAAAGCACTCAATACATGACAGCCCATATGTTTGAAAAGTAATTATGTATATACATATGTACATATCTTCAGTTTTTCTCAATCCTTGTTTTTGCATACATTCGAGAGCTTTCTTCATGCAACCTTAAAATTTGGTCTTAGCGAGTCCTTCTCAAGTTTCATTCCCTGACATATCTGCACAATTGAGTTCCAGATAATTTATGGTTTCTCACTTTGCTTAGCTTTCAACCACTTTTTAAAAATATGGTAAACCAGAAATCCATATGAGCCCAAATCAGTGAAATGTTTTCCTGATACAGTTGTGTGTTCTGAAATTCATACTGTATTATTTTTATATGTTCCTGATTACTTCCTTTCACATTTCCTGTATAATGTTGAGTTGGACTCCTGATGCCTTCATAGCCTATCACTGATGATGTGAATAATCTCTGAATTGTACACAAATCTGTCTGTGTTCATTACCAGACATGCCTTTGCCAATGAAAAAAAATAAAGGGCTTCATCCAGGGTTCTTGGTGAAAAGCAACAGGATGGGAAAAAAGGTATTTTTAAACAATAAGAGAATCATTGCAAGCAAGCTTAGACTCAGAAAATCAGTAAAAATCTGACAAACCAAGTTTGGAAAATTGGCAGAAATCAAAGGACAGCAGAAACCACACCAGGAACATGCATCAGAAACCGTATGGTTTGCACACTACCTACGCTGCTGCTGGAAATCTGAACTCCAAATGTTCCCTCTGCCACTAGCATAACATCCAACTTTTCAGGGTTTCTGATTGGCTGAGTTAAGGTCACGTGCCCAACTTCTGGCTGTATCTGTGAGTGGAAAAGAGGCAGACCCTGCTTTACTTCCTCCAGCAGAATGGACGGCTTATGGTCATTTGCTCTAGGAGGGTGAGTCTCAGCAATTTCCACTCAAATGCGAATGCACAAATTATGAAATTCCCATGATTGCTATGTTGGTATAGCAGGTGAAATAGGAAAGAGAGACTAAGTGGGAGACAGGACCAAAAATGTTTCTTAAAAATTAAAAAAGCAAAATTTACGCTACTCAGAAGTACCCATAAACATGATTTGTAAAGATGCTGTCTACTTATTTTTTCCTATTTTTTTAAAACAAAACTACTAAAGAAAATAGTTTTATATTCCAGATGTCTGTTTTTGTTTTTAAGTCTATTTTGTATAAAACTATATATATGTATTTATTCATTTTAAGCATCCATGACAGGTCTCAGTTGCCAAAGGACGTTGCCCAGGACTAGTAGGATTATCCAACTGATACCATAATGACTTAGAAAAAGATTTACCAAAAATAAAATAAAACATATGCCTAAATATCATTAGCTTCATGGATTTACAAAAATCTAATAAATAATGTTGTTCCTTTGAAACTATTTTTTCTTTGGATGTCTAGTGGCTTTATATGTTGTTTCTATAATTGCCTAGGAAAGTTCTGCATCAAAATCACCTGGGAAATGGGATTCTTGTTTTCCATCTTAAAACCACTGATTCTGAACTTAGGATGGTGAGATTAGAAAAACACATTTCAAAGAAATATCCCAAGTGTATTTGAAAATTTAAGAATGTGTGCAATAGAAATTGTTCTCAGTAGCTCAGACAGGTTAGCTTAAGTTGGATTAAGTTTGCTAAGTATGAAAAAAACAGAAAGATCAAGCAGAATTTGAAAAGAAAAATCAGGAGGGAATTACATATATTTTTGAAATCTTGCTCTCTAATATTTGGAATAATTTATGTTGCAAAAGCCAAGATATTTGTCCTGCTGAACCAAAAATGTTTAGGTGCTTAATGACATTTTAAAAAATAAAAGTGAATTTTCACTTTGAGCCAAAGTCATTTCCTATTTTTCTCAAATGAATCATACAAAATTACTAGAGATTTATAAGAGAATTTTAACCCAAGTTTTAAAAATATGGTTTCCTTACATATGATTTTTTTTTAAGCCTGCTAAAACAAAAGTTATTTTGAATGAAAGAGACACTGCAAAGGAAAGGGAAGTTATAAGTGTGCCATTAGACAGCTTCTGGCCTTAGAGTGTTCTAGCAAACTGTATTGAAATGAATGGAAGCAATTATAAAAGGAAGCTGCTGACCTTTCTGAAAAGGCTGCCAATCCATAATACCTCCTGCAATGCTTGTCCCCTTTATTCGTGCTTAACAAACCTTGTCACCCTTGTCGCAGTGCCTCAGAACCCCTTGTTAACTCTTCCCCTTTTGTTGGCTTTAGGGTATCTGCAGCACGCCTATCTGCTGAAACACCTCTCAATTGCCAATTAAAGGAAGTTTAAGAATGAGTATCTAGGGATGAATTAACCTAGCAAGTTAACCTGGGGGAAGAATGTGTTAGGGATACAAACTCTCATCATCAGTCTTACATATTTACCTACTCATCTGACTTACTTAGGAGGGGGTATTGGTTATCTATTTGCACAATAATCAGAAAGCATCTCCATCCAGTTTTTCAGGGTGTACACAGTTTGAAAACAAACACCAGAATCTTCAGAATGCTTTTCTCTTCCCAGTGTGTTCATTTTCCCTCAAGTGAAAAAATGCTAATATTTAAGCACTGCTTTCCAGAAACACTTAACAGGTACCTGTAGGTAGTATAAAGCAATTCCTCTAGGAGGGTCTTATCCATAATATCTTCTCGCTTTATAATGCCGACTTAACACATAAGCCCCTGGATCATCCCTGTTTGGATTAACAATCATTTGAATGATTATTAAGCAGAATTCTCTAGAATCAAGTAGTTCTGTCATTCAGAAAAGAAGAAAAAATCCTAAACTTAAATTATCTGATATTTGAACATCTAATCAAATTAAGAAAAATATTTCTTTTGGCTTGTGTTTCTGCTTTTCTACACTCATATTAATTAGTTTTCTTGAAGCAACATATTAGACAATGAACCCTTAGCACCTATAACTGAATGACTTTTTAACCTGCTTGCAGTAATAAAGTAGAAACGAGATGGAAAATTTTAAATGTGCAGTACTGATATTTAAATCCGCATAAGTATCATGGATTGCTGCTAATATGTTGACAACATATATAACATTATTTATGTTTATAAAGGTTGGGATGAGGAAGAGAAATAGCATATAGTAAGCCTTAACTATTATATGCTAAATCATTTTCACATATCTAATTTAACATGTCAGTAACTCTATGATGTCATTAATATATCTCAGATATATTAATGACATATATCATACATATATGATGAATTATTTGTCTGAAGCCATTTGGCTGGTAAGAAGCAGCAGAGGAATTCAAATTCAAATAGAGTTTTCAAGTTCAAGTAGAATTTTCCCTGGATCCAGAGTCACAGTTTTATTGTATTTTTCTCCCCCTATTTTACCATACTACTTATAAATAAATCCATTACCAGATCAATAGGTAACAAATACCAAGTAATACAAAACAACAACAACACAAAATCAGATATCACTGGTTATATTCTAACTAGATGACTCAAAGGAATGTTGAAGTCTATGAAAATTTAATTAATAAAAATATGTCTTTCTACATGTTTTATCTATATCATCTCCAAAAGTTTTCTTTCTTGGGGTTCACCCAGTTTTTCATTGGATTGGAAAGATTGTGTTATCCAGGTGAAGAAAAGTACGTAAGAAAGAAATGTACTGAAAGTATACAGCTATCACTTAATTCAAATCCCAACTCTAAAGATGATGTCACTGAAACATAATGCAGTTTGCCCAAGTTATACAGGAATTATGGCAAACATACTACATTACATGTCTCTACATTTTTAAATGAATGGATGTGTTAGCTTGAATTATTCTTGTTTCTTCATATAACACTTGCCAGTATGTTTATATAAGAATTGGTATTTCTCCCTTTTTATACGCCTTCTGTGAAAATCTAAAAAAAAATTAAAAAACCAAAAACAAACCAAAAAAACAGAGCCACATTAGTACTGATAATAAACCTTGCTCATTATAGAAACCTGTAACTCTTCCCTTCTGCCATATTTCCAAATCCTGGCTATCTTAATATCTGACCTGACTTAAGATGACTGAATTACTAGGGAATTGTCAATAACACAGCACACCTTCCTCACACGTAAGTCCTTTTCACTGTGCTAAGACTTGCAGGCACATCAGAAGTAGTTGGGTACTAGTTTTAGCTGTGCCGGGTTACATTGGTACTTTGATTTAAAGGAAAAATGGAGGGCTTTTTTCTCTTTCCCACAATATGATGTTCCATTTATTACCCTCTATACAGT
The DNA here is from genome assembly GCF_003676395.1 of Aethalodelphis obliquidens. Lineage (NCBI taxonomy): Eukaryota > Metazoa > Chordata > Mammalia > Artiodactyla > Delphinidae > Aethalodelphis > Aethalodelphis obliquidens. The sequence continues at coordinate 14,467,902 of NW_020837980.1, read as the reverse complement.
GTTACTTCCAGCCTCCTGCACAAACATTTCAGGAGGGTGCCTCTCAAAACACTGTCAGCATGCTAGGGATTTGTATTGCAAATGCTTTCATTAATGTTTCCATGTTAGAATGTTCCAGAGTGGGTTTTCTTTCATTGTGTTATATGCAGTGTCAAGATTATTCATAAAGGAGAAAAAGTATTATCAGCTAAGAAATTATTCTATTGATTTTTAAATATGGTGTTTTAAAATATGGTTTTATTTAACTTGAAGTAAGATAATTATATATTAATGTGCTAGTTAACTGACTAATAAGAATGCAGTCATTGGGAAAAGTGCCTGAGGTTGGGTCAGGTGGAATAAAGAAAAAAATATGTATGTCTGATTTCCCAGTTTCTTTGTTAGCCCTAAGTATTGCAAACATGCAAAGCATCAAGGGATAGCCCTCTAACTTTTTATAAAACAAAAAATATTCCTTTTCTTTTTCTTGGTTAGCAACCCCATTCCCATTTTGGAAAAGAAATGACTCTCAAAACTACTCCATCTTACACGGAACAGAGTAATAAGTTCCTCGTTTTGCCGTGTATTATTTCTTATGAGGTTCCTTAGGATTGTAGAGGGAAATATTGAAGATGAGAATCACAAATAACAGATTGAGAAGAGTAAGAGGCAGTCCCAATGCCCAACACCAGAGAAGTGAGATGGAGTCTTCTCCCTTTTCCCCCACATCCCCATGCTTTATGGACTCTGGTAGTCAGAATAGAATTGAGCTCATATTACATCATTTTCCTTTTCCCATTTTGTAATAGTCTTTTAGAAGAAAACATATGTTTGAGCAAAGGTGTCCCCAGTTTCACTCTAATTGTTCAGCTTGAGTCTCAACAATCTGACTTTATATAATGAAAGGAGTCTGGTGTAAGTTTATTCTTGAGACTCCTTGTGGTACTTTATTAGATCCTCATGTTATAGTCTAGGTCATAATTTCTTTTCCCACATCTTGTACTTTGATCTCATCCTCAGCTAGACAAGTGTCTTATGATGAGGAAAAAGAAGTTGGTTTACGTACTACAGTAATTAAGAACTAAAAAGATGCTTTCCCAGCTGTTGCTTTTGAAGTCAAGTTTAGTTAGTGGCAAGGTGCCAATTTCCAATTAAAAATAAGATTTTTATTTAAACAGTGTAATGTGTTATATATTTCATATTTTTCATTCTTTTTTAAAAAATTTATTTTCTAGTAACAAGGGTCCAAACCATCAAGTATTAAAGGCTGAGTCCTTTGACAATGACATAGCATTCTGTGTTTGTTCAGCTTTTGTTTGTTCATCAATTATTAGGCTGAAATAAAACCCTTTCCCCTATTTCTGCTAAGTACTTCAAGGAAATTTTAGCTAAGACATTTTTCTTTTCTTTTTAAATTTTTTAAAAAATTAATTAATTTATTTTTGGCTGCATTGGGTCTTCATTGCTGCGCGTGGGCTTTCTCTAGTTGCGGCAAGCGGGGGCTACTCTTCATTGTGGTGCATGGGCTTCTCATTGCAGTGGCTTCTCTTGTTGCGGAGCATGGGCTCTAGGCACGTGGACTTTACTAGTTGTGGCTCACAGGCTCAATAGTTGTGGCTCACGGGCTCTAGAGCGCAGGCTCAGTAGTTGTGGCACACGGGCTTAGTTGCTCCATGGCATGTGGGATCTTCCCGGACCAGGGCTCGAACCTGTGTCCCCTGCATTGGCAGGAGAATTCTTAACCACTATGCCAACAGGGAAGTCCCACATTTTTCTATTCTTGCTTCATCTCTGAAAAAATTATTCTAAGTACATGAACACACGCTTATACCTATATACAGTGTGCTTAAGTTTTAAAATTGAAGTTGAAGGAAATAGGTGTTAGTGTTAATTCAAGTCAACTTGGTAGTAATTTAACCTTTATCTGCTCCTACCTTACCTTATAATAATGAAGATTTGTTTACCTGACCTGGGCATATAAGCCACTTCTCTTATCTACCAGAAGATGGTAATGGAGGAAGCCCAGGGATGACATATTGGCCCAATGGGAATTTGACCTTGACTTTGGCTCATAGGAAAGCAATGAAACCAAAAAAATATGCCAGTATCTGAATACCATTCCCAAGGAAAGACTAAATACAATGGATGCTTTCTATTTCCCCCTATAAAAACATTTTTTTCGGGGTAATAGACCAAACTCTGTAAAGTTAATATTTACATGGTTTTCCATTAAGAAAAAAAAAGAAAATGTTTTCATTTCTTTACTTTTTGTCATCTTCCTTATTGGTCAGTGATGCTCAGTGCTAATGAAGCTCCACTTGGCCCAACCTCAGGTTCTCATTGTCAGGTAATTAACTCGGCATAGCAGCAGCCCTTTGCATCTATGGCTTGTGACTTGGAGATAGTTAGCTAAAAGACTGGGCAGAACTTTATTCAATTGCCAAGGGTGTGTGTGTGTGTGTGTGTGTGTACACATGTACGAAACCAAAACAGCAATGTGTTTTCCCCCTCCCCAGATTGGTTTGTCTGACCAGTGATAACTGCAATGATGGAAATTTGAATTGCAGGTCGAGGTGAGAAGTTAGGAGGAGGCTTAATATCTCAGCATAAGTTTTAAGGGAAGGCTATTTAACATTTCTCGTTATTACGTTTTGTTAGATATAATAAGATGTCTTCAAAGAAGAAGCATTTTCTTCCCTGGTGTTGCTTTAAATAGACTGGATAATCTGAAGTTATCTACTAGGAAATTAATCTGCATTTTCCAAGCCAAATTATCTAAAAGACATTAAACTCTCAGTTTTAGGAGTGAGAGAGGAAAAATAGGAAAGCAGATTAGGGGAGCAGATCACCAAAAATATCATTCTTATTTTGTCATACTGATGTAGCAAAACTTAAACTCTGTTTAAATACAGCACTCCACTTGTTTCTTGTCTGCAGCCACACAGCTAGTCACAGCCAGAGAGAAAATTAGATCATTCTTGCTTATTTCACTTAATATTCATTACCATTAAATTTTGGCAGTACTTAGTGTTAACTGGCATTTCTATTACATTTCATTTGTCCAACTGATAGTCAGAAATGACTTCTGCAAATTTTCTTTTCTTTTCTCAAACCTTCAACACCTTTCCTTCCTTGTTCACTTGTACTAACAATCTTACTTTCCAAGTCACTCAGAAAATAGAAACAGCAGTCAGAAAAGGATTTCCACAGGTTCCCACCATTGCAGGTACCCATCACACTTTGTGTCTCTGCCCTCATATTTGACTTCCCTCGTATCAATTTGGATGAACTATTCATGCTTCAGTCTAAGGACAGTCCCACCACTTGTGTTCTAGATCCATCTCTTTCACCTATCCAAGGACATTGCTCTAGGAATTCTACCTTCTTTTTCTTGAATTGTTGATGTTTTATTATCTACTTAATCATCCCCGTTGGCACACCAATGGGCTGTCATTTCTCCTATTACAAGGAACAAGAAAGGGATGAAAGACCCACTCCTTTCTATTCTAGTATATTTTTATTTCTCTATATTAACAGCAAAGCTCCTTGAGTAAGTGGTCTAAGCTCTGATTCCTCTCCCCCAATATACTGTTGAGCACACTTCAATAAGACATTCCTCCCAACATAAACTGCTCTTGTCCAGGGAAGTTAAACGCTGACTTCTCAATAGCATGTGATCAAACTGATCCCCTTCATTTCTTGGAAATGCTGTCTCCACTGGCATTTAAGACACCACCTCACTCTTCTGGATTTCTTCCTACCCTACTTATCATTCTACTCCTTATCAGTCTCCTTTGCATGTGCCTACTTATCTTCAGGACCTCTTGCATTGATGTGCCCCTGGGATTAATCTTTGGACCTGTTCTCTCTCTTCACACACATACTCCATGATCTCATTTATCTTGTTGTGTTGAATTCCAGTTATGTGCTGAAAACTCCTACATTTAGATCTTTAACCTGAATTATTTCCCTGCATCTAAAGGATGATCTTAGGATCTAAAGATCTTAAGGCTCTCTTATAGTCATTAAATCATTAACCCACATGATAATCAGTAGAATATCTACTAGATATCAAAAATCCAACCCCCCTCTACTGCCAACCACACACATGAACCTGCTTTCTGACAATCTTTGACTCATTTCAGTAACTAGGAATTCCATTCTTGTAGTTGCTTAGGCTAAACATCTTGGCACAGGCTTGACTCCTTTCTTTTTCTCACACCCCACATCTAATCCATCAGCAAATTCTCCAGTTCTATCTTCAAAATATATTAAGAATCCCATCACTTTTCACTACATCTACTCTCTCACCCCAGTCCAGACCTCCATCATGTATCATCCTGGATCATTTCATTAGCTTTTTAACTGGTATCTCTGCCTCTGCCCTCCTCTCTTCAACACTTTATCCTAAACTTAGAAGGCAGAATAATTCTTTAAAGAAAAAAGTTAGATCATGGCATTATTGTTTTTACCAAAATCATCCAGTCATTTCCCACCCACCCCCACCTCCCGCTCACAGTAAAAAACAGAGTTCTTCCAGGGGTTTCCAAGGCTCTGTCCAATTGGGAAGTCTTCTGACTTCATCACCTAATATCTTTCTTCTACAGCTTATTTAAATAGCTTTTCTTACCTCTTTGCTGTTTTTCTGATATTCCAGCCATGATTCCCTCTCAGGGATTTCTCACCTGCTGTTTCCTCACTCTTTCATGCCCCTCCGTCCTATTGAGGAGTTTGACTCCTGGCCAGAAAACTTGCATGTAATTTTTCAGGCCTGACCATAGCAATTACAAAACTTTTTCTGGCAGGTGTCATGGGGGAAAACTGCCCTTCCCACACTGGAGTTGGCGCGTGGCTAGCGCATTAGTCTGTAAAGGAAGTTACAGTCAAGGACTCAGGCCCCTCTGGCCAGCCATGCTCTTATACATATTTGCTGTCCTACTATAGCCACCTTTATCACTAGGTCTCTTTATCTGGGACCCTCAAATCAAGACCTTAAGCGCCTCTGCTGATAACTCCTTATTGGGGAGAAAGGGAACCTAGAAAATACTTTTTACCACTGTGAATTAGTACTTGGTACTTTACACTCCTAGCCTTCCAACACCTTTTCCCAGCCCTCAGGTTGATAAAAATAAAGGAGACTTTGGTGGTGGGGGTGTGTGTGTGAAAGGGGGAGCTCCTTCAAGACTGAGAGGACTCCTATGTGTGTACTAATCCATCTGATGTTCCACTAGTGAACCAGCTCATGGGGAAAAATGAAATGGGGGAAGTTGGAGCTTTCTCTGATTTTAACCTCTTGTTTATACCATTGCAGTAAATGATTAAAGGCTTGATTGTTACTTTTGTTTTTGGCTTGTTGCTCGTTCAGCTATTGTAATACCTGATAATTCAGTTTTCTCCAGAACAGCTGAGCTTCTGACATCTGTTACCTGAATGGCTCAAGTCCTTGTTCAAATGTCTCTTTCTAATATAGCTTTCACTGACCAATTAACTTGAAATTATTCCCTCCCAGAATTTCCAATATTTCCCCCTGCTTTGTTTTTCTCCTTTAGCACTTATCCTCATCTAATGACTATATATTTTTTGTCCTTATTTTTTATTGTGAATTTCATCTCACTTAAGTATAAGATTTATGAGATCAGCAGTTTTAGATTTGCACATTGTGTATCATCAATTTCTAGAGCAGTACCTGATGTATAATAAGTGTTCAACAAAAATTTGTTGAATGAGCTGTCCAGAAGGGGCAGGAGAGAAAAGCAGTGTGCAGAGGTAAAATGATGCTTCATTCTCTGCCTACCAGTGGTTTCAAACACCTGACTTTGGTTACCCTTTTCTCACCCCTAAGCCCACTTAGAGGCTCCTAACTGTACTTGGAATATAAATTAAATGAATACTCAAGGACTTTTATCCACTATCCTGGGAGGCCCAGTAGGATCTGAATTGACTTAAAGCACATGGAGATTGACTAAAACAATCTCACAGACTCTATAGCAGTTAGAAGTGGCTATATGAGACACAGTTTAGTGTTGCAGTGCCTTAAGATGATGGGCTGAGATCAACTCAGAATATCAGGTTTGATTTAGGGCAATTGTCCTATCATAAAATCACAATTCTGCATCTTGAGAAAGGGGGATATTGATATTGTTTTTTATTGATAGCCAAATTGGCAGCAGAGGAAAATTTCTTAAATAATTTAAAAACAATTTCCAATAGGCATATAACTTTTAAATTCTTACATATATTTACAAGTTAGATTGAAAATACCTACTGAGTGATGCCACAAATTAAGATAAATCCAATCATGTGTATCAGACACCTCTCTGTAAATACATTTATTTCATTTAATTTTCCATATTATATAGCTCTTTCATTCAAGAATTCCCAACAACTTCCAAACTGTATTTTTGAAGAAAATGATTATAGTCAATCTATTGGATTGGCCAAAAATTTCATTCAGGTTTTTCCATAAGATGTTACGGAAAACCTGAACAAAATTTTTGGCCAACCCAATAGTTTGAGAAAGCATTTTTCTTTGGACATATACAGAGTTTAGAGACTTCTATATCTATTTGAATTATGAGACCATTCATGTTCTAGGTTAGAAACAATGCACTCTTATTTCTGTGGCAGGTACTGTCTACATTATTCATACTCAAAAGTAATTTATTCAAAATTATTTATTGAGTATTAGTTATCTTCTGAATGATTTCTTAGGCACCAGTGGTGAATGTTACAGAGTCCAAGGGAGAGATAGACCAGCAAGCAAATAGCTAAGTTAATTTCAGATGTTGTGATTTTTAAAACATGTAACAATAGGTAAGAGGAACATAGGGTATTATGAAGAAAATAAAAGTATTTGGGTTCCTGGAGTTAACATAGTGTTGACAGGAGGATAAATATTTAATATCTAAATATAAGTGTCTAAATGTCTAAATATGTGTATATAGAGAAACAGAGAGTCAGAGAGAGAATGAGAGATTGTAGAAGGATGTTCAGAAAGAGCCTTTGTGTATATGTGGCATTGCCATCGGGCCATGTGAGAAACAGGAGTGAATCATACTAAATAATTAGACATGAGAAGATATTGCTTAGAGAAAGGTATTCCAGAAAGAAGAAAAAAAAAAAGAAAAGAAAATGTGAAGCCCATGGGGGTGGGGGAAAAGCATAGGGCATAGCTTATTTAGGAAAAAATAGTTCATTGTGACTGAAGATTGGTGAACAACAGACAGAATAGTAGGAGTTGAAGTAGGTCTTACCTAGAAAGATAAAGCAGAAGAAAAAGTTAAACAGACAGCCAGGACAAATCACGTAGGGCCTCATAATTTTGGAGAAGAATTTGGACTTAATTATTAACTTAGTGTGTGTGTATGTATTCTAAATGTAATAGGAAATCATTAAAGAGTTTTTAGCAAGGGAGTGGTATAATTCTATTTATTCTAGACTGCCATCTCTGCAAAGAAATATGGAGAGAAAAGAAGTACAGACAAATGAATAATTAGTATTTGCATACAAAAGAAATTTTGTATCTTCAAGAGCTGATTGTTTCACTCCAAAGTGAAGTTAGGGTACCATTCAGCAGGAGGTACAGTTGCTATTATTTTAAAAGTGGTGATGTGTGGTGCCAGTCTTGGCATGGTAATGTGAAAATACATAGTATAAACAAGTGACAGTGACTCAAGTAACAACAGAAAAATAATTAGGCACTTTAGAGTTATGACCTTTTTTCTTTTTAATGCACTGAAATAAAGTAACAAGCTAAATCTTTGATCTAGGTCCATAGACCTCCTCCAAATACTTTAACATTTCTTATGTCTATCTGTAGCAGACACTTATGGTCTTAACATTATGCACCTCCCACTTTCAGTAGACTGCAGTATTAAAGCATCCAGCTTTGTACTGAGTGTCCAAGTTACAAATTATGGCAGAATGAGTCTAGAAAATATCCGACCACACATTCTGCTCTGGGCATTGTCTCTGCACTCTTTTAGAGTTTGTACCATCAACTCTCAGAACTACATACTTCATCATGCTAAGAATTTCCTAAGTTGAAATTTATGGAGAACCATATATGGCTCCCCTTGCCAGTCATTTGTATGTTAGAACAACCAAAGACTATCTCAAAATTGAGTTTGCTTTGTCATTTGCTCTTTGAATTTGACCTTTAAATTATGTGAATACATTGTTTATACATTTCATTTCCTATCCTCAAAAACCATCCTGTGAAATAATCAATAATTATTTTCTTATGGCTATAAAGCTGAATAAACATGTAGTATATTTGCTAACTCTAAGCATGATTTTCTTCCTTTTTCTTTTTCTTTTTTTTTAAAGTCCTATATCTATCCATGGAAGAAATATATCCAGTTTAGGGTAGGGAAGTGACTCAGGTTAATTTCATGCAGACCATTTCCTCCTTCTTTCCCTATATATCAATGCTAAATTAATACACTAGGTGCTCTGCAGCCAGCATGGTTGCACATTGATCTTGGCCAGCTTGTTTACAGTGTTTTGGCAAGTTGCTGATGTACTTATCCCTGGGGATAGAGCAGGGGTTAATTGCTGTTAAACTCTCAGTGCCAAGTAATGGTTCAGCCTCTCTGCTACATTAAAGATGACACTAATAAGGAAAGAGTGCAGTGGATTGCTCTATGTTGAAAATTGGACTTGTGGTGACAGAAACTTGGAGCAGAGCTGATGTACTAGGAAGACCATAATGTAATTATAACTGCTGAACATGTGTCATACCAAGTTAAATGATACATTAATGAATCAAAACAGGTGATGAAGTGTTGCTCTTTCAGCAGATAGAGGTGCTTTCAAGGTTAGATTGCTATTAATTTAATAATCTGTAATATGGATAGTCTTCAAATCACAAATGAAATCAACCTTAATGCTTTCATATAACATTGCTTCTTGAGTTTCAAAGAGATAAGATAAAAGAAACAAAGCAAAAGTGAGCAGAGTTCAGTGCAACTCATTCTGTGTTTAATTTTGTAAGAAAGGGTTTTACATTGTAAGGTGAGTGGTTGCCCAAGGCCTTCTTGTCCCGGTAGACCACTAGATCATTTTAATCCACAGCTAGCCAGCCAGTAATTCGCAAGGGAACATACACCTGTAGAAGCAAACAACTACTTCTTTTCAAACAGACCATTATATATTATCTATGCATAATATTTTAATGTGTCTTAAGTTCATAATAGGTAAAATATAATAATGTCCCTGAAATCTCCTAATTTACTTTGGTGCAATTTTTTTCTATATTTTCCTAAGTATTTATAAAGCTTTTAAACCCATTTCCTTATTAGTTTTTAAAATTAATTTAAAATTCATAAACAATAATAGATTACTTATTCATGATTTTAAAATATTCTATTTTAATTCTTTTTTTCTGTAATACCACTCTCATTATTTCTAATTTCTTTAGAGCTGTTAAGAGACTGACAATACGATATTTTTACTTGCACTTGGCCTTTAGGGTCTCAATTATAGATTTATTCTGAAAAATAAAGAATCTGGAAACAGCATATTATCTTATTGGACCCCATGTTATATATAAATCAATTTATTAACAGGATGCATTAAGAATGTTTGATCTACCTTATGTAGATTTCCATTATGTAATGTACAATTTAACTTAAATTTTCCTGTGTATTACCATCTTTTAATAAGTAGTTACTGCTGTTTGGTGTTATTTTACCAATGATTGAAACCAATTACAAAGGTAGATGGTTGATTCTTTTCCACAAAGCAGTACTATTTTAAGAAGCTAGAAAATAAAAATAAAATAATCACGTCATATCTGTCTTTTAAAAGATATTAACTATAGAATTTATTCTTATACTAGAATTCTAGTGTTAATTTAATATTTGTGTATATTCTCAAGAAAATTAAGCAGATTTTGATTTTGAAGGATAGTGGAATATGCAAACCCAAAATACAGTTGGCCCTCTGTTTTCACAAGATCTGCATATGCAGATTCAGCCAACCGCAGATGAAAAATATTTGGGAAAAAAATTCCAGAAATTTTCAGAAAGAAAACCTTGAACTTGCCATGGGTCAGCAGCAGCTATTTACATATCTTTACATTGTATTTACAAATATTTACATAGCAATTATATTGTATTAGGTTTTTTTTTTAATCTTTATTGGAGTATAAATTGCTTTACAATGGTGTGTTAGTTTCTGCTTTACAACAAAGTGAATCAGTTATATATATACATATGTTCCCATATAAGTAAATCTGAAGATGATTTAAAGTATACAGGAGGATGTGCATAGGTTATATGCAAATACTACACCATTTTATATAAGGGGCTTGAGCATCCATGGATGTTGGTATCTGCTGGGGATCCTGGAACCAATTCACTGTGGATACAGAGGGACGACTATATACCACTTTGGCATATTGATTACTTTGAGCTGTATGCATTTGAAAATTAACAAATGCTGGGGGTGGGGGGAGGCTTTCTCTAAACTCCTCTTTGCCTAAAGATAGTTCCTCCAAAAGATATTTAATCGACTCATCCCAGGAGAGAAATCTAGAAGTTAACCCTACACGCAGACAAACTTTTTAAGAAACTATCATACCTCCCATCTGTTCTTCTAAGGACCCATTCATCTTTCCTAAAAAATCACTTACTCTCCCTTTGGAAGTTTATATCCTTCCTCCCCTTCCCCTGCTGAGATGTATTTAAGCCTAAATTCTAAGCCATCTCGGATGTTGCTCATTTTTCCTTGGTTGTCTCCAATGTGTACATGAGGCATGCATGTTAATAAACTTTTGTTTGTTTTTCTCTTGTTCATCTATCTTTTATTACAAGGGTCTCAGTTAAGACCTCAGAAGATAGAGGTAAAATTATTTTTCCTCCCTTACAATATCATCAGTTTTATTATCTTTGTTGATATTAATACAATAAATGCATTTACTTGAAACAAAGACTATTATTAAGAAAATACGGTTTGTTTTCTGTTTGTTTGTTTTTAATCATTTTCATACAAAGCTAACCAGTTAATAACTGTCACAGGAACACAGAACTTTAAAAGCAAACAAACAAGCAAAAAACCTAGTTTTTTTTCATGTAAGCAATACATTTTATTTGCTCTGGGAAGAGAGGACCTTTCCCAAAATGGTGAAAAATAAGAATAGAGTGGGACCAATTAGGGACAGAGTGTGGAGGTGACATTGGGCATCAAAAATGAACTTGTTATATATCCAGAACTCAGAAGCAAAGTTTGTCTAGTGTCATTAAATGGAGTATGGAGTGATACCAGTACCCATGAGTATAAGATTAAGACTGAAACTGGGGGCACCGCCTTTCCACAGAAAGTCAATAGTGGAAAAGTCTCACTGCAAGGGATGAAGAGTTGCTTTCTAGGAAGCAGATAAAGGTCAATAATGTCAAAGGATAAAGAGAGGAAATAATATACTAACTATATTAAATAAAAATGACCATCGACTTTAACCACAAGAAGTTTATTAGTGTCTGGCAAGAGAGAAATCGTGGCAGAAGCTACTTGACAGTCAGTGGACAAAAGAATGGGAGATGAAAAAGTATTAGAGCATGTGTATACTATTCAGAACTGTGTTTTATCCGCTAGGAAAAGAGGAAGATTTTCAGTAGTTAGAGAGCAATATAGGGTTAAGAGGGCATTGTAGCTTTAAATAAGGAGGAAACTTGGAATTTTTATATGTAGAGGGAAAGAATCCATTAAAAAGAAGGGACACAAAATGCAGGAGTAAGGGAGGCAATTAATGGAGGGAGGTGGTTGTGAATAGCAGAGAAGATAATCCCAAGCAATGGCAGAAAGGTTAACTTTCATACATGAAAAAGCTAATTTGTCCATGAAAGTGAAAAGGAATGGTGGATGTTGATGGCTTGGAGTGAGATTTTCTGCCTGTTGACCTTTATTATTTACTCATTTGTTTGGTTTTCTCCGAAGTAGGAGACAAGCACTGCTGCATGGGATGTTGAAAGATATGGAACAGAGGACTGAGGAAACTGGCAAAATAATTGAAATAGCTGCTGGGGTTATGTGAGAAGTGCTTAACTGGGGACCCAGAGAAAGCTCAGAAAAGCATCCAGGGAGTGGCTGTATTTTAGTTTCAGAGGACGTAAAAAGGTCTTTCTCAGAACTAGCAGGCCACAGATCTCCAGAAAGTCAATGCAAATTTGATTGGCTTCACTGTTTCATTTTTTAAAACTCAATTTCACATTATCTCCTATTTATTTAGTATTTGGTCTGTAAAAGATTATTCCTTGCTATTCATGCATTTCAGGAACAGTGGGTGAGGCTAAACATGAAGATCAGAGGAACTAAAACAAATTAGATGAGAGTGTTCTTACACTGTTTAAGGTCTATCTGAAGGTAACATGTATGTTTATATAAGTGGAGACTTAACTTACAAAGATTGCTCCAAAATAAATTGAGTAGGTACAGTAATCCACAGAAAATTGCTCCTGAGTTATTGCATGCTACTGTTAACTGCAAAGAAAAATTAAAAAAAAACAAAAAACCTCAAGTCAGCAACTTGTGGTTAATGTCCCCTTGCTTTATGTTCCTCTAACTTTTTAATTTTTTTTTTCTGGATGGCTCTCAGAATTATATTAAGCTTTTATGATATTTTTCCAGATGATTCATGTTTTTTGTTTATCAAACAATTTGTTGGTTTTTGATGCTGTTGTTTAAATAGGAACAATTGTAAAAGATGCTTGAAAAAAGTGTGTGTGTATTATTGATGAGGACAGCAACACAATCTAAAATGAACAGTTACTATCACTTTTTATTTATATAACACCTTTCCTCAAGTGTTTTATTTTGATCATTATCTTTATTAAGGTCCTAACTATTGTCTCTGTTCTTTAATATTTCAAATTATCTAACTGGGCTTTGTTTTTTGATGATACTTGTGATGAGAAACATTATAGGAGATTTGTTATTAGCCAAGAGAATTTTTAAAAATTGTTTGGAACTTTATACTAAAGATTCACAATGACTTTCTTTGACGAGCATAGACATGATGATGGAGATTCTACTAATACAGTATTTCATAATTAAGGAAGTTATAATTTGCTAACAGGGCTCACAACAGCTGCCTGTGGAATAAGACAATATGCTTTTCCTCTCCCTACTGGGCCTAATTCCCTAGTAACCTTATTGAAAATGTGCATGGGCTACAAAACTAAAGATTAACTGTCCAGGGACCTGCTTCCTGGAGCTTATTTGAAGATTAATTCAAATGGCAGGCAATATATATTTGGTAATATGGCTTTGTTGCAGGTTTTTCCCATGTAGTGGTAAGTGTTTTGGAAGATGATACTTTATAGCTGTTTAAGAAGAAAAGTTAAAATATTTCTAAATGTGAGATAGTTTTGTTCTCCTGCTGAAATCAAAATGAATAATTTATTTCTTCACAACCAAAAGCATCTTCTGCTTTTTGAACACATAATAAAGAATATCTAATTGCAAATTATCCATAATTACAAATTGTTCAGCCTTTTAAAAGATGATTATTATTCATTATCTATTTATTTCATAACAAATGCTATTCAACGTGTGAAAGATGAGTTTAAAATGCCAACTGAGATTTACAATATTTTAATTAAATAGAAAGCAGTTCAAATATATATTTAAAAACATAGCTTTTAGACTACACTTTAGTAAATGGATTTCTACTTAACAAATCAGAGAAAGATGGATGAAGATGTCCTGCTTTTAAAAATACTATATTTAGCATGCCTGTGCAGAGACACTGAAGTGTGATTTGTCCTCATAGCAGACATCTGAAGAACAAGTGACATTCTTACACAAAATCCATATTGGTGATGTATTTAATTACAGAGCTGATTGAAATTGACAGCTTTAGTGACCTGCGTTTGCACTTGTGGTGATTGATGTATGCTTCAACTCCGGTTACTTTTAAACCAATTCACATATTGCTCAATACTATAATATCATCCTGTCAAATTGCAAACTACAGTTTTACAAGTATGGGGACTAGAGAGAGTGCATGTGTAATTAAAGGGAGAGAGAGATGAATTGTTTAAAAACACCTATGCAACTGTTAAACTGGGACCATTGCTCTTTGAAAGCAGAGTGAAAGAAAATTCAATACACCTACTCAGGAATTTATGTTCCTAGAGTCATCTTTACTCCTAGAAAATATATTCCTGACTGTGATTCATGGTTAAGAAAGGGGTCTCAGAATTTAGGCTGCTGTCTCTGAAGCCTTGCTTTCTTAGGTATGATATGAGCCTTTAGAAATAATAAGTAAATAAAATTAGTGCCTTAGAGCAAGGAGGGACCTTAATGATCATGTAACCCAAATCCTGTCTGTTTCCTCTGCTTGTGTTTCTTTGTTACTCAGGCTAGATAGCTGATACCTCAGGGAAGTAACTTGTTTGCAGAGGAGCACAGAGTTCCTGTTACTGTATAAAACTGAAGTTGGAATGCAGCCTTTTCATTCCCAGTTCAATGCCTTACTGCACAGAATTCCCTCCTCTAGACATCTTTCACTCCTTATCTCACTTTTTGGGTATGGGCATATTAAGATTACAGCATTTATCACCAGATGATCCATTTAGTTTAGGCACTATCAACTACACCTTTAAGAATAGTAACAAAGGGTCTTCACTAGTGGCGGTTGAGAATCTGCCTGCCAATACAGGGGACAATGGTTCGAGCCCTTGTCCTGGAAGATCCCACATGTCACGGAGCAACTAAGTCCATGTGCCACAACTACTGAGTGTGCACTCTAGAACCCGCAAGCCACAACTACTGAGCCCCCGTGCCACAACTACAGGAGCCCATGCACCTAGAGCCCGTGCTCCGCAACAAGAGAAGCCACTGCAGTGAGAAGCCTGCGCACTGCAATGAAGAGTACCCCTCACTTGCTGCAACTAGAGAAAGCCCGTGCAGCAACAAAGACCCAGTGCAGCCAAAAATAAATAAAATAAATAAATTTTAAAAAATAAGAAATGCTTTAAAAAAAAAAAGAATGGTAACAAAAACATTGATTGACTCTTGTTACATACCACATTCTGAAGTATATCCTTAACATAAATTATTTCTGACAATATGTATGCAAGATATGTGATATTCTTGCCAACTTATGGATGTGTGGTGAGACTAAGGGAGGTTCAGCAAATTTTTCAGATGGCCTCAAGCACTACCTAGATGAAATTTGAAACCAGATTTGTTGTGTTCAAAGCCCACAGCCCTTTTCACTACATAACACTATTTTCCCATACCCAAAACCCAATTATCTTAAATTAAAATAGATTTCTTGACTGTCAGAGTGATAAAAAAACAGTCTCTCAAGGAAGGTTGTTACATGTCCACTTGTTAGGAACAGATATCTACAAAATTTTGTTGGTTTATACATGCATCTTTCTGTCTTTTTTTTTTAAACATCTTTATTGGAGTATAATTGCTTTACAATGGTATGTTAGTTTCTGCTTTATAACAAAGTGAATCAGTTATACATATACATATGTTCCCATGTCTCTTCCCTCTTGCGTCTCACTCCCTCCTACCCTCCCTATCCCACCCCTCTAAATGGTCGCAAAGCACCGAGCTGATCTCCCTGTGCCATGCGGCTGCTTCCCACTAGCTATCTATTTTATGTTTGGTAGTGTATATATGTCCATGCCACTCTCTCACTTTGTCCCAGTTTACCCTTCCCCCTCCCCATATCCTCAAGTCCATTATCTAGTAGGTCTGTGTCTTTATTCCCGTCTTACCCCTAGGTTCTTCATGACTTTTTTTTTTTTTCTCCTTAGATTCCATATATATGTGTTAGCATACGGTATTTGTTTTTCTCTTTCTGACTTACTTCACACTGAATGACACACTCTAGGTCCATCCACCTCACTACAAATAACTCAATTTTGTTTCTTTTTATAGCTGAGTAATATTCCATTGTATATATGTACCACATCTTCTTTATCCATTCATCTGATGATGGACACTTAGGTTGCTTCCATCTCCTGGCTATTGTAAATAGAGCTGCAATGAACATTTTGGTACATGACTCTTTGAATTATGGTTTTCTCAGGGTATACGCCCAGTAGTGGGATTGCTGGGTCATATGGTATTTCTATTTGTAGTTTTTTAAGGAACCTCCATACTGTTCTCCATAGTGGCTGTACCAATTCACATTCCCACCAGCAGTGCAAGAGTGTTCCCTTTTCTCCACACCCTCTCCAGCATTTATTGTTTCTAGATTTTTTGATGATGGCCATTCTGACTGGTGTGAGATGATATCTCATTGTAGTTTTGATTTGCATTTCTCTAATGATTAATGATGTTGAGCATTCTTTCATGTGTTTGTTGGCAGTCTGTATATTTAGGTCTTCTGCCCATTTTTGGATTGGGTTGTTTGTTTTTTTGTTATTGAGCTGCATGAGCTGCTTGTAAATTTTGGGGATTAATCCAGTCAGTTGCTTCATTTGCAAATATTTTCTCCCATTCTGAGGGTTGTCTTTTGGTCTTGTTTATGGTTTCCTTTGCTGTGCAAAAGCTTTGAAGTTTCATTAGGTCCCATGTGTTTATTTTTGTTTTTATTTCCATTTCTCTAGGAAGTGGGTCAGAAAGGATCTTGCTGTGATTTATGTCATAGGGTGTTCTTCCTATGTTTTCCTCTAAGAGTTTGATAGTTTCTGGCCTTACATTTAGGTCTTTAATCCATTTTGAGCTCATTTTTGTGTATGGTGTTAGGCAGTGTTCTAATCTCATACTTTTACATGTAGCTGTCCTGTTTTCCCAGCACCACTTATTGAAGAGGCTGTCTTTTCTCCACCGTATATTCTTGCCTCCTTTATCAAAGATAAGGTGACCGTATGTGTGTGGGTTTATCTCTGGGCTTTCTATCCTGTTCCATTGATCTATATTTCTGTTTTTGTGCCAGTACCATACTGTCTTGATTACTGTAGCTTTGTAGTATAGTCTGA
This sequence comes from Aethalodelphis obliquidens, assembly GCF_003676395.1. Lineage (NCBI taxonomy): Eukaryota > Metazoa > Chordata > Mammalia > Artiodactyla > Delphinidae > Aethalodelphis > Aethalodelphis obliquidens. The sequence goes on along the minus strand of NW_020837980.1, from coordinate 14,450,977 downwards.
AGTCAGGGAGCCTGATTCCTCCAGCTCCATTTTTCGTTCTCAAGATTGCTTTGGCTATTTGGGGTCTTTTGTGTTTCCATACAAATTGTGAATTTTTTTGTTCTAGTTCTGTGAAAAATGCCAGTGGTAGTTTGATAGGGATTGCATTGAATCTGTAGATTGCTTTGGGTAGTAGAGTCATTTTCACAATGTTGATTCTTCCAATCCAAGAACATGGTATATCTCTCCATCTATTTGTATCATCTTCAATTTCTTTCATCAGTGTCTTATAATTTTCTGCATACAGGTCTTTTATCTCCTTAGGTAGGTTTATTCCTAGATATTTTATTCTTTTTGTTGCAATGGTAAATGGGAGTGTTTTCTTGATTTCACTTTCAGATTTTTCATCATTAGTGTATAGTAATGCCAGAGATTTCTGTGCATTAATTTTGTATCCTGCTACTTTACCAAAATTGATTAGCTCTAGTAGTTTTCTGGTAGCATCTTTGGGATTCTCTATGTATAGTATCATGTCATCTGCAAACAGTGACAGCTTTACTTCTTTTCCGATTTGGATTCCTTTTATTTCTTTTTGTTCTCTGATTGCTGTGGCTAAAACTTCCAAAACTATGTTGAATAAGAGAATAAGTGAGAGTGCGCAACCTTGTCTTGTTCCTGTTCTTAGTGGAAATGCTTTCAGTTTTTCACCATTGAGGACGATGTTGGCTGTGTGTTTGTCATATATACCCTTTATTATGTTGAGGAAAGTTCCCTCTATGCCTACTTTCTGCAAGGTTTTTATCATAAATGCGTGTTGAATTTTGTCGAAAGCTTTCTCTGTATCTATTGAGATGATCATATGGTTTTTCTCCTTCAATTTGTTAATATGGTGTATCACGTTGATTGATTTGCGTATATTGAAGAATCCTTGCATTCCTGGAATAAATCCCACTTGATCATGGTGTGTGATGCTTTTAATGTGCTGTTGGATTCTGTTTGCTAGTACTTTGTTGATGATTTTTGCATCTATGTTCATCAGTGATATTGGTCTGTAGTTTTCTTTCTTTGTGACATCCTTGTCTGGTTTTGGTATCAGGGTGATGGTGGCCTCATATAATGAGTTTGGGAGTGTTCCTCCCTCTCATGCATCTTTCTTAAAACACATAGCTGGGTAGAGCTATCTTTCAGTCTACTTCCCAGATACAGAAATTTATGCCAGAATTAAATTTGTCATGTCAGAGATAGATACTAGTTTTGACACAGTAAGGTTCTCTGGCAATTTTATAAATACATGAATAAAATGGTTTAAATCATTCATCCTCTTTGGTTCAACAGCACAATGAAAATACTTACTCTGAACAGCAACATGGTGGGATTAATATGGATTCCATATATAATATTCCACAATTCCAAAACTGCAGAGGCTCACTGGATCCCCACCCCCAATCAGCTCCTCAGAATTTGGAATTATGGGAAAATCCTTTACACTTTAAGGCTCACCATAAATGCAGAATGCCAGCTGCAGCTGCACAACTTCCCCATGGATGAGCACTCCTGCCCACTGATATTCTCCAGCTGTGATTACTGACTTGGGGTATCACTGCTGTGTAAATGACTGTCTAGCCTATGCTGATTTCTAGCAAACAGTCATATGATTGATTATAACATCACTGTACAACCAGAAAAAATGGATAACGGTTTTGGTCTGGGCCACCTGCGTATGTTTACTCTAGAATTTGTTACATAGGACCCATGGTACAAAATAGTAGCTTTGATAAATCCTTGAACAACTTAACCATTTCATTATAATATTAAAGTACTCAGAAATTGATGAAGAGTTGACTTACCAAAGACCCTTATGCTAATAAGCTGTGCATATTATTTGGACGTATACAGAATTCAATTGCAGTAATTTTATGCTTAATACCATCTTCAAGTCAGGTGGTTTGTCTTCAAAATAAAAAGATAAAGTTTTTACTTAAATATAAAAAAAAATGGTTTAAATGATCATCCCAAGTACTCAGGGAAGTCCATTTCCATTCCCAGTATGTCTCAGTTTCCTTAAGATATGATGAATTGGGGAAAGGCAAGCATAAATGTCCTTTCTGCCTCAGAATTTCTGCTCCCTATTTAATTTTTCACATAGCAACTCATCTTTTAAAACAATGGTCCTGTTCATTCCACTTATAAACCTATGTTTTCTTTTTCATTCAGTTTCATTCCCTAAAATATCATGAAATGATATCACTGCATGACACAGAAAAATTAGCAGAAGGAGATAATTAAAAATTAAATATTAGACATTTTGTGTATTTTAACCATCCCCATACCAGGTTTGAATATGTTTCTACTTAGACTCTACTTGTCACCTTATTTTGAGAGTCCAACCCCTATTTCTTTAAGAACATTTTTCATGTCCCCCTCTGCTCTGACTATTGAGTCTCCTATTTTATTTTTCTATAATGGAATGCCATAGAAAATGCAAGAATTCAGGATACAATTTATATACAGCAAAAAAACATTCTTTTTTCTTCCAGTCTTCTTCCATTAATTGATTACTTATTATAAATCAATTCATGAACAAATCATATTTAAAATGGTAGACTGGATGATAATGTATATTTCCATTTCTTCCTCAAACTTCCCTACTCCTCTCAGAAAATATTGAAATAATAAGAATGATATAAACCTAAAAGGACAACAAAAATAATGAGTAGAAGTCAGAAGTTGGGAGATAGCAGCAATTTTTTAGAAGATGGGAAAAAATAGTCAAAGTAAGTGAAACCGAAGTATGTGCAAGAGGTAGACACCAACAGAAGCCATGCAGATTTAGTCCATGGATCTCTAAAAGAGTTTAGGAGTTGAAGGCACCATGTTCTGTGGAAGGTAGATGGGTAGATAGTCAAACAGGGTCTCATTTACGGAATGAGGCATTCATGCAGGAAAAGACTTAATACAGGAAATTAGTTTCTTACATAATTATTGGAAGGGGTGGTGAATCCGATTTTAGACTGGCCCTCCAGGAAAGACTGCCAGAGCACTAAAAGGCAGAAACTCCAAGGAATTACATCAGAAGTAGCTGTGGAGTCGTGAGTTCAAGAACATAACTGTATTGCTTATTGTCATCTTGCCACAACTACCTTGGATTTAGGAAGCTGGAGAACAGGCAAGGGGATGCTACTTCACAGAACTCTCCTTTTCCATAACTTGCATGTTGGAAGAAACTGCCAAAAGGGATCAGAAAAATGACCTCTGACTCACTTCTACTTTCCAAACTATATGCATCTAATTTCTGTACCCTAATTCATGTAGAGAACCCTAGCAGGAGGATGTTATGATATTAAGTGGTCAATCCACATTGTCTCCAGGAGAGAAGAGGCACAGAATTTGTTTGAAAAAGATTGAAAACTGGGTAGAATGTAGAGAGCCATTAAAATCACAAATTTTCCCTCCTCATTATATGCAAATAGGTGATTATCCATTGTATACTCAAACAAGAGAAAGGATGTTTGTTTTTCTTGAGCAATTGAAGGAGATTTGAGGTCAACAGGCACAGTGAATAGCAATAGTTAGACCTTGTACTAGAAACAGAGGGATCCTCTACAGTGAATGATAAGACTCCCAGCCACCCCTTACAAACAAAAAATAAAGGAAAAACAAGGTAGCATAAGATTAAAAGGGGTAAGAATCTGAGTTGCATCAGACTTTTCAACGTAACTCTGCAAGCTAGGTTATAATAGTACATTAACAGAAAACAATCTTCAACATAAATTTCTATAAACAATCACTCAAATGTGAGATTAACGTAAAGATATTTTCAGACATGATGAATTTAAAAAGAGTATACCTCCCATAGCCTTGACTCAGCAAAGCACTGGAGAATGATTTTTAATTTCAGGAAAAGCTAAATATAAATATATATATGTGTATATATATATATAAGATATTGTGGCTGAACAGTAGTGAATAATCTTAATTATATAAAGTTTAAATACTAATTGAACAAAAATAGTAATTTTCTTTAATATTGAGAAGATTTAGGGAAGAAACTGCATAGATATAAAACTTAAATTCTGTACTCATTTGGATATTATTTCAGAATATCTGGGATTAAAATTTGTAAGAAAAGAATAGCTATGTTATTTAGATATACATGAAGCAATACAAATAGTGAAGACTAAGTTGAAGAGTATTAGAGCCTGAAAGAGGCCGTGGTAAGGAAGTGTGATAGACGGAGTGATGTTTCATTATAACCTTTTAAAATAGTTGAATTTTAAAAACATAAAAGTGTTACTTAGATTACGTGTTAATTATATAGAAATAGTAATATAAATTCATTAAAAAACAGCTGAATAATACGGAAATGTTTAAAGGAGATAATAAAAAAGAAAAATACTCAGCAATAATTATCCACATCCTCCACCAGAGTGGTACATGTGTTACAACTGATGAAACTCCACTGACACATCATAATCACCCAAAGTACATAGTCTACTTTAGGGTTCACTCTTGGTGTTATACATCTTAGGAGTTGGACAAATATATAATAACGTGTAACCATAATTATGGTGTCATGCAGAGTACTATCACTGCCCTGAAAATCCTCTTTGCTCCACCATTATATTTTTTTCTCTGACCCCAATCACTGTCAACCTCTGATATTTTTACTCTCTTTATAGTTTTGCCTTTTCCAGAATGTCATATAGTTGGTATTATACAGTATGTAGCCTTTTCAGATTGGCTTCTTTTGCTTGGTAATATGCATTTAAGGTTATCTGTGTTATATCATGGCTTGATATCTCATTTTCTTTTAGTTCTGGATAATATTCCATTGCTGGATGTACCACAGTTTATTTATCCATTCATCTATTGTAGACATCTTGTTTGCTTCCAGTTTTGGCAAGTATGAATAAATCTACTATAAACATCATGCACAAAGGTTTTTGTGCAGACATAACTTTTCAAATCCTTTGGATATATGCCAAGGAGACTGATTGCTGGATTGTATGGCAAGTGTGTGTTTAGTTTTCTAAGAAACCATCAAACTGTCCTCCAAAGTGGCAGAACCATTTTGCATTCCCACCAGGAATGAATGCAAGTTTCTCATTTCTCCACATTCCTGCCAACCTTTGGTGTTGTCAGTGTTCTGGATTTTGGCCATTCAAATAGTGATGATATCCTATTGTTGTTTTAATTTGCATTTCCCTGATGATACATGATATGTAACATCTATTAATATGCTTATTTGCCGTGTATATCTTCTTTGGTGAGGTGTCTGTTAAATTCTTTGGTCCATTTTTATATTGGGTGTTGTTTTTCTTATTGTTTTACATCAAAAATTCTTTGTATATTTTGTATAACAGTTCTTTATCAGATGTATCTTTTGCAAATATTTTCTCCCAATTTGTGGCCTGTTTTCTCATTCTCTTGACATTCACTGTCTTTCACAGAAGGGAAAATTTTAATTTTAATGAACTCCAGCTTATCCATCATGTCTTTCATGGATCATGCCTTTGGTTTTGTGTCTAAAAAGTCATTGCTATACCCAGGGTCGTCTAGGTTTTCTCATCTGTAGGAATTGTATAGTTTTGTGTATTAAATTTAGGTCTGCAATTTATTTTGGATTACTTTTTGTGACCAGTGGAAGACCTGTGTCTAGATTAATATTTTTTTGCATATGAATGTCCAGTTGTTCCTATACCATTTATTAAAAAGTCTGTCTTTGCTCCAATGTATTACCTTTGCTCCTAGTCAAAGATCAGGTGTCTCTATTTATGTGGGTCTACTTTTGGACTCTCTATTCTGTTCCATTGATCTATTTGTTTATTCTTTCAACAGTATCACAGTCTTGATTACTGTAGCTTTTTAGTATGTCTTGAAGTTGGGTAGTGTCAGTTCTACAACTTTGTTCTTCTCCTTCAGTATTGTGTGGTTATTTTAGGTCATTTGCCTCTCCGTATAAACTTTAGAATCAGTTTGTCAATATCCACAAAATAACTTGGTGGTTTGATTGAGATTGCATTGAATCTATTGATCAGTTTGGGAAGAACTGACACAGTGACAATATTGATTCCATAAACATGGAATGTCTCCATTTATTTAGTTCTCCTTTGATTCCATTAATCAAAGTTCTTAATTTTCCTCATATAGATTTTTTTTAACTTTATTTATTTTTAATTAATTCATTAATTTGGTTGCACTGGGTCTTAGGCAGGCGGGCTCCCCAGTTGCAGCCCACCAGCTCCTTAGTTGCAGCACATGGGCTCCCTAGTTGTGGCTCCAGGGCTTCTTAGTTGCGGCTCCCCGGCTCCTTAGTTGCGGCTTGCCAGTTCCTTACTTGTGGCATGTGAACTCTTAGTTGCAGCTTGCATGTGGGATCTAGTTCCCTGACCAGAGATTGAACCCAGGGCCCCTGCATTGAGAGCATGTAGTCTTATCCAATGCACCACCAGGGAGGTCCCCTCATATAGATCTTGTACATATTCTGTTACCTTTATACTTATGTATTTCATTCTTGGGGGTGTGTTAATATAAATGGTATTATGTATTTAATTTCAAATTCCACTTGTTCACTTTTGTTATATAGGAAAGCTATTGACTTTTGTATTTTAACCCCGTGTCATGCAATCTTGCTATAATTGCTTATTAGTCCTAGGGGAATTTTTGTCAATTTCTTTGTGGATTTTTTTAAACAGAGAATGATGTCATCTGAGAGCAAAGACAATTTTATTTCTTTCCTCCCATCTGTGTACCTTTTATTTCTTTTTCTTATTGCATTGAGCTAGTATCTCCTGTATGAATGTAAAAAGGAGTGGTGGAAAAGGATATCCTTTTCTTGTATCTGATGCTAATGGGAAAATTATGAGTTTCTCTCCATTAAGTATGACTTTAGCTGTTGGATTTTTGTAGATATTCTTTATCAAGTTGAGAAAGTCTCTCTCTATTCCTAGTGTTGAGACTTCTTTTAAAATCGAAGTACAGTTACATATACCTATGTACCTATGAGTCTGTTTCTTTTTTGTTATATTCATTTGTTTGTTTTAGTTTTAGATTCTATATAAGTAAAAACATACAGTATTTTTTTAACTTTCTCTGACTTATTTCACTAGATGGGTTGAGAGTTTTATTATAAATGCATGCTGGATTTAGTCTAATGCTTGTTCTACATCTATAGATATAATCTATAGATATAATCTTGTGATTTTCCTTTTTTCAGTCTCTGATGTAATGGATTACATTAATTGAATTTCAAATGTTGAACCAGGCTTGTAAACCTAGGATAAATTTTATACTTTATATATTGTTGGATTTGATTTGCTAATATTTTGTTGAGAATGTTTGTATATACTGTTCTGCAGTTTTCCTTTTTTGTACTGTCTTTGGTTTGGGTACTAGCATAATGCTGGCCTCATAGAATGAGTTAGGAAGTATTCTCTCTGCTACTATACTATAAAACAGATTGTAGAGAATTGGTATAATTTCTTCCTTAAATGTTTGGTAGAATTCACCAGTGGACCCAGTTGGGCCTGGTGCTTTCTGTTTGGAAGATTATTAATTATTGATTTATTTAATATACCTATATTAATAGGCCAAATCAGGTTATCTATTTTTTCTTGTGTGAGTTTTGGCAGAAATATGTCTTTTAAGTAATTGGTCTATTTCATCTAGGTTATCAAATTTGTGGGCATAGAGTAGTTCACAGTATTACATTATTACCCCATTAATGTCTAAAGAGTCCATAGTGATGCCTCCTCTTTTATTTCTGATATTAGTAATGTGTGTCCTCTTCTTTTGTTCTAAGGTAGCCTGGCTTACTGATTTTATTGATCTTTATAAAGAATTTTTTGGTTTCATTGATTTTTCTTCATTGCTTTCCTGTTTTCAATTTTACTGATTTCTGCTCTAATTCTTATTACTTATTGTCTTCTGCTTTGGATTCAATTTGCTTTCTTTTTCTAATTTCCTAAGGTGGGAACTTAGATGATTGATTTTATGTTTATTCTTTTCTAATATATACATTCAATGCTATAAATTGCTCTCTAAGCACTGCTTTCCCTTCATCTGACAAATTCCAGTAAGTTGTATTTTCATTATCATTTAGTTCAAAATATTTCAAAATTTCTCTTGGGATTTCTCCTTTGATCCATGTGCTATTTAGAAGCATGTTGTTTAATCTCCATATATTTTGTGATTTTCCAATTATCTTTATGTTACTGATTTCTGGTTTAATTCCATTATGGTCTGAGAGGAGATGTTGTATGGTTTTCATTCTTTTTTAGATTTGTTAAGGTGTTTCACGGCCCAGAATGTAATCTATCTTGGTGAATGTTCCATGACTACTTGATAAAAATATGTATTCTGCTGCTGTTGGCTGAAGTAGTCTATAGATGTCTATTACATAGAGTTGGTTGATGGTGGTGTTGAGTTCACCTATGCCTTTAGTGATTTTCTGCCTGCTATATCTGTCCATTTCTGATAGAGGGACGTTAAATAGTGGATTTATCTATTTTCTTTGTAATTCTACTAGTTTTTGCCTCACATAGTTTGATGATGTGTTAGATGTATAAACGTTAATGACTGTTATATCTTCTCAGGCAATTGAACCCTTTATCATTACATGATGCCCATCTTTATCACTGATAAATTGTTTTTGCTCTGTGTGAAATTAATATGGCTACTCCTGCTTCTTTTTGAGTAGTGTTAGTGTGTAATATCTTTCTCCATCTGTTTACTTTTTTTTTAAACATCTTTATTGGAGTATAATTGCTTTACAATGGTGTGTTAGTTTCTGCTTTATAACAAAGTGAACCAGCTATACATATATCTCCATATCTCCTCCCTCTTGCATCTCCCTCCCACCCTCCCTATCCCACCCCTCTAGGTGGTCAAAAAGCACCGAGCTGTTCTCCCTGTGCTATGCGGCTGCTTCCAACTAGCTATCTATTTTACATTTGGTAGTGTATATATGTCCGTGCCACTCTGTCACATCATCCCAGCTTACCCTTCCCACTCCCCGTATCCTCAAGTCCATTCTCTACGTCTGCGTCTTTATTCCTGTCCTGCCCCTAGGTTCTTCAGAACCATTTTTTTTTAGATTCCATATATATGTGTTAGCATACGGTATTTGTTTTTATCTTTCTGACTTACTTCACTCTGTATGACAGACTCTAGGTCCATCCACCTCACTACAAATACATCTGTTTACTTTTAAGCTGTTAAGTGCCTTTATATTTAAAGTGGGTTTCTTGTAGATGACATTGAGTTGGGCCTTGTTTTTTGATCCACTCTGACCATCTTTTTTTTTTTTTGCGGTACGCGGGCCTCCCACTGTTGTGGCCTCTCCCGTTGCGGAGCACAGGCTCTGGACGCACAGACTCAGTGGCCATGGCTCACGGGCGCAGCCACTCCGTGGCATGTGGGATCTTCCTGGACTGGGGCATGAACCCATGTCCCCTGTATTGGCAGGTGGACTCTCAACCACTGTGTCACCAGGGAAGCCCCACTCTGACCATCTTTGTCTTTGAATTGATGCATTTAGATCATTGATAATCATTGATATAGTTGGATTACTATCTACCATATTTATTACTGTTTTCTACTTGTTGCCTTTGTTCTTCGTTCCTATTTTGTCTACCACTGTTTCTGCCTTTGTGATTTTAGCTGAGGTTTTATATGACTTTAATTGCGCTTTTATGTGATTTCCTTTTCTCTCCTTAGCATATCAGTTATATTCTTTTTTTAAACTTTTTTAGTGGTTGCCCTAGAGTTTGCACTATGCATTTACAAATAATCGAAGTCTGCTTTCTTTCTTTTTTTTAACTGAAGTATAGTTGACTTAAAATATTATATTCATTTCAGGTGTACAACATAGTGATTAAATACTTTTGTAGATTAATCACCATAAAAAGTAAGTATAAAATATTGTTTATATTCTCTGTGCTGTACATTACATCCCTGTGACTTTTTATAACTGGTAGTTTGTATATTATACCACTTCATGACTAGTGTGGGTACCTTACAATAACAAAGTAATCCTGATTCCTCCTTTGTAATAATCCTAATCCTATCCCTTATAACATGGCTGTCTCTCATTTCATATATATGTATATATATATATATATAATTTTGAACAGTTACCTATTCAATTAATAAGATTAATTTTTTTATTTAACCTTATTTAACCTTCACTTATTCCTTCTTCAATGATCTTCCTTTCTTTTTGTGGATCTGAGGTTCTGATCTGTATTATTTTTCTTCTTTTTTAAGAATTTCTTTTAATTTTTTTTCAAGTCATGTCTCCTGACAACAAATTTCCTGAATTTTTTTTTTTTTTTTTTTTTTGTCGAGAAAGTCTTTATTTCTCCTTCACTTTTGAAGGATAATTTCACAGGGTAGAGAATTCTAGGTTGGTGGGGTTTTTTTCTCTCAACATTTTAATTTTTTAACTTCATTTTCTTCTTGCTGCATGGTTACTGAGAAGTCAGATGTAAACATTATTTTTGATCCTCTATAATTGAGTTGTTTTCCCTCTGGCTTGTTTCAAAATATTTTCTTTACCTTTGATTTTCTGTAGTTTGGAAATGATATGGGTAGGTGTAGTTTCTTGGCATTTTTCCTGTTTTATATTTGCTGAGCTTTATATATCTGTGATTTCAAGTCTGACAATAACTCAGGGAGAAATTCAGTCATTATTGTGTCAAATATTTCTTATTTTCCTTTCTTTCTTCTCCTCTTGTATGCCCATACATGTACACGTTTCATAATTTTCCCAAAGTCCTTGTATATTCATTTCTTTTTTTTTTTTTTTTTTGTGGTACGCGGGCCTCTCACTGTTGTGGCCTCTCCCGTTGCGGAGCACAGGCTCCGGACGCGCAGGCTCAGCGGCCATGGCTCACGGGCCCAGTTGCTCCGCGGCATGTGGGATCTTCCCGGACCAGGGCAAGAACCCGTGTCCCCTGCATTGGCAGGCGGACTCTCAACCACTGCGCCACCAGGCAAGCCCTCTTTTTTTTTTTTTTTTTTTTTTTTAATATCTTGTTCTCTTTACATTTTGGTTTTCAAATATTTTGTTGATATTTTCTCTAGCTCATTTTTTTCCTCAGCTGTGTTGAGTACATTAAATGCATTCTTTATTTCTGTTACAGTGTTTTGATCTCTAGCATTTCTTTTTGGATCTTTCTTAGGATTTCCACATCTCTGCTTACATTGCCCATCTATTTTTTGCCTGCCTACTTTATCTAATAGAGACCTTAGCATTTTAATAATTGTTTAAATTCCCAGTCTGAGAATTCCAACATTCCTGACATGTCTTTTTCTGATGTTTGTTGTGTGTCTTCAAATTTTGTTATTTCCTTTTTGGCAAGCTTTCTAGTTTTTTTCTTGATAGCTGGACGTGAGGTACTGGGTCAAAGGAGCTGTTGTAAGTAGACCTTTAGTAATATGGTGGTGAGGTGTGTGGGGAGGGGTAGTGTTTTATAGTCCTATGTTTAGGTCTCAGTCTTTTAGTGAGCCTATTTCTCTGAAATGTTAACTTTACATGTGTTTTTCACTTTTTTCTGTCCCATATTAGGTGGGACAGGTTGGCTAGAGTGGGCTGGAGTTAGGTATTTTCCTTCTTCTGGGTCGTTTAGGCTCTTACCCCAACAAGCTAGTGCCAGGTTAACTAGTTTCCCCTGATGGCAGGCTTGTTAAGAAGAACAGAGTGATTTTGTTTATTTCAAAGTGGTTCCTTTTTTTCTTTCCCTATTGAAAGCACAAGAGGATTTTTCTCAAATATTTAGTGTGGGAACCGACTGAGATCCTATAGGTAAATATCATAATATTGTGGGGAACCCCCTTCTGACTGTGTCCCCATGGAATTTTTAACTCTTAGTCTTCTCCACACTGAGGCTTCTGTAATTCATTTCAATTACCGTTCAGATTTTCCTACCTCGCATTGGCTCCCGTGGTGTTTTCTGCTTGTGAGTCTCTCTACTCTGGTGAATCCCTGTCTGTCTCTCCAATCTTGGGAGCAGCAGCTTGTCTTGTGTCTTCTTTTCTATTCTGGAACCAAGAAGATTTGTTGATTTTTCAGCTTTTTAATTGTAGTTATGATGGAGTGGTGATGTCTAAGCTTCTTACCAGTGGAACAGAAAATTGGACTCTCATGATAGCTTTTTAACATTTTAAGTTACCAATCCATCTGGAATTTATCTCCTCAAATGTGAGGTGCAGCACTAACTTCACTTATTTACAATTAATTAAGTAATATTCCATAATGATGTTTGAATTAATTCACATCTCCCTGATACTTTTGAATTCTTTTCCTATAAAGTAAATAGTTGTGTGTCCTTGGGTATGTTCTTGCCTATAATGAGAGTTTTACTTTTGTTTTCTTCTTTAAATTCTGTCTCATTTATCTATATATTCATTTACTTATCATCTATCTATCTATAGCTGACCTATCTATATCTATCTATATCTATCTATATCTAATCTATCTAATCGATGATATTACTTATCATCTATTTATATCTAATCTATCTAAATATCTAATGTATTTATTCATTTAATTTTTCCTTATAATCAAAAGCCTTTAGCAGACTGTTAAAATAGTGGCAATGGGCATACATGAATTTTTCTCAAGTTCAGAGTATAATTTTACAAGATTTTACTACTAAGTAATATATTTGTTGTAGAAGTTTTGTAGAAGTAATATATCAAATTAATGAAATTTTCCTTTATCCCTTCTTTGCCGTAAAATTTATTATGAATAGATATTAAATTTTTTTCAATTGCATTTTCAACACCAATTAAGATGATCATAATTTTATTTCTCTTTATTGTTGACATAGCAAATCATACTGTTTTTTTCAATTGTTAAGCCAACCTAACATTCCTCAATATGGTCATTATATATTTTAAGCTTTTTTATACATCATTAGATTAATATGCTAGTATTAGAGTCATTAGCTTGAAATTTTCCTTTTTCTTAATATCCTTGTAAGTTGGTAGCAAGATCATCCTGGCTTCATAAAATGATTTTGAAAGTGTTTCTTCTTCTTCTTTTCCCTAGAAGACCTTATATTTCTTTGGTATGATTGCTTCATTAGATGAAGAATTCATTGTTAAATCAACTGAGTCTGGAGATTACATTGATGGAAATTTAAAAATTTTCATTCATATTCTTTAATATTTTGTTATAGAATCATTCAGATGTCTTCTTTTTTCAGAAGTCTTGTTTTGCATAGAAATTTGTATATTTTATCTAAATTTTCAAATTATATAAATAAATTTTATAAAATCCTCATACATTTATTTCTATAATGTCTATAATATTTGTATTGATACTCACTTTTCCATTTGTGATATTTTATACTTGTTCCTCATTTTCTCTCTTTGACTCTCTTATTTTCTTTTTGGTCAGTCTTGAGAAGAATGTGTCAGATTTATTAGTCTTTAAAAAAATCAACTCATTGATTTTCTCTGTTATAATTTTCCTATTTAGTTTATTGTCTTATGTTTATTATTTCCCTCCATCTTATTTCCTTTAGTTTAGATTGCAATTCTAACTTCCTGAAAGATGCTTACATCTTTAATCTAAATTTATTAAAACATTTCTAATATATTTATTTATGGCTATTAATTTCTTTATAAGCACTGTTATAGTTGTATCTCATGTTTTTATATGCTTTATTATTCTTAAATTTAGTTCAGTCATTTTTTAGTTCCATTTTAATTTCTTTCTGACCCATGAATTTTTAGTTTAAATTCTTAATTTCCAAACATTCAGGATTTTTCTATATGTCATTTACTTATTAATTTTTGGCTTTAGTTTAATGTGGCCTATAAACATTACATATATTAATTCAGTCTTTTTTTATATTTGGTAGGTTCCAGAAAATGTCTATTTTGGTAAACACAGTGCTTAAACTTGAAAAGATGTACATTTTCTTTTTTATTTAAAAAATAGATTTGATTACAGTTTCCATATATACCAACTTTTAAAATTGTATTTCTAAAATCTTCAATTTTTTGCATGTTTTTTTTTAACCAGTTACTAAGAAAGATATGTTAAAAATCTTTACTGTATTAACTGTGGATGTGTCTATTTTCCCTTTTAGTATTACTTTGTAAATTGGGGCTATACTATTAGATATTGTACATTTTTAGGAATTTTTATACTTTTTGGTGGGAAGATTTTTTTCCTATAATAAACATTCCTTCTTAATTTGTAGTAATGCTTCCAGCCTTAAAGTCTATTTTGTCACTTATAAGTTTAGTTACATAACTTTTGTTGCTTACTATATGTATTGTATAAAATCTTCCCATCATTTTGCTTCCATATTCTTTGCCTTTTACTTAAGATGAGTCTATTTTAAGAAATGCATAGTTGCATTTAATTTGTTTATTTGGTATGATAATCTTTGTTGTTAATTGGATTGCTTTGTCTGTTTTATTTATTTATTTATTTATTTAATTTATTTATTTTTGGCTGCATTGGGTCTTCATTGCTGCAGGCAGGCTTTCTCTAGTTGCTGCAAGCAGGAGCTTCTCTTCTTTGTGGTGCATGGGCTTCTCATTGTGGTGGCTTCTCTTGTTGTGGAGCACAGGCTCTACTGCACGGGCTTCACTAGTTGTGGCACGCAGGCTCAGTAGTTGCGGCTCACAGGCTCTAGAGTGCAAGCTCAGTAGTTGTGGCACATGGACTTTGTTGCTCCACGGCAGAAGGGATCTTCCCAGACCAGGGATCAAACCTGTGTCCCCTGCATTGGCAGGTGGATTCTCAACCACTGTGCCACCAGGGAAGTCCCTGTTTTATTTTTTCTTTAAATCTATCATCTTACTATTTGTTTTCTATTTTTCTGAGCTCTCTTGAATTTCCTTTTATCTCCTTTCTGTAGGATTAAGTATTTTATGTCTTTTTTTCCCCTATTACCTTGCTAGTTATCAATTCTCTTACCATATTTTAAGCTTATTGTAGATAATATGACATGTATCATTGGCCTTTTAATGTGTAATACAATTATATTTTTAATAATTTGAATAAAATTCATAGATCTTAAAAAACATTAACTTTTTTATCCCCACCTTCAAGTTATTTTCTAGTACCATCATGTATTTTAATTCACATAGGTATTTTATTTTTCTGTACTGCCAATATTCCTTGAAATTTACCCACGTGGTTACTCTTTCTGTTGCTCTCTGTTCCTTGGATGATCTACTGAATTTTTCAATAGGATCCTGTTAAGACTTTTAAGAATCCAACAGCACATTAAAAGGATCATACACCATGATCAAGTGGGGTTTATTCCAGGAATGCAAGGATTCTTCAGTTTATGCAAATCAATCAACGTGATACGCCATATTAACAAATTGAAGGAGAAAAACCATATGATCATCTCAATAGATGCAGAGAAAGCTTTCGACAAAATTCAACACCCATTTATGATAAAAACCTTGCAGAAAGTAGGCATAGAGGGAACTTTCCTCAACATAATAAAGGGTATATATGACAAACCCACAGCCAACATCATCCTCAATGGTGAAAAACTGAAAGCATTTCCACTAAGATCAGCAACAAGACAAGTTTTCCACTCTCACCACTCTTATTCAACATAGTTTTGGAAGTTTTAGCAACAGCAATCAGAGAAGAAAAGGAAATAAAAGGAATCCAAATCAGAAAAGAAGAAGTAAAGCTGTCACTGTTTGCAGATGACATGATACTATACATAGAGAATCCTAAAGATGCTACCAGAAAACTACTAGAGCTAACCAATGAATTTGGTAAAGTAGCAGGATACAAAATTAATGCACAGAAATCTCTGGCATTCCTATACACTAAGGATGAAAAATCTGAAAGTGAAATCAAGAAAACACTCCCATTTACCATTGCAACATAAAGAATAAAATATCTAGGAATAAACCTACCTAAGGAGATAAAAGACCTGTATGCAGAAAATTATGACACTGATGAAAGAAATTAAAGATGATACAAATAGATGGAGAGATATACCATGTTCTTGGATTGGAAGAATCAACATTATGAAAATGACTCTACTACCCAAAGCAATCTACAGATTCAATGCAATCCCTATCAAACTACCACTGGCATTTTTCACAGAACTAAAACAAAAAATTTCACAATTTGTATGGAAACACAAAAGACTCCGCATAGCCAAAGCAATCTGGAGACTGAAAAGTGGAGCTGGAGTAATCAGGCTCCCTGACTTCAGACTATACTACAAAGCTACAGTAATCAAGACAGTATGGTAGTGGCACAAAAACAGAAATATAGATCAATGGAACAGGATAGAAAGCCCAGAGATAAACCCACATACATATGGTCACCTTATCTTTGATAAAGGAGGCAGGAATGTACAGTGGAGAAAGGACAACCTCTTCAATAAGTGGTGCTGGGACAACTAGACAGTTACATGTAGAAGTATGAGATTAGAACACTGCCTAACACCATACACAAAAATAAGCTCAAAATGGATTAAAGACCTAAATGTAAGGCCAGAAACTATCAAACTCTTAGAGGAAAACATAGGAAGAACACCCTATGACATAAATCACAGCAAGATCCTTTCTGACCCACCTCCTAGAGAAATGGAAATAAAAACAAAAATAAACACATGGGACCTAATGAAACTTCAAAGCTTTTGCACAGCAAAGGAAACCATAAACAAGACCAAAAGACAACCCTCAGAATGGGAGAAAATATTTGCAAATTAAGCAACTGACAAAGGATTAATCTCCAAAATTTATAAGCAGCCCATGCAGCTCAATAACAAAAAAACAAACAACCCAATCCAAAAATGGGCAGAAGACCTACATAGACATTTCTCCAAAGAAGATATACAGACTGCCAACAAACACATGAAAGAATGCTCAACATCATTAATCATTAGAGAAATGCAAATCAAAACTACAATGAGATATCATCTCACACTGGTCAGAATGGCCATCATCAAAAAATCTAGAAACAATAAATGCTGGAGAGGGTGTGGAGAAAAGGGAACACTCTTGCACTGCTGGTGGGAATGTGAATTGGTACAGCCACTATGGAGAACAGTATGAAGGTTCCTTAAAATACTACAAATAGAATTACCATATGATCCAGCAATCCCACTACTGGGCATATACCCTGAGAAAACCATAATTCAAGAAGAGTCATGTACCAAAATGTTCATTGCAGCTCTATTTACAGTAGCCCAGAGATGGAAACAACCTAAGTGTCCATCATCGGATGAATAAAGAAGATGTGGCACATATATACAATGTAATATTACTCAGCCATAAAAAGAAGCGAAATTGAACTATTTGTAATGAGGTGGATGGACCTAAAGTCTGTCATACAGAGTTAAGTAAGTCAGAAAGAGAAAGACAAATACCATATGCTAACACATATATATGGAATTAAAAAAAAAATGTCATGAAGAACCCAGGGGTAAGACAGGAATAGACACAGACCTACTAGAGAATGGACTTGAGGATATGGGGAGGGGGAAGGATAAGCTGTGACAAAGTGAGAGAGTGGCATGGACATATATACACTACCAAATGTAAAATAGATAGCTAGTATGAAGCAGCCGCATAGCACAGGGAGATCAGCTCTGTGCTTTGTGACCACCTAGAGGGGTGGGATAGGGAGGGTGGGAGGGAGGCAGACGCAAGGGGGAAGAGATATAGGAACATATGTATATGTATAACTGATTCACCTTGTTATAAAGCAGAAACTAACACACCATTGTAAAGCAATTATACTCCAAGAAATATGTAAAAAAAAAAAAAAAAAACCCAACAGAAAAATTCTATGGCAAGTAGATGTATTTGGAGAGGAATTGGGGAAGAGGACATCAGGGGAGATAATTCTGAGTTCAGTTTTGGACACTAAATTTCAATGCTAAGAAATCAGAATTGACAATTCGGAACTTAGAAATGTAGTTTGCCTAGAGATAAAGTTGTTGATGTCAACAGAATAAAGTAAAATAAATAAATCCTTGTGTTTCAACAGACTGTTTGAGCATGTTTCAAAGATATATAAAAAAAAATTTCTTCGGTGAGCTCAGAGCCCAAATAGTCTGTTGCCACATTTTTTTGGTCACCAAATTTTGCATATATCTCTCCTAAAAACTACTAAATGTTTGGCCTTGTCTCTAATACAAACGTTTCAATTGTGACTCTAGTTCTTTGTCTTTTTTCTAAATCTTATTTTCCTCAGGGGTCTTGATTCACTGTTCACTGTGGTAGAGGAAGCATGGGGTAGGAAAGAAATGGTTATAAAACCTAATAAACACACATGTTTTCTAAATAAATGAAGTTTTGTAAGCCAGGCAGGTAAGTCTGTGTTAGAGATACCTCAGTGGATCTGCTCAGAGAAAGGTGTGTTCTCTATATAAACCAAAACCAGGTTGAGACAATGACTCTGTTATGAAGCTATAAAAGTGTCAGCTCTATCAGACATATGGATTGTGGATGAGTGAGTTTTGAAATGAATTTACCTCAGCCAGTGTTTCTACATGTGGTTTTCTGATTCCATATTAACCAAGCAGATGGATGACTGGGGTTCAGGGCATTCACTTTTGAGGGAACAGGTATGAAAAGTACTCTTCTCATGGAATGATGGGCTTAATTGTCACTTACTTTAACTTAGTTGTAATGGCTTAAATCTGTGCTTATCTCCCTCACTAGTTCATAAGCACAGTCGTGCTTCATCTTTTTATCTCCAGTGGCTTACTCTGTGATATGCTAAACAGTACAGAATTAGTTATTAAATTAAAAAACTATTAAATGACTGAATACTGGGTATTTGATTAGTGTTTTTTAATCAATATATTTTATTCATGATACAGGTATTAGTGTGTAAATAATTCTGACCCAAACTGCAGGTTAAAATGATATCATAGATCTTCATGATAAAAAGGATTATAGTGGTCAGCACTCCAAATCTTCCCACCCCACTTTTTTTTTTTTAAGCTAAGAAATATGAGTTTTGCATGAACACTAACCATTCCAAAATCCCTTAGGGCCTTTTTTCTACGTGTTTAAAATTTCCCTGACACCAGAAAAACAACAGTTGAATGATGACCAGATGGCAGGAGAGCTGTGGTAATTTGGCTGGAAGTAAGATGAGCATTGAAGCATAATGAGCAAATTAGAGATTTAAATCTTTTCTATGAGCAGATCAACTTAATGGGGTGGACAAGAGTACCCAATGGCTTTTTATTAAGTTTATTTATTTCCTTTAAAAATCTGTTACTGATTCATCAGCATGATGACTTTTGGGAGATGTGACTGATGGATTATGGGGAAATATTTTTCAGGTATTATCTTCTTAGAGCTACCCAGGGTGAATCCTTCCTAATCTTAGTGTCTGAGGGCAGGAATGATATCGTTGAGGTGTGTAGCTAAAACCTTGGAAACAATCTTGTACTCTCTATTCAGGAGAGTAAAAGAGGATGAAAATCCTCCAATTGTTCCTTATGTTGTCAGGTTTTTAAGGATTATGGGATCAAGGGAGTTTTCATGTCTTGAGACATAATTCTGGTCTTAAAAAATTCTGAAAAGACTCTCTGTTGTTAGTGATAATTGCCACAATCAGGTTTTATAAGAATTGATGGGAAATCTCTCAGCACCTGAGGCTTTTCTTAGGTTTATGGCTTGGATTTGGGGTCTCTCATTTTAATGATATTGTGTTGTACAACTGATTACCTTAATGGAGGGAGTGAGTTGAAAATGAGGCCCATCAATTTTATGTGTGGCATAGCATAGAAAAAATATGTTGGCTAAATTAAAAAACATTTTGAAAATATTAAATGTCTTAAGGTTGCCTTTCTGAATTGTTGAAATAGTTTACTCTGGCATGTATTTTACTTGCATCTTTAGCAGTTTGCTGGCCTACATGCAACTGGTGAGAAATATATATTACATAAATTAATCAATATTTGAGGTAATAGGAATGGGAATTCTATGTAGACTGTAGTATTAATATAGATAAATTAAAGGATATGTATTTCCAATTTGATGTGCAATTTTGGAGATGACAATTTTCTTTTCAATTAAATGAACAGCAGTATAAATTAGACTGATAGGTCTATTCATTTAAATTCTATTCTAAAAAGGTTTATTTATTTAATTTCTATTTTAAAAATATGGCATAATTCAGCATGTTGAAAAGTAGAACCTAATTTTGCATTATGTTCTATCAATAGTTGTTTTTACCAAAGTACTAAGAATAACAATACACTACTTAAAGATAACGAATTGCTTGTGGATAAACATGCAGCTCAAAATTTTCTTTAATGTCAGTCTTTATATGTATCTGTTGAAACATTTTGCTGTTGCGGATTTTTTTTTAATTCAGGGCTCAGACGTATATATCGATTTAAGAATGAATACTTATTTAAATATAAAAATGTTGATCAAATTTAGTGAAATATGAATTTGATGAGAGAACATGCTGTGTTAGACTCATTTCCTTCTTGTGTCTCAACACATCTTTTCCTGTTTAGAAATTTCCCCTTTTTAATTACTTGGGTCTGGTGAAATATTTACAATGTCTAACTGTTATAATGCATAGCTTGGATCACTAAGAAAATCATGAGGCTCCAGATTGGCTGATCATGCGACAGCTAACCATACCAAACACTACCAGTAGTGCATAAGAAATATTTCATGCAATCTGCTGTGAGGATGGTGAGAGAGAGAACTCTATGTCTGGAATATGAGAATCATGTAGTCTATAATTTCTGAGATTCATCTTGGTGTATTATAGGCAGAATGTGTCTAAAAATAAAGCACATAGAGAAAAGCAGTTTAAGAGGTGGAAGTAAGCTTAGGTAAGCCATTGAGAGAGAGACAGAGAGAGAAAGAGAGAGGATTGGGAGAAAGAGAGGGTGGTGGGACAGCCAGTGTTATCATTTGACTCTCTGGACCACCAATTCATAAAGCCAGTGACAGTCCTTCAATGTTCCAGTTGTATTTACCAACTAATTCCATTTTTGTTTAAGCTTGTTGAGTAGAATTTCTGCCACTTGCAACCGAAAAGAGCACTAATACACTAATTTAATGGTGAAATGTGGAAAACAGAGATTAATTAATTCAAGATACTGCAAATTATATGTTCTACTATGTATCTGAATGGCCGTAAAGTAGGAAAATAATGACTTCCTGATATATATAGGTATTCTATTGAAGCTGGTCAGAAGTTTAACTAACTTCTTCAAACTCCTTTGAAAGAGATAGATTCAGGGGAGTTGCAGTCAAAATGTCAAAATAGCTTTGACTTTTTATACTAAAGATAATTTACTTTTGAAGGAAAGACAAAAGATAAAAGAGAAGTAATACAATGGCTATCAAATTCATTCTCCACTTCTGCTGCTACCTAAGTTAAGAAAGGGCAGTAGAGTAACCTAGAAATACTTTAGAGTTTAATTTAGTGGTTGATGTTAAAGATATACTGTATTATTACTGATGGCTCCAGGTCATTTATGCACATCCTTTGAAGCATTTTGAAATGATTTTAGTAGTGAAGATCAAACAAGATTTTGGGTTTATCTGATGAAGGTTGGACTAGCAGGCAGCCATCAACATTTACTCGCACTCTGATTTGTGTAAGAAGCAGGAATCTTTATTTAGCTATTCATTCAACAAATATTTCCTGAATGGTACTTTGGGTCAAGCAATGGGGATAAGTGAACAAGGTAGAAATGTTTCATTTCCTCAAAGATCTTGAAACACAATAAAGAAAACATGTAAACTGGATAATAATTTAATATCGTGTAATATAAGCTATGACAGGAAGACTAATGGAGAATGTAAAACACACATAAGTAGTGTTTAATCCTGATTTAGAAATTCATGGAAGGCTCTTTGAAGAAATGGCTGCCAAAATTGATTCCTGAAAGACAAGTAGAAATTAGAGAGGAATAAAGTCAAGGGAGTGATACGGACAGATGAAACAACATGTTCAAAAGTCTAGAAGATAGTAAACCTTATGCTTTATATAAAAATTAACTCAAAGTGAGTCAGAGGCTTAAATGTAAGTTGTAAATCTGTAATAGAAATAAACTCGGGAGAAAAATCTTCAGGCAAAGAATTCTTAGACTTGATACCAAAAGCATGATTCATAAAAAGGAAAATGGATAAGTTGGACTTCATCAAAATTAAAAATGTTTGTTCTTCAAAGAGTCTATGAAGGATATGAAAATACAAGCTACACACTGGGAGAAAATGTTGCAAACCATACAATCAACAAAAGATAGCACCTAGAATATATAAAGAACTTTCAACACTCAACAGTAGAAAACTAAAAATATCTAATTAGAAAATGGATAAAAGACACAGGCACATATCACTGTGGAGGATATAAGAATGACAAATAAGCACATAAAAAGATATTCAGCATATTAGCTATTATAGATTCAAATTAAAATCACAATGAATATTACTGCATATCTTTTAGAATGACTAAAATAAAAAATAGTGACAATACCAAGTGCTGATGAGGACACAGAGAAGCTGGATTACTCATATATTGCCAATTGAAATGTGAAATGGTACAGACATTCTGCAAAACAGTTTGGCAGTTTCTTGATAAACTAGATAGGTAACTACCACACAATCCAGCAATTATACTTCTAAGGATGTATCCTGGAGAAATGAAGACATGTTTACACAGAAATCTGTACATGAAATTTTACAACAGCTTCATTCATAACACTCAAAAACTGGAAACAATTTAAATGTCTTTCAACGGGTAAATGGCTAAACAAACTATGGTCATCTATACCATTGAATCCTATTAATCAAAAAGGAACCAAAAAAAAAAAAAAAAGGAACAAATACTCGTGACAACCTGCATGAATTTCCAGAGGATCATGTTGAATGAAAAAAAAAAAAATCCCCAAAGTTAAATTCTGTTTGATTTCACTTACATAACGTTCTTGAAATGATAAAATTATAGAAATTGAGAATAAGAAGATAGTTGTCAGAAGCTAAGGAAGGGTTGAGGGTGTTAGGGAAGTTGGGGTGGCTGTAAAAGAGCAACATGCAGGCTCCTTGTGCTGATGGAAATGTATCTTGACTGTATCAGTATCAACATACTAGTTTCAACATACTAGTGGTGATATTGTACTATAGTTTTGCAAAATGTTACCAATAGGGGAAAATTGGGACAAGGGTACCTGGGATTTCTCTGTATTGTTTCTTACAAAGCTTGTGGATCCACACTTATCTTAAAATAACAACAAAAAAACTTAGAAATATCATTATGGTTTTATATATAACAATTATCATATGTTAGAACCTGAACAAGTGACTGAATCTCTCCGTGGATCCATCCTCTGTTGCATGGGGAGCCTCTCGGTTCCCATATTCCTATAACTGATATGAAGAGGCTGGATCTCTGAGATATATATGAATACTTGTGAATAGTTTTGATTTATTGGATTGTGGAATTTCTATTATAAAATTTGAAATACGTTGCAAACATTTGAATGGACAATTACATTTATGTTAAAATGACCACATTTTACAAGATGACATACAAATAAAATTTTTGCTTTTGTTTTGCTTTGTTTTGGCTAATCAGTTACTTTTAAGTTAAAAAAAGGAAAATCTTAAAGAATGTTATATGGTTACAAGGAATGGCATTTAGTGCAATTTGTGTCAAAAAGTACAAATGGAAGTCAAAAACTTCAAATTTAAATAATGAAACACAAAATGCATGTTCTAAGTTGTCAACTGACAACATTTCAGGTAGATGACATGTGCACTGTAGGTATAAAATCATATTTTATTTTTAGACCATTGCAGGCTGCTTACTGGTTAGTTGAGAAGTTGAAAATCATTTATCTTTTATTATTTTATACAACTTTCTACTTGTGGGCTAAGGTAACAGATAAAAATAGTCTAAAGCTAACAGCTAGAAAGGGGTAATAGTAATAATAATAACTCATCGTGTATAAAGAACTTATTTCCAGTGGCTATCTACTAGGTTTTCAAAATATATGGTACTTAATATTGGACAGATGTCAGGATCAGTACCTTCTATTGTTATCATCATTATTTTTATATTTGAAGGTTTTGAGATGCTAGATAAGGGATGGTTTAATGAGAATTGTCCTGGAAAATAGTAGCAACAAGGTAAAGAAGCAAGAGGAAAATCTTGAAGGTCTTCCTTCATATTTATATTTTTCAGAGATTATCACAAAAGGTAGCTTCACTTGCCATAAATTGAGAGGAAAAATAAAAACAAATGAACAAAAACAACCTATCTTTCATGTCACTTTCTTTCCCGAACACAGATATATGCACACTTTTTTAGGGCATCTTTATTTATGCATTGAAAAATTCACTAAATAAGAAATTACTTTTAAAGAATTATATATTAAATATTTTACAATGCAACATAAAATGAAAAAGCTTATTTTTGCTGGCTGAAAGGAAATTTTCTGTGCAAATGATGATGATGAAACCTCTAGAGTCTTTTATGAAAACTTTCAAAATACTATGAAACAGTGTAAGTGTTTTTTTTCATGCACCAAAATAGCAGGATATTTTAATTTGAAGTTTGAGGACTGCAAAATGAATCTCAAAAAAACCCTGAGACATAGAAAATGTAAATGCATCATTGCTGCTAACTAAATAATGATAGATTATTTAGAAGAAAAATGGTATATCACAGAAAAAGACATGAAAATGATCAACTATATCAAATTCTCAGTGAATTCTAATCAGAATATAAAGACATTTTTAAAATGAACATAAAAAGGAAAAAGCAAAATGAAGACTTAAAAGGGAAAAAAAATTTGCTCCATCCTAGGGACCACTATATGAATCTTTAGCATTTAATGGAATGCTAAAGGATTTCTAGTTAGAGGTTCATAAGCATGCCACATGAATCCCCCAGTGACTGGATTTACAAAGCTGTGGTTTTGAATTTGACTTAAAATGTGCTTTATGCTTGCTAGGTTAGTGCTGCATTAAATTTTAGCTAAAAGAACATTTCCTATTTCATATTGTTCATATAAGATACATTTTCTTTTTTGATGGTTGATATGTAAAGATAAATATTTATAATACATTTGGGAATAGTTATCACTTTAACTAAAACTGTGTTTAGGTATCAAATATATATACACTGAATTATTTTTGTGGTCTGTCTGTCTATAAGGCTGCCCTTTGGGTCTGGGGTTATAATTAGTTTCAAAATTATAGTTTGTTGTTGCTTCATTGTCATTACTATTGTTTTGTCACTCATCTCCCTCACCTCTTTCCTTTTTTTTTACTGTCATCTGTTGCTATTGCTATATACTATGTATCCTATTATATTCAAAACTGAGTGCCACAAGATTGGGTAGTTGAGATTAGACACTATTCCAGAGAAAATTGCCAAAATCAAGATCTTTATATATTAAAGGGACACAATCTGTACCAACCGTTTAAAGAAGCAGAAACTGATTTATATCTTGGCTGGTAATGAAGATCAACTGTTTAATGTTTTACCTACATTAACATCATAAATCTACATTCCCTAGCTTAATTCATCTCCTAAACTAATATCTTCTGAAATAAAACAATATTACATCTGTAAGTAGAAAATTACTTATGAAGCCTAAAGTTTTAGAGGCATAAATATTGTCCTATGATTTTCTTCCTTCTCAAAACAAACAAACAAACAGGTACTATCTTTCTAAAAACACATATAAGAGGGGTTAAGTATGGAAGTGGATAGGTAAATCATGAGGCTCTTGGTAATGATGGATGGCAGATAAAGGTAGTGACAGTAACATATTAACCACAGGTAATTGTAATATCTTGTATGATATTTTCAACATTTGTGTCACATCTGAGTCTGGTTATAATTCTTATGTTGTCTCATTAGATTGTTGTTGTTGCCTTTTGACATGCCTTGCAGTTTTTTGTTGAAAGGCAGAAATGTTTTGGGTAATAGGAACTGAGGCAAATGTGATGTTATATGAAAATTTATATTAAAATATTTAGGAGTTGATCTGTGTTTAAGATTTGCTGCAACTACATGTTTTAGAGGCTTAAAAATTCTTGGCTTTTCTTGCTTTTTTTTTTTTTTTAACCTCTGTTGATTTGGACTTCCATAAATTCTCCTCCTCAGAGAAAGAGTATGTGTCTAGCAGGTCTTTCAGCAATAGTCCACTGTTATCATCTGTCTCCTGTTTGAGTTTTGTTAAGATCTGGGGAAGAAGGAGCAGTCCATAATCTTACAATTAATTCTCATTGTTTAGTGGGTCTAGGACCCCATGTTTCTCTAGTGGCATAGCTTTCTTCCTCCTCTCCCTTCTACTTCCTTTTTTGGCAGCATTTCCCCCAGTTTATTTCCTTGAAGCCCTAACTTCTGTTTACTATGACACCTGCCACCTCCCCACCAACCTACACTTTTGGTTAGACAAGAAGGCTAAAGAGGGCTGGGGGAGATGTAATGCCCTGTCCCAAGCTGGTATAAGATTCTGGCAATGCCTTTTCTCCTGAAGATTAGACTTTTGTATGAAAAATATTCTGGACACATTTTATGATATCTACTCTTTTCCTGCCCCTGTCAGAATGGTTCCTAAAAACAAAGCCCTGGAAAGTATGGGGCCCCCCAAAGATTGTGCCTGTCTCTTTAAGGCTTTCTCACTCTCAAACTTGTCTACACTTAGACTCCATCAGTTCTTTATAATTACCAGTTAAGTATTACTACCACGTTCTGGCTTAGTAGCTTCTGCTCCACATAAGCAAATTCTGACTTCATCTTATAGGATGTTCCTGTCTCTCCTGATTTTGTGGTGGCATTTCTCTGTTCTCTGATGTGTGCAAAGAAAGTCATTGATTTTTAGTTTATTCATTTTTTCTGGTTGTAAGGACGGAAGCGACAACTTCCAAGCTCTTTGCATGTTCTTAAAAGGACAGATAGTACATATTTTATGCTTGCAGGTCATATGATATCTGTCTTAACTATCCAGCTCTGCTGTTGTAGTACAAAAAGCAATCATAGACAATATATAAGCAAATGGGTGTGGGTATATTCCTATAGAACTTTATTTACAAAATCAAGTTTTAGTTTATGTGCTATAGTTCACAGACCTCAATTTTACAACTATTCCCAGACTCAAGGCCCAGCAGGCACTAAAGCGTGAAGTTCAAAGTAAGACCCATAGAAGGTATGATATACACCAAAATAGTTGCATGATCTAGTCAATTTATGTAGATAGAATACTTGAGAATATGTGTGGAAATGAATGTTATGATTGTAGGATCAAGGTAGAAGGATATATAAAGTAGATTTGTTGATGTTAGCCTTCTAAAGCAAAGATTCTGGATTCAGTGTTTTAGCTTGATGAACAAAGAATATCTCTAACAGTTTGCTTGATCAGTTAACTGGAATATGGGCTCAACAATCATCTATGAAGTTGAAATGCCCAAACTTCCTTTGTGTATTATAGAAGATGGTATCAACAGATTTAGGAAGATTGGAATGCTAAAGAAAGTATATCAAGTAAGATTTGATGAGCCATCTTGAGAGGGGCAGGCCATTTACTATTGTTGCAATAAATAGATTTATGAGGAGGTTCTAGTTCACAGTCCCAGAGTCCGTTCAGTATAAGAGAAGCCTTGTACCTTTGAGTCTTGCAACTCTTCCAAAAATTTGTATCATTAATCATCCTCCCAATCATTCCTAAGTAGACCTGCAAACTGTAGATTAGGAAAGGGAAAATCATAAGAATTCTCAGGGATTATTGAACATTGAACTTGTAGACCCAAAGTATCACTATGGTTTACTAGTCAGAATAGGGGCTTATGGGAGTTATGTGATCAATGAAGGATTTTTGTTTGTTGATTTGTTTTTAATCAGTGAAGTTTTGCTTCAGGTCTGTTTCACCATGGGCTCACTCTTCCAAGGATATACCTGTGCATTTTCACACTCATCCATTTCCCTTGCAATGCTGTATGGGTCAGAAGAGATTAGTACTCCCTGAAGAGACATGTTGCCTTCCACAATGGGTCTGAACAGCATTATTAGATCATTGGAGTCAAGCTATGATGGCCTGTCCTGTGAGCAGTATCTTACTTGGAGAAAATGTGCAAAGTGTGGCATGCTTTCCAGCAGGCCCCTTCATCTTTTCTGGCTATTAAGCTTCAATCATCAGCATGTGTACTTTCATTTAGTATGAAATTTGTTAGTGGATCTACCCAATTGTTCATAAGCAGCATAAAGGAGTAATGACTTTGGATTTATGTAATGCAGTTGTATTACTCATGGGAGCCAACCAGGTAGAAAACAATCTGAATAAATACATTTTAATTTTCATCAAAGCTGTTTCATAGACTTAAAATTGTAATAGCACTTACTTTTCAACTGGTATAAATATCTCAAGGCATAGCACAGGTACTTTCCTGATAACGCTAAGATATCAGACAAATTTATTTTAAAATGATAATCTCTATATCAATCATAACATAATCAGAAGGATATGAATATCTATACTGATAGATATAAATATATTTGTCAGTACTTAAAAACATTTCTCACAGCTGAGTATACTACTTAATTCAAAGTTAAAGGGCTTATACTAAAGTTCAAATAATTTTAGTGGATTAGGTGTCATTATGTGAACATCTTTGTCAGCAATTACTGGGTATGAAAATATGAAAACAAGTACAATTTGTCTAAAATAGACATTTTATTTTGAAAGATAATATGAATGTTTCTTTAGTTGTCCTCTTTCATGAAGAACTAGAAATTAGAATCAGCCATAACAGTGTCAAAAAATTACCTCCTCTTCCCTCAAACTGTAGTTTAATTGAGCTTTAACATCAAATAAACAGTTTTTACCTTTAACACTAATGCACCCAAAAGACAGTTTCCATTCATTTTGTATGATTAAAACTACATTAGGAATATAAATGTATTAATTTATAGATACAGATACTAATTGCTTAAATATTAAGTTCAAAACCAGGCACTAATATATGTGGAATAATTGGTTCTTGCTGTAGAAAGAAACCATAATAAAGAACTTGAAAGTGCTGTCACATTTCACATAACTAGTAAAATCTCAGAATATCTGAAAAATATTCTGAAAGAAAATGTCTTGGGGCTTTCTTAATGAGAATGAATGTGGTTTGAAAAGATCAAATAATATTCACATATGTCAAATACAAGTGTTAATAACAGTTAGAGATAATGAATAAAATTAAAGTAGGTCAATTTAAGTCATTTATTTTCCAAAAGGAGTTACACATCATAATCACTACTTGTTAAGATATAATTAAAAGCAAAAAAATATTTACCAAAGAAAGCTGTTACTTAATATAAGAAAAATCAACATGAGTTATCATTTTTAAATTTCCATGTTCAGTTTTATTAGCATATCAGCATTTTGTAGTTAATGGTCATATGTATGGTCATAATGATAATGTAATAATAATTGAGATAATAAATAAATAATAAATAATTGAGATAATAAATAGCACAGTCATGAAAACAGTGCCTTTACTTTGGCACTTTTATTGTGATTGAGAAACAAATCTGATGCTTTCTGGCACAGATAAAAATTTCTTGGATGTACATATTTTATCTCTGGGAATAAACAACTGTAAAAAATGGATAAACATTCCTTGGATTCATCAAAAATAATAGTAAATATAAAACATGACCTTCACATATGCATAAACTAAATAACATAAGGCTATATAATCTTTGCTATAGCAAAACTTATTCTTTGTAAATAAGATTCTAGCCCTGAACCTATCAGATCACGACTTCAGAAAGATTGTTCTTGTTTGGGAGTGCAAGTTGCTTAATAAAAGTCTCCATAAATTCACTATAAATACTTAATTTTCTTTAAAAATCAGACTCCAAGAAACTGTTTCTTTATAAAACTTTGTGTATCTTCTGAAGTCCGATGTGCATAATATCTAGAATGCTTTTCTATGAAAATCATCTTTATAGGTGCCCATTTTAAGAATTCTAGATGATCAATCTGCACTCTAGAAGTCATTATTGTAATTTCTTAATTTTTGAACAAAGTGGAAGGAGTATGAATCAGAATCAACTAATTCATAGTATGATTCGGGAAGGCAGGTATCATAATAGCTACTCTTTCATAAGCATAACAGATGAGAATAATTTTCTTAAAATCTACATTACTGGCAGATTTCAAAGAATAATTCATTTATTTCCATCATTTTAAAATAACAAGTAATACAATTTCTCTCATTATGTGACATTGACCAAAATAACAACTTACTGAAATCTGCTTCAAATCTAAGAATAAAAGGATCTTGATAAATTTCACTCTACTAAATCAGAATTTATGTTTAATGAAATAGAGTTTATTTGGACTAATAAAATTCTATAAACATAGTTTTGAGTAAAACCTGGTTTTAAGAAAAAGAGATCTTTAAATATATTGTGCAATGCAATATGAGGATAAATATTAACTTTCCCCTGGAAAGTTCTTCTAGCAAGTTAACCTGGTGAATTATCATTATTTTTCAAGCCTCAAATCAAGACTTACCTTTTGAAATTAGTTCCAGATACGTCAAAACATAGTACAATAACATACTCCTTTTACTTTTTCGCACCTATATTTCATTAAGTATCACAGATTTCTTATGCTTAAATTTTTTAATTGAAATATACAATAAATGTACAAATCATAAGTACACAGCTCAACAAATGTTCATAAAGTAAGAATACTAAAGAAACAATCACCAGCAAAGGCCACTGGGATCCCCTGGGAAAAATAAGATGGAATCTAAGTGATAAGGTCTATCCTTTTTTTTTGTTCTTAGTCTCAATTCACTTGCCTGTAGGGGGCCATGTGTAGAGGCCTTGCACCTAACACTTTGGACTAGAGTTCCCAGCACAGAACTGCTGTGCCAGACACCCCAACCTGGCACCTTGGAGAAGCACTGTGCTTCTCCTCAATTCAGGATGGTGAATGTGTACCGTGTGCAGAGATGCTGCTCCTGGCACTTGGACCTGATATTGATTGGTATTGCATTGAAACCGTAAATCAGTGTGGGGAGAATTGACATGTTATTGCCGTCTTTTCTTCAGGTTTACTTGGCTTTCTTTCAGTGTTATAGTTTTCTATAGAGAGATTTGCACACCTTTTCTTAGATTATTCTAAAGAATTGAATTTTTTGTTATTGAGAATAGTATCCTTTCAGTTTTCTTTTTCTGGCATATTGAAAGTAATTGTGTGTGTGTGTGTGTGTGTGCTGACTTGTATCCAACAATATTGTGAAATTGATTGATTCAAAGTAAATAGTATATATAAAGATATTTGGAGATTTCCTACATCCTTGTTTATGTCATCTGCAAATGAAGACATATATATTTATTTACAATTGTCACACCTTATTTCCTTGCTTTTTGCAATGGCTAAAACCCATACTTTAGATGATGAAAGCTGTCTTGTTGTCTTGTTCATGATCTCAAGGAAAGTTGCTTTCAACATTTTACCATGAAGTATAATGATTGTTATGGTGTTTTGTGTGTGTGTGTATTCTTGTAGGTAAACTATATAAGATTTAAAAAAAGTTAGTTTTATTGTTTTTGCTATGAGTTTTTACTATTAACAATTATTAAATTTTATTGAATGCTTTTGTTGTATCTATTGAGATTGTCATGTGTATATTTTTTTCTGTAATAAGTGGTAAAAATGTATACACATCATTCAAATGTTAAATTGTCCTTGTAATCCTGAAATAAGCTTAAAATAGTTGTAACTCTTTTTAATATATGGGTTTGAGTAGCAATATGTCATTTAGGAGTAGTCTATAAGTTAATATTTTGGTAATGATCTAACCAGATTTTTGTAATCAGGATCATTTTGATCTTATAAAATAAATTAGGACTATTTCCTCTTTTTATATGCTTCGAAGGAGTTTACAAAGGATTTGGATTATTTTTTCCTAACGTGCTGTATAAAAAGTATATTGCTTAATTTCCAACTTATAGAGATTTTAAAGATGTCTTTCAGCTATTGATTTCTAGCTCAATTCCACTGTAATCAGAAATAATATTTTTCAATATACTGATCCTTTGAAATTTGTTGAAAATTATTTAATAGCCAAGAATATGGCCAAATATATATGTGGTATGTATATGAAATATATATTTATACACATGTATGTATACAATATATATGAAGTATACATACATGCCTACAAGTATATCTACATGTATACATACATATATTTTTATATATATATATATATATATATATATATATTCCATACACTGTTGAAAAAGTATGTGTCTTCTGAGGTTCTTGGATGCAGTTCTATATCTGTTAGGTTGTGTTTGTTAAATGTGCCATGAAATATTTTATATCTTTACTAAGAGAATTGTTTTTAAAATATTTCCCCTATGCTTATTGATTTCTCTATTTTTTAATATCTATTTTACTGATGTTTATTTTATATCTAGGTGATAGAAGTATATATATTTTAAATTTTATATCATTCTACTGAATTTATACCTTAAAAATTGTTTCTAATATGCTTCCTTCTTTATATTCTATGCAGCCTGATATTAGTAGAGCTAAGCCCACTTTTTTTTATAATATTTACATAAATTAACTATTCATTCTCTGCTTTAGTTTTCTTATATGCTTATATTTAAGCCACTTTACTTATAGCTTTATATACATATGTAAAAAAATATACCTTTGCTTTTTAAATTGTCAGTATTTAGTACATTATATTAATTTACTGATATATTTTAAGTAACATATTATATTATTATGTTTGACTCACCACTTCTATTTCCCCCTTTCCTGTTTTATTACTTCTTTGAGTGAATTACTTATTTTTAATTTATCTCTTTTATTTTATTATTTTCTTTATTTGATATATATTTATATTCATTTAGTGGGAATCTAATGATTGCAATAGGTTCATACTACTTACTAGTCACAGTCTCAGGTAAGAACTCAACATGTTACTTTTACCATGTCTTCAACAAGGTAACATTGTAACATTTAAACTCCATTTGGCTCCTTCAAATTTATGTGGTAGGGCTTCCCTGGTGGCACAGTGGTTGAGAATCTGCCTGTCAATGCAGGGGACACGGGTTCGAGCCCTGGTCTGGGAAGATCCCACATGCCACGGAGCAACTAGGCCCGTGAGCCACAACTACTGAGCCTGCGCGTCTGGAGCCTGTGCTCCGCAACAAGAGAGGCCGCGACAGTGAGAGGCCCGCGCACCGCGATGAGGAGTGGCCCCCGCTCTCCGCAACTGGAGAAAGCCCTCGCACAGAAACGAAGACCCAACACAGCCAAAAATAAATAAATAAAATAAATAAATAAAATTAAAAAAAAATTTATGTGGTAGATCTTTAGTGTACTTATTTATTTATTTATTTATTTTTGATAAATTTATTTATTTTTGGCTGCATTGGGTCTTCATTGCTGTGTGCGGGCTTTCTCTAGTTGCCTAGTTGCGGCAAGCAGGGGCTACTCTTTGTCGTGGTGCATGGGCTTCTCATTGTGGTGGCTTTTCTTTGTTGCGGAGCACAGGCTCTAGGTGCGCGGGCTTCAGTAGTTGTGGCGTACAGGCTCAGTAGTTGTGGCTTGCGGTCTGTAGAGCGCAGCCTCAGTAGTTGTGGCACACGGGCTTAGTTGCTCTGCGGCATGTGGGATCTTCCCCGACCAGGGCTTGAACCCGTGTCCCCTGCATTGGCAGGCGGATTCTTAACCACTGCACCACCAGGGAAGCCACTAGTGTACTTATTTTAATATGCATTTTTAACACAATTTTTTAGACCTGTTTTAGGTTCACAGCAAAATTTTTCATATACCCTCTGCTGTCCACACACTTAGCCTCCCCCAGTTGCGACATCCCTATCAGAGTGGTACCTTTGTTACAATTGATGAAACTACATTGACACATCACAATCATCCAAAGTCCATAGTTAACCTTAGGGTTCATTCTTGGTGTTATACATTCTGTGTGTTTGGACAAATGTGTAATGCCATGTAATAACCACATTCGTACCATACAGAGTACTTGTACCATCCTAAAAATCCCCTGTGCTATGCCCTGTCATCCTTTCAACGGCTCCCCCATAACACTTTTCAACCACTGAAATGTTTACTATCTCAATAGTTTTGCCTTTTCCAGAATACCATATAGTTGGAATCATACATTATGTAGCCTTTTCAAATTGGTTTCTTTCACTTAGTAGTATGCATTTATGGTTCTTCCATGTCTTTTGCTGGCTTGCCAGCTCATTTCCTTTTAGTGCTGAACAATAGTCTATTGTCTGGAAGTATCAAAGTTTATTTATCCATTCACCTACTGAAGGACATCTTGGTTGCTTCCAAGTTTTGGCAATTATGAATAAAGCTGCTGTAAATTTCCATATGCAGATTTTTATGTGAAAATAAGTTATCAGCTCCTTTGGGTAAATACCAATGAGTTTGATTGTTGGATCATACAGTAAGAGAATGTTTAGCATTTTAAGAAGCCACCCAACTGTCTTCCAAAGTGGCTGTTCCATTTTGCATTCCCACCAGCAATAAATGATCATTCGTGTTGCTCCATGTCCTCACCAGCAATTTGCATTGTTAGGGTTCTAAGTTTTGGCCATGCTACTAGGTGTATAGTGGTATCTCATTGTTCTTTTGTTTTCATTTGTATTTACCTGATGACATGTGATGTAGAACATCTTTTCATATGCTTATTTTCCATCTGCATATCTTCTTTGGCCAGTTATCTGTTGAAGTCTTTGGCCCTTTTTTCATCAGATTGTTTGGTTTCTTATTGTTGAGCTTATAATATTTTTTGCATATTTTGAATAATTGTCCTTTATCAGATGTGTCTTTGACAAATATTTTTTCCCAGTCTGTGGCTTTTTAAAAAAATTCTCGACATAGTCTTTTACAGAAGTTTTTCATTTTAATGAAGTCCAGCTTATCAACCATTATTTTCATGGATTATGTTTTTGATATTGTGTCTAAAGTTTATTGCCATGCCCAAAGTCAACTAGGTTTTCTTTTGTGTTATCATCTATGAGTTTCAGAGTTTTGGGGTTTTATATTTAGGTCTGTGATCCATTTTTTTTTTTTAACATCTTTATTGGAGTATAATTGCTTTACAATGGTGTGTTAATTTCTGCTTTATAACAAAGTTTAGTTATACATATACATATGTTCCCATATCTCTTCCCTCTTGCGTCTCCCTCCCTCCCACCCTCCCTATCCCACCCCTCTAGGTGGCTGTGATCCATTTTGAGTTATTTTTCTGAAGGGTGTAAGGTCTGTGTCTAGGTTAATCCTTTGCATGTGAATGTCTAGTTGTTCCAGCACCATTTGTTGAAAAGACTCTCTTTGCTGTATTGTATTGCCTTTGCTTCTTTGTCAAAGATCAGGTAACTCTATTTATGGGAGTCTATTTCTGGGCTCTTGAGCCATTGATATTTTAGTTCATAAATGAGCAATGTGAGATAGAAGACACTGAAAATGCTCAATCTTGGGATGTGACAGTGGGGGCTATGTTTCAGCATATAGTTTTTTATTGTTTTATTGGTATATAGCATCACATAAGTTTTTATGTGTGCAATATTATATTTCAACTTCTGTATACACTACAGGGTGTTCACCAGCAAAGATTTAGTTTCCATCCATCACCATACAATTGATTCCCCTTTACTCGTTTTATCCTCCCTCTACCTCCTTCCCCTTTGGTAAACACTACTCTGTTCTCTGTATATGTTTATTTTTGTTTGGTGTGGTTTGTTTACTTTTTAAATTTGTTTTGTATTGTTTATTTATAATCCACATGTGAGTGGAATCATACGGTATTTGTCTTTCTCCATCTGACTTATTTTACTTGACATAATACTCCAGAGACCCATCCATATTGCTGCAAATGTCAAGATTTTATCCTTTTTTATGGCTGAATAATATTCCATTGTATATATATATACCATATCTTCTTTATCCATTTCTCCATTTTGGGGCACTTAGATAGCTTCCATATCTTAACTATTGTAAATAATGTCACAGTGAACATGTGGCTGCATGTATATTTTCAAAGTACTATTTTTGTATTCTTCAGATAAACACCCAGAAGTGAAATAGCTGGATCATAGAGTAGTGACTGCACCAATTTACATTCCCACCAACAGTTTATGAGGGTTCCCCGTTTTCAGCATCATCTCCAACACTTGTAATTTCTTGCTTTTTGTTAATAGTCATTCTAACAGGCCTAAGGTAATATCTCATTTTGGTTTTGATTTGCATTTCCCTGAAAAACTAGTGATGTTGAAGATCTTTTCATGTGAATGTTGACCATCTGTATATCTCCTTTGGAAAAATGTCTATTTAGCTCCTCTGCCCATTTTATAATCAAGTCATTTATTTTTTTGGAGTTGAGTTGGATGGGTTCTTTATATATTTTGGATATTAACTCCTTATAGAATATATCATTTGTAAATAACGTCTCCCATTCAATAAATTGCCTTTTCCTTTTGTTGATGGATTCCTTTGCTGTACAGGAGCCTTTTAATTTGATGTAGTCCCATTTGTTTATTTTTGCTTTTCTTTCCCTTCCTGAGGAGACATATCCAGAAAGATATTGCTAAGACCACTGTCAAAGAGAGTACTGCCTATGTTTTCTTCCATCAGTTTTATGGTTTCAGGACTTACATTCAAATCTTTAATCCAATTTGTGTTGATTTTTATGTATAGTGTGAGACAATAGTCTAGTTTCATTAGTTTGCATGTGGCTGTACAGTTTTCCTGACACCATTTATTGAAGACCAAGACAATCCTTTCTCCATTCTGTGTTCCTTAATCCTTTGTCATAAATCAATTATCCATAAATATGTGGGGTTTTTTTCTGGGCTTTCAATTCTATTCCATTGACTTATGAGTCTGTTTTTGTTCCAGTACCAAGCCATTTTGATTACTGTAGCTTGTATATAGTTTCAAATCAGGTAGTGTGATACCTCCACCTTTGTTCTTCTTTCTCAAGATTGCCTTAGATATTCAAGGGTCCCTATAAATACCTTGGCTATTTGTGTTCCCTATAAATTTTAGGATTTTTTGTTCTATTTCTGTGAAACATTTCATTGGAATTGCATTGAATCTATAGATTGCTTTAGGTCATATAGTCATTTTAACAATATGAATTCTTCCAGTCCACGAGAACAGAACTTTTTCATTATTTGTTTAATCGTCAATTTCTTTCAACAATGTTTTATAGTTTTCAATGTACAGGCATTTTACCTCCTTGGTTAAATTTATTCCTATGTATTTTATTATTTTTTATGATTGTAAATTAGATTGTTTTCTTCATTATTCTCTCTGCTAATTTGTTGTTAGTATATAGAATTACAACAGATTTTCATTTATTAATTTTATACTCAGCAACTTTGCTGTATTTCTTATTTCTAATATTTTTGGTGGAGTCTTTAGGGTTTTCTAGATATATTATTTGCAAATAGTGACTGTTTTACTTATTCCTTTCCAATTTGGATGACTTTTATTTCTTTTTCTTGTCTGAATGCTCTGGCTAGGACTTCCAATACTATGTTGAATAAGAGTGGCAAGAGTGGGCTTTCTTGTCTTGTTCTTCATCTTAGAGGGATATCATTCAGTTTTTCAGGAGTATGATGTTAGCTATGGGTTTGTCACATATGGTCTTTATTATGCTGAGGTACATTCCCTCTGTTCCCATTTTGTTGAGAGTTTTTTTTAATCAATAATTAGTTTTGAATCTTGTCAGATGCTTTTTCTGCAGCTGTTGAGAAGATCATATGATTTTTTTAACATCTTTATTGGAGTATAATTGCTTTACAATGGTGTGTTAGTTTCTGCTGTAAAACAAAGTGAATCAGCTATACGTATACATATATCCCCATATCTCCTCCCTTTTGTGTCTCCCTCCCACCCTCCCTATGCCACCCCTCTAGGTGGACACAGAGCAACAAGCAGATTTCCCTGTGCTATGCAGCTGCTTCCAATAGCTATCTGTTTTACATTTGGTAGTGTATATATGTCCATGCCACTTTCTCACTTCATCCCAGCTTACCCTTCGCCTGCCCCGTATCCACAAGTCCATTCTCTACATCACCGTCTTTATTCCTGTCCTGCCCCTAGGTTCCTTTTTTTTTAACATCTTTATTGGAGTATAATTGCTTTACAATGGTGTGTTAGTTTCTGCTTTATAACAAAGTGAATCAGTTATACATATACATATATCCCCATATTTCTTCCCTCTTGCATCTCCCTCCCTCCCACCCTCCCTATCCCACACCTCTAGGTGGTCACAAAGCACCGAGCTGTTCTCCTTGTGTTATGCAGCTGCTTCCCACTAGCTATCTATTTTGTTTGGTAGTGTATATATGTCCATGCCCCTCTCTCACTTTGTGCCAGCTTACCCATATCCTCAAGTCCATTCTCTAGTAGGTCTGCGTCTTTATTCCTGTCTTGCCCCTAGGTTCTTCATGACCACTTTTTTGTTTTGTTTTTTAGATTCCATATATATGTGTTAGTATACAGCATTTGTTTTTCTCTTTCTGACTTACTTCACTCTGTATGACAGACTCTAGGTCCATCCACCTCAGTATAAATAACTCAATTTCGTTTCTTTTTATGGCTGAGTAATATTCCATTGTATATATGTGCCATATCTTCTTTATCCATTCATCTGTTGATGGACACTTAGGTTGCTTCCATGTCCTGGCTATTGTAAATAGATCTGCAATGAACATTGTGGTACATGACTCTTTTTGAATTATGGTTTTCACAGGGTATATGCCCAGTAGTGGGATTGCTGGGTCATATGGTAGTTCTATTTTTAGTTTTTTAAGGAATCTCCATACTGTTCTCCATAGTGGCTGTATCAGTTTACATTCCCACCAACAGTGCAAGAGGGTTCCCTTTTCTCCACACCCTCTCCAGCATTTATTGTTTGTAGATATTTTGATGATGGCCATTCTGACTGGTGTGAGATGATATCTCATTGTAGTTTTGATTTGCATTTCTCTAACAATTAATGATGTTGAACATTCTTTCATGTGTTTGTTGGCAATCTGTATATCTTCTTTGGAGAAATGTCTATATAGGTCTTCTGCCCAATTTTGGATTGAGTTGTTTGTTTTTTTGATACTGAGCTGCTTGTAAATTTTGGAGATTAATCCTTTGTCAGTTGCTTCATTTGCAAATATTTTCTCCCGTTCTGAAGGTTGTCTTTTGGTCTTGTTTATGGTTTCCTTTGCTGTGCAAAAGCTTTTAAGTTTCATTAGGTCCAATTTGTTTATTTTTGTTTTTATTTCCATTTGTCTAGGAGGTGGGTCAAAAAGTATCTTGCTGTGATTTAGGTCATATGATTTTTATCTTTGTTTGTTAATGTGGTATATCAAATTGATTGATTTGTAGATATTGAACAATCTTGCTTCCCTAGAATAAATTACATTTGATCAGGATGTATTATCCTTTTAATGTATTGTACTATTCAGTTTTCCTAATACTTGGTTGAGGATTTTTCTATCTATGCTCATCAGAGATATTGGCCTATCATTTTTTTGTGTGTTTTGTCCTTGTCTGGTTTTGGTAATAGGGTAATGTTGTTCTCATAGAATAAGTATAAAAGATTTCTTTCCTCTTCAATATTTTTAAAGAGTGTGAGAAGACAGGTATTAAATGATTTTTAATGTTTGGTAAATTCATCAGTGGAGACATCTGGTCCTGGACTTTTGTTTTGGGGGAGGTATTTGATTACTCTTTTAATCTCCTTAGTGGTGATCAGCCTATTATGATTCTCTATTTCTTCATAATTCAGTCTTGGAAGGTTGTATAATTCTAAGAATTTGTCCATTTCCTTCAGGTTATCAAATTTGTTGGTATATAGTTGTTTATATCTCTTATAATCCTTTGTACTTCTGTGGTACTCATTGTTATTTCTTCTCTTTCTTTTCTGATTTTATCAGAGCCTTTTTTTTTTCTTTGTGAATCTAGCTAAAGGTTTGTCAATTTTGTTTAGCTTTTCAAAGAACTAGTTCTTAGTTTTGTTAATCTTTTCTATCACCTTTTTAGTCTCTATATAATTTATTTCTGCTCTGATATTTATTATTTCCTTTCTTCTACTGTATTTGGCATTACTTGTTCTTCTGTTTCTATTTCTTTTAGGTGTAGGGTTATAATGTTTATTTGAGATTTTTCTTTCTTTTTCTTTTTATTTATGGAGGTAGGCCTGTACTACCTATAAGTTTCCCTCTTCGTACCACTTTTGCTGCATCCTGTAGATTTTGGTATGTTGCGTTTTCATTTTCACTTGTCTTCAGGTATTTTTTTTTTATTTCTACTTTGATTTCTTCACTGACCCAATAGTTGTTCATTAGCATGTTATTCAGTCTCCACATATTTGTGATTTTCCCAGCTTTCTTCTTGTAGTTGATTTCTGGTTTAATACCACTGTGATTAAAAAGGATGCTTAGATGCTTGATATGATTTCAATCTTCTAAATTTATTGAGACTTGTTTTGTGTCCCAACTTGTAGTCTATCCTTGAGAATGTTTCATGTGTATTTGAGAAGAATGTGTATTCTGCTGCATTTAGAAAGTTTTATGTAAATCTATCATTTACATCTAGCCTAATGTTTTATTTAAGGTTGATGTTTCCTTATTGATTTTCTGTCTATATGATATATCTGTTGATGTAAGTGCGGAGTTAAAATTCCCTACTATTGTATTGCCAATTTCTCTCTTCAGTTCTTTTAATAGTTGCATTATATATTTTGGTGCTCCTATGTTAGGTGCACATATATATATATTAATAATTATTATGTCTTCTTGATGAATTGTCCTCTTTATCATTATATAATGTTCATCTTTGTCTCTTATTACCTGTTTTGGCTAGAAGTCTATTTTGTCTCATATGAGTATGGCTATACCTGCTTTCTTTTGGCTGCCATTTGCTTGAAGTATCATCTCCCATCCTTTTCTCTGAGTCTATGTTTGTCTTCAGAGTTGAGGTGTGTCTCCTGAAGGCAGCATATACTTGGGTCTTCTTTTTCTATCCATCCAGCCACTCGGTGTCTTTTGATTAGTGAGTTCAGTCCATTTACATTTAGGGTGATTATTGGCATATGAGGAGTTAGTACTGCCATTTTAGCTTTTGTTTTCTGTTTGCTTTATATTGCCATTGTTTCTTTTTCCTTGTGTCTCTGCCTTCCTGCCTGTGTCAGACCATCTTTAGTTTGATGGTTTTCTGTGATGATTTTCCCAGTTTCTTCTTTTTTCTGTTTTTTGTCTCTGCTCCAGATTTATGTTTTGTGGTTTCCATGAGATTTGTGTAAATTTCTCAAAGATAAAATAGTCCTTTTTTTGCTTATAGCATCTTTTCTTCATTTGTCAATTTAGGTTTTGTCCTTTTCCTTTTTTATGTTATTGTCTCAATTATCTCTTTTTATGTTTTGAATTGGTCAGCAAATTGAAGTAGCTATGGTTATTTTTACTGCTTTTTTCCCTTTAACTTTTATTCTATAATTAAGTGTTGAACAGGCTATTCTGATATTGAGTTGCAATTTTCTAATTCTGCCTGCTATTTATCACCTACCTCAAAGTTTTGCATACTTTTCTTTTTTTCATTTTAGGTATAAGAGCTCCTTTCAACATTTCTTGTAAGGCAGGCCTAGTGTTGATGAACTCCTTCAAGCTTTTGTTTGTCTTGGAAATCCTTTATTTCTCCTGTATATCTGAATGATAAATTTGCTGTATAAAGTATTCTTGGGTGACAGTTTTTATCTTTCAGAATTTTCAGTATGTCATTCTACTCTCTCATGTTCTATAGAGTTTATGCTAAGAAATCTGCTAATAGCCTAACAGGTGTTCCCTTGTAGGTTACTTTCATTTTTCCCTGGCTGCCTTTAAAATTCTTTCTTTGTCATTGAGTTTTGACAGTTTCAATATGATATGTCCTGGTGAAGCCCTTTTTCCATGAAGTAATTAGGTGTTCTTTTAGCTCTGTGCAGTTGTATATCCAGTTCCTTCCCCAGGTTTAGGAAGTTTATTTATTTCTTTAAACAAACTGTCTGTTCCCTTCTCCCTCTGTTTTTCTGGTATACCCACTATCTTAATGTTGCCCTTCCTAGTAGAGTCAGGTGTGTCTTTAGAATTTCTTTTTTTATTTTTTGGATCTTAATAATTCTCTCCTTTTCTACCTGTATCATTTCTAGATTTCTAACTTCAAGCTTGCTAATTCTCTCTTCCAAATGGTCTGCTCTATTTCTAATAATTTCTAATGCATTCTTCTTCTCATTTATTGAGTTCTTTAGCTCCAGAATTTAGCTTGGTTTTTTTAGAGTTTCAATCTCATTGGTAAGGTCTTCCTTCTGTTCATTAATTTTATTCCCCTGCTCATTGAGCTGTCTTTATGTATTCTCTTTTAGCTCATTTAATTCATTCATGACAGCTATTTTAAATTCTCTATCAAAATAGCTATAAATAAATAGAATATTCCATGACATTAAGTTTGGTTTCTGGAGAACTGTCATTTTCTTTTTGTGATACCATGTTACTGTGGTTTTTCATGGTGCTTGGTGAATTGAAGTAGTGGACACTGTTCTTCTCTAGGTAAAGACATTTCTTTCTTTTTCTACTTGATTCTAAGGATTCAACAGGTTAGAAGTTGGGGGACTTTTGCTTTTCAGTAGGTGGCGATGTAGCGCAAGTTTTCAGTTTCTCTTACATGAGCTGCCTTTGGTTATATTTGAGAGTCAGCACTTTCCACCTTTCCTTGCCTTGGTTAGAAGTGTTCCCTTGTGCACTTGTTACTGCTTGTGCCTCTGGGGTCATTGATGACTTGCTGCTGCCAGTGTTGCTGGCATCTTTGTTTGGGGCACCAGGGTTGTGGATGCCTCTGTTGCTATGTGGCAAGCTCCACTTCTGTGGCAGGAAGGGGGAAGAGTGTGCCAGAGTCATGGGTGTTTCTGCTGTGACCAGAGTTGTTGAGTTCACAGGCACTTTGCTGCAGGCTAGGTGTGTGGAGTCATGGGCATCTTCGTGGCTAGAGGTACAAGTTTGTAGGCCGTGCTGCTGCTGTCTGTTACCCTGTGGCCATGGGCATTGCTGCAGCCAGGAGGCTAGTGTGCTGCCTTCCCTGATGCTACCAGACTCTCTGGGGCTGCAGGCTCAGCTGCCATGGCCAGGGGTCCAGGATCATAGGCAACCTTTTCACTGTTCTCTGGTTCTGCCTCCCCTATGTAATTCCAGTCCACCTACCTTTAGATGTACAGACGTGTGGAATTCTCTGGCATCCTGGTGTGTTGGGCAAAGGCAACTTTGTCAAATTATGTTTTACTTGTTGTAGATTGAAGGGAAACAACAAACGGAGGATCACACAACCATGATGCTGACATCACTGACAGTGGGGGCTTTTTGAAGACAGAAGTCACAAAGGTTTTTGCCTTATTGATTTGAGTTGTTTTGTCCATAAATAGTAGTAGTATGTTCACTGGATCAGATTTTTAGTTTAACTCTCTGACCATAACAGATATTTGTGGAATATCCTTCAACAAATTTCTTTTATTATTAAACTAGAGTGAATTATGTTGTTAAAGTTATAAAAACTGATACAGTGTTTGGTGTCTGGTTAAGGCAACAATAAATGGGAATCTATCAGTAATATTGAAACTAATAGTAGAAAATGATGTGGCTCAAGCAGCCTGCAGTGTTCAGAAGAAAAAGCAGTCATAAAATTAGTGCATTTGATCAAGAGTAATAAAGAGCCCATTTAAGGCAAAACTTTAAGACATCCAGTAGCCACTGGTGCTAAACAGTGTGATGGGCGTAAAGAATTGGAAGACTGTGTGATGAAGTTGTGGATTCTAATTGCACTGAAGAAATAAATAAAAGCTCAAAATCCTTGGCTCAATATATGTTTAGAGATTTGGAAGAAAGGAATCTGTTATTTCTTTTAGGGTCAGGTAAAATAAAACTTAGAATTTTTGTCTCTGTTTTTCCAAATATGACAGCAATTTTTTGCTGAGACATTAGCATCATTTATATAATGCTAAGAGCATGCATTTGAAAGCATTCGGGCACTATATTGGGAGGGAAAGCTATTGTATAATTATATGGCTTAAGAAACCTCAAAAGATCTGGTATTTTATTAAC
Organism: Aethalodelphis obliquidens; assembly: GCF_003676395.1. Classification (NCBI taxonomy): domain Eukaryota; kingdom Metazoa; phylum Chordata; class Mammalia; order Artiodactyla; family Delphinidae; genus Aethalodelphis; species Aethalodelphis obliquidens. The sequence goes on along the minus strand of NW_020837980.1, from coordinate 14,406,861 downwards.
CAGCTCCTGTGTATTTAGTGGGAGGAGATACAGTTACGAAATGTAGTATTACATTGATTTCTGTAAGTAAGGAAATGTAAGATATTATAACAAGATGTGTCAAACTGAGGTACATGAGGCCCTCTCTTTATAGCAAAGCAACATTTTCTCACATTCTGAGGAAATAAAAAGCATTAATACAATTATTCAGGGTTTGATGAATTTTTGGCACATCCTCATGATACTTAGAGGCATCGTTGGGAGGTTAAGAGCATAGTTGTTAGAGACAGACATCTTACTTCAAATCCTAAGTCTACCACTTACTATGTCCATTTTCTAGGACAGACTGTTATTTTCTTTTCTGTGTCTCCCTTTCATTATCTGCAAATGCAAAAAGAATACCATCTATTTACTTGCTAGAGCTCATGTAAGGACTAAATGAAATACAATTACAGTCTTAGAACAGAGCTTGAAATAATGTGTATGTTGAATTAAAAAGAAAAAATATCTTTGGCTAGCCTAGAATCCATCTGGATCTTGAAAAATGACAGCAAATTATTACAAGTTAAATTACCTGTTGAATCCAACTCTTTGGTTGTTGTGCCAGATATGGCCACTTTAGTAGAGGAAACAACAAAGAAAAACAAAACAAAACAAAACAACAGCAACAAAAATCTCTGACACCTATTATTCAGCTCTTCAGCTCTCAAGGGATTTTCCTCTGTATTTCAAAAAAGCAGGAAAACTAAAGGAGCCATTGTCTTTCACCAGACAGGCACAGAAATACACTTTCATTATCTGAACTGAGGTCTATCATTTCTGAGTTCTATATTATCATATATACTGTGTTCATCTTGATATCTTTTCATGTAACAGGATAAAAACTGGCCCATTTTCTGAATGTTAGATGATGATAATGCTAGGTGTTTGTGAAATAGAAGGTATCCTACATTTCTTATAAATATCAAATGCCTGCCAGAGGGTGAGACATAAACTGAATGAAAATAATACATATGTCACCTTAATAAAATTCATTTTAAAGTAAAATTTACATCTTCCATACTTGTTCCAAATCTGTCTTAAATGATATACCTGGATTTTCTTTTGTTTGTTTTGCTTAGTTAAACCAATCCAATGGTCTCTATCTCTTGTTTTGAATTGCCTCATTTATATCATTGGAAAAATGGAAATAATTTGTTTTATTCTTGATGTAATTTTTTTGAATTTTATATTTGTTATAAATTTCTATATGTTTTAACTTTTCTTCTCTTTTGGTAGATTGATTAACATGCTTTGTTTATATTTGTTTTAGCTTCTGCATTTATTTTTTTAAATATATTTTTAAACTAAAAAAAAACTTTTTTTTTTTGGCTGCACCACTCAGCATGTGGGATCTTAGTTCCCCAACCAGGGATAGAACCTGTGCCCCCTGCACTAGAAGCATGGAGTCTTAACCAGTTGACTGCCAGGGCAGTCCCTAGCTTTTGCTTTTAAAGGCACCAAGCATATTGTCTAGGGAATACATTAGTGCTGTTGTTACAAAAGACAGATCCTCCAGTTTTACCCCAATGACAATGCAATAGACACATTATTGAATGCAACTATTCATTAAATACTGCTGTTATATCTGCAACCACTGATTTCTCCGGAAATAGATGTTACTTCTTCAACTTCTGTGACCCTCACTGGAATTAATTCTTTATGATCCCTATTGCTTCACATAAAAGTCTAGAGCAGGTTTATATAATTAATAATAAATTTTAGAACCACATTTTAGATTTAAAAGATGTGATTTTAGCTTCTATGATGGGATAAGAATTTTGCATCAGAAGATGGTGCATGCTCTAAGATAGCAGGAGAGAAATTGAGAGGTTCAGATATTGGATGGCAAAGAAGATTGGCAAAATCTACCAAAGTGCATTATCAAGAGAGGAAAATATGTCTTTATTTATGATTCATTTATTTTAAAATCCCTCTTTTCCACAGAGAACTCCATGTCTCTTCAATATCTGTACATCAGATTCTGAGCTCTTTAATTGATATACTTTTGATTTATCTTTCATGATTTCATACAGATATTCTGTAATTAATGAGATAAATACTAAGATGAACCACAAACAATGCATTCCTGTATACAATGGCAAAGAAGGGGGAGAATTGATAAATAATTTTAAAAATACATAATTTCTGTTATATCCATTATATAGCAAGTTAGGACATGTTGGTTAATGCTCTATCCATTTCTATAATTAATTTTGAGTTTATTGTTATTATTTATAACAATAATTATTGTTATTATTTATTAAGGGATAAAAAGGAACTTGTGCTAATTTCCTCAGTGATCATCAAAGGGGATTCTAGATTTTGAAAATTAGAATGTAAATTGTAATATAACTTAAGAAGTTTTTTAGGTTACTACAAAAATATAAGAAGTGCTTTAAAAGTTTACTTTATTACTTGAAGATGAAAAAATAAAGAGCTCTACAGAGGCAAAGGCAAGAAAAGGTAAGAAAATACAAAATTAGTAAGAGGTAATATATTCAGCATTTGTATAATATTGTAAAAGGGCTAAATTCTTGAATCATGAAAAAAATCAAGGATATCCATGTTTTTTGCAAAAGTCCATAGTATATATTCACCTGAGAATAGTGAATAAAAACTAAGTTGGTCAATTCATATCAAAGTAAAACAAAGAAATATCTATTTGTTGATATTAAAATTTTAAAATTATAATTTAATATAAAATTAAATAGAGCATGAATATTCATCCTATATTGATAAAATGTAAACCCACAAAAATACATAATGGATATAAACCTCAATATTTTCATTTGGACAGGAATATGTCTTCATATTCATATTGAACCATTTATTTTCAGATAACTTTCAACTCCTTATACCCCACCATTAATCTTATTTTTATATCAGCATCTTTATTTGGGACATCTGTTAGCATCCTTCAGAACCTCAGCTCAGTGAAGACTGGTACTGATTTAACATTCCACCAAAATTCATAATCTTTATTTATTTCTGCATACTAGTCAGTTTCTTTCAAATCACATCTCACTTTTTCCCCTCATGCTTTTTGAAGTTTACATTTATCTCCAGTGCATTCATCATTGTAATATGCTTTAGACATTAAAAAGGAATAATATTAAAAATAATAAGAATGATGATAATGATAATAATGTAGACCAAATTTAAGAGAGTTGTAATGGAGGCAGTATAAAGTGATGGGATCAAGTTGTAAAGATGAAGGCCTATCTTTACAAGGAAAGAAAATATCTTTGCTTCTGAGATAATATATGTCAGAAAATTTTGCTTATTTTTTGATAGATTTTGCCCTAATTTTTTTCTCTCCGCTATTTTCTTCTTTTTTCCTTGCCATTATATTTGATTAATTTGATTATATACTAACTTATTTTCTACTTACTGGCCTTTACTACCAAGTTTGAAACTTAAAAGACTGAGTTGTTTTTAAGTGAATTTTTCTCTCATTCTAGATGGCAAACAACTTGTGGTATAGTTCCAGCTCCTTTTGTGCCCTAAGGCACAAGAGATGAGTTCACTTCACAAAGGATGCACAATAATATTCTTAAAGTTATTATTTGTGAAGTTAGTTATTCATTTTAATAGTTTTGTAAATGTAAGTTCTTTGGTACTGCAAAGCAAAGAACTGTCTTGGTTCATTGATTATAGAAACTTATAAAACTACATTAGTTGGACTTGGCTATTTCTTAGGTTTCCTCAATCTCACACAAACAGTGCAACCCTTTCACAGGGTGTATTACTTCTGCATATCATTAAAATTTTTAAATTACATATTGATTCATGTTGATTTCATCCTCAGAGTTTGACTCTATTGCCAAGTCCTGGGAGATCATTTTCTAGCTTTCTGTACAAAGACTACTGAGGTCTGTAGCTGTACTTCTGTAAGACTGACAGTTATCTAAAATACTTTTGGTGTCTGTAATGTGTATGTTCTTAACTTAACATACCCCAGATTTATTTAATTGCTTAGCCATAGGCATGGTGAGAAAGAAACTATCTTTAAAGAGCACATCTGCTTTTTAAAAAAGAAAGTCTTATTCTTGGTATATTTCCCTAGCATTTTCTATCTCTAGGGTAGAATATCCCAATTTTAGAAGAGAACCCTAAAGAGAGAGCTTGAATATGCATATGGTATTCAGTGTGACATTAGCAGGTGCAACATTGCTTTAAAGACTGCAGTTAGGCATTTTTAAAATGAATGTTTAAATTCTCAGGGAACTCCAATCCATTTGATTTAAGCCAAAGGATAGTTTCCACTTAGGTTATTCTTCCATATTCAAAACACTTTGTAACTGTATCTTTTTTCTTTCCATTAATGATACAAAAATAGACCACTAAAATCATGGTCTGTTTATATATAAAGACACAACATTCAATTTATAATCAGTTTAGAAGAATATAAAGACTGCGACATTTAAAAGGTTTATGGAAGCCTGTTTACAGCTTACCTGTTATGGCAAGAATTCAAATACCCTACCTTGTCTTCATAACATTTTTGGCATAAAAGCTCAGAATAAAAACAGGAGAAGACTTTCATTTTCTTTCTGCCTAGCTAAAGTTTGAAAATATCAGTTAAAACTTCAATCCTGGGCTTCCCTGATGGCGCAGTGGTTGAGAGTCTGCCTGCCGATGCAGGGGACACGGGTTCGTGCCCCAGTCTGGGAAGATCCCACATGCCACGGAGTGGCTGGGTCCGTGAGCCATGGCAGCTGAGCCTGCGCGTCCGGAGCCTGTGCTCCGCAACGAGAGAGGCCACAAGAGTGAGAGCCCTGCATACCGCGAAAAAAAAACAAGAAACAAAAAACTTCAATCCTGGTTTTCTTACTGTGCTAGTCTTGATTGATTCATATTTTAGTCAATTACAATATACTTGCACTTATTATTTGTAGGTAATTTCTCTAGAAATCATTGGAAATTCTAAGACTGATTAGATATCACCACCAGCTCACTTTTAGAATTGTTAAAGAGCTTAAAATTTCACAAAGAAAATCAGGTATTTTGATATATAATTAAAAATATGAAGTAGAAAAGAATGAGTGTCAAAGAAGCAGTATATAGTATTATGTGAACTGAATAGGAGAATAGGCACACATTTATTTTAATTTTTTAAAATTGAAGTATAGTTGCCATACAATATTATATAAGTTACAAGTGTGTAATACAGTGATTCACAATTTTTAAAGTTTATACTCCATGTATAGTTGTTATAAAATATTGCCTATATTCCCCATGTTGTACAATATATCCTTGTAGCTTATTTTATACATAATATTAGTTTGTACCTTTTGCTCCCATACCCCTATATTGCCCCTCCCCCCTTCCCTCTCCCTACTGGTAACTACTAGTTTGTTCTCTACATCTGCGAGTCTGCTTTTTTTGTTTGTTTGTTATATTCACTAGTTTGTTGTAGTTTTTAGATTCCACATGTAGGTGATATGGAAAGAGATTATTTTTATTTTATTTTATATTGGAGGAAGTTGACTAACAATGTTGTGTTAGTTTCAGATGTACAGCAAAGTGATTCAGTTATACATATACATGTGTCTATTCTTCTTCAAATTTTTTTCCCATTTAGGTTATTACAGAATATTGAGCAGAGTTCCCTGTGCTATACAGTAGGTCCTTGTTGGTTATCTATTTTAAATATAGCAGTGTTTACATGTCAATCCCAAACTCCCAATCTATCCCTCCCCACCACCCTTCTCCCCTGGTAACCATAAGTTCATTCTCTAAGTCTGTGAGTCTGTTTCTGTTTTGTAAATAAGTTGATTTGTATCATTTTTTTAGATTTTGCATAGAAGTGATATTATATGATATTTGTCTTTGTCTGACTTACTTGACTTAGTATGATAATCTCCATGTCCATCCATGTTGCTGCAAATGCATTATTTCATTCTTTTTAATGCTTGAGTAATATTCTATTGTATATATGTACCACATCTTCTTTATCCACTCATCTGTCAATGGACATTTAGGTTGCTTCCGTGTCTTGGCTATTGTAAACAGCTCTGCAATGAACATTGGGGTGCTATTATAAACAGCACTGCAATGAACATTGGGGTGCATGTATCCTTTCAAACCATGTTTTTCTCTGGAAATATGCCCAGGAGTGGGATTGCTGGATCATATGGTAGCTCTATTTTTAGTTGTTTGTCACCATACACAAAAATAAACTCAAAATGGATAAAAAACCTAAATGTAAGACTGAATACTCTAAAGCTCTTAGAGGAAACCACAGGCAGAACATACTTTGACATAAATCTCAGAATGTCTTTTTCAAGCCGTCTCCTAGAGTAATGGAAATAAAAACAAAAATAAACAAATGGGACCTAATTAAACTTAAAAGCTTTTGCACAGCAAAGGAAACCATAAACAAAGCATAAAGATAACCCACAGAGTGGGAGAAAATATTTGCAAAGGATGCAACTGATGATGGATTCGTCTCCAAAATTTACAAACAGCTCATTCACTTAATATCAAAAAACAAACAACCCAATCAAAAAATGGGCAGAAGACCTAAATAGACATTTCTCCAAAGAAGACACAGATGGCTAAGAGGCACATGAAAAGATGCTCAACATCACTAATTATTAGAGAAATGCAAATCAAAACTACAATGAGGTATCACCTCACGCCTGTCAGAATGGTCATTATCAAAAACTCTATAAACAATAAATGCTGGAGATGGTGTGGAGAAAAGGGAACCCTCCTACACTGCTGGTAGAATGTAAATTGGTACAGCCACTATGGAGAACAGTATGGAGGTACCTTAAAAAACTAAAAATAGAGGCATACATTTATTTTAAAACTTTATCACTATTATGATTCTGTGACTGCCATCCATTTTAACAGAAAATAACAACTATTTTGTTTGCTAATTATATCGTGTATATTAATATGGAATTTCAACTACAAGGCAAGTGCTGAGAATCAGTGTCATGGATTGGGCCAGTAATTCTGTATATCTCAAGTGTTTACTTATTTAGTGGTTATTATGTTTATTAGACAGTGTGCGGTATGCTTTACTAATATTATTTTATTTAATCCTCTAGTATAACTCTAGGGGTGGGTATTAATATCTCACATTAACTGATCAGGAAGGTGAATTACATAGTACAGTGCTAGAGCTATGTAGGATGAGTATGTATCTAAACTTTACCACTTACCTCTGTAAAATGCACCACATACATAAACTGTCTGTAACTCAGATCTTTCATCTGTAAATGCTATATATTTATCTCATATTTGGGGAGGCAATTAATTAATTAATATACTGAAAGTGCTTAAGAGAGAGCATATGTCAAGTAGCATATAAGGGTTTACTGTTATTACAATAGCAGAGATAGTTAATTGCAAGACCAGAACATCAACCCAGGTGCACCTGGTTATTTCAATTATTTTGTAAGAAACAAAATTCATATTGAAGTATATAAAGGCTAATTATAAAACAAGTATCCATGTTCCACCAGACACATCAAGAATAATTTTGCCAAGTGCTTTTTCTGTATTTATTAAAATGACCTTATAGTTTTTTCTCCTTTAATTTGTTAATGGGGTGATTTTCGTTGATTTCAAATGTTAAGTGAATCTTGAATTCCTGAGATTCAGCCCAATTTAATAAAAATATAATTGAAAAGTTTTCATATTTCATATGCTATACTTAATGTGTTAGTGTCCATCTACTTATTACTCCATGAAAGGTTTTTCTTTCTTTACTCTCTGGCTGATAACTACATCTTCTGTTATTCTTTGTTATCCTGCAATTTCTCTGTGATGTGTCTAGGTGAAAATTCCTCCCTCCCTCCTTCCCTCCCTCTCTCCCTCCATTTCTTTCTTTCTCTCCCTCTCTCCTTCCCTTCCTCTCTCCCTCTCTCCCTTTCACTGTTTTTCTTCTTGTTTGGGATTCGTTTGAGTCCTTTAGTATGTCAATTGGTATCATTCATAAGCTCTACACTGGACTATTAGATGAGTAAACATGAATTTACTTCAAATTCTCCCTAACATGAGAGTCCTTCAGAGTCCCAACTTAGTGGAGAAAGAGTTTCCTATTCACTTTCCCTTGACTTTGTTTTCAGCCTTTTGTAACACTGGTAATCATTAAATTTAAGATCTTATTGATATGAGTTGCAAATGCTTTCAAGGCAAAAGAGTCTACAGTGCTCTATTTATCCTTCTGAATTTCTGTCTTCAATTAGATATTGGCTAATTAATTTCTTACTATTATAGATGCTCCTCAATAATTTTAAGAATGTTTAAAAATATTTTATCTACCATTTTTAGTTATCTTCATTAGGAGAACTTACTGCTACATTACCAGAAGAAGAAGTGGCATTTAAGCTAGTATTCTTAATTACCGTGCAATGCATCCTTAGAACATCTATTGTTTACCAGATATACCTTCCCATCAACTATTTTTTAAATACATACTGTGTGCCAGGGATTTTTTTAGATATGTGGGATATATCAATGAACAGAAGAAATATCCCTATGCTTACGGAGTTTACATCCTAGCTTACTTTCTATTTTTCAAAAACTAGATTCTCTAAGATAATACAGCTAGGTAGGTAGACTGATCTTCAGGGAAACACATTAACTATACTAAGTGCTACTTTGAAAATTGCAAATAGCTTTTTTTTACCTATTGCTATTTTTTATTTTCAGTTTTGTTTGAGTAGACAATCATGTGAAGGTTCCAAGCTGCTCTCATTCATAGTATAATTAAATTGGTTAATTTAGCTTGCTTCATGCTTGTTTGTTTTTTTACTTTAAAACTGCTAAAATAATTTGATGAAATAGTTTAGATTTGCTTTCTTTTAAAATCTGATATTTTCCTAAATCCAAGCACTTCTGAACGTAAACAATATGTTTTTGTTCTCTCTTCGCAGGAGGCCTGCCAGGACATTTGCTATTAAGCTATAATTAAATCTTTTAATTTTTGATTTATTTTTATTTTCTCTACCTCTATTTCTGCTTTTCAATAGTCCTCACTGTCTTCTTTGTATTTTTTTCTTTCTTTGCCAACAACATTTCAAAACTGTTATTTGCTGTTGCTATTTGGCCAGGTCAGTGCTTTCTATTTGTCCTTGTTTCTCTTTCACTACAATTGATTTTTAAACACCCAAAGACAAACTGTGACTTCCAACTGCTCTGTAGCTTTAGTTTTTGCAATTCTTTCTTCAAAATGGCTGAGTGAGCAGGAGATGACTCAAATCATGAGCAGGAAGCAAATGATTTCTTCCCTCATGAAACTTTGACTCAGCATTTGGCAAATTCTAGAGATGTTGAGGTATTTCCAATTGTCTCATTTGTCTACTTTCCTTAGATTGTTCCAGCATTTATGATCAATCAGAACTTCATGGAAAGGCTCATCTTTTTTCACAGCTCATTGATATGAAACAAGTTGAAAAATCTGATAGTATGTTTTGGGTGATAGTTGAGATGCCAAGGTGGAAGAAAAATATCACTTAAGATAAATTTAATTTATCTGATAGCTTAAAGATTATCTGAGGACATACCATTTATAGCAAATCTTTTAAAAGAATTATTTAGTAGAGAATTGACTACTCTTTTTCATTATCTAAAGTAACATAGCCCAGGGAAAATATAATTTGATCTAGTGTCAGGAAGTCTCATGCTTCTTCTAGCATTTAAGATCCATCAGAAATTTAAAGAAAGTCTCAGTTTTACTTTTATATGATTGTATAATTCTAGCTATACTATCAAGGCTTTGGTTTTGTCATATACAAAAAAAAGTTTAAACTAGATGCCTTTTATAATCCCTTACAGTGTCTTTGCATACATATTTTACATACAGTAGAATTTGCTCTCTCTTTCTTTGCACATACAGCCTTGAGAACTTCATCACATGTACAAGTTTGTATACCTACTCTCCTAATCAGGACATAGCAAAGTTTTATCATCCCCCAAAACTCCTCATGCTATCCCTTTACAGTTACACCCTCTGTCTCTGGCAATAGCTGATATACTTTCAATCCCTATAGATTTGTCTTTTTGAGAATGACACATAAACTGAGTCATACCGCATGTAAGTTTTTAAGTTTGGTTTCCTCTCACTTAACATAATTTCTTTGAGATTCATCCAAGTTGTTGTGTGTACCAACAGTATGTTCACTTTGATTTTCTGAGTGGTATTCCATTATCTGGATATACCACAGCTTGTTCATTCATCTGCTAAAGGGCACTTGGGCTGTTTCAGTTTGGGGCAATTATGAATGGCACTTTTTATAAACATTCATGTGCAGGATTTTTTGCTTTTTTGGATTATTTGCTTTTTTATGGTTGAATTTTTTTAGAGTTCTCTATATATTAGGGATATTAAGTCCTTTGTTAGAGGCAACTCTTGCAAATATTTTATTCCACTTGATAGCTTGTTTTTTTATTATTATTAACTATTTTTAGAGCAGTTTTAGGGTCACAGATAAATGGAGAGGAAGTTAACAAGACTTCCCATGTACTCCCTGCTTCTACATACGCATAGTCTTGCTTATAATTAGTATTTCCCACCAGTGGAATACATATGTTACAATTGATGAACCTATATCGAAACATCATAATCACCCAAAGTCCATAATTTACATTAGGATTTACTCCTGATGTTTTACATTCCATGTATTTGGAAAAATATGTAATGACATGTGTTTATCATTTTGGTATCATACAGAGTATTCTCACTACCCTAAACATCCTCTTTTCTCCACCTTTTCATCCCTCTTCCCCACCCCAATCCCTGTTTACCACTGATGTTTTTACTCTCTCCACAGTTTTGCCTTTTACAGAATTCCATATAGTTGGAATCATACAGTGTATAGCCTTTTCAGATTGGCTTCTTTCACTTAGTAATATGCATATGTTTCCTTTATGTCTTTTGGTTTGATAGCTTTTTTTTAGTACTGAATAATATACCATTGTCTGGCTATATCAAAGTTTATTTATTCATTCACCTACTGAATGACATCTTGGTTGCTTCCAAGTTTTGGCAATTAGGAATAAAGTTGTTATACACATCAATGTGTGGGTTTCTATGCGAAAATGAGTTTTCAACACCTTTGGGTAAATACCAATGTGTATGGTTGTTGGATCATACAGTAAGAGAATGTTTAGTTTTGTAAGAAGCCACCCAACTGTCTTCAAGAATGGCTGTTCCATTTTGCATTCCCACCAGCAATAAATGATAATTTGTGTCCTTCCATGCCCTCACCAGCATTTGGTGTTGCAAGTGTCCTAAGTTTTGGCCATTCTAATAGGTGTATGGTGGTATCTCATCGTTGTTTTGTTTTCATTTGTATTTGCCTGATGACATATAAGGTGGTACATATTTTCATATACATATTTTTCATCTGCATATCTCCTTTGTCCAGTTGTCTGTTAAAGTCTTGGGCTCATTTTTTAATCAGGTTTTTTTGGTTTCTTGTTGAGTTAAAGTGTTCTTTGCATATTTTGAATAATTGTCCTTTATCAGATGTGTCATTGACAAGTATTTTTTTTTCCATTCTGTGGCCTTGTTTTTTAATTCTCTTGACATAGTCTTTTACAAAACAAAAGATTTTCATTTTAATGAAGTCCAGTTTATCAACCATTTCTTTCATGGGCCATGCTTTTGGTACTCTGTCTAAAAGGTTATTGCTGTACCCAAAGTCAACTAGGTTTTCTTCTATGTTATCGTCTACAAGTTTTATAGTTTTGGGTTTTACATTTAAGTCTGTTATTCATTTTGCATTATTTTATTGTGAAGGATGCAGTCTGTATCTGGATCAAATTTTTTGCATGTGTTTGTCCAGTCGTTTTAGCACCATTTGTTGAAAAGACTATCTTTGCTCCATTGTATTGCCTTTGCTATTTTGTCAAACAGGTTACTACATTTATGTGAGTCTGTTTCTAGATTCTCTATTCTGTTCCATAGATTTATTAATCTGTTTTTACCAATACCACACTGTTGATTATTATGGCTTTATAAGTAAGACAAAAGGAGGAGATATGGGGATATATGTATATGTATAGCTGACTCACTTTGTTATAAAGCAGAAACTAACACACCATTGTAAAGCAATTATACTCCAATAAAGATGTTAAATAAATAAATTCAAAAAAAAAAAAAAAAGGAAATTGGGTAACATCCATACTCCAACTTTGTTCTTCACCTTCAGTATGATGTTGGGTATTCTGGATCTTTTGTCTCTCCATATAAGCTTTAAAATCAGTTTGTTAATATCCATAAAACCATTTGTTATTATTTGATTGAGATTGTGTTAATCTCTATATCAGCTTGGGAAGAAGTGACATCTTGACAATATTGAGTCTTCCTATCAATTTACATGGAATATCTCTCCATTTATTTAGTTCCTCTTTAATTTCATTCATCAGAGTTTTTAAATTTGCCTCATTTATGTCTTGAACATATCATGTTAGCTTTATACCCAAGTAGTTTTTTAATTTGTGTGTAATGTAAACAGTATTATATTTTGAATTTTGAATTCTGCTCATTGATTGCTGTTATATTGGAAAGCAATTAACTTTTCTATATTAACCTTGTATTCTGCAACCTTGCTATAATCTCTCATTAGTTCCTAGAGTTCTTTTTTCTTATTTGTAAAAATATTTTAGATTTCAATATAGACAATCATGTCACCTGTGAACAAAGTTTTATTTCTTCCATCCCAATCTGTGTCCCTTTAATTTTCTTTTCTTGTTTGATTGTATTAGTTTTCAACTAGAAATTTCATAGTTTTATGTTTCATATTTAGATCTATGACCTTTTGAGTTTCTTATTAAATTATGTTTAAGGTTAAAGTTGAAGTTCTTTTAAATCTTATTTTATTTCTATTTGGGTGTCTTATTGCTTCAAAAAATTTGTTGAAAAGACTCTCCTTTTTCTCTTGAATTTGTATTATTTGCAGATATTAATTGGTCGTATTTGTTTGAATCAATTTCCGGACTTTGTTCTGTTTTATTAATCTAAATATCTATTCCTTCCCCAGTGCTACACTGTCTTGACTATGGTAGCTTTGTCGTAAGTTTAAAAAACGGGCAACTTTTTTCCTCCAACTTTCTTTTTCTTTTCCATAATGCTATTAATTATTCTAGCTCATTTGCCTCCTTAGAATAATATTCTATATATTAAAGAAAATGACTTTATCTTTTGGGGGTGAATTTAAAGGTCCCCAAATTAGTAGAGCTTCACTATAAAAGAGCACAAATTTTAAAATTCCTACTATAATAGAACTCAAAATAGTTTTCAAATCTCTAATTCCTGTTAAGTTTACTCTACATAAGAATGATTTTTAGAAAATGCTATTAACATTTAACCTTGGGCATTCATCCAATTCCCTACCTCTGAGGAAGTATAGATACATAGAACTCAATTTTAGATGTAAATAAACTTTTTTTTAACTTACCATTGTATTAAACTCCTATGCAGTATTGGCCACATTTTTTATTGTTTATTTAATTCTAATTTATTTTTTTTAAAGATGTGTTTTATGATAAAAAGGGAAAGTGTTAACTTGTTACTCACAGGTGTCTAATTCTGAGACTGAGCTCTGCCAGTCCACATCTACCTATTCTTCTCTAATAATTTGGAATGCATTCATCATATGACCAAAATGTGTAAGGAGTGAGTAATGCCTGAAACTCAAGAAATTTTCTAGATTTTCCATTCACAACTCTGACCCTCCTTGTGCTTTTTTCCCTTGGCTTCTCAATCCCTGCTTTGTCCAAGTACCATTTTATTTTATTTTTTAATTTTAAAAAATTTCTATTAAGATGTATTTGATACACAACATCGTGAAAGTTTAGGGTGTGCAACATATTGATTTGACACATTTACATTGCAAGATGAGTCCACTGTAGTATTAGCTAGCATCTCTGTTGCACCACATAATTATCATTTCTTCTAGTTTTGAGAACAATTAATATTAATCTTTTAGCAAGCTTAATGTTTAAGACAGTTTTGTTTATAATCACTGTACTATGTACTAGGTCTCCAGGACTTATTTATCTACTAGTTGTTTACCTTTAAACAACATCTCTCCTATTCCCCCACCTCCAGTCCCTGGTAACCACTATTTTACTTTCTGTTTTTACTGAGTTTAGTTTTTTAAGATTCTACACAGAAGAGATAGCACATATTATTTGTCCTTATCTGATAGCTCACATAGCATAATATCCTCAAGATCCATCCATGTTGTTGCAAATGACATAATTTCCTTTTTTCTAATGACTGAATAGTATTGCATTGAATATATATACCACCCTTCTTCAGCCATTCATCCATTGACAGATATTTAAGTTATTTCCATATATGGAAATAACTTCTGCAATAAATATGGGAGTGTATTTTTCTGCAATAAATATGGGAGTGTAGATATTGGTTCAATAACCTGTTTTCACTTCATTTGGATAAATACCTAGAAGTGGGATTGCTAAATTGTAAGAAATTTCTATTTTTTATTTTGCAAGGCACCTCTGTATTCTCCATAGGGGATGAACTGGTTTCCAATCCGACCAATGGTACATAAGTGTTCCCTTTTCTCTGCATCCTTGCCAACACTTATTATCCCTTGTCTTCTTGATGATAGCCACTCTTACAAGTGTGAAGTGATATCTCATTGTGGTTTCTATTTGCATTTCCCTGATGATTAGTGATGTTGAGCGTCTTTTCATGTACTTGTTGGCTATTTTGACGTCTTGAGAGGTGTCTTTTTAGTTCCTCTGCCCATTTTTTAATCAGATTCTTGTGGGGGTTTTTTTGTTTGTTACTGAGTTGCATGAGTTCTTTATAAATTTTGGGTATTAACCCCGTACCTAATGCATAGTTTGCAAATATTTTCTCACATCTTGTACATTGCTTTTTCATTTTGTTGATCGTTTCTGTTGCAGTGCAGAAATTTTTAATTTTGTTGTAGTCCAACTTGTTGATTTTGTTGCTGTTTGTACTTTTGGTGTTATATCCAAAAAATCATTGCCAAGGCCAATGTCAAGGAGCTTCTTCCCTATGTTTTCTTCCAGTTTTATGGTTTCAGGTTTCTGTTTAATTATTTGATCTATTTGATGTATTTCAAGTTAATTTTTGTGCATAGTATAAGATAGGGGTCCAATCTCATTTTTCTGCATGTGGTTATCTAGTTTCTGCAATGCTATTTGTTGAAGAATCTATCCTTTCCCCATTGGATATTTCTGGCTCCCTTATCAAATATTAGTTGGCCATATATGTGAGGATTTAATTCTGGGCTGTAAGTATTGAAAATATTTTATTATTTATTCATTTATTCACACATATTTTTGAGTAATGAATAAGAGAGTGTCTGTTTTTGAAAACAGTTTATTTCCCAATATTATCTTGATAATGTCAACTTAGTCCCCAAAATGTGCATCTGAAAATTCTGACCTTACTATTCTGTTCAGTTCACACACCTATAAGAATAACTCTCAAATGCAGTTCTGTGATGTAATGACAACTTTTATCCTAATTTCTGGTTTTACATCTTATTGCCATCCCTTTCTTAATGTCTCAGGAGCTGACCAATTCATCTTTTCTATATTAAAACCTCCTACTTATCCAAATTAGTATATTAAACCTCCTACTTATCCAAATTAGTATATTCCTTTTATTGTTCTATTGTGCCATCATTCTCAAAGTCTCAATACCTCAGCCAAACTCTACTTCATCTTTCTTCTTTACTATATTCCATGAATTGCTGAGTATGGTTGACTCAGCATATGCAGTGTTACCATTATCTATCCTCCTTATTTCTAGCACCATTGGAACTCTTTGGTTCAAGGCTTGATTAAACCAAAATGTGCAGGAATAAACAAAAAAGTGCAGGATTTACAATGGGAGCATATTGTACAAATATACATTTTTTCTGAGATAACCTCATCTACCAGAGGGCAGACAGCAGAAGCAAGAAGAACTAAAATCCTGCAGCCTGTGGAACAAAAACCACATTCACAGAAAAATACACCAGATGAAAAGGCAGAGAGCTATGTACCAGACGAAGGAATGAGATAAAACCCCAGAAAAACAATAAATAAAGTTGAGACAAGCAACCTTCCTGAAAAATAATTCAGAATAATGATAGGGAAGATGATCCAGGACCTTGGAAAGAGAATGGAGGCAAAGATCAAGAAGATGCAAGAAATGTTTAACAAAGACCTAGAAGAATGAAAGAACAAACAGATGAACAATAAAATAACTGAAATGAAAAATGCACTAGAAGGAACAAATAACAGAATAACTGAGGCAGAAGAACAGATAACGGACCTGGAAGACAGAATGGTGGAATTCACTGCCAAGGAACAGAGTAAAGAAAAAAGAATGAACAGAAATGAAGACAGCCTTAGAGACCTCTGGGACAACATTAAACGCTACAACATTCACATTATAGGAGTTCCAGAAGGAGAAGAGAGAGAGAAAGGACCTGAGAAAATATTTGAAGAGATTACAGTTGAAAACTTCCCTAACATAGTAAAGGAAATAGCCACCCAAGTCCAGGAAGTGCAGAGTCCCAGGCAGGATAAACCCAAGGAGAAACATGCCAAGACACATAGTAATAAAATTGACAAAAAATAAGGCAAAGAAAAATTACTAAAAACAACAAGAGAAAAATGACAAATAATATACAAGGGAACTCCCATGAGGTTAACAGCTGACTTCTCAGCAGGAACTCTACAAGCCAGAAGGGAGTGGCATGATATATTTAAAGTGATGAAAGGGAAGAAACTACAACCAATATTACTCTACCTGGCAAGGATCTCATTCAGATTTGATGGAGAAATCTAAAACTTTACAGTCAAGCAAAAGCTAAGAGAATTCAGCACCACCAAACCAGCTCTACATCAAATGCTAAGGGAACTTCTCTAAGTGGGAAATACAAGAGAAGAAAAGGACCTACAGAAACAAACCCAAAACAACTAAGAAAATGGTAATAGGAACATACATATTGATAATTACCTAAACGTGAATGGATTAAATGCTCCAACCAAAAGACACAGGTTCACTGAATGTATACAAAATCAAGACCCATATATATGCTGTCTACAAGAGACCCACTTCAGATCTAGGGACACACACAGACTGAAAGTGAGGGGATAGAAGAAGATATTCCATGAAAATGGAAATCAAAAGAAAGGTGGAGTAGCAATACTCATATCAGATAAAATAGACTTTAAAATAAAGAATGTTACAAGAGACAAGGAAGGACACTACATAATGATCAAGGGATCAATCCAAGAAGAAGATAAAACAATTATAAATATATATGCACCCAACATAGGAGAGCCTCATTACATAAGGCAACTGCTAACATCTATAAAAGAGGAAATCAACAGTAACACAGTAATAGTTGGGGACTTTAACACCTCACTTACACCAATGGACAGATCATCCACACAGAAAATTAATAAGGAAACACAAGCTTTAAATGACACAATACACCAGATTTAATTGATATTTATAAGACAATCCATAGTCTTTTAAAGGAATCATTTAAATTAATATTAACAAGAAAGTTGGTAGTGTGAAGACTTTACTTTAACACCATTTTACAGATGTAAAAACTGACATTTTAAATAATAAGTTAATTATCACAAAATTAGTATGTGATACTATTAATTCCAAATTGTGCCCCCTGGATAGTTTTTATGAGAGCCTACCATATTTTAAAAGTACTCTGCTATTTTGGTTTTAATGATTTGAGACATGATATAAAGTATCTGGACTTATTTCTACTAAAGCAAAAGATTAATCTGGTAGATTCAAGCCAAATTTAGTGCTTCTGAGGGATTTATATGACTGAGTATCTGTTTATGAACTTTGACCCTGGTCTATATTTCTATTCAAATAGAAATATTTGAAGGGGTGCAAATACAGTGTTCCATATTAACTACAAATGAATTTACCATAGTGCTCAACAACGTTTGCACATGAACTATTTTACTTTTTTATTTGTGTTAATATTTATATATCTAAATGTTGTACCTTTTGAAACTAAAATACTTTCCTTGGATATTAAAAAAGTCTTTCATAGTACACATACATAGAGGATATGTATAAAGTTTTGATGCTCCTTTATGAGAGTTATATGTACATGTGGGCATTCACATGCATGTGTTTATGACTTTCAAATTTCAGGCATTGTTGGTTTTCCAATTTATTTGAATTCAATTTCTAATTTTTAAAAATTTCAATTCCATGGATCCCATTGCTTTTTCATGTCTTTGAGAATGACTTTATTAGTTTTTGTGGGAAACATTTCTGTCTCTCAAACTGATTGATTTCAGCAAGTATATTTAAAACTGTAAATTTTTAATATATTTTATGTATTTTTCTATTGTTCATTACTACTCTAGAATTTTGTTTGCTATTTGTTAGAAGATCTGGTGTACCTGTTTTTTTGAAGAGTGAACATGAAATGGACATCTCAAGGATCTATGCTGCCTGAACAGTGTGTTTACAGTGTGTGTTCTTGTACTTCCATTATTTAAGGCTTTTTTGCCAGAATGTGACTATAGCATCCAATTTAGAGAACCACTTCACGCCTGCCATTCCTCCCATTATTTCTGTTTAAGTTGGCAGATGAGAATATTCTCTTTGGATATTTTCCTTTAGCAACTTTGGATGCATGCAGATCTCAAATTACCATCTGTTTTATCAACAATTACTATTGAGTGAATCCAAGAAGCAGTTCTTTGTACTTGACACATAATGCCACTTCTCTATTACTCAGTTAAACTTATACTTTAGTCAGGTTGAGTTTTCAATAATATTGATGTTATTCTAATTGCATGTATCAGTGACCTCATATATTCTATTGACTCTGAAGACAAATAATTTGGAAATAATCCAGTGTCTTCAACTCAGCAACAAATAATATGTAATGCATTGGACATATACACTGTATCAGAGAGAATAAAATATAACACCACATTATTGTTTGTCATATCCCAAACAATAGTTTGACCTTGTTAAACTTGTAAATAGTAAGAAATATTGAATAAAAGGTAATATAATAATCAGTAAAGAGTTTACTGACAAAAATTAATGACTGTTAATGGTAGTCACAATTTTTTATAATACCAGCATCCAATAGTTATATTGGTGAATGAGTAGTTAATTATTTGAAACTAAAGAGCCATGAAATGATTATCAATCTAGGCAACATTATATGCATAAATAGATTTAAAGTGTCAGGATTGTTCACTTTAAGAAGGAGAAGCTGAAGGAGCGGAAATAAGCCAAATAATGGATGGAAAGTTTTCAAAGGAGGGAAAATAAATACATGTTCTCTAAGGTTAATGAGAGAAATTTCAATTAAAAAGGTATAGGTTAAGTCATTGAAAAAATGATTATATCCTATAGTCTCTCTTATAGACTGAAGATACTATAAAATGATGGATCAGATATATAAGGTAATCTTTATGAAAGTTCATGCCACCATATTTACCTTATAGTCAACATTTAAAGTATATGAATTTTATTCTTCTTTTCTACCACCCCAAACTATTTTTACTATAATTTTAGTTGCTTAGAAATAGTAGAAGAGACGACATGGAGATAAATTTCTAATTTCTCTCTCTCTCTCTCTCCCTCTCTCTCTCTCTCTCTCTCTCTCTCTATATATATATATATATACACACACACACACAGTGCTGCCAGAGGTCTCAAATCTCTTAATGTTCATGTAACTAATATATTTCAATTAACCTATCCAGTCATAATCAAAGATATCAAGCTAAATATACAGGTTTAACAAAGTTGGTTTATTGTCTATCATAATTGTCATATGTATAAATAAAAAAATCAGTAAAATATATAGAAAATTAAGAAAAAATGTGCTGCCTTAGAAACAGAGACACAGATGTAGAGAACAAATGTATGAATACCAAGGGGGGGAGGGGGGATGGGATGAATTGGGAGATTGGGATTGACATAGATACACTAATATGTATAAAATAGGTAACTAATGAGAACCTGCTGTATAGCACAGGGAATTCTACTGCGCTGTACAGTAGACACTAACACAACATTGTAAAACAAATATAACCCCCCCAAAAAATGTGCTGCCTTACTGTATTTTAAGAAATTGAAAATGATGTATGTTCTTACAAATAATGTATTTATATGAACCACATTTATATATACACAATGGCAAAGTTTTAAGTTATGAGTTAAAACAAAAAGTTGAGATCTAGGGAGATAATATTTGAGCTCAGTATAGAAGGTCAATTAGAAAATGATATTGATATACTTTACAAGGTATTTAAATAATAGGTAAATTGCAGCAAAGTAGACTGACTTTCAATAATGGGCTTCAGTGACTTGGAAGTCATCATATAATCACTGGAGAAAAAAGATTTTATCAAATTATTAATATTTGTTGTGCATTTCAATGTATATATTAATGTTCCTAAATTTAGGATTAAGAAATTTACAAATTTCTTTGTAAAAGAGGAACACTTAAAGAATGGTGGAACAAGGACCTTGAAAAACTCACATTCCATAAAAGCAATGAGAAAGCTTGTAAAAATTGTGAAAATCAACTTTTCAGAACTCTGAGATTAACCAAAGTGTTTCAGCAATTTGAGGTGCTATTATTTAAGAAAAGCCTCCTGAATATAGGCAAGAACAGCAAGATTGGTGGCATTTTAACTTGCCCCATTCCTATACCTCTTTTCTCAAGTGACGTGATGACCTTCAAGACCAGCAGCATCGTAAACATAGTAGCTGTGAAAACTAGAACCTAACAACCACTGAAGAAAGCTGAAGGCTTTGTGTTTTCCCCAAAGCCCTATATACTAAAGACTGTTACTTTTGAACCTCATTTAGTAGCTCCCTGAAAAACTTCATTCACAGGATTTGTGTTATTTGACCTGATTCAGTGCTCAAGAAGTAATAACCTCATCACCTGGACTTTTTGTGAAACGATCAGTGGTGATTATTTAACTTCACAGCTGTCTGAGGAGCTGATACAAGTTGGGGTAAGCAAGATACAGGTCAAAAACTTAAGAGGAAAATATGGGGAATGAAATGTCTGTAAGGGCCTTTGTAAAACACCAACATGTTTCGGGAAATCTAGAAGGCCACACTTTTGTGCAGGGCTGTGCATATGCCCAGGAAAGCCTTAAGAAAATTCTAAAGTATCACCTCTGACTGATTTTGAGACTCTTACAATGAGAAAGTGAAGGCTAAGGCATAGTTGTTCCACAGTTGCTGGAACACTGAAGACATGGCTCCACACACATAGATCTGCACAGTAAAGAGTGGGAGGTATAGTGATTAAAACATTTAAGGATCTCTCTGTCCAATCATTAGCTGACAACTAAGCTAACAAAGAAGAGACTTTAATGGCTTCACACAACATGGAATGAGTAGAGAAATAGTTCAAGAAAGTCACTAAACAAACAAACAGCAACACTGACAACAATAAAAACCAGCAACAACACAACCCTGGGTGGGAGTGGGGGAATCTGATTTCCACAGTCACCACGTTATATAATTCAAAAGGTACACTTCTCATAAAACAGTTATAAGATACACAAAGAGAAAATTATGACATGTAAAAACAAAGAAGATACATTCCCTGAGGAAGCACAAATGTTGCACTTACAAAAAAAAAAGGCTTTTAGTCAGCTATTACAAATATGTTCAAAGAACTAAAGAAACTAGGTCCATATAATTAAAAGAAAATGTGAGACTGATTTCTCACTACAGAGAATATCAACAAAGATATATATATATAAAGATATGTATATGTACACATGTATATGTATACTAGCACATAGAAAAAGGAGCAGTAAACTTAAAAATACATCAGTTGGAATGATTCAGTCCAAGGAACAGAAAGAAGAATGAAGAAAAATTAACAGAACCTCAAAGACCTGTAGGATACCATCAAACATACCAACATATTCATAATGAAATCTCTGAAGAAAGATAAATGGGCAAAAAGAAAATCTGAAGAATAGAAAATGTTTCAAATTTGATTATAAACATTAATGTACAGATTCAAGAATTAGACACATATTAGTCAAGCTGTTGAAAATCAGATACAATGAGAGAATCTTGAAAGCAACAAGAGAAAAATTATCACTTACAAGGGAACCCCAATAAGATTAAGATCAGATTTCTTATCATAAACAGTGGAAGTTGGAAGACACTGGGACAGTATAATCAAAGCACTAAAAGAAAAAGACTATCCACAAAGAATTCTTTATCCAGCAAGTCTCTCCTTCAAAAATTAAGGAGAAATTGAGACAGTCTGAGACAAAGGCTGAGAGAATTTGTGGCTAGCAAACCTGCCCTATAGCAATACTAAACTGAGTCCCATGAGTTGAAATTATAGTTCATCAGAGAGTGACCTGAATCCACATGAAGAAATAAAGAGCACAAGCAAAGGTACCTATACAGGTAAATATAAAGGACAATATAAATGTATTTTTGTTTGTAAACTTTTCTTCTCGCATATTATTTTAAAAAACTATCGGTGCATTAAGTAATAGCTATAAAACTATGTATCAGATTATAATGTATAAAGAAGTAATTTTATGACATAGTACAAAGAAGATGGGTAAATACAGACAAAGTTTTTGTATACTATTGAGATTAAATTGGTATTTAATCCTAAACTGTTTTACATTGAGATGTTATTATTCCTAGGGCAACCACTAAAAATAACTCAAGAAAATAGAGCAAAAAAAAAAAAAAGAAAAATTGATTAAAAGGTAACTAGATAATGTGTATTTAATTCCTTCCAAAAAGGAGTAATTAAGAAATAAAGAAACAAAAATGACAGAAGACATATAGAAAATAAGTAGTAAAATATCAGATATAAATCCTACCTCATCAGTAATTACAGTAAATTTAAATGAATTAAACATTCCAACTAAAAGGCAAGATTGTCAAAATGAGTTAAAAATTCATGATCCAATAACATGATCCAATAACTCCAATGCTGTCTACAAGAAAGACACTTTAGATTCAAAGACTATCAGTTGATAGCAAAAGCATGAAAAAATATATCATACAAGCGGTAATAATAATGATAACCTGGTGTGGTCATATTTTAGGGAGTGAGGTATAGAAGTGATGGTTTGAGACTTGGTACTAGAAGTAGAGATTATGGAAGAGTATAGTTATGGTTCATGTTACGATAGTCCTTAAATATTCAGTATAACATATCACTTAGGTAATAAGATCTAAAGTCTAACCATGAGAGTGGATATTTGAGGTGGACGGAGTAACTGACTATTTGAAGCATGGTGGTAAAGAAGCAGAGTCAAAAACAGATACAAGAGCCTGTAAGTTTTCTGTTATCTTGATCCTTCATGAGCTCTTATCATTAACAATTGAATATGTCAAAACGCCAAAGCTGAGAATTGCTGCTCTACAATTCCAGCCTACCCATCAATCTTATCAAGAAACTTGGATAACAGGAGTGATGTCAGCATCATGTAGCATAAGACATCCTTCCTTTTTGTCCCACTTTTAACAACTAAAATCCAGCATCCATCAAAGAAAAAACGCTGTAGGAGTTGTAAGATCTGGTACCATATGCCAGGGGACCTGGGAGGAGTCTCATCTACTCATAAATCAGATAATAGGCAGACAGACCTTGGTATGGGCTGTGGAAATGGCAGGAACCTATGAACTGGTTTCAGCCCCTCTTGACCATGGTTGGGAGTACCTGGATTATGCTGATTTGGGCAGATAGCCACAGATCAGAGAACCTTTGTAGAAGTCCAGGTTTCCTAAGGAAAGATTCCAGCATTCTATTAGAGAAAAAAAAGAGTTTGGACACATTGGAGAGGATAAGAAGAAATTTGTCAGTGCCACCTCCCCCCTCAGCATGGGGCTGAATTAGTCCATGGTAACCTCCCCCACAAAGGGAAAGTGAGAGTAGTGAGCGAATACCCAGTTTCCCCAATTGCTCAGCACATTTCTGGAGAAACCTGTTTCTCTCCCATAATACCCAGAGTATTGAGGTGGGATCTCTTACTGGAGGGAGAAAGGAGTTTGGAAAAGAGGAAGATAAGACTATCAGGACATTAGAGGGACACAGTTCTTCCTGGCTGCATTCAGGACTCTAGCAGGAAGCCTGCCTATGAACTACTGGACAAACCTCACTCAAGGATCCCCTCAATTGTACTGTGGGCACTTTCAATGCCTTGAGTGCCAAACCCACATGTGGCTTCTTGTGCACATTCCTGAGGGCATTAGCAAGAGCAAGCTCAGTTAGATAGGGACGCTATGCAAAGAACAGGCCACAGTCTGTGGCCAAAGGAGACTACAAATTTGAGTGCTAGAGCACCTTCAGGCAAAAAAAAAAAAAAAAAAAAAGATTTTCAGCAACTGGACTGATGAGTTATAAGGACAAGAGAAGACATGAAAGCTTAAGAAATTCTGCTATAATAAGGAGCAGGAAGCATGGACCAGGTGTATCCATACCTCTCCCTGGAAAGCTTTAGATATAAGCAGGACCAACAAAAGGATCTCTCACCTTAAGGCCAAGGAAACAGTAGAAACTATCAGTGAAACTAAGAGATGTTTTTGAAAAGATAAACCAAATTGGTGACCTTTAGCTAGACTGAATTTAAAAAATGACTCAAATAAATATAATCAGGAATGAAAAAGGAGACATTACAACCGATACCAGAGAAATTTAAAGGATTAAAAGAGATTACAATTAACAGTTATACATAAAAAATTGATAACCTAGAATAAAAGGATAAATTCCTAGAAATGTAAAACCTACCAAAGTTGAATCATGAAGAAATAGAAAATATGAATAGATGAATAATGAGTAAGGAGATTGAATCAGTAAGCAAAATTTCCCCAAACAGAAAAGCCCAGGACCAGATGGCTTCACTAGTGATTCTTCCAACAATTTAAAGAAGAATTAATGTCAATTCTTTTCAAACTTTTCCAGAACATTGAAGAGAAGTGATTATTCTCAAACTCACTTACAAGATTGACATTTCCCTGATACCAAAGTCAGATAAGACAAGAAAACTACAGACAAATATTCCTGATGAATATAGGTGCAAAAATTCTCAACAAAATATAAGCAAACCAAATTAAACAACACATTTAAAGGATTATTCACCACGTTTAAGTGGGATTTATCCCTGGGACAAGAACGGTACAGCGTACAAGAATTAATTATATGATATAACAAATTTAGCAGTGTGAAAGATAAAAATGATACAACCATCTTAATTGATGCAGAAAAGCATTTGACAAAGTGTAACAGCCTTTCATGATAAAAACCCTCAACAAATTGTGTATAGAAGGTATATACCTCAACATAATAAAGACCATGTACAACAAACCCACACCTAATATCATATTCAACAGTGAAAATGTAAAAGCATTTCCTCTAAGATCAAGAACAAGATAAGCATGTCCACTCTCACCACTCTTATTCAACATAGTACTAGAGCGATCAGGTATGATAAAGAAATAAGAGCAATCAGGTAAGATAAGTAAGAGGTATCCAAATTGGAAAAGAAGAAAAATTGTCATTATTTGCAGATGATATGTTCTATTATATAGAAAATTCTAAAGGCTAAACTAAAAATTGTTGCAACTAATCCAAAAAATTCAGTAAAGTTGCAGGATACAAAATCAACATACAGAAATCAGTTGCATTGCTATACACTAACAATAAAATGTTTGAAAAGAAATAAAGAAAACAATCTCATTTAAAACATCAACAATAATAAAAATACTTAGGAATAACTTTAAGGAAGTGAATGATCTGTGCAATGAAAACTACAAGATTTTGATGAAAGAAGCAGATATCCTATCGAAAGAGTTAATATTGTTAAAATGAACATACTAACAAAAGTGATATACAGATTCAATGCAATTCCTATCGCAATTTAATGGCATTTTTTACAGAAATAGAAAAATCGATCCTAAAATTCATTAGGATTAGAACAACAAAAGACCCGGAGATCCAAAACAATATTGAGAAAGGTGAACAAAGCTGGAGGCATCACACTTTGTGATTTTAAACTTTATTATGGCTATAGTAATCAAATGGTATGTTACTGGCGTAAAAATAGGCACATAGACCAATAGAATAGAATCGAGAGCCCAGAAATCAACCTCCACATATATGATCAACTAATATTTGACAAGGAAGCCAAGAGCACTCTGTGGAAAATAAGAGCCTCCTTAATAAATGGTGCTGGGAAATCTGGATAACCACATGCAGAAAAATGAAGTTGGACCCATACCTTACACCACTCATAAAAATTAACTTGAAATATATTAAAGACTTAAACCTAAGACTGTGACCATAAAACTCTACAAGAAAAAGAAAAATAGGCAAAACACTCTTTGACATAGATTTTGGTGACTTTTTTTGGATTATGACACCAAAAGCACAAAAAACAAAAGTGAAAATCAACAAGTGGGACTACATCAAGCTTAAAATCTTCTGCACTACAAAAGAAATAATCAACAAAATGAAAAAGCAATGTACAAAATGGGATAAAATATTTGCAAACCATATATTGGGTAGGGGTTTATAAACAAA
Source organism: Aethalodelphis obliquidens (assembly GCF_003676395.1). Lineage (NCBI taxonomy): Eukaryota > Metazoa > Chordata > Mammalia > Artiodactyla > Delphinidae > Aethalodelphis > Aethalodelphis obliquidens. The sequence goes on along the minus strand of NW_020837980.1, from coordinate 14,380,273 downwards.
ATATTTAAAGAACTCATGCAACTCAACTAACAATGACAAAAAAATCCAATTTTAAAATGGGCAGAGGAACCAAATAGACATTTTTTCCAAAGAAGACATCCAACTGGCCAAGGTGCATAAAAAGATGCTCTACATTACTAATCAGCAGGGAAATCCAAATCAAAACCACAATGAGGGCTTCCCTGGTGGCGCAGTGGTTGAGAGTCCGCCTGCCGATGAAGGGGACCCGGGTTCGTGCCCTGGTCCGGGAGGGTCCTGCGTGCCACGAAGCGGCTGGGCCCGTGAGCCATGGCCTCTGGGCCTGTGCGTCTGGAGCCTGTGCTCCGCGTCGGGAGATGCCACGGCAGTGAGAGGCCCGCGTACCACAAACAAAACAAAACAAACAAACAAAACCACAATGAGATATTACCTCACACCCATTAGAGTGTCGTAAAAGAAAAAAAAAAAAAAGACAAGAAATAGTGCTAGCAAAGATGTGAGGAATAGACAACACTTTGAACTGTTGGTGGTATATTGGTTCAGCACCATGAAAAACAGTATGGAGTTCCTCAAAAAATTAAAGATAGAACTACCATATGATCTAGCAATCCTACTTCTGGGTATATATTCAAAAGAAATGATGACAGGATGTTGAAACTGTATCTGTGCCTCTGTGTTTATTGCAGCTTTATTCACAGTAGCCAAGATATGGAAACAACCTATATGTCCATCAGTGGATGAACGGATAAAGATGTGGTGTGAGTGTATATTATTCAACAATGAGAAAGAAGAAAATCATTCAATTTGAGACACCATGGATGGCCCTTGAGCTCATTACGCTAAATGAGGTAAGTCAGACAGAGAAAGACAAATACTGTATAATATCATATATATGTGGAATCTTAAAAATCAAAACTCATAAAAACAGAGAATGGAATGGTGGTTACCAGGAGCTGGAAGTGGGGGAAATGAGAAGATGTTAGTCGAAATGTACACATTTGCAGTTAGAAGATGACTAAGTTCTGGAGATCTGATTTGTACACTGTGATTATAGTCAACAATACTGTATTGTATACTTCAAAGTTGCTAAGGGAATAGATCTCAAATGTTCTCCCCACAAAAAAGCAGTAAGTATGTGACTTGATGGAGGTGTTAGCTAACACTATGACAATAATGTCATTGCAATATATAAATTTATCAAATGAACTCATTGTACACCTTAAACTTGCACAATGTTACATGTCAATTATATCACAATAAAAAGTGAGATTATATATGTGAAATGCTCCTGTAAAAGGAACTTGGTTATATCATGTTTGAAATGTGATAGTATTCCTCTTTTGAGAGTGTGTCTGTGTTTATAAGTATTCTTCCTATAATTACCATTATATTGATGTTTCTCAAAATGGTGAACTCACAGAATGCCAGCAGATATATCTACAGACCTTCATGATTAAGAAGCACTGTATTAAAATCTAATGGCTTTTGAGTCTAAACCTAACACAAACTCTAGTTAAGAATTGGGTTACAACAGTAGGTTATAATTTGAGCATCCTGATGACCCATAGGATGTTAACTTTTCATGGAGAATTTGCACACCACAAAAAACATGCCCATATACACTTCTAGGCTAACATATGCCCAGTAACATATTTCTTAGAAGCATAATTTAAATAGGTAATCAGGTCTCCAGCTATAAATAAGAATGGCTCAACTAGTAAAAGAAGCTTCAAATAAAGCAAACATGAAGGGGGAAAAAAAGAAAGAAATCGAAGTACAGAATCATAGTAAGAAAAGAATAGTAAGCAGGACCTACAGAAATTCTCTGATCTCCCAGGGCACCTTGGGTACTGAAAAGGAAGTAAGATATTGGTGAGACTACCGAATAGGATTATGAAAGGAAATATCCTGGACACTCTTGCTTTTCTATTTATCACAGAGATTATCATTTTTTGGAGACTATCTGATTCTCCATAAAATTAGTTTATTAAAATTTTCACATGATTTATATTTTCATACAAATCCATTGAAATTTTAATAATGCAAGTGTTCATGTTTTCAAATAAAACAATCTGCATGGATGTTTGAGTGGATTTTTTTGTTTATTTCTTGGGTAAATCAAGCATTGCTCATTAACACTGAACATACAAATTACATAGTCTTTCCCAATTTATAATTGCTGCTCCTTTCATCTCTACATAACCATAGCTTGCATCTCCTTTGTATATCTGCTGGGTAAGAGACCCTGACATCTTATTCCCTGATAACTTTCCCTTGGTGCAACTCTGTAGAGAGAATCTCCTTATAACTCCTAATTTTTCCCTATTTTTTTGGATTTTTTTTTTCATTTGCTTCTAAACTATACTGGTTGCCTCAATGCTGTATCAAAGAAAAAAATATACTTTTCATTTTATGAGCTGATTGAGGGAGGCCATTTTCTTTTCTTCTTTCTGACAGTAGAACTTGGCATTGATGGCTTCTTATCAATAGGTTAGATTTGTTAAAGAAGGTCAATTAGAGAATAGAAACAGTTACCTTGATCTTTGGAAAGAAGTTAACTTTTCAAATACACTAATAAATGTATATTTCAATCTAGAAAAAGTGTGCCTTTTGCATGGAATCACAATAAACCAGATAATATGTGAATTTTGTATTTCATATTGTTTGTCGAAGATAAGGAATTCTCTAAGTACAGGCATGAAAGATTTGGCAAAAGAGGACAGAAGTTAAACACAGGGTTGTTTCTGTACAAAAGTCAAATTATACATTTTTATAAGAAATGAGAAATTAAACTATATAATCATATATGTATTGTTGCTATGCTTAGTGGATATCACTCACTTGCATTCAATTTAGTCTAGGCTATATTTTGGGAAGATTTCTGTCCTTCCAGATACTTATTAAAGGAGAAACATGAAAAATGATACAGAACTAAGACATAAAGGTAGCAACTTCACAAAGAAGAATGAATCATTGCACATTCAACAATGGATCTCATCAAAATTGTTCTTAGCATCACATACTTTACATTCAATGGTCAATCTATGAACAAACTAGTGACTGAGCTATGGGTTCCCCATCTCATTTATCACAGCAGAACTATATCTTTCGCATTTCAAGAAAATTACAGAAAAAAACCAAAAAGCTAGAAAGAGAGATGACACCCGTGACATTAAAAAAAGTATACTGAAGATGTGCAGCCAACAGCTCAACTTACAATTAATGCAGCACAGATCGATGTCTGACTTTTCCTGGTACAATATCTGACTGAACCTAAAATAAGATCTGATGGGAATGCACCAAAGACATGAACAAATGCACACCAAAATAGGTTTTATTATTAATTATAACTGATGCATAAATCATATATATTTCAGTTATATACATATATATGTATTTCTCTATGGCTCAACTTTAATTCAGTGCAAATTTGTAAATATATAGCATTTGTTAATCTGAACCATTACTAAGATGAATCTATAATTTATATCTGAGCTAATACAATGCATTTCTCTCAAGGTGCTTATTCTTGGCTATAATCACTTCTCTCTGGGGTATCTCAACTAGGTAGACTTACCCTGAAGTAGCTATCAGAACTACAAACTTCAGATTACATGTTTGAGTATGTATATGGATAAAGGAGAAAAGGGACTGATAAAAACAGGTTGAGAAAGGAGGTATATCATTAAAGATAAACCTGAATCATATAGAATATCCTAGGAGTACTCTGAAAATTAGGTTACCTTATAATCTTGCAATCCTGTAGGTCAGTGATCTTCAAAATGGGGAAAAATGTGACCCAGAAAGCACAAGAAAAAAATTCCAGGATTTCTATTCATATTTACTTTTTCAACTTATATTGCTATACAACTATATTAATATTATAGAAAATATGTCTTTTAATTAATGCTAATACATATACTGACAGGGCCTACCCAATTTTTTTGTTTGGGGATCATTGCTAGACTTTACCAATTGACCTGTATCTGGCATCACTCACAGCAGGCAGGTTGAAGAAAGATAGATTTATTAATATTTCCAAGAAAAATATCCATAATCAACAAGTTATATTAGAACAATAAATATGGACTCAAAACTCAATGGATATGTGCTTATCACTGATAAGGATATAGTTATCTGGTTTGATTCCCTGTTGCTGATTTTGAAGGCCTAGTTTCTAAATTTATAGTACAGACCTAAAATCTATCCTAAGAGATTCATATTATGCAGTTAATGATAATGGTGAGGGTGGTGAAGACATTTTTTGTTTTTTTGTCTGCTTATTCTTAAGAAATCAGTATAAAGTATGAAAGAAAAGAAAAATTCTGGAAAGAGTTATTTGGTTGTGACTGTGAATTTGTGTTCATAAAGCACATAATTTTGAAATAAACACAAACACATAGAGGTCATTTGGAACTTAATATAAAATAAAAATTTATACACAATTTGTAAAATTTGTTCAAAATTAACATTTATATAAGATACAGTTAGGAGACATATTACTGAAAAAAAATGGTAGCACAGAAAACAGAATGCCACTTTTCATGGGTTCTACTTTTACCTTAAAAATTTTTTAAATACTGTACTTAAAAAAGAGCTTATAGTAGGAGGAATATGTAGGTTAGGAAGAGAGTTGGAGTAAAGTCTACAAAATAAAATATCAATATGTTTTTATATTTTCACTCTTGAAAAACATAATTTGGAAGATGTACTTGTGAATATACTCTGAGTTGAAGCCCATGTTCATATGTTTTAATGAACTTCTATAAGTTTGCATTATTTGAATTTTGTTTATCATACTACCCCGTTCTAGTGATTCCTGAGGAGTGAGGGGCATGACCTTTGAGAGGCGCTAACCTGAGTTACCTCTACGATCTTCCTCTACTACCTCCACTACCATTCATTACCTTAGGTTGAAACTCCTTGCCACTGTGAGCCATCTCTGTTGATGGCATGCCTTGTAGTGGGAAAAGGTTGAGAAACCTTGTAGAGCCAGGGTGCCCTGTTTCATTTTCAGAATACTCCTTGCTATCAAACTTGGATAAGAGGCTACCTTTTAACACATCTCTAGACAGAATTTAGAGTAGCAGATCTGCTCTCCTACTCTCAAACCTAGGCAAGACTGCTAGCTATCCACTTTGGTTGGGATTTAAGAGTGGTCTACAAAAATGTACCTCTCCTTTCCTACTGAGTCAATAATCATCACTATCCTGTCCTTTTTATTTATCCTCTTTTATCAGTCAGGGTCCAATCAGAATATAGAAAACACACAGTAATTTGAAAAGGGAGCATTTAATACAAAGAATTATTAACTATAAGATGAGACTATCTATAAAGGAGTAAAGAGAACCCTAATGACTGGGGCTGAGAGAGAATATCCAAGGAAGAACCGACTTGGAAGGGGAGTCTTCCTAAACCTAGGATTCAGATCTTGTTGGAGAAAGTGTGGTTGCAGCCCATCTCATGATGGAGAAGTTTTCTGTGTTGCCTGGACAACAGCTGGTGCAGAATCACCGGGCAAGCTATAAATGCCACTCAGTAGTGTAGGTAAACCAAGACTGTCAGCCACAGTGACCAGCCAAGACAGGAAATACTTTTCTGGGGTGCAAGTACACAGTTAACCATGGTTGGGATTGGCAAGTAGGAAACACACCTACTGAGTGCTGGAAGCTGAGGCTACTGGGGGGCCTGCAAGGCTCCCTGGGAATATGCCTGCAGTGGACCACTATATGATGGGAAGGCATTCACAGTGCCGGGTACCATTGGACACCCCTCGTATGCGTTGCTGACAGCCACTCAAGAGGAGCAAGAAGAAAACCAAAGCACACTAGAACTAGAAAAAAAAAAAACCTTTCTTCCATCAGTGTTAGTTCTTTGCACAGTACAAAATGAAACTTAGTTCCAGCTGTAAAAGAAAACTATTTAAATGGTCCAGGTCCATTTTTGCAAAGTCAATGAAATGAGGATTTGAACCTGAGAGGCAATAAAGTGACAACTTGAATATTTGTTTTAGTTTTGTTCCTGATTGTCTGTCTGTTTTTCCCTTTTCCCACCCACATAGACTGTGAAGATTTTCTTCCTTCCCCTCATCTTCAGCATCTAGCACAATGTTTTCTATAAAGTGGGATAATATTAGGTTTGTTATTGAAATAAAATTCTATACCACCCAACATAGCACAATCAGTGTAGCGGTTAAAATCTCAGATATGGAGCCAAATTATGAACATACAAATCCTATCTCTGCCATATTCTAGTTACATGACTGTGTTCTGTGTTTCCTCGTCTGTGATTTGAGGACAATAATTTTGCCTACTTCATAGGCTTGTTGTGTGGATTAAATATACCTACAACGTAGTGCTCTGTAATTGCTAGTTAATATTATAGTTGACCCTTGAATAATACCAGTTTGAACTGTGAGGGTTCATCCACTCATATGCACATTTTTTTTTCAGTAAATATGTACTACATTACTATACTATCTGCAGTTGGTTAAATCCACGGATGCAGAACCACAGATATGGAGGGCTGGCTGCAAAGTTATACTTGGATTTTCCACTGCATGGAAGGTCAGTGCCTTTAACCCCTGAATTGTTCAAGGGTCAACTGTATTATTATTTCCAATTTATTTTTTATCTTTCCAAACATCTAACATAATTCCTTTGTACTCAGCAATACTTAATAAATACTGTTGAACAGATGAATGAATGAAGGCCGATGGATATTCATGCATTTTTTTTGAATCATACACTTAAGGAATGAATAAGAGGAATAGAGGAATTATTCTGGCTTTGGAAAGTGCAATTCACTGTCTACTAACTACTTAGCACTCTGTCTTCATTCTTCAGTACATTACCTCCCAAATAGTTTGGTGGCCAATGCAATAGTGTCACCGGTTTTACTTGGATTAGAAGACCATCTATCCTGAGACCACAGAGCAATGATAACAGAGGGAACACAGGTTGCTTGTTCTCCTTGTTATTCTTGGAGAGGGGTGCTGGTGGTGGGGAGGGAGTGTATGAAGAAGAGAAACTATTTTCAAAATATCCTAGACTTTGTCATTAGGATCAGGTTGTCTGTGGTACAAAATACGTACAAAATAGTCTTTCTCATGCAAAGAGTCAGTTCCTTGCTGATTCTCCTCATTTTTAGTTTCTCACTTCTCTACACAGACCACCCCCCCAATTAAATAACCAGTTGCATTTGCTGCATTCTACTTGTAATTATAACTCATTACTCAGTTGGAGATACTTCTTTTCTCCTTCCTTTTGTTCAGCTACATAATCTTTTTTTTTTAAAGAATATAAATAAAAGCAATCAGATTGTCTTTATTGCTTCTCTTATTACACAATCATAGTGAAAGAATTACAGGTGTCTCTTATCCCTCATTTAATCTTTTATCTTGTATTCATTAACACATCTTTACTGCCCAGATATTCCTATATCTGTTCCTTCATTTTTAGATTATTTTTATCAGTACTGAGCTCCACTTTTTTATACCTCTAAGTAACTCTTTCCCATCTGTGGTGAGTTGAATAGTGTCCAGAAAAAAAAAGTTCTAATATTTTACAATTTAATTTTTACAATTCACATTTAGTTATAAAATTATGTGGAGTACTTTTTCTGCATGGTTTAAGGTTAGAGTCAAGATTCATTTTTTTTAATGGATCAACACATGCTTGCCATTGAAAAGATCATTCTTTTAAATCTTCAGTCCAGTGCCAATTTAGACAAAATCAAGACAACTATTTCCACAATTAGATAGTAAGCTTAAGAAGGGAATGGTAATGTCTTATAACTTGTGTTTTTCTGAGTATGTCATCAGCACTGATGATGGCTGAAAGTGGTCAGAGAAGAAATCGTTTAGTATATACTGCTTAGCATATTAGAAACTTTTTAATTGTTTATTCTTTTCAGAATAAACAAATACTTTTCTACTCTGAAACTACATTTTATTATTCCACCTGATGAACTAAAAAGCATTACATTTTTAAACTGAGTTTATTGTTAGTTTCTTTTTTCTTTGTTTCTGGGCATTTACTAAATTAGTTAAGCATTGATAATACTTGTGTATTCACAGAGGCTTGCACATAGCAGATACTAAAGAAATATCTTTGTAATGCATAAATAAATGGAAAACCCCATTTTCCAGATACTTCACTCATAAAAAAGAAAGATAAATGTGTCAAAATCAAAACATAAAGATAAAAGAAATATTTTTTAACTTTCTAAGTTACATATGCCAATTTATTTTATTGCACGTTTATATGTTTCTGGGTAGGCATGTATGTGTGTTTGTATATATCTTGCTATACAATCCTTCATAAAAATAGCATTTCTGCAGGTTAAGGATATATTTTAATATATCTATGTAGCACAATAAAATGTCACGTTTCCTGAAAGACAATTCTATAATGAGAGTTGACAACACTAAATGCTGTATAACCATGCTCTGGGATGTTTCCTCTTTGCAAAACTGTTACCATGATAAGGTCTGAGAACATTCTTAAATTACGGAAAAATCGTTTATCAAAATTTAAAATGCTACTTTAAAAATATGTCAGTGAAAAGTCTAGTAAGGATATAATCCAGCAGAATTCATTCATTCACTCATTCATTCACTCACAGTGTTAGGATCTGAGGGTAAAATGATAAATGATATTGATGTGCTTCTTACTCTCATACATCACTCTTTCATGGAAAGGAAACCAATTTAGGTTTCTGAATGACAGGTGAGAGACAGGTAAATTTTGAGGTCAGGTATGCTAAGGGGATGCATATTTAGTTGGGGTTTCTACCTTCAAGATAGAGATCCTTCTTCTCCCCCCATCTCTCTCTCCCTCTCTCTCAAACATAATTTCCTTTCTTTAGCTCAAGTTGAGAGCTGAGTTACTATAGTTACTTATAGTTACCTATAGTTACTTATGGCGAATGCATACAAACACTAATAAAGTACATCTAGAAGTCTTTTTATTCAGCTTATTGAATATGCATTGCCAAAATTCAGGTACCATATAGAATAAAATATAATACACTTGATATATGGCCCTTCATACTCAAGGTATCCCAAAGCACTTTACAGAGCAATGACTTAGATGCAGTGATTGTGTTGGCAAACTTGACTGTCATTACTAACTCAGCAATAGATCACAGTATAGCCTTGAACATTATAAACTATTTGAGTGAGAGAAGAAAAGTTAGTTAAAATTTTAAGAATTATACCCTGATAGATTTGTTAAATGACTTCCTATATTGTTATTTTTCTCCTAAGTCTGATGCTTTATTTAAACAGCAGATTATTCCTTTTTTAAAGATTTTAGCAATAAGATAGCACAGGCAGTAGTGCCACAATTTTCATTAGATTATATATTCAAGGAAGAATAAACTAATAATTGGAAATTAGAATCCAGTTCAAGTTTTGTAGATTTAAATCTATTTTGTGCCAAAATTTTCCTTCATTCCAAAGATTAATCTGAGAAAAGTTATTATTACTTTTTTTTGGCAGGGGAGGGAGTATCAAGTACTGAAAAATATTGATATATGTGTATTATAATAAATTACTTTTATTGATGTCTATGATAGATCAATCTAGGAATTTCATATTTTTTACTTTCAATCTTCATAACAACCCAATGAGATATATATTATTACCTTCATCTTTCAGGTGGAGAAACAGGTGCAAAAGATAAGGGAACTCACTCAAGGTCACATTATTAATAAGCAGGAAAGTAGTATTTAAACCTAGTTCTGTCTCGCTTCAGAGTGTATGATCCTTCCCCTACGTGAACCAGTCAATGAAGTGTAAAGATAAGGAATATGTTGATTCCTTTGTGTTGAATGTTTCATTCAAAACTGAAATTAGAAAATATTTGAGTTGCAAATGTGTCTAGGCTAAGATTATATCTCAAATATAAACATAAAATACTAATTAAGATGATGTCACAGTAAGAAATAAAACTATCTTGAAACTTTCCAAATAATTTCAGACACTTTCAGTGTTCAAAAATAGTCTCTGTGACTGCTTGTTCTAGAAGCAAACCTGTCCAACTGGATGTGAATCAACGTGAGGACAAGCAAAGTCTAATTGTTCCCTCGAATACAGTTATTTGACTTCATATAGAATTTACATGAAAATAAAATTGTATACTTAAATATTTACTCATTGTCTATTAGATATAAAATTCTATGTTATGGATTGTGGAATTACAAATATGAACTAAATATAGATACAGCTCTCAAGAGACTTACATTCTAGTTTACTTGTACACAAATTTCAAAATACAAGAATTAATAAAATGAAAGTACAAAGGAAAAAGTACTGAAAGTACAATTGTACAAATAACATACATTTATGCCATGTTCTCTATATCAACTAATAACATCACCATATACACAGTCAGACACTTAACGCGAGTGATCCCATGACACTTAGTTATGTTCCAGATTTCAGTTGAACACTCACCTCCCCCAGCCTCACACCCACTGAGCTTTATAGAAATCCATACATTGCTTTATGTACCTTCACTGTATCTTCTCTAATTATATCTCACTAGACTTTAAGCATCACAAGAACAGTATCCAGTGTATAGTAGCTGCAAAATACATACTAGTAAAATGAATTAACAAATGCATTCATTTTTCTACCTCTCATCAAGACTGTCACTTAGTTAAAATTGAGCTCCATGAAAAATAATCTGTCAATATTGCTTAGCAAAATTTTATAAGGGATTGCAGAGAAGACAGTTTGTCTTATCCCCTCAATGTCCATCTTATTCTGTTGGGCATAAGCTCACTTGCATAGTGCGGTAGATAGAACAATGACCCCACGAAGGTGTCTGTGTCCTAATTTCCAGGACATGTGAGTACTTACCTTATATGACAAGAGGGACTTATATGATTAAGTTAAGGATCTAGAGATGGATAGATTATCCTGGATTGTCCTATAGTCCACAGTAATCACAACGTTTCTTATAAAAGGGAGGCCACAATGTCTAAAGCAATAGTAGATGTGACCCGATGGAAGCAAGTGAGGCCACAATGTCTAAAGCAATAGATGTGACCCGATGGAAGCAAGCAGTTGAAATGAAACAAGGAAGGATCCATGAGCTAAGAAATGCAAGCTACCTTCAGAACCTGAAGGAAGGCAAGAAAAGCAGACTCCCCCCTCAGGGCCTCCAGGAAAAAACAGCCCTGCTGACACCTCAACTTCAGCCCACTGAACCTGATTTTGGACTTCTGACTTCCGGAACTTTAAGAGAACATACTTGTGTTGTTTTCAGCCACTACATTTGTGGCACTTTGTTACAGCAGCCATAGAAAACTAGTACATATAGTGACTGTCACATTATAGAAAAGAAATACATATTCAGTAAATAAATGAAGGGAAACCTTGAGGACAAGTATACCTGAAGATGTAACTGGAGAAACAGTGAAATGACAAAGTCAGTGTAAAGAGTCCATAATCACAGATTATTTCTGCATTTTTTTTTGAAATGTAGGTGAGAAACAATTTTAAGAAAAAATACAGATGGGAACAGAAGTACCTGGTGATTGAAAGGTATAGAATGGAAGCAGCGTTTCTTAAAGTGTAGCATGTACCAGAAATACCCCACTTCCCGATTTCTGATGCAGTGGTTCTGGGATGGGCCTGAAGCTGTATTTTAAACCACGCCCAGATGAAGCTGCTGCCGCTGTTCCATGAGCCACACTTTGAGAACCATTAGGATAGAGCAATATCTGTTTTTTTATTCTCCCTATTTTCATCATAAACTAATTTTGATAGCTGGCCAATTTCATGTTTTCAAACATTTCCTATGTGGCTTTTACATTCTGTTCTTCCAAATATTTAAAAATACGTGCGGGCTTCCCTGGTGGTGCAGTGGTTGAGAGTCCGCCTGCCGATGCAGGGGACACGGGTTCGTGCCCCAGTCCGGGAGGATCCCACGTGCCGGAGAGTGGCTGGGCCCGTGAGCCATGGCCGCTGAGCCTGTGCGTCCGGAGCCTGTGCTCCGCAACGGGAGAGGCCACAACAGTGAGAGGCTTGCGTACCGCAAAAAATAAATAAATAAAACTAAAATACTTGCATTTTCAAATATATGAGCTTTTTTTCATGTTGTATGTAAAAGATTTATATGTATTTTAAGTTGAAAAAGTATTTAAAACTGCATTATATTCCATGAAATATTTTTAAAAAGGGAGGCTTGCTCTTTATGTACAAAACTCTACTAGAGATCCAAAATCAAAAGATTCAATCTAATTTCTTAAAAAATAGATAAATGGAGACAATTGGAGGAATCATGAAAAAACTTCAACTTCAAAAAAATGTTGAATGAAAAATTCTGATACCAAAAGTATATAATCTGTGATTCCATTCCTGTCACTTTCAAAAAGAAGACAAAATTAACTGCTTGTGACAGAAGACAGGATAATCATTTTCTTGGGATGAGGGGCAAACAGGAACTGGAAAGGAGCCCCAGGGTGACTATGGGGCTGCCGGCAGTGTTCTATTTATTGATTGATATGGTTGCAAGTGCATTCATCAAGCTGTTCACTTACTACCTGAGTATCTTATGCATATATTTTACATTTTAATAAAAATACTTAGTAAAAAAAAAGCTGAAAATGGTTTCACATTTGTTTTCTACAGGGTGTTTAGCTTGTGTTTGCATCTTCTTGTGTATATTTCTTTGAAATGATTTCTCTATCGGCAAAGTGATCTGAAATTGATATTGTAACATAAATATTTCCTGAGTTTATTCACTGGCACAAATGATTTTTAAAAACTGAGAAAGTCAATTGCTTTCCAGCACTTTTTATTGGATGTTTAATGTTTTTATCTGCATGAATCTTATCAATGCATCACAAATGTGTACATGAGAAGACTATATTTGTATGAGCTCTTTTATGTAAATAAATATCTATTAATATTGCAAGGTAAAATAGAAAAGTTCAAAAAAAGGCAAAGTGCTTTTTGTTTTTAGAATTATTTTACAATATGATAAAATTGAGAACTCATTATTGTGTTTATCTTAGTTTTTTAATTCATTCTTTTCCTTCACCTGCCTATAATCTTTTCCAGGAGCATTGTGTCATAGTTAGCTGAATTATAAAGAGGTGAAATAATTGGTTATTCAGTCAGTGACTCTACTGGATTAAAAACAAGACAGGTTGGTAATGATCCAGCCAAAGTGAATAGAAAGAGAACAGGTAAGCACATATGGTACAACATCTGCTTCCAAACTTAGAAAATATCTTCTCTAATCCCTGAAGCTTTCTTGGCTTTTCTTCTTAATTCTCTTTCTTTGCAGAGAGCACTGGGAAAACATACCATGACTATTTTTTACACTTATTATAATTTTTCCAAATATTAAATCACTACAATTTCCATTTCACAGTTTCTGATCCTATCACAAAAGCTTCTGAATACCGAAGCAAATAGATTTAGAATAGTTAAACATAATACTGAATCTGAATCTCAAAGAGAATCTTTCTCTTCTTTAAGTGGATTCAGTCTGTTTTGTTCTTTATCTTTTATGATAGAAAGTAGTTTTGACTTTTTTTAGAAGCCTGTTAATACATTGGAGGAATGTTATACAAACAAGTGTATTATACGTTTTACTTGTATTATTTTTCACTTTCAGCAAAGATAGCTAAAGGTACTCAGGCATCATTCTGAACACCGTGCTGCTTTGAAAACACATTTTAATCTTTTCTTTCCTTTCCACAATGACTTTAGTCCACCATCCTCTTAAAAATCTGAGTAAGAAAAATTAGTTTTCAAGTATATTGTATTGATTCCTCATAATTCAGAATTTCTGATAATTTAGAAGTTCCGGTTGATCTGTAAAAAGAAGTTTCCTGTTTATTAAATAAATGAAGTAGGTTCTATACACAAGACGTTAGAAGGGATCTTTTGATTGCATAAATATTTACTATCTAATTATTTTAAAATAATAACTTAATGATATTTACTTATTCAGTACTCCAGCCTTTCACAATGATTTTACTACATTCCCCCAGAGCTATTCTACCTTTTACTGAGCACCTAGCACACCCCGAGTTTTCCTGATATCTATCACATTGACCCTTACAGCTATCTTCAGGGCTTTATCCCCATACACAGACATGAATGTGAGGCTTAGAGCTGGTAAAATGAGTCTGATGTTGTAGAGCTGGAAAAGGAGGGGCTGGCTCTTGATTTCAGTCTCAGTCTCTTTGATTTCATAACCCGTGTACCTCTGAGGGTATGTTAATATATATATATATATATATATATATATATATATATATATAATGTATGAATTTTACAATCTTTTTTTCCTATTTGAATTAATCAAGGATTAATATGAAAATTCTAAATTCTACATGGAGGGAGGAATATTGCATTTATTTTTTGAAACAATGTAACAACCAACCCTTCAATAACAGCACTGGGGAAATACTGCCTATCAAGAAACTCGGAAAAACATGATACAGGCCAATAATGCAATTCCATTTGGAAGATTTAAACTATTGTGGTGGATTTTCCTTACTTCTAATGATTAAGATGTATTTGGAGGATGCACTAATTCTTTTAAGTTCTCAATTTACAATCAGAAAATCATCTCTTTAGTATTCTAAATGTAGATGTTGTTTGGAAAGAAGTTGTTTACATTTTCTTGTCTCTAAAATGGATCAAATGTCAATGTTTAGTTTACATCAATATTGTTCTTAAAGTTTTCTGTAGTTTTGCCTTCTTTTATATTGTGGCCTCACACAAGAGACAATAGCTTCATAAAAATACATTTCTAACATCTTTATCTTGTGTTGAATTAGCTTTTGAACTTGTGAATTGTTTTTATTTTTTTCTACCAAGAATCAGTCATTTCTTGGTGCACAATAGTTTTTATATGATAAAGTCATAACTAGTAGCTTCCTTTTACTTGTACGTCTAATTGGTTCAAGCGACCATGAGTTATAATCAGTAAGTGATCTAAAAACTACTCAAGCGTTCATGCCATTCTTATTAATCCACCATTTTGTATTGTCAGTATCCTCTTCAATATCATCCTCAGATTATTCTATCTCACCTATTGTCTTTAGATGAAGATCTCCAATAAAAATGTAGGCATCCAACATTAGAATAACAGAGGAAAGGAGAGTCTATTCAGAAAGAAATACAATGTAAGTGAATTTGGTATTATAGCACCAGGTGATATAATGCTATTGTACTGTATTCCATACTCATAAAAACATCAATGATTCCTCAAGTGCATTTAGTAAAGAGAAAACAGGATGAAAAAGAGAAAGGAGATGGATGGAAATAATCAGCTCTATTCTTCTCCTGCCAGGCAGGAGTCCTGCTAAGCAGACTCCTTAGGGAGAGAGAGTAACATTTTCCTGCCTGTCCCCGACTAAAGCTGCTGCAGCCCAGATATCTATGGCTTTCCTAGGAAATGTCACTTTTGTGGAGGGAAATATTTAGGGAACTTATACAGCAGCCTGGAACACTATATAATATAAGCACCTTTCTTTGGTAGCAGTGTCTCAATAAAATTTCCTTCCTGTATAGCCACAAGCTTTGCCCATGATGCTGCATCCCTATGGCAAAAATGATTCAGTAGCGTGGAGAGGAAGCGTGGAGTCTATCTTTCTATCTTTTGCCTAAGGTGACTTTACCTTTCCTCAAACATTTATTGAGTGCCCTAAAAACAAGTTTTTTCCCAGTGTGAATGGGATTGGTTAGTAAACTGTAAGTTAAATAGTTTTCAATTATATCACAGATATATATTTGGTTATTTGTTTTATGATTGTTCCATTGGTATTAGAAATGAAATCCATCATAGAAGGTTAGAATGCCTGCCTGTATAAAAGAGTCCAGAGGCTACATTTCAAAATAGGTTCAGAAATTGCATTACTTGAGCACAGTAGGGCCCGAAGTACATAAACTACCTTAACTAATCTCTTCACATGAAAATAATAGATTCAGCTTTTAAATATAAGGCTGTCTGTATATCTTATAAAAGCTTATAATTTGCTTTCTACTTGACTATGCACTTTAGCTAATTATTTAAATATGAATTTATTTCTTACATAAATATGCCTAATAGACAGTTAAATAGGCTTTTCCTTGTATAGCAGAGAAACACGTTATCATGCTTCCCCTCACAGACAATTAGCATCTTCTTCGAATTAGTAGATAACATGGGTCTACCTCTACTGGTAGACGGTGAAGGTGAGTAGAGATGGGCTATTCACCAGTTTTAAAGCTGTGAGTAACACAGAAGTTATAGATATTAGATGTTAGATATAGATATAGGTATATAACACAAGTTCTATTTTACTTGTCTCTTTTAAGTTTTCAGCTCTTAGCATACTCTAAGATTAGAATCTTTTTTCTCTCTCTCCACATGGTTGATGGCTACTCAGAAAAGTCTTTAGAACCAGCTCTACTCATTCAGTCAGCCCCGAATTGATGTATATAAATAACGAGGGATAGTAAAGTTTTATGACTCAGCCTGAGATTAAGAGATTTAAATGTAGGATAACTTTACCATTGACTTCTTATCTTGACTATGAAAATCATAAATGAGAAAAAGGTATAACTAGACTAGAATAACAAAAAGCATTACTTTTGTCTATGTAAACAACTTATAAGTTATTTAATTACTGAATCATAAACTGCTAAATCTCAACTTACTTATAAAACAGTAGAGTCATGGATGTAGAAAACAAACTTATGGTTACCGGGGATAAGGAGCAGGGAGGGATGAATTGGGAGACTGGAACTGACATGTACACACTACTATGTATAGATAATAAAATAGATAATAGATAATAAATAAGATAAAAAAGATAATAAAAATAGATAATAAATAAGAACCTGCAATATAGTACAGGGAACTCTACTCAGTCCTCTGTAATGGCCTATATGGGAAAATAATCTAAAAAAAAAAAAAAAAAGAGTGGATATATATACATATAACTGATTCACTTTGCTGTACACCTGAAACTGACACACCATTGTAAATCAACTATACTCCAATAAAATTTTTTTAAAATAACAACAAAAAAACAATACGCTGCTAAATCTCTTTCCCTCTCTTGCTTCTTTTCTTTTTGCCATTCAAGTGCACTCAGTTGAGTGAATTATAATCCATCCTACCTTCTTTGCCCCATAGTAGCTTCTGTCAGAGTTGTCTCAGGACTTTGAGTTCTTGCTAAGTAAATATCCAAGCTACTGCTCAGTCTTTTACTACTTAGATATTTATGTGTAAGGCCTCTTGAGTTTGTAAGTCTGTTCTTATGGAGGGATGACTGACCTTCTAATTAGTTGGGGCTCCTTTCCTATAAATGGTTTTTGATGTTAGCAGAGAAAATGGCATCCCTAAGTAAATCTATTCTCTGGCATTTAATCCCACAAAATTAAATTGCAGTTAAAATTTACATGATCTAAGAAATAACTTTTGCTCAAAGTTAGTTTGGTTTAAAACCGACAACATAAATGGAAAAAATCTGTTATAAGTTTTATAACTTCTACAGTAATTTTTTTTAATTATAAAATAAAATTAAAAAGTAAAAGGTTTTATAGAAAGAGTGATTGATATAAGCACATTTTCCTTTTTTAGAAGCGACCAATTTCATGCATTTTAAAAATGTACACATTTATCAAGCATGAAATGTAAGAGACAAAGAGAAAAACTTGTCATAATATTTACTGATAAAAGTCATGCCCACTATTTTTCAGCTATAGTCAGTTAATATTGTCTGATAAGTATGATAGAAGATACTTGTTACAAATTTTTAACATCATTATACATTAATTGTCTTGCGTATTTTTGCAATGCATTATTTGCTACTGGAGACACATAGAACAAATTATCACTCCTTTGTGTTCATATATATATATAATCATGCCTGGATTAAGAAGTTCAGGTTTTATTTTAAATTATCTTTTCATACTTTGACTTGAATAATTATCTCATTTATAGAGATAAACCTAAATTGGATTTGTTATAAAAATGATCATATCTATTTATAAGGGAAATATATCAGTGCTGTGTATTTATTATTTTTCTTTCATTTATTTTCATATAGCCTGACAAGAGCTTCTCTCAGTATAAAAGCAGATGGCTAATACCAGTCTGAAAGTGCAAAGATAGTATGCCTTGTGAAATAAAAAAATCAACGTGATGTATCTACATTTGCTATTTTTAATAGAGCTGTTTTGTCCTTCTATTTCTTTCCTTTCCAATAAATGATACTTTTACAGTTCACTGGTGGAACAGAGAGGTGGAACTGGGTCTTTGAAGACCTCTGTTGTCGCCTCTATCATTATTTCTGCTCCAATGACAACAGGGAGCATACTGTCAACGTCCTCCAGGTAATACCCTTATTACATGTGTCATTAGAAGATGTTTGCCATATCTGCTTTAACACCACAGACATTTTAAGTAGGTTATTCCATCACTTTGCCATTTTGATTATGACAACAAAATGACACCACATTGAAATGGATTTTGGAAAGAAAGGCTAACTGTCCAAAGAGGTCCATGCTCATTCTAATTAAAATTGGCTTAGGTGGCACAACCTTCATAATTCAGAGTATGACTATGAAGGATATGCATGTTGAAAACCTTCTTTGCTCATTAGTGCTATTTCTGTCAGACACTACTACCTGCTCTTTTCTTAATGAATGCTAAGCCATCTCTTTAGAAGATTGTGCTGCTTCCCTGAACTGAAGGAACTGTCTTATTTCCTCCCAAGTTCGTCAGGAGTAAAATCGGGGAGTCACCTCTTTGACATTTCTCAACCTCTGTACTTATTTATCTCTTTGAGACCCTGCGCTCCAGAGATATCACTGTCTTAATTAAGAAGAAGGATGTGACCATGGTAAATTGACTGATTTCATTGATTAAGGACTAGCTGTACAAGTAACATTGATTTTAACAGTGGGTCTACATAAATGTAATTGTTCGAACATGGGGCTGCATAATTATGGTGATGTACGAGAGTAGTTGGTTTGTCCTTTTCAACCTTCACTAACATTCTTTTGCATGATAATGTACCTTGTGCAATTAGCAGAAATTTTAAATGTTACAAAATGTCTTTTGTGAAGACATGAAATAATAATTATATTCTAATTTAATTCAACAACATCAGTTTTTCTTTCTTTTTATCTTTCTTCTCTCTGTACACATAAGGTAACATATATGGTAACATGAATATGGATTTTTATCTTCTAATTCCAATGATCAGTCCATACAAACATGTACAAACAACCTGTTTTTTAAGTTTCAAAATAAATATACTACGTATTTTCTGAAACAAACATTTACTCTTAAATGAATTTTAAAAATAGGTTCTCCATACCAGGGCTTAAATGCAAAGAAAGTATCTATTATCTTTCTACATATTTATGAAAAAACTATGTAAAGGTCACTGAATTTGTAAAAGATAGATGGTTATTAAATTTTTTATGTTAAATGTTTTTAATAAAGCAAACATACCTAAATCACTATATAAATAAACCAATATAACCATTGCTTTATTTAGTATTACTATATTTAAGTGCGGAAACAAAAATAAAGATTTCCAGGATATCACTGTAAGGGCCTTATCTAATAGGAACTAGAGTTCCAGGTAGATAATATTTGTGTATAGACAGTCAAGTACTTTGATGCTTGTTTAATGAACTAAAGAAAGAGAAAAATTCTAACTTGTATACAGTAAAATTGAAAAAAAATAAAGAGAAAGGAGTCAAAAATTTACCTAGATAAAATAATCTTGGTTATTGAATCAGGTGCATTGGATTTTTGTCACAAACCTGCTGCTAATTAGTTTTGTGACCTTTAGTAGCTGTGTACCATACATAATAAAAAGCACATAAAATAGTGCAAGGGCTAATTCTTCATGTGGGTCTATCTCTTTTATCCACTGGTAGATAAACTAAAAGATGAATTCTATAAGCTATTGGGAAAAATACTAAGTCTCCAGGTTGACTGTGTTTGTATGTATGTTTGCTTGTTTGTTGATTGGTTGGTTTTTAAATGGCCAATATTTGCAGCTTGAAGTATGATGGAAGGTTTATGATGAAACTGATAGCAAGACTATCATTTCTACATACCATTAGCATCCCAAACCTCCCTATGCAATCCCATGATTCCCTTTGTATAAGTTAAACTCTGTTCCACTACCTTACACACGTAGGTAATAGGGACAATATTTTTGAAATGCCATCCAATGCATATTCCCTTATCAGTAAAACAATTTCTCCTCCTATATCTAGTCCTTCATTGGAGCTAAGCCTAGCACATTCCTCTTGCACTTCCCACTTCAGAAAGAAGAGATATAATCCTACCCAATCCAACCCAATAAACCCTACCTAATAGCCATACAGAGTAAGATTCATAACCCTGTGGATGAGAGATGGAAGTTTTTAAAATAAACACTCTAATAGGAATATCCTCACTTGCTTCCACCAGGCCAGAATCCCCAAATACTGTGTGTGTGCATGTGTGTGGTGTAATTTGATAGCTGATTGGAAATGCCAAAAGTCGAGGAGGATTTTGTTGGGTTCCTCATTTGGAATGCTGAGGGAAGACTCATGTGCAGGTGGCTCCATGCTAACTCCGGGTAACTGCAATAGAGGAAAAAGTAACACTACAGTATGTTAGAGAGAACCAGCATGCTCACCTTCCTTTGGCTCCCATTAGGGACAGAAAAGAATCCCACGTGATGTGGAAGTGCCATAGGGGAAAATAAAGGTAACTGAGTTAAGAGCTAGCATATCTAACATAAGGCCACAGCAGCAAGGGCCGAAGTGATTCTACCACAAAGGCCACCTGTGGCCAGCCCAGACACAGCCTCGACGAATTTTGCTGAGACTTAAGAGGCCTGATGCTCCTATAAAAACCAGAGAGAAGCTAATCAAGCAAGGAAATGCCTTTGAACTCTGATTCAAGAAGACAAGCTGCACATCTATTATCTGCATCTCAGTAAAAGGCAATGGGATTGGACCAGAGATGACCCTTGGCACAGAGAAAGCAAACATCCAGAGAAAAAGCACAGGGACAATATAGAAAGTTGAGACCCTCTTCCCCTTGACAGTTAGACCACATAAAGACTAAGCATCTGGAAACCTTCTTGGTGGCATTTATCTAAAAGGGACTATTTAAACTTGAAGAAAAAGAGAAACAGAGAGCTAAAGTTAAAGGTGTATCTTTGTCCCCAAACCATACCAACAATTAACCACAGGATGGGTCTACTGAATTAAAGTGTATCATTTATACGAAATAAAGTCCCATTTTCTTTAATGTGAGCAGAAGTGTGTTGAAATTGTATCCACTAAATTTATTTTGTTTTACTTCTAGGAATGGTCATTTCCATTTGGTCATCGTCTCATTTTTTAAAAAATTACCTTTATTTTAAATTCAGATCAGTCAAGAAAACCCCATTGGATGGAAGGGTTGAGTGGAGAGAAAGATGCTGTTGGCCAAAAGCCTATACGTTGCAAGCTCTGTGTTGAGCACTTGATATGCATGAGCTCATTATATCTTTTCTGTGCATGGATTTATACATCTTAATCCAATGTTAATAATGAGGGGGCTTCCCTGGTGGCGCAGTGGTTGAGAGTCTGCCTGCCGATGCGGGGGACGCGGGTTCGTGCCCCGGTCCGGGAGGATCCCGCATGCCGCGGAGCGGTTGGGCCCGTGGGCCATGGCCGCTGGGCCTGCGCGTCCGGAGCCTGTGCTCCGCGACGGGAGAGGCCACAACAGTGAGAGGCCCGCGTACCGCAAAAAAAAAAAAAAAAGAGAAAGTGCATCCAAGATTTTTGGGGAATGTGGGAATATAATCCTACATAATGTTTACTTCTTTTATGCACATAAACACACAGGTACACACACCTCTATTCTTGGCCCAATGAAGAGATAATTCAACTACAGTTATAGGAAGAAATGCATAAAACCTATTCATAAACATTTTCCCTTCACACTCTAGAGACACACAGTCACTTTTACTAGGACTGGAGTCAGAAAAGGAGATCTCTGTACAAAAGGATTATTCTTGATATATGAATAGTTTTTTGCTTCTCAGGCAGAAAAGGCACACAAAGTAGAGGAGAGGAGTGATGTCTGAAATATCAAAGGAAGTTTGGAAACCTGCAAATCATTTGGAAAGATTTGAGCATCCATACAAAATGGCAGTGGTGAGAGATGAAGCTGGTGAGTCATCAGAGGCAAATTGTAAGTGATTCATGCTCTATTAGAAGGCCTTGAGATTTCACCCCAAAGACAGTAGAAAGCCACTGAAGGCTTTTAAGCAGGTGTCTGACAGAATCAAAACGGCATTAAAAAACTCCTCTGCCATCAAAGTAGAGTTTAATATGGAAAGCAGTGGCAAGTAAAAGAAGAGGTGGAATGTATTTGAAAGATAAGAGAATCCTCATCATCAGGTGGGAACTCAACTTGCTTTTTTTCTACCAAACTCCATGGGGACAGAGTGAGTAATTACTGTAGGAAAAATGGTAGAAACAGTTTTTAGGCCCTGATTTCCCTGATATTCCCTTGATTACTCTTGGGGTCTCCTGAGACTGTGATTCTATGAATTTTTGATAATCTTGGCTGTCAGCTGAGCAATGGATCATGGCAAATCGGGTCAAATAAAATCTTTAATTTCTTCATAAGATCAAATGTGTGTGAAGTCAGGACATTTTGTTTTATTTTGTTTTGTTTTCTTATTTCTATAGATGAAAACACAAAGTTTTAATTATGCTTCATAACTTTAGGGCATATATAGATGTATGTGTATAGATATATTATGCTTATGCATTTAAAATATTTTATATTATTAATTTTATTGTTTTATGGGTTATGAAATGGACATAGTTGAATTTAATCAGTTTTCTTAATGCTTTATACTAATTAAAATTCTACTATGTAAATATATACCTCATTCTTTGCAATTGATTTTGGAAGATTCAGTTTCTTAATCAATAATAATAACAAGTCACATTTATTATTAACTTCCTATGTATCAGGAATGTAAGTACTCCATGTGGATTTTCTTATTTAATCCTCACAACTACTTAATGAGGTGAGTGCTACCATAGGAAAACTAATACTCATGAAGTTTCCCCTAGATCACGTAAGTCATAAGTGGTAGTAAGCACAATTCAGATCCAAATAATTAGACTTCAAGTCTTTTGGTACAGGTGGGTTACTTTGCCTGGCAGTGCCCAGGATATAGTAGTCGCTCAATAAAGATCTATTGCATTAATAAGCAAACAAATTTTGTCCACCTATAAGTAAATGTCAAACTTATATTCATAGACCTAGGATGGCCTTCCTTGAGAATAAGGGGTAGACATCAGGCAACATAATCAGGGCAGTGACATGAGTTGATTTGCTTTATAGGCAGCAGAGGCTGTTTCCAAAACCAAAAATGTGTATGGCAAGGGAGATAGCAAATCTAGTTAAAGAGCTGTTTCAGTAATCCAATGACAGCTTCAAAAAAACAGCAGAAAGGATGGATAAAAATGAATTTTATACAAATAGGGGAAGGAGAATTAACCAAAGTTAATGACTAATATGATGTTGTGGATTAAGAAGAGAAATGGGTCTGTTTTTTTACACAGTATTATGCAAAGGTATCTAACATTCACAACTGCTTTCCTTTAGTGATATTTATGGGATCATGCCTCATAATTTTCATGACTCACAAAATTTGTTGCAACAATTTTGAAATCTACATATAAGGAGAGGAAATATTGCCATATTGAGGAACTATAAAGTGAGAAAAAGAGAGACAGGAGCTATTGGAAAAGAAGGTTTAGGACTTAGGTATGTGATATTTGAATAGTAAGATATCTTAATGTTTCTCTTGTATGATCTATTTGAACACAGCCAATATCTGTGTACTTTTCTATTCAAGTAAACAAGTGTTGCTTAAGAATCTATTATGCTCATTCAGCATAATATTAATAAATATTAAAAGTAAATATTTAGTAGGTGGCAGGTGCTGTACCAAATACTTTACCTATTTAGTTACTTTATAATGAAATATAAAAAATATATCTTCAATTATCAATAAATTTAGATGGGCAGAAAAAAGTCATGCAAACTCAAATTTCTTGCAAATTTAAAGGGTGAGATGAAACAAAATGGGTTATTGTTAAAAAAGACAGGCTTCAAGAGGAAAGCAAAGTAGGGTAGTTATTGTGACTATTCTATAGCAAAGCTTTTCTTAGTCACCCCAAGAGAATACAAAGATAAGAAAAACTGTGTCTTCTTATATGTTGCTTAGAGTGTCTCTGAGGAATGTTCAAAACTTGAATTGTCAAAAAAACAGAAGAGAGTATCTCAAACAAGGAAACGGTATTTGTAAAAGAATCCCAAGGAAATTCTCACACTGGGATTGGTGAGACATACTGGGAAGTAGAGGAAGATGACCGCGGATGCATGAAATGGGATCATTTTATTGTGAGCTCTTGGGGAACATATCAGGATCTTGGGAAAACTCATCTTTGTATGGCACACATAAAATAGGATTGCTTGTTTTTTCTTTGAAACAAGACTTTGGAACAAAGTTACAGTCAAAGAAACACCAGTCCAATTTCAAATGTCTCAGAGAGTAATGCAAAGCTTTATTTTTGTGTTCCTTGAAGGAACAGACAGAGCTTGTTGTAACTGCTCTTTAGGTATCTCTTCCTCTTCTTTATGTCTCTTTATCTTCATAGGCCCCTCTCCCGGCATCCTGCACTGTACTCTGCCTATTCACTCCTGAGTAGCGGTATTAATGTTCTATCCCATGATAGAAGCCTAGACATACTGCACAGGGGCCTTCTTAATCTTTTCTCAGATTCCTCCTCCCCACCCCCCAAATGAACAACCCTTCTAGAATTCTGGTAAATAAAAATGTTCATCTTACTACATCATCCTCATAGGGAAAAAAATGCTATTCTAACAAAATTATTTCAAACTTCACTCAGACTAGGTGGAGAGAAACTGTTTAAAAATGAAAACAGAAAATTGCATGTATTCATCAAGGTATTTTGATTTGTTGGTGGTGGTGTTTTTGTATATTTGTTTTACTAACAACCCACTTTCTTTCAATTCTTTCTCCTCCTCCTGGGTTTGATATTTATTTTTCTGTTGCCCTTGAGAATTCTATTACCTGTATTAACCAGGTAAAGCCTACTAAAATTTGTTCTAGAAAACACTGTAATTATTCCGGGAGTTAATGCCACTTCAGTTCCTTTTTGCAAGTGTTCATTTGGGCACATGGTGCCCTTTTACAATGCAATGGCAACAAATGTGAGGAAGGCAATGTCTTGGGTGATTCAGCCCACAGTAGTATGGTGGCCATCCCATGCTGAGACAACAGCAGCTGAGTACCTGCCATCCATCCAAGAGATGCTATTTTTGCCCAGCTCTGCAGATGGAAGCACATTAGAGGGTAGAGTCTCCACTTAAAGCCCTGGGCTGTTTTAGTCTGGAGATCATGCTCATCTTTACATACCAGGACTTTGCTTGTCCAACATTAACTTCAATAGGATGAAGGTGTAGCTGTATTGATTCCAGTTAGTAAAACTCAGAAAATAATAGGTTGTACACTTTTTTTTTCAAATGTTTGTTTGAAGGAGTAACACATCTTGATTCAATTTTTACACAGTAAAGCACACAACAAAAAAACCTTCCCACAGAAGATTTTCCTTACAGAATTATAATGGATAAATACAGAAGGACTAGGAAATTAAAAATCATTTTAGAATACCACAGCAATAATTGCTGCAGGCAAGATCCACTAATGAAGACTAACATTAGTAGGGGAAAGTTTAAGAAGAGACAGGATATTTGTAAAGTCCCAAAATATTTCTCCCCAAATATTTACTCATTATTTGGGTGATTTTAACATAAGTCCACATATTCTTTTATATATTTATTTTCAAGAGGTGGCTTTTCATTCCCCTTTTCTTGAATGTGGACTGGACTTAAGAGTCATTCAATGAATAGAGTGTGGAAAGGGAAAAACGAGTAACTTTACAGTGGAGAAGCCTGGCAGACACCATCTTAACCCACAGATCACCATTCACATCACCAGTAATGAGACATAATGCTATAATGCACCCAGATTTCAAGTGACAGGAAAGAAGCAACATCTCTGCAGTATTCTCCCCCCCAATCCATAATCTCATTCTAATCATGAAAAACGTCAGACAAACCCATATCAAGGGGCATTCTATGAAATACATAATCAGTACTTTTCAGAAGCATAAAGGATATGGAAAACAAGTTCTGTCACAGAACACTAAGGAGACATGGCAGTTAAGTACAATATGGTATCTTGGATCAGATCCTCGACATTAGTGTAAAATTTGGGCAATTTGAACAATGTCTGCACTTTAGTTATAGTATTTCCCAATGTTAATTTCTTAGTTTTGTTAATTCAACATATTACCATTATCATGAAAATGCAAGATATTAACATTAGATGAAGCTGGGTAGATATATGGAAACTTTCTGTACTTCCCTTGCAACTTTTCTGAAAGTCTAAAAATATTTCAAAATTCAAGTAAAGGCAAAATTTAAATAAAAACATATGTGAAATTATCTGTCCCTCCCTAATTTTTTTTAACTTAAAATTCCTTTTTTGTCTAAAATTTCACACTCATGTGAGCTGTAAAACCTCTCTTTTCTTCATGTACTTTTCCTCAGGTCATGGCACCCTAACCAAACGTGGGTCTGTTTGTCCATGCATTGTAAAGCCAATCTACTGACACTGGGTTACGGTGAAGAAAAAGTACAGTGTTTATTGCAGAGCACCAAGCAAGGAGTATGGGAAGCAAATTTGCAAAAGACCCAATCTTCCTGATGGATTTCAGGGAAAGGTTTTTAAAGACAGGGTGAGGGAGAGGGTTTCAGGGTACCTGATCAGCTCATGAACATTCTTCTGATTGGTTGGTGGTGAGGTAATCGGGAGTCAACATCATCAACCTTCTGGTCCCAACTGGTCTGGGGTCTATGTCCTTGTGGTCAGCATGCAGTTAACTTCTTTCACCTGGAGGGGGTTTTAGTATATGCAAAATAGCTCAAGGATATGCCTCAGGATATTATCCATAGCCCTTAGGAGGAACTAAATTTCCTGGACTTTGTTTTCTCTTGTTTCTGCATTTTTTCACTTCTCTGATTAAATTTGCTCTTTGCAACTCAGGGAAGGCCTAGGAGGCTAAAGCTTTTCAACAAACAAGAGGCAGGGGACATGACAGGGTCCTGCTTGGTTTCAGTGGCATTTTTTTTTTCCAGTACCAGTCAAAAAGAAAAACCCAAAATAAAATAAAACCAAAATATGGCTTAACAGTTAACTTTCCCAGCCAGGCAAAGGTCACTGGGGCTATTCAAACCTTGAGTCTTGAATTGCATCTTGATTAATTTGTTCCCAAATACTGATTAGTAAGGTCTTTCTAGGTTGGGAGTGGGAGTAGGATGGGGCCAGATTAAAATTATGCTCTCTTGTTTGCTTTCTAATTTAAGGATCCTCCCTGAAGGGATCTGGAGCCCTTCTAATGATAGAATCACAATATCTGAGCTGTAATCCTTACTCTTTTTCTTATTGACTCTGGAAACTCAGAATGGTCATTTAACCTCTGGAGACTCAATTTCTTTAACTACAAAATTGTGATAGTTGCTTCACAGAGCATTTGCTATCATCATGTAATTGAACATCTCAAGTCTCTCACATTACATCTCTACCAGCACTCAGCCTTATCCAAGCACTGACCATTTCTTCTCTGAACCACGATCTGAGCCTCAAAACTGATTGATCTATATTCACACTGGCCATTATCCAGTCCATTCCTCATCTTGTGATATAAACAAGCTTTCCAAACCACAAATCTAATCATTCCCTCTAACAATTCAAACCTTCAAAATGTTTCCATGGCTCCTGAAATAAATACAAAATGGCTTAAATGTCTTAAAGACCCTGCAAGCTCAAGCTTTTCTGTACTTCTGTAGGTCCCTCACATGTCATGCTCCTCCATGCTGTCTTAACTCCAGCCACAGCATTCTTCTCTCAGCCTTTTATATATCATGTGCCTTTTACCCTGCACTTCTCTTCCTCCAGTTACCTCCAGTTTTGACTCCTCCTTGTATACTTCATGCCAGGTCACTTCCTCAAGAAAGACCCTTTCAGCTTCTCTTTTATCACAGTATAAATATTTATACTGTTTTGTGCATCTATTCTTAAACATGCAATTCAGTAGAAATTGTACATGCATTTGTGTGATTATTTGATTAATGCCTACAACTTATTTCAGAAGAAGTATACACCCAAGATTTCTGAGAATAAGATGATTTCTATTTTGGCTTAATCAGTGTTTAATAAAGTGCACATGTCAGTGCTTGAAAAATATTTGTTGAATTATTAATTAAAAACAATTGCCATGGGTGGATAACTATATAAATGTGTATACTGTCACCTAATCATTACCTCAACAGTATCTTTGATCTATGCAACCATGATATTTTAGAGTTTTAGGATAACTCAAGTTTAGAATGGAAGCTCTAAGTTTGTAGGAAGAAGGTTACTGTGTCCTGGTCAGGTTAGTGAAAAGGATGGAAAATAAATTACAGTCCTTTCTCCTAATTCTTGGTAGTTATGTTCTACAAGGCTGCCACAAACACTGAATTAGCAAATATTGAGCCATTGCTCCTAGAAAAGATAGAGGGTTAAGTTCCTGAGAGCCTCTGGTCACAGCATTTTCATCAATTGGTCAATCAATATATAATCTTGTTTTATATGAGTTTCTCTTTAAAGAAACTTTACTTAATATATATTGTTATTTAACATCGAGCTCATGGCCCACAGCAGTATAACTCACGTCTGAATGAAGCTTATCTAATACGTATTTTCTCTGTAAGGCACATCACAGCTTTCTTGCACTTTGGAACACCAAGCAGCACTTTAACACTTTATGCTTGGAGACACTTAAAAAGAGCTAAATCACACACACACACACACACACACACACACACACACAAACAATGAAAAGTTAAGAATGTGGCACTAAATAAGCTGCAAAAGAGATACTTGTTTCAGTATAAGAGCTAGCCGAGCTAAAACAAAAAAGGCAGAACGTTGCTTTGACTGCAGCGTTGAACGTGCAGTCAGGCAACGCAAATTTCTCACAACTCTTAATTTGCTCTTAATTTCTCACTGCTCTGCGCGTGTTGGTGGATGACAGCCCTGATAGTATTGATTTTGGCTTTACAAATACATTTCAGCAAGTAGGTGAATTCACAAATATGGAATCTGGGAAAAAATGAAGATACTCTGACTATGTTGTTCAAGTTGATCTAAACGTGATTTCGTTTGTTCCCTCCTTAAAATTATAGGCTGAAAAGGTATAAATGTGCTTCTTTCACAGAAATAATCCAATCAATCCATTCTGAAAGGAATCTGCTTTCTGAAATACATGATTAGTGAATTTCTGCCTTCCATAACACAGAATCAAATAAAAATATTGTCCCTGGAAAGCACAATATGTGAATAAAGGTATTATATTACCACATACTCACAGAGTACAAAATATTTTGTACATTTAAATATTTCTTTTAAAAAGTTTTATTGTATCTTTAGGTTGGTTCTAGACAAATAAATGTTTAAAGTTTGACATACTTTCATATACACTTGCCACTGCTAATGTTGAAAACTGTATCACTGACACGGGTGTACCAAGGATGGCTGCAGCAAAGGCATATCCACAGGCAGCTCTGGGAGTCAGGGAGGAGATCATGCAAAAATGTTGCCTTCTTCACAAACAGAAGTCAAACAGATACCAAATAAAACATGACATTTTGTAATTTTATATGCATATAAATAGTTTCTATGTAGTGTCATTTTATTATATATGTATACATTAAAAGTGTTATAGGTAATACATGTATGGTGCAATGTAAATGCTAACTCATTTAATTTAATGCCATTTTTCTATGCTACATTTTATAACTGATGGTAGCATAGACATTTTTAAAACAAGAGACAACTACAAAGTTTTCTCATGCAATTAAAAACATACCAGTTTAATTTTTTTTTCCTAAAAATTGTCCATTTTTAACAGAGATTTCTGCACCAATAGTGGAGATAAAGGAATAAAATTTTTCTTAGCGGGTTAACATACAGTTCTATTAAGAAATGCAATTTTGCATCAAAACTGTAAAATACATCAAATTTTTCTTTCAGAAAACAAGTATAACTTTGCTTATTAGAGAGTATTTAAGTGAGGATATGTGTACATAACACTTGTTATGTATAAGAAAGGCATCATAATAGAGATTAATATGACATATTTGATATCAGAGACCAACAGCATCTGATCACAAATGCATGGCCAATAATATAATTTGAAGCATTAGACCTTTTACATCGTGCTTATGTTCATAGTGCACTAATAATACAGCTAAAGACCTTATATAAATGGACAGTGTCATGAGTTTGCACAACTTTAAGCATCCAAGCCAGAGTGGAATAATGTGTACTTTTTCACTTTTAGTCTTTATTGTATTTGCACTACCATTTCCTGACCTATACAGTTTCTCTGGATCTCAGTGACTGTGGAAAGGAATTGATTTTACCCGGACTTCTAATACTGGCAGTCTTCTATTCACTTAAGTCAGTGTTTTATTTCACTTTCTTGGGGTGAGAGTGGGAGGTTAGAGAAGAAATGGAGTTGAGTGATCAGGTGAAATTGTTTTGCATTTGTTTGTTTCTTTCAGAACTTCTTAGAATGATCTATGTCTCCTTATTTGCCCATTTCTTCCTCTCTTGCTCTCTTTCTCTTTCTATATATATGTGTGTTTGTGTGTGTGTGTATAACAAGGGATATATATCAATCTATCTATATAAAGGAATTATATATATATATATATATATACACACACACACACATACACACAAACATACATTTTATTCCATATTCCTTGCCATTTAAAATGACAAAAAAATGAGAAATTAGTTTATACTGGCATCTGCTAGAATTCTTTTGTGTTATAGACTTAAAGCTGTTTGAGGTAAGTTCTAAGTATAGGGTTTAGCTGACTGCACATGTCGAGTAAATGGTAATGAGGCAAATAACGGTTTGAAGACAACTAGTGGAATCTGTAACTACCCAGCAATCTGTCTGCTACCCAGCAAAGCAGATCTGGCAAGGTGACTTTTCACACTCTTGAATCGACCTGCTTCATCTGATGTTTAAGAATAGCTATCTATCTGCTAATGTCTAAATGAGAAGCTGAGCCTGCAAGTCAAAGCACTACATTTATATAGACTTTTTTTTTTTTTTTTTTTTTCCTGTACGCGGGCGTCTCACCATTGTGGCCTCTCCCGCCGCGGAGCACAGGCTCTGGACGCGCAGGCCCAGCGGCCATGGCCCACGGGCCCAGCCGCTCCGCGGCATGCGGGACTCTGCTGGACCAGGGCACAAACCCACGTCCCCCGCATCGGCAGGCGGACTCCCAACCACCGCGCCACCAGGGAAGCCCCAATATATCGACTTTTTGATGTTTGTGAGTAGCTATGTTTATATGCCTACATTGTGCATAGTACCACATGCAGATACACCAAAAAGGTTTTGGTTTTGCTCGTGTAGACCATAGCTGAAACATAGACATATAAGCAGCCCATAAACATAATTAAAGTGATGAAAAAAATAATGGCAGAAGAGTCACAGATCTGGAAAATAACAGAAGTCAAAACTCAATGAAGTATATAAGTCAAAGACATGAACAAAATTATTTCCATAACAGAAAATACTTTTTTGAAAGCTGTAAAATATAGATGATGCTAAGTCATGAGACAACCAAAGTGAATTTCAGAACTTTACTCTTTAGATATTTTTGCAAAAAGTCAACAAGTAATATTGAGATGTTTGTGCCTAGTAAAATGCCTATTGATTAAAGATATTTCAGATCACTGGCTGCAAACCAAATGTGATGAACATAATCAGCAATGGCTATGAGGATTGAGTAGATAGGATCTCATCTGCTTACATGGGCAGAATCTTAGTCATAACTTGAATGTTTCTTCTATTGTAGAAATATTATTTTATTTTTCTTAAAATTATTATGATCTTAAAACTTGTATTTAAAATTCAATCCAATTATTCATATTGGGTATTTGAAGATAATGCAAAAAAACTATTAAAACCATTTTAAAAGAGGCAAAAAACAACATTGCACAAGGCAGAAGAAAACAAAGAGACAGAGATTAGGAGGGATTAGGTGTGTGGGGTCTATGGAAGTGATACAGAGAAAATTCTCAGCTTCTTAACCTGTGCAGTTAATAAATGAAGTTAGAACTTCCCAAATAATCCATTGCTTTTCTAGAAATTGCCAGGAGGATGGCTTCTTTTCTCTAAATCACACTATTTAATCTGATAATTACCTAATACTCCTCTAATGTCTCCCTTACCATTCCACTCAAGAAGTAACTGGATGTTTAGAATCAAAATATAAGCTGTTGTCTAAATCTTGGATGGTGCCTTCAAGGTGGCAATTAGAATTTTAAAGTATACTGGTGATTTTGTCCTATTACCAGTTATTGTTTCTGTTATAGGTTAAAAAAATTTTTTAAAAAGAAAACTCTTGCCAGTATTGACATTGTAGTCCAAGAGTCACTGAAGATTATTGTAAGACTCTTTCTAGTCAATAACATTATATTGGGTGCATCTACATATTAAGACACTTACAACATATGTTTCATCTTAACTTGCTTTTATATTTGACTCCTCCACTAGTTTGTGAGATTTCTGAGGACTTTATCACTCATTCCCAACCTCTAACTCAGCATTTCATACAAGAAGTTGCTTAATGAATATTTATTGAATGAAGGAAAGTAATCAATGAAGTTCACATTTAAGTTTACTAGATGTTTATTTTAAAAAACACCAACCATTGTCTATGCTTTTCATTCAGTTTAAGAACAGGAAATCAAAAACTGAAACTTACAATGCCTTCTCCCAGCTATTTCACTACTATCAGCTTTAAAAAATGCCATTATTTTTTCTTAAGCATAATATTCTACACTTTTATGCAATTTGGAAATTGCATAAAATTCAACTATAAAATTTTGGAGTGCATTATTATTGAAAAGTGTATCAAATATATATATATCTAAATAAGAAAGTTGAATCTTCTCTATTCTTACACTGGTAATATACAAAATCACAAAACTAACCAAAAAAAAAGGTGAAAAATCCAACTGTAGATGGAAGGTTTCATGTAATACTTACAGAATATTTATTAGAAATTAGAAAGCAATATTAGATAAAATTGCTCATAGTTTGTTATTTCACTTCTACTAAACTCTATGATTAGTGATGCTTATCTCTCATTGCTCTTAAAAATATAGCAATGAGATTTGATGATAATAATACCTTAAGAAAAAAAGGTTTCCAAGCCTTTTTTAAAAATGAATAATTTGTTAGACTTTTTCCAAAGAGATTCTGTGATTTTTTTGCTCATAACTCACTACGTTCATGTTGAGTGCCTTATACTACACATGTAGACCTAAAAACATGCAAAATTGTTAAACTCTGGCAAATAAAACTTTCAATTTTTAATGGGCTCTAAAGCAGTCTTTACTTCTGTAGATTAGGAAAGGCTAGAAAAATATAATTTAAAGTTTTCTAACTCAGAAGCTAATACCTATCTGATTTAAAAAAAAACACAGTATTTAACTTAATACAATAATGACCTTTTTGTAGTAATTTGCAATATGTATTATTCCTTTAGGGGAATATCGTTATGCATCCTGGTAAGATGAGCTTTCCTATGTAAATGCTACCCTTTTAAGGTCAAAAGCTGTGCTCAGTTAACGATGGCAAACGAAAAATGGTCAAGTCAGATGTTCAATATAAACAACAAAGAAAATCCAGAGCTTTGTGATAATCCTCTAATATATTTTAAAGCAGTTATAGCTATTTTAATATATCTATATATGTATGTATACTTATAAACATAGCTATATAGATATACACACACAAATACATTAGTTTCTACAAAGTAGCATACAATTATGCTATTATTTTAAATTTCAATTTGAGTCTTAGTCTATACTAACAAGATTAGTAAGACCCTTCTAAATATTATTAGCATTGTATATTCAATATTTTACTTCAAGCATTGGGCATATATCTGTTTTAACATTGTTAAAAGTCTAAAGTTCACATTGGACCAAACATCCATACAGCATAAATATTCTCTGTAAAAGTCACCCTTCTAGGTACACAATTAGGAAGGCATCTTTAAAATAAAAATATACTTAATATTTTAAATAATTGTCTCTTTATTTATAATCAAGGAATTTAGTGAAGCCACTATTCAGAATCTTTCCCTTCTATTAACATTACTGTAGTTTCACAAGGTGGTACAATCTAAACAGCCTAAATGTCAGCATATTATATTTACTTTAGGTAAAATCAGCTCTTCTAGGTGAAAAAAAAATTAAGAGTAAAAAGCACTTAAATAGATTATGTGACCATAGGTGTGTGGGTTTGTCTCTGGGCTTTCTATAACCTGCTGTATAGCGCAGGGAGCTCTGCTTGGTGCTCTGTGGTGACCTAGGTGGGTGGGATGGTGGGAGAGGGAGGTCCAAGAGGGAGGGGATATATGTATACATATGGCTGGTTCACTTCATTGTACAGCAGAAACTAACACAACATAGTAAAGCACCTATACCCCAATTAAAAAAAAAAAACCACTTAAATAGATGAAAAATAGAACTTGTTCAGTACAAGTTTAAGAACAGCAGTTACCCACAAAGCTGTCAAGTGGCACTGTTAACTATAATAATTTATTCTATAATTTAATGTAATCTTAACCCCTTTCACATGTTAATACAACATGAAAAAAGTGGGTATAAAAACACATGCTTATTAATGAATTGAAGATATAATGTCACATTGTTTTTTGCCACATTCTTTTGAAATATCTTAATATTGGAATTAGCAGAGCCTATACAATTTCAGTATGTAATTATGTCTGTATATATCTTACTAGTTAGTGCTGTGATTAAGAGATATTTAATCTTTAATTATGCCATAGATGGAGGGTTGACGTTTGAGTCGAAGATAACAGGGATAACTCGGGGCATGAACTCTTTAATATGGATTGTAATTTGTCTGCTTGGAAAGCAGAGACTTTCAGCAAAAAGACAAACTAGAGTAACCTCCATGGTCTTAATGACTTCACTGGTTAAAATACTTTCAACAAAAATAAGGTAAGTGCAATTTGTTTAGTCTTGTTGTGTCGAC
Organism: Aethalodelphis obliquidens; assembly: GCF_003676395.1. NCBI lineage: Eukaryota > Metazoa > Chordata > Mammalia > Artiodactyla > Delphinidae > Aethalodelphis > Aethalodelphis obliquidens. Next base: position 14,345,010 of record NW_020837980.1, on the reverse strand, counting down.
ACATCAGTGCCAGGATATATTTCATACTCTCTTCTTTCTTGTGCTTTCCATTTCTCATCTCCCCACAAATACACACACACACACAACACATACATACACACGTACAATTAACAATGGTGTGTACTGTTAATTTCTTCATTTCCAGTTCCATTCATAAAAGTTACCCTTACCCAGAGGATAAGATGTCATAGGAAGGTAGGAAAATCATTTCTTTGTTTAGAGAAGTAAAAATAGAATCCTCTGTTGGGAAGCAATTAGGCAGGGGTTAGTTCCCTTCTCCTTTCATTGTGATTTTTTCCAGCTTGTAATATTCTACTTGATCACCTCTTCCAATCACCGATATATAGTTGAAGAGAAATTATTAAATTAGTGTGAAAATGACAAATGTGGTAGATTTATTTTTTTTGCAAAGGAAAGTCACTTCAGTCTAATAAATTAACCTACAATCCCATGATAAAGGGTTATTGAGAGCATGAGATGATAACTTCTGATTTTTACTGGTCTGACAGTACTGGGCAAATTACTAAATAGTATTGGAAACACAGAGCTAAATGAAACTATGAAAGATTGCCAGATTGTGCAAATTTAATTCATCTAAGCTACTCTAAACAAATGAAAACCTACGCTATAAAAGAACAGGTTTTTTTATTTTGTTTGTTTGTTTGTTTGTTTGTTTTTAAATGGGATTGAACACTCTCCTTTGGTGTCTTCATGTTGAAAGGGGGATCCCTATTACATATGTTGGGTATGGGTCAGATGGGTGTAGGCAGCAATCAAAAAGAATTGTTTTACTTACTTTTGTGAGTATGTGATTTCTCTAACACTTCCCAAGAAATGGATTTTTCACCTGAAGTTGACTGATACCATGTCCTAATCCACTGAAAAGAGCCATCACCCTCTCAGTACATTTTGCCAAAGCTCACAGGAGATGCAGTGCCTTGTTTGCCTGGCGGCCACCATCTCATCAGTGTATGCTAGGCTGTAGATGTAGATACAGGATGCTCTAAATGAAGCTTCAACAAATCTCAAAAGAGCATCACAATATCACAATGGAACTAAAAATTTACATGCAAATTTAAACTTTTCCTTGGGCTGCATAAAGATAGATGTAAACTTTTGCAAGGAGGGGTCTCCTGTGTCTATTCACTTAGAACCTGCTTGACTTTTGCTCTTCTGGGTCCTCCAAACTCACTACAGTCTCTTTTAAGGCAGGATAGGACCACTCCATCCTGCCTTGAAAAACATCTTAATCTCTCCATGGATTTTTCCCCTTGATTCCTACATGAGTTTTGAAATTCCTAGTGGTTCTTTAAGATATAGTGAACATATTTTCATAGTCTCCTTAGGGACTCTAATCTGGTACAAAAATGAAGGTGGATGTGCCTGTTCCTGTTCAGTCCCTCAACAATAAGTATGAATTACTTGTGAAAATAAACCCATTCTTCCTGTCATTAGCACACATTTATTTCCCTTAGAGACAAAATATTATAATCCTACAAGAAGTGAACAATTTTCTCCTCTTATTTTTTGTGAGCTGTAAAGGTCCTCCTCATTATTAGTGAGAAAAGTATTTGGCTCTGTTTTGCCTTTCCTGGGACATGCTTCATTACTAGCAACTAGCGTTTGTCACTGTGATACCTGGGAACAAGTTCCTGCTCTAATTAGATTATCTTGATTTTTCTAAAAATCTACCTTTGAAAATAGAATGCTAGAATTTTAGCCATTTCCACCATTAGTGGTAAGAGTCTAGACTCTGAGTCAACCTGGCTGCTGAATTTGAACCCTCTGGCACCACTTACTTTATTGCTTTGGGAACTCTAAATAATCCCTATAAACTCTATAATTTTTCTGTTAAAAATATTACATAACCCACATAAAAACTCTGAAATATGTAATGGGTATATATTTATATAAAATGTAACATATATAATATATGTATGCATATATATGTATGTATGTATATATATGCACACATACACATACAGAATGAGAGAAAAAGGAGAAAGAAGCCAGGCAGAGAGGTTTCTAGAATAGTGCCTACATATAGTAAGGATTTTTTCAAAGACCTGGTTGAAGATGGGGTAGCTATACAATGTAGTCCTAAATTTAGATGACCTTCTGACAAAAGGATTATAACCTCATTCAACAAATCACTATGTTTAGTTTAGTTACACTCATTTCTTTGAATGTTAGAAATAATATGAATAAGCAAATTAAAAAAATATTTTTCTGGCTTTCTCTTCCCATAAACTTTGCCCACCATTTTGACCAGTATGAAGTTTTTCTACCAGAACCTTGCTGACCAGTAAATCAATCAGACGATAATATACTGTCAGCTCAACCCAACTGTGAATTTTCTTCACTACAATGATATATACAGTTTTATTTTTAAATAGGATATCATGATAGCTGAATTACTACCAGTCTAGTTTTTTTAAATAATATTTTCATATTGTGATTTATTTATTTATTTATTTATTTTTGTGTGTGGTACGCGGGCCTCTCACTGCTGTGGCCTCTCCCGTTGCGGAGCACAGGCTCCAGACGCATAGGCTCAGCAGCCATGGCTCACGGACCCAGCCGCTCCGTGGCATGTGGGATCTTCCCAGACCGGGGCACAAGCCCGCGTCCCCTGCATCGGCAGGCGGACTCTCAACCACTGTGCCACCAGGGAAGCCCTCATATTGTGATTTAAAATGAAGATTTTAAAGATCAGTAAGTAATAATACTCACTAGCTGAATTTATGTTTGCTAAAAGATATGTAGGAGTGATGTCAGCATCATGGCAGTTTGAGACACTCCCATTGTCTCTCCTCTTCAATGTACAACCAATAAAACATCCACAACTCAGCAAAGGTACCTCTGCCCAACACACCAGGATGCCAGAGAATTCCACACATCTGTACATCTAAAGGTAGGTGAATTGGAATACATAAAGGAGACAGAACCAGAGGAACAGTGAAGGCGGTGCCTACAATCCTTGCCCTCTGGACATAGAAACTGAGTCTATACTAGAAGAAGAAAAACAAATGAAGCTCAAAGTCCATAGAAGAAAGGAAATAATAAAGATCAGAGCAGAAGTAAATAAAATAGAGGCTAAAAACACAATACAAAAGATCAATGCAACTAAGAGGTGATTCTTTGAAAAGATGAACAAAACTGAAAAATCTTAGCTAGACTCACTATGAAAAAAAGAGAGAAGGCCCTGAAATAAAATCAGAAAGGAAAGAAAAGAAATAACAACAGATACCACAGAAATGTAAAAGCTTATAAAAGATATTATGAACAGCTTAACACCAACAAATTTGATAACCTAGAAGAAAAGGTGAATTCTTAGAATTATACAACCTCTCAAGACTGATCATCAGTACAGAGATTGAAATAGTAATCAAAAACTCCCCACCAAAAAAAGTTCAGGACCTGATTGCTTCACAGATGAATCCTACCAAATATTCAAAGAAAATTTAATACCTATCCTTTGCAAACTCTTCCAAAAACACTGAAGAGGTAGAGACACTTCCTAACTCATTTTAAGAGATCAAAATCACCATGATACCAAAACCAGATAAAGACAACCTAATAAAAGCAAATTACAGGCCAAGATCTCTGATGAACATAGATTCAAAAATCTTCAACACAGTATTATGAAACCGAACACAACAGTACATTAAAAGAATCATATACCATAATAAAGTGGGATTTATTCCAAGGATTCAAGGATGGTTCAACATCTGCAAATCATTTAACATGATACATCACTTTAACAAAATGAAAGATAAAAATCATATGATCATCTCTGTAGATGCAGAAAAAAATAATTTGACAAGATTCAATACCCATTATGATAAAACATCTCAATAAAGTGGGTGTAGAAGGAGCATACCTCAACATAATAAGGGCCATATGTGACAAACCCATAGCTAACATCATACTCAAAGGGAAAAAATTAAAAGCTCTCCCTCTAAAATTAGGAACAAGACAAGGAAGCCCACTCTCGCCACTGTTATTCAACATAGTATTGAAAGTCCTAGCCAGAGCAATTAGGCAAGTAAAAGAAATAAAAGGCATGTAAATTGGAAAAGAAGAAGAACTATTACTATTCATAGTTGATAATTTTATTTATATATATATATATATATATAATGCTAAAGATTCCACCAAAAAAACTATTAGAAATAATAAATACAATAAAGTTGCAGGACACAAAATCAACATACACAAACATGTTGCATTTATATATGCTAACAACCATCTAGCAGAAATAGAAATTAAGAAAACAATCTCATTTAAAATTGCAACAATAAAACATATTAATAAATTTAATCAAGGAGCTAAAAGACCTATACAGTGAAAACTATAAACGTTGCTGAAAGAAACTGAAGAAAACAAAATGATTGGAAAGATATTTTGTGCTCATGGATAGAATAATTAGCAGCATAAAATATCCATATTACTTAAAGCAATTCACAGATTCAATGTAATCCCTATCTTTGTCTTAATATTGTTCTAGATATGTCTCCTCAGGCAAGGGAAACAAAAGCAAAAATAAACGAATAGGACTACTTCAAAATAAAAACCAAAGAAACCATCAACAAAGTAAAAAGACGACCTACCAAATGAGAGAAGATATTTGCAAATCATGTATCTGATAAGGGTTATTATCCAAGATATGTAAAGAACTCATATGCAACCAGATTTAAAAATGGGCAGAGGAGCTAAATAGACATTTTTTTCTCCAAAGAAGACATACAGATGACTGGCAGGCACATGAAAAGATGTTCAACATCACTAATTATTAGGGAAATACAAGTCAAAATCACAATGAGATAGCACCTCATGCTTGTTAGAATGGCTATTATCAAACAGACAAGAAATAACAAATGTTGGTGAGGATATGGAGAAAAGAGAACCCTCGTACACTGTGAATGGGAATGTAAACTGGTGCAGCCACTATGGAAAATAGTATGGCGATTCCTCAAACAATTAAGAGTAGAACCACCATATGATCTAGCTATCCCACGTCTGAATGTTTATCCCAATAATATGAAAACACTAATTTGAAAAAATATGTGCACCTCTATGTTCATCACAAAATTGTTTACAATAGCCAAGGTATGGGAAGAACTTAAGTGCCATCAACAGATAAATAGATAAAGAGGATGTTTGTGTATGTATATCACACACCCACACCCACACACAATAGAGTACGACTCAGCCATAAAAAAGATGAAATCTTACTATTTGCAACGATATGGATGGACCTTGATGGCATTATGTTAAATGAAATAAATAGATGTAGAAAAACAAATACCATATGATTTCACTCATTGTGGAATATAAAAAGAACAAACAAAAAAGTAAAAATACAAAATAAATGAACAAACCAAATCAAACAAAAACAAGCATGTAGATACAGTGAACAGAGTAGTGATTTCAGGGGGCAAGGGGTGAAGGAAGGCAAAATGTGTACAGAGCATCAAGTGGATGGTGATGGGTGGAAATTAAATGTTTGGTGATTAGCAAGCTGTAGTGTATACAGAAGTAGAAATTTATTGTTGTGCGTATGACATTTATATAATGCTATAAACCAATGTTACCTCAATAAAAGATAAATTTTAAAAGTTTACTGAAAGAGTAATATATGCAATTTGTGTGTGTGCATGTGCATGTGTCTGTGTAGTGAAGTTGGTCACTGTTCTAAAGATTCAATGATTCATCACCATTGGGGCTATGCTAGCTATAACAAAAAAATCTTTAAACTAGAGCAAGTTTGGAAATATACGTGAATTTTACCCAATTTAGGGTGTTTCCTCAATAAGTCATCTAAGTAGATTTTTCAGTATTAATACCCATCAATACTACATTTATAGATACACTTTTACCTGCTTTTTTATAGTAACGAGGTAGATATGTGATTTGCAAAATGTTCAATAAATATGTGTATTGTCCCACTTGAAATTTTGTGCAATATTCTAAAAATGTGAAAGTGTCTTATGATCATGCATACACTACTAACGTAAAGATTTTTTGTCACACTGAACTAAGCAAATATCCTATTTTAGTTAAATTTACTAAAGGTCAGGAGAAAAGTGGCATCAGAGGACCAACCTGACAATTTGCAAGTGTGTTTGAGATTGAGAGAGAGGATGATGCAGCAACACTCAGGAGACTCCAAAAATAAATATTTAGCATGTGGGCCTTTCAAAGAAGAAGACTCACTTTGATCCACTCACATACCAAGCTCCATCATATCAAGTCTCCTCTTTCCATTAGAGTGTTAGCGTTAAGATGTTTAGATCATATATTTCTTTGATATTAAAATTAGAAGGCATTCTTCTTCCCACTTAATTAAACTGAAAATAATTTCTAATTTTTGTACTCTTATTAAGTATTTGGGGGCAGATTTATAATTCAAAATTAAACTTTTTTCTATTTTTATCAGTTATGGGAAATACATGCTAATAATGAGCTAGCACTTAAAATTACAGAAAACTTCAAGAGATGTTTCATGCTCCTTTTCATTATAATTTTATTAACATTGCATCCTTATACTTCTTGTACTTCTTAATGGCATATATATCAATGCCATGATTCTATACTTCTATGTATCTGAAATAATGTGCTATACCCATCATTTCTGTACAAGCAGAGCTTTTGTTTTCATTTTTTTGCTTTGCTCAGTATAGGTGTTTGACTATGTAGCCACCCTTTCCCAATGTAACTTCCATGAATTAGACCTTGGCCATACATTTGCTCAAGCATGTCTCAACAAGTAAACTAGCTTTACTAAATACCTACTATACCTTAAAAATAATGGTGGTATAAAAAGTGATATTGCTTTACCAAATATCTATTCTTACTTTGTCCCAAGCATTTAAAAACTGGAATAATAAGAGTGAAATATGAAACTTTCAGAAAGGTCACAGTTTAGAAGATAAATACTCTCTGTCTATGCATAAATATGTGCATGCATGATAAATATTATATGTGTGTATGAAACATACAAACACATTAATAATAGCTAAATTGTACAATTCCTATGCATCAATGCAAACTGCTTGATCTTCATGTAATCTTTATAATATTCCTATGAGGGGGATATATTTTAAGCTATATTCCTATGAGGAGAAAACTAACAGTCACAGAGGCTTAGAAATTCCTTAAAGGTCACACATATATAATTGGTCACAAATGTAAGCAGAGAATCAACAAGGTCTACCCAACCCCAGCCACTGTATCCATAACCAATTCACCCAATCAATCAACTTTGATTTTCTCTTTTGGTACACAGATGTATTGTGGAAAAAGGCAGATGGGGTTGGGAGAATAGAGAGAGAGTAAAGGTGAAGGAGGAGAGAGGGAAATAGAAATATTCTCAAATGGAGATAATATGAGAGCTTGCAGGTTGAAGTCTGAATAAGATTTACATGGATAAAAAAGGGAGGAGGAAAAGAATAATGTATTTTGAATAATGATGGATGAAAGTAGAGCAGAAACAATTAGAATGGATAGAAGGGAAGCAGTGGGAGATAAGGTTGGAAACTTATCCTGAGACCAGGTTCTAAAGAGCTTTGAATTCTTACTTCAACATTTATACTTGATTCTATGGGCCTTGGAATGTTCCTGAAAGTTTGCAAATGGAGGAATGACTTAATTGCCTACGTTTTATAAGGAGAATTCTGGCTGCAATATGGAGGATGGATTAGAGTAAGAGGAAGGAGAATGGTGCACTTACACTAGTCATGTGAAGTATAATAGAGACCTAAATTGGACCACTGTCAATAAGAATGGATAAAAAGGAGTGTGATTACTATTTCAGTAATAGAACTGTTAGGACCGTGTGAATGAACTAAACATGAAAAATGAGTGAAACAGACTCTGATATTTCTGGCTTAGGCTGACTGGTGTTGCAGTTAAAAGAGATAGAAAATTTTAAAATGTGATGATTTATGGCAGGAAAATAATGAAATAATCTATATGCATGTATAGTATAATGAAGAAAATAATCAGATAACAAGTAAAAGCAGTATATAATCACTTACTACATTGAGTGGCTCATTGAGTGGCCCATGATATAAATAAATAGAGGAGGTGAAAGAATCTCTGCCATTAGGTTTAGGAAATATTTCAGAGCTTTTTTTTTTTTTTTTTTTGGCCTTTCCTATTATCATAACTGCTATTCTCTAGGTCAAGGAACAGATGTGATGGATTTTGAAAACTTCTAACAATGCCTTTTCAAATAGAAGTTTAGGAAATGAACTGAATGGGTTTACAGATTTAACAGACCCACTGTTGAAAAAGTCCTAGACTATCACTGCACTTGTTACCTGCCCCCTATGTATCTATACTTATAATGACGGGTGAAAAAAAAATTGAGGTCTCCAGATTTCAGCAAAAGCTCTGGCCCTGAATCAAATAACCTCCAATAGATCTGGTTTCTCCAGTATATGACAAGAAAGTAAATGGTCTTATGTCTCTTTAAGGAAAGATTGGGGAAACCAATCACTACTGTAATTATTTTTTTTTTGTATGGTGTCTCCAGGTTCTTCCTCATGGAAAAATGGATTTTCAGTTAGTTGATGGGTTCTGGGTCCGAAAAAAGATTCAAATCAGGAAATTAAGACTGTGAATTTCACTGGGCTAGCTAAAGGTAGCTCTCAACCTACTCATTTATTCTCTGTCTCTGTCTCTTTCTCTCTGTCTCTGTCTCTCTCTCAGGAAGAGTCAATCTTCTCCATTGCTACCAGATAGTGCAGTTCTGTAAAAGCATTCTTCCAACCTTCAGAGGACAGCCGTTACTGAGCTCTTAACAATACTGGGGATCTCATCATCAGAATCTTACTTAATATCTTTGTAAACAGAATGTGCCTTGGGTATTCTGTAATATCATCATCTCATGTATTTTCCAGTCTCTACAGAAGACCCATTCTAGCATGCCCACTTTTCTGATCCTTTTGATCCCCTCCTCCACAGTTGGCCACGGTAGTTCTGGTAAAGCTTTTTCCAAGTTTCCAAACAGCAAATTTGAACCATCTCCAAGTGCCCATTTCAGCGTGTTATGTCCTATCATTGGAAAGTGCCCACTTATCCAGCTTTATATTCTGCACTGCCCTTTGATAAAGTATAGCTTCCTGGTTCCTACTGGTATATATTAGCTAGATCCTTATATTATAAGCTCCATTGTCTTATAGTTTATTTCTTAGGAGCCTAGCACTTACCCAGTCTGGATATGCTGACACCATTAGAAGTTACAGCTCTAATGAACAAAAGAGAAAATGGTGGCAGATCCTGAGGAAGATGGACATGTATTTATAAGATTTATACTTCATCTGAAGTTCCTGAAGAGTATCCTACTGAGGAGATTGGGCTTTCACTTCTAGAAAATGGGGTTTAGAATACTTCGAGGTGCCCAGAGGGTCTGGTGGAATCAGGATATTCAAAATTCCCTAGTGCACCAATCTAGATATGCCTTTCCAAGCCTCGAGGTCCCATTTCTTTCCCATCAGCCCCCTGGCTTTGATATACGAAGCTCACCTATAATGAGAATTTAGTCTTCTGTGAATTTGCCACTCATAATTAAATCAAGGGCTTAATCATCACCTGAGTCTGTTTTCCTATGCTGGGAGATAAAGGTCTCTTTACATTGTACCATGGAAGCCCTTTGACACTGACATTTTTATTGAAATTGTTAATTAGTAGATCTGAGTCTGTCATTTTTTTCTCTTCAATGAATCAATGATGATTATCAAAGACACCAATTCCACAGTTCTTATAGCAACCTGTTCCTCTTTAGCTCCCAAATGCTCTAGACCAGTTTTTTTTCTTTTCCTTTTATTTTTAAAAAAATTTATTTTATATTGGAGTAAAGTTGATTTAAAATGTTGTGTTAGCTTCAGGTGTACAGCAAAGTGATTTAGTTATACATATACATATATCTATTCTTTTTCAGATTCTTTTCCCATATAGGTTATTACAGAGTATTGAGTAGAACAAAGAGTGCAGAACACTTTGACATAAATTGTAACAATATCTTTTTGGATCCATCTCCTACAGTAATGAAAATATAAACAAAAATAAACAAATGAGACCTAATGAAACTTAAAAGCTTTTGCACAGCAAAGGAAACCACAAACAAGATGAAAAGACAATCCACAGAATGAGAGAAAATACTTGCAAATGATGTGACTGACAATGGATTAATCTCCAAAAGATAAAAACAGCCCATGCAGCTCAATATCAAAAAAATTACATAACCCAATCAAAAAGTGGGCAGAAGATCTAGATAGACTTTTCTCCAAAGAAGACATATAGATGGGCAAAAAGCACACGAACAGATACTCAACATCACTAATTATTAGAGAAATGGGACTCAAAACTACAATGAGGTATCACTTCTCACCAGTCAGAATGGCCATCATCGAAAAGTCTACAAATAGGGACTTCCCTGGTGGCGCAGTGGATAAGGCTCCACACTCCCAATGTAGGGGGCCCGGGTTCGATCCCTGGTCAGGGAACTAGATCCCACATTCATGCCACAACTAAGGAGCCCACCTGCCGCAACTAAGACCCAGCACAACCAAATAAATAAATAAATATTTTTAAAAAGTCTACAAATAATAAATTCTGGAGAGGGTGTGGGGAAAAGTGGACCCTCCTACACTGTTTGTGGGAATGCAAACTGGTACAGCCACTATGGATAACAGTATGGAGGTTACTTAAAAAACTAAAAATAGAACTACCATATGATCCAGCAATTCTACTCCTGGTCACATACCGGGAGAAAACCATAATTCAAAAAGATACATGTATCCCAATGTTCATTGCAGCACTATTTACAATAAACAAGACATGGAAGCAACCTAAATGTCTATCAATAGATGAATGGAAAAAGAAGATGTGGTACATATATATAATGGTATACGACTCAGCTAAAAAAAGAATGAAATAATGCTATCTGCAGCAACATGGATGGACCTACAGATTATCAAACTAAGTGAAGTAAGTCAGAGAAAGACAAATATATGATATCATTTATATGTGGAATCTAGAAAAATGATACAAATGAACTTGTACAAAACAGAAACAGACTCACAGATTTAGAAAACAAACTTATGGTAACCAAAAGGGAAAGGTGGGGGTGAGGGATAATAAGGAGGTTTGGATTAGTATATACACAATACTATATATAAAATAGATAATCAACAAGGACCTACTGTATAGCACAGGGAACTCTAGACCAGGTTTTGACAAACTTTGGTCCATGGGTTAAATTAGAACTGTCACCAGTTTTCATAAATATCATTTATTGGAAAACAGCCACACCCATTTATTTATGTATTATCTGTGGACGCTTTTGCACAGCAACAGCAGAGTTGAGTGGTTAGGACAGACCATATGGTCTACATAGCCTAAAATATTTACTATTTGGTCCTTACAGAAAAAGTTTGCCAACTCTCACCACACACATTTCTCCTGCTTTTGAACCCCTTTCCACCTTGATTCATATCACGTCTCTATCACTTACCAGTTGGTCATCATGGGTATGTTTCTTAATTTTTCTCAGCTTTATTTAGCTTATCTGTATGTAACTTAAAAAAAAAACCTAGATCATTTTTTATGGATGCTCTTAGCACCATGAAAAGTGCAAAATAACTCAAATACAGTGCCTAAAAAAATTTGAAAGGAAATTTAAACCTCTAATGAACTCTCTCAAGGTTGTACCAGTGAATCATTTTGTTGTTTACCACACATCAAAAACTTTTTTTCCATTCCTTCAATCATACACAAGAATGCTCACTTTATCTCCTCAAAAGTCTTAACTATCCTCTCTTTCCCCATATTTCCCTCAGAGGAACTTTTAGTAGTGACTTTGTGTTTCACTGACCCAATTCCTATTCTTCTTTTCCTTCCAGGCTCCCTATTCTATTCTCTGCACAATGAACAGTGCTGTGTTTATATGTTTAATAACAAATCAATATTTTCTTCCAATTTATTTTAGTTCCACAGTCTTATCAATTAAGCAAATCCAAACAACTCAGATGGGAGGAAGATTCTCCATATTTATACGAAAAATATTTTGTTCTTGTCATCCATTTCTCCTGGTAAAATCTTCTCATTTCTCCTATGATGGATATATTTAAATCCTAGCCAAAGCCTTTCTTCTTTTCCAACGAACTTGATCCCTCTAAGGTGTCCTGGATAGTATTTTTATTTTACCCTGTGTGCATAGTGTCTAGCAATATTTCAAGTGTTTTGGAATTTGGTACTATTCTGGAAGCAAAATTAGAAATGATAGGATTCATTTCTCAGTTTCTCAAGACTCTGTAAGATAATAAAGCTAATGCTTTTACTAAATTCTTTTCCTCATGATGTCAAACCTCAATGAAACTGAAAGACAACATAAGATACCTCTATTGACTGAAGACCTCCCCAAAAGTTCATTAAAATAAACTGGTGATCAAGAAAAGCCAAATTTCATCATTCTCAACGGTGAAAAACTGAAAGCATTTCCTCTAAGATCTATTGACCAACACTATTTACAATAGCCAGGTCATGGAAGCAACCTAAATGCCCATCGACAGACGAATGCATAAAGAAGATGTGGTACATATATACAATGGAATATTACTCAGCCTTACAAAGGAACAAAATTCGTTCATTTGTAGAGATGTGGATGGATCTAGAGACTGTTATACAGAGTGAAGTAAGTCAGAAAGAGAAAAACAAATGTCATATATTAACACATATATGTGGAATATAGAAAAATGGTACAGATGAACCGGTTTGTAGGGAAGAAATAGAGACACAGATGTAGAGAACAAACGTATGGACACTAAGGGGGGAAAGTGGTCATGGGGTGGTGGTGGTGGTGGGATGAATTGGGATATTGGGATTGACATATATACACTAATATGTATAAAAGAGATGACTAATAAGAACCTGCTGTATAAAAAATAAATAAAATAAAATTCAAAAATAAAAGAAAGAAAACCCAAATTTATTGATTACTGCAGCAAAGAAGACCACTACCTTAACAAAATATTAGTAGTCTCTGAATTTGTAGGTCAAGGTAAGTGGAATATTTATAAGATTCTGTGGGTCTGGGTTTCAATGAGATGGCCTGATTGGAATGAGGCAAAGTTTGTTACACAATAGTATAGGTTTGGTGGACACACAAGGAGAGAGACTGAAACAAATAGCATTTAATAAACCCAGCTGAGCAATCTATTGTGAGAAGGACAGTATTGTTTTGTGGGTTAATTGAGAAATCTGTTTTTCACATAAATAATATTCAGTAAGTTCCTGAGATAAATTTTTTTTAAGTTATTTGCAGCTTCATCTCCCTGGATTTGGTAGGCCAAATTGTAAAGAAGTTCCTCCAAGAATTTTGTTCCCTGACAGTCAATCAAACATTAATCTAAGTACTTTGTGAAGGCATTTTGCAGAATTTGAACAAGGTTATGAACATTAAAATGAGGGGTGGTGAAGATTATCTGGCTGGGCACAATATAACTACATGAGCCCTTAAAAACAGAAATTTCTCCAGCTTGAGTCAGAAGGATGTGGTGGGGTAAGATAGAAGAGAGATAAAACCGAAGGGAAGGTCAGATAAGTTTAAAGCATGAGAAGGTCTTGCACCGTCATCGCTGGCTTTAAAGATGGAGGAAGGACGAGGCCTATAAACCATGGAATGTGAGCTTCCTCTGGATGCTGAGAAAGAACCAGCAAGAAAACAGTGGGGACCTCAGTCGTACAGCTGCATGGTGTTAAATTCTGACAACAACATAAATGAACCCAGAAATGCAATCTCCTCTAGAGTCTCCAGAAAGAAAAGCAACCCTCTTGGACACCTGGATTCAGCTTTGTCAGACTCTAAACAGAAAAACAAGTTAAGCCATAGCATACCTGGATTTTTGGTCTCTAGCAGGTGAGATAATGAATTGGTCCTGTGTTAAGCCACTAACTGTGTGGTAACTTGTTACAGCAGCAGTGGAAACTAATACCATGGGAAAAACTGTCTAAAATACTAAACTCATATTAATGCAGACTGCAGACCATCAAATGATTAGGCCATATTAAGGTAAATAGATTTAGTTCTCAATCCTAGTAACTGTGTGTCTACAGGTAGTTTCATTTTGGTTCTTATCTCTAATGTAAAAATCCTTGCTTATCATCAATTTATGTATCATATATATTCTAAGTCTGTCAGGCAATAGGAAACTTAATTCCACACTTATCTGTGAAAGCTAAATAAGGACAGAGTCTTCGATCAGAACTCTGAGGATCTCATAATAGAATGTGAGGAATTCCCTGATTTGCACATACAAGAATGTTGCTTGTCAAAGATCTGATTTCAAGAGATGAAGACTTAATCTATGTTACCTCCAGCTCCCCTAATCCACCCTGATATTTTGACTACATACTGTTTGGTCTTAGTTTCTTTCTATCAATTTCTGGACCCTAAGTGTTTTTCCTAATACTAGAATTCAGAAATTTCTTGGATTTGAAATGACAGCTAAATTCTTCCCTCAGCTTTTGTCTGTAATTGCTACCATATTGATCGGATGATAGGATTCAGAAGTAACTAAGCCTCCACATTACTCATCACCATTCCCAAATAGCCATCCTCAGGAACCCCCAAATCTACACCCACACATAGAATATTTTCCTTGTGGCATTTTGTTATGCACTTAACATATATTTACTCCAATAGCTAACTACTTATCAAATTACATATTCAATCTATGGTTGCTAGGCATTTTTTTATAGAACAAAGATATTTGGTAACTGTAAGTATGCAAAATATATTTTCAATGGGAGCCTTCAAAGACTCACTCAATTTCCAGCATTTTTGTGCCCCTAAAATTTGCTACCTCCTTTTTTTTTTTTTTTTTTTTTTTTTTTGGCGGTACGCGGGCCTTTCACCGCTGTGGCCTCTCCCGTCCTAGAGCACAGGCCCCGGACGCGCAGGCTCAGCGACCACGGCTCACGGGCCCAGCCGCTCCGCGGCACGTGGGATCCTCCCGGACCCGGGCACGAACCCGCGTCCTCCGCATCAGCAGGCAGACTCTCAACCACTGCGCCACCAGGAAAGCCCCAAATTTGCTACCTCTTGCATTCTATTCACATCTCGAAGAGATTTTCCCCATCTCTGGTACAGCACTTTTTAAGAGCTTGCACTTTCGTAATGGAACATGTAGCTTCTACAAATTTCAAAGCAACAATTTTCAAAGCTGCTTGCTTTTTGTCTCACTGAGGCATCCCAGTATCCAGTAGAGATTATCTCTCCTAGTAATCAAGGCAAAGTCCCTGAATAAACGCACTCCTGTCTTCCTTTGAGTTCTTTTCCCTTTCCACAGATTACAAATTATCAGGAAATAGAAGGCAGGGAAAAAACATAAACTTGCATTTTAATGAAGAATTTTATTACACTTCTTTAACTTTGTGAATTCATAGGTTTATATCTATTACATCCACTAGCCTCTAAGATGATAACTCTATGACGGAGCCGTGTAGACAATTTCTAATTTGCAATAATATTTTAAAGACAATCAAAAAAAAAAATGGTCATGAAGAACCTAGGGGCAAGACGGGAATAAAGACGCAGAGTTACTAGAGAATGGACTTGAGGACACAGGGAGGGGGAAGGATAAGCTGGGACAAAGTGAGAGAGTGGCATGGACATATATACACTACCAAATGTAAAATAGATAGCTAGTGGGAAGCAGCCGCACAGCACAGGGAGATCAGCTCAGTGGTTTGTGACCAGCTAGAGGGGTGGGATAGGGAGGGTGGGAGGGAGGGAGACGCAAGAGGGAAGAGATATGGGAACATGTGTATATGTATAACAGATTCACTTTGTTACAAAGCAGAAACTAACACACCACTGTAAAGCAATTATACTCCAATTAAAACGTTAAAAAAAAAACTCATGTTCTGTCAAATCCCACTTTCTCAAAACATAATTTAAGAATTATTTACAATGTTGTATTCTTAACTAATCATGTATTTTTGACAAGAGTAACGATTTAAAATAAAAGTTGCTCCCCCAATGTAACCAACATATGGAAGTTCATCTCAGCATTGTCTTATATTTTAAAAAAAATACCAAGCCCCTATTTACCTACCTTCCCACACCCAAATAGACATGGAAAGAAACTGAAATAAATGTTGAATTCCCTTAATTAAAAACACCCAAATTATATTCTTTACTCAACTAATATTATTTATTTAAAGTTTCAGGGTAGATACTCAAAATTTCTCTCACTCTTTTTCTTTCTGTCTGTCTCTCCCTC
The DNA here is from genome assembly GCF_003676395.1 of Aethalodelphis obliquidens. Classification (NCBI taxonomy): domain Eukaryota; kingdom Metazoa; phylum Chordata; class Mammalia; order Artiodactyla; family Delphinidae; genus Aethalodelphis; species Aethalodelphis obliquidens. The sequence goes on along the minus strand of NW_020837980.1, from coordinate 14,328,715 downwards.
TCTTAGTCTCCATTCCTTAACTCTATGCCATGCTATTTTATAATCTCACTTACCCCTTCTTTTCATTCTTCCTGGAAGGGATACCATTCTGTTTCATATGAAATGTAAAAAATAATATCTACCTTAAAATAATGTTTTGAGGATTATATAAGATAATAATTATAAAACACCCAGCACTCTGCCTATTATTTAGAGTTACATAAATCTTATTTTTCATTAGAAATATGTATATATGTATATAATATCACTCATTTAAAAAACCATGTATAGAGTTCAAATTCAATTAAATTTATATTTTAATTAAATATTCTTACATCACAGAAAAACAAAATTGATTATATAATCAATAGGTTTATGGATAGAATAAATAATAATTGAATATATCTCAATATTTCAATTACAAAAGAGAAAATTCATTTCTCTTTCAATCTACAATACTTATGGTATACCTGTTATACACTAAGCACGATGTTGGATAGTGTACATAAATGAAAAAGTACCTGCCAACGTGGGGCTTACAGTCCGTTGCGTAAAATAAATGATAAAATTTAGATAATAAGTAACTGCAAGGTGATAGGAAGGAAATATAAGTTGTTCTGTGATAGGGAATATGAATTTAGAATGTTCCCAGAAGGCCCACTAAAGAGACAATGTTAAAGTTGAGAACCAAAAATGGGAAAGAGCAGAGCAAACCAAAAAAAAGTTAAAAATCACAATAGCATAATAGATCTTGTTAAATTATTGCATATTTTCCAAGGGTTAATGTGATACAATTTATTGTAGTAGAAATTATAGTGTAAACCAACACTACCATTAATCTAATGGCCTTAGACACTTTTTTTTTTTTTTTTTTGCGGTGCGCGGACCTCTCACTGTTGTGGCCTCTCCCGTTGCGGAGCACAGGCTCCGGACGCGCAGGCTCAGTGGCCATGGCTCACGGGCCCAGCCGCTCCGCGGCATGTGGGATCTTCCCGGACCGGGGCACGAACCCGCGTCCCCTGCATCGGCAGGCAGACTCTCAACCACTGCGCCACCAGGGAAGCCCCTAGACACTTTTTAAAATGAAATTAAACTATTATTCATAACTTGCGTTCACATAATACCTTTAATCACCAAGCTCTAAATTTGATTCATAGCACTAATGTAATCTACATATCAATTTTACTATACTACATATGTGGTGTATAGAATTATACTATATACAATATGTGTTTATATAATATACATACCAACATTACCAAACCCTATGTAGTAGTAATTGGGGGGGTAAACATCTTCCTCAAAGTTATGGAGATTTTGAGGAAATTGTAATGATAAATAGTGAGATGGGGCAGGTGCTGTATTAAAATAAGATTTCTTAACACTTTAATATTTCATATATAAGTTTACTTTTCCTTAATAATAAATGAGCTGCCAAAAGTTGTTTTATTCCTGAACTCACAATTTTTCTGTTTTCCTAGATAGCTTAAGATCAGTGAATAGTGGTTCATAAAATGCACAACTTTTGGAAATCTCTGTTTGACACATTTCCAGCCATTTCTTCAAGAACCAGCAGCTTTGATTAGATTTAATCACAAGAAAATTTAAAAGTTAATAAGTATAAACATGTCCTGAACAGAAACTGGTAAATATTTTAGGTATAGACAAATATTGTTTCAACTTCAAATAAACTTTAAAAAATTGATTCATGTATATCTATCATTTTTTTCTAAGTGTTTTAGCTCAACAGTCAATAATGAAGCAGATTAAGACAAAATAACCCAGGAACTCTCTGGATACTTAAATAACAGCAGTTTTGTTTCTGTCATCCATTTCTCCTAATAAAAATCTGCTCTTTCTTCCATTAATAGATTCATCCAATTTCCAGCTAAACCCATCTTTCTTCTCCAACTAGTTTGATTAAAAAGTAACAGTTAGAGATTCTATGGCTGCCAGATATTAAGGGAATGAAACCAGATCTTTAAATTCCTATAACACATATTTGACTTGTTTGGGGATATCAGAAATATTTGTTACTCCAGTTTCCTTTCTTTGAAAAACCAGATAGGATAAACTACATGTGTAAGATACAAATTCTAATATATCTGTAAAATGCAGCTGTAGATCTCTTCATGAGTAGGGACTTTTATAGTGTCATAAAAATTCAGTATCACTATAAATTTATGCTGCTGAAAATGTCGACATTTATGGCAACTTCTACAAGGACATATTTTAAAATGATACTAAAACTTGATGCAGCAACTTTTATTTAGTTAAAAAGTAAGATTATAGAATAAAAACATTTACTCTAATTTTTGAAACTATCAATATGGATGATTAATTTTTTAAATTCTCAAATCATTTCATGGTTTGGTGGGTATTTAAAAATCAGATCACTCAAAATTAAAAAGCATGAAAGCATGTTCATGTATTATTCAAATTAACAGTTAATTGCTGCATATAATTAATATTCATTTACAATGCATTTTGTAAGACTTTTAATACCTGATAAAATTATTAATGATGCAAGCATGTGATGATACTTATTTAAGTATTAGAGATAATCACAGAATTATATAAGAAATCTATTTTCATTCATTTCATATTGGACGGCAAGCAAAATTACTATTTTAATTAATAAAAAAATTATTCATAGTAGAATTATCCCAGTCCACGTAACTGTTGATGGACATTTAGGTTGCTTCTGTGTCCTACCTACTGTAAATAGTGCTTCAGTGGACACTGGGGTGCATGTATCTTTTCAAATTGTGTTTTTCTCCGGTTATATGCCCAGGAATGGGATTGCTGGATCATACGGTAACTCTGTTTTTACTTTTTTAAGGAACCTCCATACTGTTCTCCATAGTAGCTCTACCAGTGTACATTCCCACCAACAGTGTAGGAGGGTTCCATTTTCTCCACACCCTCTCCAGCATTTATCATTTGTAGACTTTTTGATGATGGCCATTCTGACCAGTGTGAGGTGATACCTAATTGTATACGCCAATAAAAATTTTTTTTTAATGTAAAACATATTTTTGGACTCTCAGTTTTGTTCCATTGGTTTGTATGTATATTGTTATCCTAGTACAACATACAATTGTATGGATATACCATATGTTTCCATGTGTCTTTTGATGGACATTTAAATTGCTTCCACTTTTTGGCTATAACAAATAACGATGCTATTGACATTCATATGCAAGTCTTAGTGTGGATGTGTGTTTTTATTTCTCTTGTGTATATACCTAGGAGTGGAATTGCTGGATCAAATGGTTACACCATTTACTCTTTGAAGGAACTGGCAGACTATTTTCCAAAGTGGCTACATAATTTTATACCGCTACCAGCAATGTATGAGGGTTTCAATTTCCCCATATCCTTGCCAACTCTTGTTATTATTTGTGTTTTTCATAATAGCCAATACAGTGGGTATAAAGAGGCATCTCATAGTGGTGTTACTTTTCATTTCCCTAATGGACTAGTTGAGCATTTTTTCATATGCTTATTAGACATTCGTGTATCCATTTTTGTTATGTGCTTATTCAAATTTTCACTTAAAAAATATATACATTTCCAAATGTAAAATAGATAGCTAGTGGGAAATAGCGAATAGCACAGGGAGATCAGCTTGGTGCTTTGTGACCGCCTAGAGGGGTGGGATAGGGAGAGTGGGATGGAGACGCAAAAGGGAGGAGATATGGGGATATATGTATATGTACAGCTGATTCACTTTGTTATAAAGCAGAAACTATCACACCATTGTAAAACAATTGTACTCCAATAAAGATGTTAAAAAATTTTTGATTTGGGGCTTCCCTGGTGGCGCAGTGGTTGAGAGTCCGCCTGCAGATGCAGGGGACGCCGGTTCGTGCCCCGGTCCGGGAAGATCTCACATGCCGCAGAGCCGCTGGGCCCGTGAGCCACGGCCGCTAAGCCTGCGCGTCCGGAGCCTGTGCTCTGCAACGGGAGAGGCCACAACAGTGAGAGGCCCGCGTACCGCGGAAAAAAAAAAAAAAATTTGATTTGTTTGCCTTCTTGTTGTGGAGTTTTACGTGTTCCTTATAACTTCTACATAGAAGTCCTTTATTAGATATAATGATTTGCAAATATATTCTCCAAGATTACAGCTTGTCTTTTGCTTTTATATATTTTCTTTGAAGCATACAGGTTTTTAACTTTAAGTAGAGATGATCATTTTTTCTCTTTTATGTATAATAATTTTGGTGTTGTATCTAAGAAATCTGCCTCACCTAAGATCATGAAGATGTCCTAAGTTTTATTCTAAAAGTTGAAAAACTGTAGCTTTCACATTTATGTCTATGACCCATTATAAGTTAATCTTTGTAGATATTCTAAATTGAGTCTAAATTTACATTTTTATGTCTACACATCCAATTATACCAGCATTATTTTTGGATAAATCTGTCTTTTCCCATGGAGTTACCTTGACATCTTTGTAAAATATCATCCAATCATCAGTGCAAAGGCTTATTTAGGGATCTCAGTTCTGTTCCTTTGGTCTGAATGCCCATTGCTGTCTTAGTACAACATTATCTTGATAATTGTAGCTTGATACACCACTTTAAAACCAGGAAATGTAGTCCTCCATTTTTTTCTTCTTATTGGAAATTGTTTTTGCTATTTTAGGTACTTTGCAGGATTAGCTTTTCAATTTCTGTCAAAGGGCTTGCTGAGATTTTGATAGGGATTGCATTAAATCTATAAGTCAATTTGAAGCGAATTGTCATCTTATAAATACTGAGTCTTCTAATCCATAAAATATATTGTCTCTCCTTTTGCCTAAATCTTCTTTGATATCACTCAAAAATATACTGAAATTTTTGGTGTGCAATTGTTGAACTTACTTTGTTAAATTTATTCCTGAGTATTTCATTCTTTTTTCATTTTACTCTGAGAGATTTAACTGGTAAAGAACTTCAAAAATTTATGAAATGCCTTTGAAAATGACAAATCTAAACTAATAATTAGAATTAAAATTCATAACGCTGGATTACTGTATTGCACCTACACCCATTTGTTCATAGTCTAAAATAATAGTTTGGAAAGAGTAGGAAAGTAGCCCAAACTTGTGTTTGAAATATTTTAAAGAGGTGACAAGTGTCACTTTTATGTCATAGGATGGTAATAGTTTAACTTATCAAACCAGACTATATGACAGATTTACATATGAAGACAGAAAATACTCATTATTATAACGCTGGAAAGTGTAAATATATCGAAAATGGCCAAGAGGAAAAAGCCTCAATCCTCTTGGAAGCTGGCATAGAAATATCTTTCTAAATATTGTAAATACACACACACACACACACACACACACACACACATCTGTAAATAAAGTATAATAAAAAAAACTAAAGGCAAATTAGAATATAAAAGACCTGAAAATATATGCAAAATTCAAACAGAAATATTGAAAGTAAGAAGGGAAAATATTGCATAAGCAAAATGGAAAAGAAGAAAAATTATAAGCAGAAAAGCTACTACTTTCCACCTAAAAGACATGGTTCCCAGGTGACTTGGAAGGTGTGAGAAAGTCAAGATCTGTGCCTTGGATCATGTTTTCTTTATCCTGGCTCCAGCCATTTGTAGTATAATCTACACTTTGCGTTTAACAGAGCAAGACTGAACAAGCAGGGGTTCCCCACGGCAGGGTTCAGAAGCAGGGATGGAGAGCCCAGGGAACTGGCATTAAAGACCCAAGCTTCCCTAAGCAGGGATATATCATGAAGACTGCCTGGTCTTCAGCTAAACAAGTGCTTCCACCCAGTGATTAGATGTTCTGGGGAGATTTATTAAAGATGGACTCTCTGTTTTCCATTTAGCAACCACTGAGGCAGCAGGTACTGTTAGCTCAGATACCAGCTGTAGAATTGGACAGAACTGAGTACTAGTATTATACACTTAAACAGATATATGGCCTTAGATGAGTTACAGTCACTTGTTAAGTCTTTTTCTTGAAAAAAAATTTTTTATTGGAGTATATGATTTACAACGTTGTGTTAGTTTCAGGTGTACAGCAAATTGAATCAGTTATACATATACATATATCCACCCTTTTCTTAAAAAAAAATTCTTTTCCTATATAGGCCATTACAGAGTACTAAGTAGAGTTCCCTGTGCTCTACTGCAGGTTATTATTAGTTATCTATTTTATATACAGTACTGTGTATATGTCAATCCCAGTTTCTCAATTTATCCCTCCCCCGCTACCCCTGCTTATCCCCTGGTAACCATAAGTTTGTTTTCTACATCCATGACTCTACTTTTGCTTTGTAAATAAGTTCATTTGTACCCTTTTTTTTTTTTTTTAGATTCCACATATAAGTGATATCGTATGATATTTGTCTTTCTGTGTCTTACCTCACTCAGTATGGCAATCTCTAGGCCAATCCATGCTGCTGCAAAAGACATTATTTTGTTCTTTTTTATGGCTAAGTAACATTTCATTGTATATATGCACCACATCTTTTTTCCTCTGTTGATGGACATTTAGATTACTTCTGTGTCCTGGCTGCAATGACATTGGGGTGCATGTGTCTTTTCAAATTATTGTTTTCACTGGGTATATGCCCAGGATTGGAATTGCTGGGTCATACAGTAGTTCTATTTTTAGTTTTTTAAGGAACCTCCATACTCTTCTCCATATTGGCTGTACCAATTTACATTCCCACCAACAGTGTAGAAGGGTTCCCTTTTCTCCACACTGTCTCCAGCATTTATTGTTTGTAGATTTTTTTTTAAAGACCCTGAATAGCCAAAGCAATCTTGAGAAAGAAAAACAGAGCTGGAGGAATAAGGCTTCCTGACTTCAGACTATACTACAAAGCTACAGTAATGAAAACAGTATGATACTGGAACAAAAACAGAACTATAGAACAATGGAACAGGATAGAAACTCCAGAGATTAAACCCATGCATCTATGGTCACCTAATCTATGACAAAGGAGGCAAGAATATACAGTGTAGAAAAGACAGTCTCTTCAGTAAGTCGTGCTGGGAAAACTGGACAGCTGCATGTAAAAGAATGAAATTAGAACACTCCTTAATACCATACACAGATATAAACTCAAAATGGATCAAAGACCTAAATGTAAGGCTGGACACTATAAAACTCTTAGAGGAAAACATAGGAAGAACACTCCTTGACATAAATCACAACAATATCTTTTTGGATCCACCTCGTAGAGTAATGAAAATTAAAACAAAAAGAAACAAATGGGATCTAATTCAACTTAAAAGATTTTTCACAACAAAGGAAACTATAAGCAAAACAAAAAGACAACCCTCAGAATGGGAGAAAGTATTTGCAAACAAAGCAACTGACAAGGGATTAATCTCCAAAAATACAAACAGCTCTTGCAGCAGTTTGTCAAGCCTTTTGCATTTTTATTATTTTTTAAATTAATTTTATTTATTTTTTGCTGCATTGGGTCTTCATTGCTGCACAGGGGCTTTCTCTAGTTGAGGCGAGTGGGGGCTACTCTTCTTTGCAGTGCATGAGCTTTTCATTGCAGTGGCTTCTCTTGTTGAGGAGCACAGGATCTATGCACGTGGACTCAGTAGTTGTGGCACATGGGCTTAGTTGCTCCACGGCATGTGGGATCTTCCCATACCAGGCTCTAATCAGTGTCCCCTGCACTGGCAGGTGGATTCTTAACCACTGCACCACCAAGGGAGTCCCAAGCCTTTTGCATTTTAAAATACTTTCCCCATATCTTCAGTTTTCACATAATCACTACCACTCCCCCAAGTAACACTTATTTGATATATTTTAAGTATGTCTTTGGATATGTATATAAACATGTGAAATAAGTAGCCTTATGTCCTGTATGTGTATGTACTTATTTAATTTACAAAGATTATATTTGTTGTAAAGCACATGCTGCTTTTTTTTTTTTTTCACTCAACACTGAATTTTAAAGATAACTGCTGCTTCTAAATGTTTTCTAGTTTTTTTCTTTCTCAGAAAAATTGAAACATGATTAAGGTCTTTGCACAAAGTCATATTCTCCACTTATCTCAGTTTAAAGTCAGTTTTACCTTAAAAAGTTCTAGAAGTAAAGTCAGACTTTTAACACTTTAGTAACATTGTCTCAATGCCAGTTAGCTAATTAACTAGGGATTGCCCTGCAAATTATGAATCTTAAAATGATTAAGTTTTGATAAATATTTGATCCAAATATTTGCCCATTTTACCCAGCCTGGTAATATGCAAATAAATTTCTTTAATGCATCAGTTTCTACATAATTTACCAGTAAAAATTATATGTCTTAATTAAACATGTTTGATGTCTATTTGGACTTTGGAGACTTCTGCTGAAATTGGAGAAACATTTATGAGTGTCTGTCTCCATGTAATATTGTTTTCTTTGAAGTCAATTAAGTTATAGAAACCACAGTGTCTTAACACATACTTTATTTGCTTTAAGGAGAAATATTAATGCACACAATTCAAAACAATGTTTTAAAACAACTAACGTGATAACATATAGACTAGGGTAGGCAGTAAACTTTAATTTTTTCTTAAAGGTAGTTTCCTTTCTTCGTTTATATACACTATGTATTACTTATTTGAAAATTTAGCATAGAGAGCCTGTTTGCATTTTAGAGTGTAACATAAACTGGATTTTTATTAGCATTACTAATAATGGAACATGGAATCATGTTCCATTATTATTACTAATTACTAATCCATTATTACTAATAATGGACATGGAATCATCCTACGTGTCCATCTACAGATAAATGGATAAAGAGGAGTTGGCACATGTATACAATAAAGAAGATGTGGCACTTAAAAAGAAATGAAATTGAGTTATTTGTAGTGAGATGGATGGACCTAGAGTCTGTCATACAGAGTGAAGTAAGTCAGAAAGAGAAAAACAAATACCTTATGCTAACACATATGTATATGGAATCCAAATTTAAAAAAATATATATGGTTCTGAAGAATCTAGAGGCAGGACAGGAATAAAGATGCAGACGTAGAGAATTCACTTGAGGACATGGAGAGGGGGAAGGGTAAGCTGGGACGAAGTGAGAGAGTAGCATTGACATATATACACTACCAATTGTAAGACAGATAGCTAGTGGGGAGCAGCTGCATCACATGAGGAGATCAACTCTGTGCTGTGACCATCTAAAAGGGTGGGATAGGGAGGATGGGAAGGAGACACAAGAGGCAGGAGATATGGGGATATATGTGTACATATAGCTGATTCACTTTGTTATACAGCAGAAACCAACACAACATTTTAAAGCAATTATACTCCAAAAAAGATGTTAAAAATAAGTAAATAAATAAAAAATAGGAATGCACATAAATAAAAAAATAAAAAGAAAAATGTAAGACTGATGGCAAGTGTCTCAGGTTTGAATCTTCAAAGGAAAATAATCCTAATCCTGTATTTTGACCAAAAATCAGTAGATGGATTATTTAGATCCTTGGCTAGTTTGATTTGGTATTCTTTTATCTTGACTTCTAGTAAGAATATTTCAAGGCTTTAATAAAGGATATAACTTATATTACTAGAACCAGAAAAGATACTAAAATAAAGCTATAAACAAAATTATGAATAAAAAATATATAATGAAGACATACACTTCCATGATGTTTATATGTAAATTATTCATTTTAAATCTTTTTGTATTGGTTTTGCAATATTTTTTTGGTATTTATGATGTTAGAAGTGTTAAAAAATCATCCAGAATAAAAAAATTGTATTCAACTTAAAAAAAAAAAAAGAAAATAGGCGAGAAAACAAAGTAGACCAATAATATGGTCCTAATAGGACTGCAGAGGTCATAACAATGTCAACACATAGTATAAGCAGAGCAAACTAATAAGTATTGTTAAAATTGTGAAGAATATATGGATATGCACTTTAAAATGTGCAAATACTGTGCTTATTATTTTCCTTTGTCTTTTTACACTGAATGAGAGAGATTATGGTCAATGTAAGACTAAAACCTTCCTCAGTTTTCCTTTTACCTCACTCACATATAAGAAACTGCATTCAACTAATTCCTAATTTCCTATTAGAACTTTTGACCATTTAGGATTTTTAACTTTAAAGTACATATAAAGAAAACTCTTTCCAATATTTTGAAATTATAAGTTAATTGTCCATTTTACAACCTAAAAGTTTATGTTAATCTGAGTCAAATGATGAGATTAAAGAAGAATCATAACTTGAAATTATCCCAGATAGAAAACTAATAATTTTCCAAATATTGCAATTACAATTAAGGCCTCATCTCTGTAACTCTTATTTTTATTAATATTTTATTTATGAAGTGGACATTACTCTGAAAAGAATATTATTCCAGATTTAACAGGGGATGAAATTTGTAAGAAGTAGGATATGCCAAAGAACAAATTACACTAATTTATGTCCACAGCATCATGTGAGTCAGACATAAAAACCCACAAATTCTGCTGTTTCTATTACACACAAGAAGCAGTGGTCACATGTGTAATTATGTAGGACTGGCAGAGAAATATTCCCTAACATCAATGAATGAAAGTCTGCAACACTTATCTCAGAGCTGTCATTACCTGAGAGAGGGTATTTTCCTCATCAGAACTTGGTAGTGACACATAATAGAAATTTCCAAGCAGAGAATTTTATATCTGTTAAAATTACCTAAAACATTTAAACAAACTTTCTAATAAAAGTACTTAATTAGCCACAGTACCTTACCTCTCATCTAGGACTCAAATGAGTCAAACATTTTTACCAGAATTGACCAGATATTCAAAAAGCGTACATATTCTCTCTCTTTTTAATAATGGGTCATAGGCTCTACTTCTAGCAATGGTGGGTTCCACATCAACCTTTCCACTGAGAATAATAAAATTTGCCAAATTTTATATATTTATGTAAGTGTATGTGCATATATATGTATATGTGTATGTATATGTATGTGCATATGTATATATATATATGTATATATGTTGGAAACTTACATGTATATATTTGAAGGCATCAGAGAACTATCTGAGTGGCAATGATTTTCAGGCAAAGAAAATTCTAGAAATAAGGGAAGTCCAGTAAGGAGAGCCGGACATTAGCACCACTGTTTCTGTAATGGTTTTTGCTGATTTCAAAACTGTAGTTAAGCGATTGAAAATCTTTTGACAGTTTCATGGAGTTAGAGGTGCAAAAACTGAAGTCCAAGATTCACCAAGCAGTGAGGCCCTGGTAAATTCTGTGGACTTTAGAATGGGACTCTGAAGAGAGTGGACTTTAGAATGGGACTTTGGAATGGGACTTTGGAAGAGAAGAGTAAACAGGATACAGACTTGTCCTCACAAGGACCAAAGTTACTTTTTAAATTAGTTTGATAGATAAAAGTGATGTGCTCCCAACTTGACTTCCTGCTAAAATCAAAAGTTGACCTTCTGTAAAAAAAGATAGCCTTATATGATTCCTAAAAACTTCATTTTCAATGGCCAGCATTCAATAAAAATACAACCAGGTATACATAAAACTAGGAGTAAAACAAACAATAGATTTAAAAGACTAAAATTATTAAGGACATATATAAAAATGTGATTACTATATTCAAGATACTGCAGAAGTTTTGCAGATAATTCAAAACAATTAAAAATAGAAATTCTATGAAAAATACAGCTGAAATTCAGAACTCAGTAGATATAATAGCCATTATGGACAGCTGATGAGAGAATTAAATATTAAAACAAATTGTCCAGATTGAAGTATGAAGGAACAAGAGAAAGTACAATGCAGAAAAGCCTGCAAAAGACATATCATGCACTTTGGAGAGATAAAAAGTTGTATGTAACTGGTGTCTCAGAAGGAAAGTAGAGAAAAAAAATGGAAGAAATATTTAAAGAAAAAAGGACCAACATTTTGTAAAATGATGAAATATATTAAGCACAGATTCAAGAAACTCTAAGAAGCTGAAGAGTACCACTTGAAGGTACATCACACAAAACTGATATTTAAAAGATGACACATAGTTTTGAAAGCAGCCAAAAAACAGGGAGTATATTGGCTCTGTATTACCAATAATGTTCTCAAAAGAAAGATTTAAAGCCAAAGAACACCAGAATATTATCTGAAAAATGCTGGGGAAAAAATTGCCAATGTATAATTCTGTACCAAGCAAAAATGTTCTTCACAATGAAGGCAAAAAATAAACATACTTCCAGAGAAAAGATGTGTTATTTGGGGCCTTTTTTCCCTAGTCTGGCTAAAATTTGCTGGATATTAATAATTACAGATCAATCCCAGGATACAAGTTTCTGCTGTTCAAAAAATACGAAAACATTTATTCACTGGAAAATTGAAATAACAAGTGCTCTAATTTCCATCTTTGAAGCACTGTCACAGAATGACACCAGAGAACATTGCTATGGAAAAGAAAATCTCCTTTCTTTTAAGTCTTTGATTCAGCATTAAACACTTTCCCTCTCTACTCAGCTAGAGCCTGTTTCAGATTAGTACTCCATTAGTAGAGGAGTGTTCCTTGGTTTCTTCTCCAGTTTTCCACCTTGAACTTCTCTTTATAACCCTGCCCCTCCCCCATGCACTGCTTTACTAACCAGTTTGGAATACTTGAAGGATCAGAGGAAAAAAAAAAGTAGAAATGATAAGGACAAAGGAAAAGCTTTTCAACTGGATTGTGCCCTGTGAGCTGTACCTGTTTCCCTGAACCTGGCTGAAGTTTAAATCTGACTCTTCCTTTCCAAGCTTTCTTTAATAAATTCTCTGAGGTTCTGTGATCCTCTCCCTTGAATATCCCTTCTGTAAGCTGAGGACTCCTTTCTCATCTGCTAGAATAGCTCGGCCATTTCTTCTAGGTCTTTCTGCCCTCTCGATAGCCCTTTTAGATAGAATCTAAGTCAACTCTCCCTCTTGTGTGGCTCACATTTTGTGCATGGGAATACTTGCATTCTCATTCAAACAAATTCAGAGTGCCGTCCTATACTACTGTAGTAGCAGTCTCCTGACTCTGACAGTGTAAGACTTAATCTCTTGTTTCTACATTTCTCAGGCAGGAGTCACACCCTAATCTTCAATGTGCGCCAAATGTAGGCTGGGATATTTCCTGAAAACATCACGTTCCAATAGCCTGGGTGAAGTTTTCTCACAGACCACCTTTCTTAAAAGATAAGCTCCTCACAAAAATATTCTATTTTCTCTGTACCCTGACCCTTTTTTCAGTCCTTTGTATGGCTGAGAATTTCAAGAGTTCTGAAATTTCCTGTGAAAGTTGGCATATTTATTTCTTTTTTACTCAGTTTGGAACTCAACTCTCAGGTTTTGGTGCCTTTCAATTTTGATATCCTATTTCCACTGGCTCTTTCAATATATTTTTGAATGGTTGGATGAATAATTATTTTAATTTTGATACAAGGATTTCTAAACACTTGCTTTCTATATTAAATACAGATAATTAGTAGTATATATAAAATCTGAAACCATGCAGTATGATCAATGTAATTACATTTAAGTATGGTAAGATGCTTACTTGAAGACTCAGAAAAGAAAGAGGTATGGCCTTTAATTTCACTTACATCTAAATTAAATATTATTCCTACTTCAAAATAAGAGTCAAGGAATAGTGAAAAAGCCTGGAAAGAAAAATAGAATTCCAGGTCCTGTCAGTATTAATGGAAATTGTGTCTAAGACACTATACTTGAGAGAAAAAGGAATTTGATGAAGTTACAAAGTCCAGACATGTCTCCCAAATTGTGATGCTTAGCCAAAGTAAGGCTATTTTGAGTTTTGTCTATTATTATAGTCAGGTAATTGTGACATAGTCTCTCCAGTAAAGAGCAGTTTTGAGTACAGTAAACCTATTTTACACATCAGTGCTTTAAAGTGCATATATCTATAAAATATGATTGTCATTGTATCAGTGGAAAAGAGTGGAGGAAGCCATAAAGGAAACTTTACTGAGCGTATCACAATAGGTGGGGAAGGGGAAAACCTTTCCTACAACTGAAGGTATATCCTATAGCTACATGTTCAGACCTTACCTGATAAAGTGATCACTTTATCAACTTACCTCATACAATTCTGTTTAACCAACTAATGTGAAGCAAACAAATGAACCTCCCAAGAAGTCCCTGCAATTCTGTGGTGTATATACTGACATTGACAACTATTAGAGAGCTTTGTAACCTGGGGTTACCAGAGAGGCTGATAAAGCAATGCTTTATACATTTACTGACTCTCTTAAAAGCTAGAAATTGAATGTCCTTACAGTACATACTCACTGAAGTTTGTACTTTTAGAATTGAATTTCCTTTTCTTCTGAATCCCCTATCCCCAGCCCAACATTCCTCTGAAGGAATGAGACGTATATGAAACCTTTGACATTAAAAAGATTCCCTTGTAATTTTCAGGTCATATGCTTTGTGTTCAGTGTGCATTATGATAAGGATACTTTGCACAATGAGGCAAAGCTTTTAAACAAGATAGTTTTGTGTATCAGGCATTGTTCTATCTTTTGAAAGCTTAGCTCTACCTTAGTTACACAAAATACAAGATTTAGAATCATGTAAACCAATAATAGTTATTCAATTCAAGCTGTAAGGGTAACTTACTATGGGCCCTGGAGGTTAAGACGGGATATTGTATTTGCTTACATACACTATATGGAAAACTATTCTACCATTTTATGGAACAGCAGTCATATTTAGTTTAATGTCTTTTAAGTCCCATAAAAATGATATTACCAAATTTTGCTATTTGTATGGTGAGCAATCAAAGCTGTGGTGTTAACTCAGCCTAACACTACTAGTTTGACTCTTCAGGCTTCATTAAATTGGGGATATAAATATACCAGATCAACCAGATGAAATTAGAATGCTTCAGTTTCGGGGTTTAGAGTAAGCTGAATGAGCTTGGTACCTTTTTTGTATTTGTGGTTAGGTACTATACTTGCCCACTTTGTGATGGCAAGGCCATTTCAACAAGAATCAAGATTGATGTATATCAGTAATTCTCAACTTTGTACCATGACTCTCTTGAGTATCCTGTAAAATAGGCATCCCCCAAATCATTTCTTTCACCAATTTTCTCATCCTTTTTCTCTTGTGCACCTAACACAAGCCCAAAATGTGTTTTGTGGATATTTCAAGTACTAACATTTTCAAGCTAAACTGTGGCAGCACTGTGGGGAACTCTGAAAAGGCTTCAGAAAAACAGTATGTCAAATCATCCAATTCTTACCATCTATATTTTGTCAACTGAATATTTGGAGTTTATAAGTTCTATCTCTGCCAATTCTCTTAGACCTCACTAATTGGCCCTCAAAATAAAGAATAGAGGAGGAGCTTCAAGATGGCAGAAGAGTAAGACGTGGAGATCACCTTCCTCCCCACAAATACATCAGAAATAAATCTATATGTGGAACAACTCTTACAGAACATCTACTAAATGCTGGCAGAAGATCTCAGACTTCCCAGAAGGCAAGAAACTCCCCCACGTACCTGGGTAGGGCAAAAGAAAAAAAAAAAAAAAACCAGAGCCAAAAGAATAGGGACGGGACCTGCACCAGTGGGAGGGAGCTGTGAAGGAGGAGAGGTTTCCACAGATTAGGAAGCCCCTTCGCGGGCGGAGACAGGGGGTGGAGGGAGGGAAGCTTCAGAGCCATGGAGGAGAGCACAGCAACAGGGGTGCGGAGGGCAAAGCGGAGAGATTCCCGCACAGAGGACGGGTGCCGACCGGCACTCACCAGCCTGAGAGGCTTGTCTGCTTACCTGCCCGGGCAGGCGGGTCTGGGAGCTGAGACTTGGCTTCGGAGGTCGGATCCCAGGGAGAGGGCGTGAACACAGCCTGCAGGGCGTTAGTGCACCACGGCTAGCCAGGAGGGAGTCCGGGAAAGTCTGGTGATGCCGAAAAGGCAAGGGACTTTTTCTTGCCTCTTTGTTTCCTGGTGCGAGGAGAGGAGATTAAGAGCGCTGCTTAAAGGAGCTCCAGAGACGGGCGCGAGCCGTGGCTAAAAGCGCGGACCCCAGAGACAGGCATGAGACGCTAAGGCCGCTGCTGCCGCCACCAAGAAGCCTCTGTGAAAGCACAGGTCACTATCCACACCGTCCCTCCCGGGAGCCTGTGCAGCCCACCAGTAGCAGGGTCCCGTGATCCAGGGACAACTTCCCGGGAGAACGCACGGCGCGCCTCAGGCTGGTGCAACGTCACGCCGGCGTCTGCCGGCGCAGGCTCGCCCCGCCCTCCGTGCCCCTCCCTCCCCCACGGCCTGAGTGAGCAAGAGGCCCCTAATCAGCTATTCCTTTAACCCCGTCCTGTCTGAGCGAAGAACAGAGGCCCTCAGGTGACTTACACGCAGAGGCGGGTCCTAATCCAAAGCTGAACCCCAGGAGTTGTGCAAACAAACAAGAGAAAGGGAAATCTCTCCCAGCAGCCTCAGGAGCAGCTGATTAAATCTACGCAATCAATTTGAAGTACCTGCATCTGTGGAATACCTGAATCGACAACGAAACATCCCCAATTGAGGTGGTGGATGTTGGGAGCAATGATATATATATTTTGTTCTCTTTTTCTTTTCTTGTGAGTCTGTATATGTATGCTTCTGTGTGTGGTTTTGTCTGTATAGCTTTGCTATTACCATTTACCCTACGGCTCTGTCTGTCTGGATTTTTTTTTTTCTTAGTATAGTTTTTTAGCAATTCTTATCATTGGTGGATTTGTTTTTTGGTTTGGTTGATCTCTTCTCTTTTTTTTTTATTAATTCAAAAAATATTTTTTAATAATTATTTTTTATTTTAACTTTATTTTATCTTCTTTTTTTCTTCTTTCCTTTCTTTCTTTCTTTTCTCCCTTTTATTCTGAGCCGTGTGGATGACAGGCTCCTGGTGCTACAGCCAGGCATCAGGGCAGTGCCTCTGAGGTGGGAGAGCCAAGTTCAGGACACTGGTCCACAAGAGACCTCCCGGATTCAAGTAATATCAAATGGCGAAAATCTCCAGGAGATCTCCATCTCAATGCCAAGACCCAGGTCCACTAAACGACCAGCAAGCTACACTGCAGGACACCCTATGCCAAACAACTAGCAAGACAGGAACACAACCCCATCCATAGCAGAGAGGCTGCCTAAAATCATAAGGCCACAGACACCCCAAAACACACCACCAGATGTGGACCTGTCCACCAGAGAGACAAGATCCAGCCTCATCCACAAGAACACAGGCACTAGTCCCCTCCACCAGGAAGCCTACACAACCCACTGAACCAACCATAGCCACTGGGGACAGACACCAAAAACAACGGGAACTATGAACCTGCAGCCTGTGAAAAGGAGACCCCAAACACAGTAAAGCTGAGCAAAATGAGAGACAGAGAAACACACAGCAGATGAAGGAGCAAGGCAAAAACCCACCATACCTAACAAATGAAGAGGAAATAGGCAGTCTACCTGAAAAAGAATTCAGAATAATGATAGTAATGATGATCCAAAATCTTGGAACTAGAATGGAGAAAATACAAGGAATGTTTAACAAGGACCTAGAAGACCTAAAGAGCAAACAAACAGTGATGAACAACACAATAAATGAAATTAAAAATTCTCTAGAAGGCATCAATTGCAGAATAACTGAGGCAGAAGAACGGATAAGTGACCTGGAAGAAAAAATAGTAGAAATAACTACTGGAGAGCAGAAAAAAGAATGAAAAGAATTGAGGACAATCTCAGAGACCTCTGGAACAACATTAAATGAACCAACATTCGAATTATAGGGGTCCCAGAAGAAGAAGAGAAAAAGAAAGAGACTGAGAAAATATTTGAAGAGATTATAGTTGAAAACTTCCCTAATATGGGAAAGGAAATAGTTAATCAAGTCCAGGAAGCACAGAGAGTCCCATACAGGATAAATTCAAGGGGAAGCATGCTAAGACACATATTAAAGTATCAAAAATTAAATGGAAAGAAAAAACATTAAAAGCAACAAGGGAAAAACAACAAATAACACACAAGAGAATCCCCATAAGGTTAACAGCTGATCTTTCAGCAGAAACTCTGCAAGCCAGAGGGAGTGGCAAGACATATTTACACTGATGAAGGAGAAAAATCTACATCCAAGATTACTCTACCCAGCAAGGATCTCATTCAGATTTGATGGAGAAATTAAAACCTTTACAGACAAGCAAAAGTAGAGAGAATTCAGCAACACCAAACCAGCTTTACAGCAAATGCTAAAGGAAATTCTCTAAGCAGGAAACACAAGAGAAGGAAAAGACCTACAATAACAAACCCAAAACAATTAAGAAAATGGTAAGAGGAACATACATATCAATAACTACCTTAAATGTAAATGGATTAAATGCTCCCACCAAAAGACATAGACCGGCTGAATGGATACAAAAACAAGACCTGTATATATACTGTCTACAAGAGACCCACTTCAGACCTAGGGACACATACACACTGAAAGTGAGGGGATGGAAAAAGATATTCCATGCAAATGGAAATCAAAAGAAAGCTGGAGTAGCAATTCTCATATCAGAAAAAATAGACTTTAAAATAAAGATGGTTACAAGAGACAAAAAAGGACACTACATAATGATCAAGGGATCAATCCAAGAAGGAGATATAACAATTGTAAACATTTATGCACCCAACACAGGAGCACCCCAATACATAAGGCAAATACTAACAGCCATAAAAGGGAAATCAACAGTAACACAATCATAGTAAGGAACTTTAACACAACACTTTCACCAATGGACATATCATCCAAAATGAAAATAAATAAGGAAACAAAAGCTTTAAATGATATTAAACAAGATGGACTTAATTGATATTGATAGGATATTCCATCAAAAAACAACAGAATACACATTCTTCTCAAGTGCTCAAGGAACATTTTCCGGGATGGATCATATCTTGGGTCACAAAACAAGCCTTGGTAAATTTAAGAAAATTGAAATTGTATTAAGTATCTTTTCCGACCACAATGCTATGAGACTATATATCAATTACAGGAAAAAATCTGTAAAAAATACAAACACATGGAGGCTAAACAATACACTGCTTAATAACCAAGAGATCACTGAAGAATCAAAGAGGAAATCAAAAAATACCCAGAGACAAATGACAATGAAAACACAAAGACCCAAAACCTATGAGATGCAGCAAAAGCAGTTCTAAGAGGGAAGTTCATAGCAATACAATCCTACCTTAAGAATCAAGAAACATCTCAAACAACCTAACCTTACACCTAAAGCAATTAGAGAAAGAGGAAGAAAAAAATCCCAAAATTAGCAGAAGGAAAGAAATCATAAATATCATATCACAAATAAATGAAAAAGAAAAGAAGGAAATGATAGCAAAGATCAATAAAACTAAAAGCTGGTTCTTTGAGAAGACAAACAAAATTGATAAACCATTAGCCAGATTCATCAAGAAAAAAAGGGAGAAGACTCAAATCAATAGAATTAGAAATGAAAAAGAAGAAGTAACAACTGACACTGTAGAAAAACAAAGGATCATGAGAGATTACTACAAGGAACTATATGCCAATAAAATGGACAACCTGGAAGAAATGGACAAATTTTTCGAAATGCACAACCTTCTGAGACTGAACCAGGAAGAAATAGAAAATATGAACAGACAAATCACAAGCACTGAAATTGAAACTGTGATTAAAAATCTTCCAACAAACAAAAGCCCAGGACCAGATGGCTTCACAGGCGAATTCTATCAAACATTTAGAGAAGAGCTAATACCTATCCTTCTCAAACTCTTCCAAAATATAGCAGAGGGAGGAACTCTCCCAAACTCATTCTACAAGGTCACCATCACCCTGATACCAAAACCAAAGATGTCACAAAAAAAGAAAATACAGGCCAATATCACTGGTGAACATAGATGCAAAAATTCTCAAATAAATACTAGCAAACAGAATCCAATAGCACATTAAAATGATTATACAAATGATCAAGTGGGGTTTATCCCAGGATTGCAAGGATTCTTCAGTATACACAAGTCAATCAATGTGATACACCATATTAACAAATTGAAGGAGAAAAACCATATGATCATCTCAATAGAGGCAGAGATAGCTTTTGACAAAATTCAACAGCCATTTATGATTAAAAACCCTGTAGAAAGTAGGCATAGAGGGAACTTTCCTCAACATAATAAAGACCATATATGACAAACCCACAGCCAACATCATCCTCAATGGTGAAAAACTGAAAGCATTTCCACTAAGAACAGGAAAAAGACAAGGCTGTGCACTCTCACTTATTCTCTTATTCAACATAGTTTTGGAAGTTTTAGCCACAGCAATCAGAGAAGAAAAAGAAATAAAAGGAATCCAAATCGGAAAAGAAGAAGTAAAGCTGTCACTGTTTGCAGGTGACATGATACTATACATAGAGAATCCTAAAGATGCTACCAGAAAATTACTAGAGCTGATCAATGAATTTGGTAAAGTTGCACGATACAAAATTAGTGCACAGAAATCTCTTGCATTCCTATACACTAATGATGAAAAATCTGAAAGTGAAAGTAAGAAAACACACCCCTTTACCATTGCAACAAAAAGAATAAAATATCTAGGAATAAACCTACCTAAGGAGGGAAAAGACCTGTATGCAGAAAACTATAAGGCACTGATGAAAGAAATTAAAGATGATACAAATAGATGGAGAGATATACCATGTTCTTGGATTGGAAGAATCAACATTGTGAAAATGACTCTAGTACCCAAAGCAATTTACAGATTTAATGCAATCCCTATCAAACTACCACTGGCATTTTTCACAGGAGTAGAACAAAAAATTTCACAATTTGTATGGAAACACAAAAGACCCCGAATAGCAAAAGTAATCTTGTGAAAGAAAAATGGAGCTGGAGGAATCAGGCTCCCTGACTTCAGACTATACTACAAAGCTACAGTAATCAAGACAGTATGGTACTGGCACAAAATCAGAAACATAGATCAATGGTACAGGATAGAAATCCCAGAGATAAACCCATGCACATATGGTCACCTTATCTTTGATAAAGGAGGCAAGAATATACAGTGGAGAAAAGACAACCTCTTCAATATGTGGTGCTGGGAAAACTGGACATCTACTTGTAAAAGAGTGAAATTAGAACACTCCCTAACACCATACACAAAAATCAATTCAAAATGGATTAAAGACCTAAATGTAAGGCCAGACACTATCAAACTCTTAGAGGAAAACATAGGCAGAACACTCTATGACATGAATCACGGCAAGATCCTTTTTGACCTACCTCCTAGAGAAATGGAAATAAAAACAAAAATAAACAAATGGACCTAATGAAACTTAAAAGATTTTGCACAACAAAGGAAACCATAAACAAGATGAAAAGGCCACCCTCAGAATGGGAGAAAATATTTGCAAATGAAGCAACAGAGGATTAATTTCCAAAATTTACAAGCAGTTCATGCAGCTCAATATGAAAAAGACAAACAACCCAATCCAAAAATGGGCAGAAGACCTAAATAGACATTTCTCCAAAGAAGATATACAGATTGCCAGCAAACACATGAAAGGATGCTCAACATCACTAATCATTAGAGAAATGCAAATCAAAACTACAATGAGATGTCATCTCACACCGGTCATAATGGCCATCATCAAAAAATCTACAAACAATGAATGCTGGAGAGGGTGTGGAGAAAAGGGAACCCTCTTGCACTGTTTGTGGGAATGTAAATTTATACAGCCACTATGGGGAACCATATGGATCTTCCTTAAAAAACTAAAAATAGCGCTACCATATGATCCAGCAATCCCACCACTGGGCATATAACCTGAGGAAACCATAATTCAAAACAGTCATGTACCAAAATGTTCATTGCAGCCCTTTGTACAATAGCCAGCACATGGAAGCAACCTAAGTGTCCATCAACAGATGAATGGATAAAAAAGATGTGGCACGTGTATACAATGGAATATTATTCAGCCATAAAAAGAAATGAAAATGAGTTATTTGTGATGAGGTGGATGGACCCATAGTCTATCATACAGAGTGAAGTAAGTCAGAAAGAGAAAATCAAATACCATATGCTAACACATATATATGGAACCAAAAAAAAAAGAAGAGCCTAAGGGTAAGACGGGAATAAAGACACAGGCCTACTAGAGAATGGACTTGGGGATACGGGGAGGGGGAATGGTAAGCTGGGACAAAGTGAGAGAGTGGCATGGACATATGTACACTACCAAACGTAAAATAGGTAGCTAGTGGGAAACAGCCGCATAGCACAGGCAGCTCGGCGCAGTGCTTTGTGACCGATAGGGAGGTTGGGAGGGAAGGAGACACAAGAGGGAAGAGATATGGGGACTTACATATATGTATAACTGATTCACTTTGTTATAAAGCAGAAACTAACACACTACTGTAAAGCAATTGTACTCCAATAAAGATATTTTAAAAATGTGTTAAAAAGAATAGAAAGCTACAATGAAGTTCAAAGTACTTAAACAATTCAAACACACAGACCAGAAGCAAAGCAAATTTTCTTCTGTAATTTTTAATTGGTTTAAAAAATACTTCTCAAATGTTATAAAAATGGTCAAAATTTCTACAGTATTATGGGGCTTATATATAATTTTTATTTTAATTTTCTTTCTTTCCTTTCTTTCTTTCCTTTTTTTCTTTTTCTTTTTTTCTTTCTTGTTTTAGGTAAGAATTGGATTTATTTAGAAAGAAACACACTCCACAGAGTGTGGACCATCTCAGAGGGCGAGAGGCCTTAATTTTCTATATTTACCTGTGACAGGGGAAAACAAAAGTGATTTGATATTATAATTCTTCCATTTTTTAAAATTATTTATATATATAGTGAATTGAAATTTTTGTCTTATTTTGTCCTAACAGAGAAATCCCTTAGAGGGAACTACATGACTTATACCTGACCCCTATATATTTAAAACTAAGGGCATTACGACTCTTCTTGCTTGTTTTAGGCATCTGTGAAATAATATGAAAAACATAAGTGACCATGAAATGTAAATCCTTATTCACTGCTACGAATGTTGAATGAAATTTGTATGATCCTTGAATCCAAAAAGGAAACGTACACAACATTAAAAATAAACAAACAAATAAATAAATAAGTAAAGGTCACTAATATTATAGTTGCAATACATACATTGTCTCATACTATACATACATTTTCTCACAGTAACATTTACTACTACATTTTTATTGTAAATATATACTTGATCAATTTTATACTAAAAAAATAGGCAATCTAGCCTAGAAACCTAACCAATATTTGTAAAATTATTCAATGAAAAATTGTATTCTGAATTCTAAGTAATACACTTATAAATGCCAATTTGAAACATAATCCATTTATAGATTGGTGATCTGCTCCATTCAACACATGGGCACTGTAATCCAGATTGATATAAGTAAATTGTTTTTATGCTCTTAAAATATTTCCAAACATTTATTAATGTCAAGTTGCAGGCAAAGCATACTGACTCTACCATTGAATAATAGCTGTATGACAGAATTTTTTTTTTTTCTGGTTCTCTACAAATATTTTGAGTTATTTTCAAAGTAATATAATTAAGAAAAATAGACACCAGATAAGAAAATAAATGGCCAAATACTTTGTTTTGTAGAAAACCAACAATAATTAAAATTTATGAATAAAAATATATTAGCTTAATTCACTGAAAATTTTAACAATTCCTGGATTATTTTAAATTATGACCTAAATTTCTCAGAATACAAAGTTTATTTTCAGCTTGCATGATTCAGATTAGGATTAGCTGTCAACTTGCTGCTTCACTTTTTAAATTAAAATTTATTTCAATATAAATGATTCAAAGTTATATGCAATTTCTGAGAAATAAAAATAAACTTCCGTAATTTAATATCAGGTTAGACTTTTTATCAGATTATTTCTTTTATAGATAAGTATAAGACATACCACCTCTTCCTTCAATGTATAGGGAGTTCAAAACCATATATTGTTAGAAAATATATTTTACCCTTATTTGTTTACTGGGATCATTTTTAGAAGATGCTTTTCACAGTTCGGATCCATTGTGTCCTGCAGTGTCAACTGAAAGTTGTTTGCTTGGTTTCCAGTAGAGAGTTAGTTATTGTGTATGTCTGCACTATTCTCATTGTGAGTGACAATCATAGACTATTCTGCTGAATACCACCCCTGTCATTGTTGGTGTTTGCTATTTGACAATTTTGTCTTTTTTCACCTTACTCTTTACAAGTGAATAGAAAAATCTAGTAAATCCTCAGAAGAAATACAGAGTTAACTCAGCTTTCAAAACCCTGCTTACTATCACTTTTTATAGTTAAGATTTTTACCTGAAGCATTGAATGTCTCACCCTGACATCAGACTGCACTAATTAATCATTAAACAGTGATTGAGGCAGTGGACCCCAGAAAATATCTCCATACACTACCATATGCTGGAGCCAGCTGCAAGCTAGTACTTAGAGAGAAGCAGCACAGAGGAGACAGTGCCTGACAGTT
This sequence comes from Aethalodelphis obliquidens, assembly GCF_003676395.1. Taxonomy (NCBI): domain Eukaryota; kingdom Metazoa; phylum Chordata; class Mammalia; order Artiodactyla; family Delphinidae; genus Aethalodelphis; species Aethalodelphis obliquidens. The sequence continues at coordinate 14,304,221 of NW_020837980.1, read as the reverse complement.
CCCTGCTGTGAAGTCCACATACAGTGCGCTTCTAAGGGCCAAAAACAGAACGCTTGCTTGTGTTGACCTTCAGTACCTGACACTGTTTAAAAGACAAAATGTCAGTGTTAATGTCTTGGAAGTTTAAACATTTAATCACATTCTAATGAGTATACCAGCATTTTCACACTTAAACATTTATTATTTTTCTTCATTTTGTTTCCTAAACAACAATAACAAATCACTTTAGCAACACATACCTCTTCTCAAAAAAAGGAAATTTAAAACTGGCCACTCATTAGTAAACCAAATAAAACAAATCTAATATATTTAATTATTTTTAATTAAGGAATAACTAGAGGGTGACAAGGATGTTGGCTTCAAATATTTAAAGGGCTAGTTGTAGAAAACAAAGTAAATCTGCTGTTTCTCCACAAGCAGTTAATAGAACTTGTGAATGCAAGTTATTAAAAGATATATTTGAATTCAATTTAAGGTTGAATTTATTAACAGTTAAAACTGTCTAATAATGTCACAGCCTCTGTCATGAATTAATGAGCTTCCTATCACATACAGGGACTCACATTTGATAAAAATGTAGTGAGGATGTAAAAAGAATCCCTTGAGTGTGTGGGTTGATAGATCACACAATTATGTCAAAATTCAAGTTTATAAGCAATGTTGACCAACTACTGTATATTTATCATTGCTCTAGATATTTTATGAATTTGTTCAATTTTAAAATATGTCCAAAATTTAAAAATCAACCTTTCTTGTTTATTGAGTATAGAGGAATACTCTTGTTTGCAATACAAATTTTATTTTACTTATTTTTTATTTGTTCTGAAATGAAAACAAAAAATTTACTGTTTGCCTTAGGTAAGTTTTATATATTGTCTTTATTCTTATAACATTACTTAGATGAAACAATTCACATAGCAGAATGGTTAAATAATGGCTCCCAATGTAGTGGATAGAATGTCTCAGTATAGAGTTGAAATATTTGACCATAAGAAATTTCACAGACTTCAGTTTATGAAATTTTGCTGCCAGCTATTTTAGTTATTGTCATATAGAGGTCAAGCTTTGCTCTTCCCAGATAAGAGCACATACATAGATCAGGGATAAGGAGTAAGTATATTTGCAAAAAAAAAAGGAGTTTTAAAATGTTTTGGATCATCTTTACTGTCATTACTCTGAATTCTTTTTCAGGTAGACTGCTTATTTCCTCTTCATTTGTTTGATCTGGTGGGTTTTTACCTTGCTCCTTCATCTGCTGCATATTTCTCTGTCTTCTCATTTTGCTTAACTTACTGTGTTTGGGGTCTCCTTTTCGCAGGCTGCAGGTTCATAGTTCCCATTGTTTTTGGTGTCTGCCCCCAGTGGCTAAGTTTGGTTCAGTGGGTTGTGCAGGCTTCCTGGTGGAGGGGGTTAGTGCCTGTGTTCTGGTGGATGGGCCTGGATCTTGTTTTTCTGGTGGGCAGGTCCGAATCTGGTGGTGTGTTTTGTGGTGTCTGTGACCTTATTATTATTTTAGGCAGCCTCTCTCTTAATGGGTGAGGTTGTGTTCCTGTCTGCTAGTTGTTTGGCATAGGGTGTCCAGCACTGTAGCTTGCTGGTTGTTGAGTGGAGCTGCATCTTAGCGTTGAGATGGAGATCTCTGGGAGAGCATTCACTGTTTGATATTACATGAAGCCGGGAGGTCTCTGGTGGAGCAATGTCCTGAACTTGGCTCTCCCACCTCAGAGGCACAGGCCTGACACCAGCGGGAGCGCCAAGACCCTGTCAGCCACACGGCTCAGGGAGAAAAAAAGAAAGAAAGAAAGAAAAAAAGTAAAATAAAAAGAAATTAAGTTACCAAAATAAAAATTTAAAAATATTATTAAAAAAAAATTAAAAAGTAATTTAAAAAAGGAAAGAAAGAAGAGAGCAACCAAACCAAAAAACAAATCCACCAATGACAATAAGTGCTAAAAACTATACTAAAAAAAACAAACAGAAAAAACAGACAGACAGAACCCTAGGACAAATGGTAAAAGCAAAACTATACAGACAAAATCACACAAAGAAGCATACACATACACACTCACAAAAAGAAAAAAGGAAATATATATATATATTTAAAAAAAAGAAGAGAGCAACCAAATCAATAAACAAATCTACCAATGATAATAAACTCTAAATACTAAACTAAGATAAACCTAAAACCAGAAACCAGTCAGTCGCATACAGAAAACCCCAAGTCTACAGATGCTCCCAAAGTCCACCGCCCCATTTTTGGGATGATTCGTTGTCTATTCAGGTATTCCACAGATGCAGTGTACATCGAGTTGATTGTGGAGATTTAATCTGCTACTCCTGAGGCTGCTGGGAGAGATTTCCCTTTCTCTTCTTTGTTTGCACAACTCCTGGGGTTCAGCTTTGGATTTGGACCCGTCTCTGAGTGTAGGTCGCCTGAAGGCATCTTTTCTTCGCTCAGACAGGACGGGGTTAAAGGAGCAGCAGCTTCGGGGACTCTGGCTCACTCAGGCGGGGGAGGGGGGTGGGGAGGGAACGGCATGGAGTGCGGGGTGAGCCAGCGGCCGCAGAGGCCAGCATGACGTTGCGCCAGCCTGAGGCGCGCTGTGCGTTCTCCCGAGGAAGTTGTCCCTGGATCACGGGACCCTGGCAATGGCGGGCTGCACAGGCGACCAGAAGGAGAGGTGTGGATAGTGACCTGTGCTTGCACACAGGCTTATGGTGGCTGCAGCAGCGGCCTTAGCGTCTCATGCCCGTCTCTGGGGTTCGCGCTGCTAGCCGCGGCTCGTGCCCATCTCTGCAGTTTGTTTAGGCGGTGCTCTGTATCCCCTCTCCTCGTGCACCCGGAAACAACAGTCTCTTGCTTCTTCAGCAGCTCCAGACTTTTTCCCGGACTCCCTCCCCGCTAGCTGTGGAGCACTAGCCCCCTTCAGGCTGTGTTCACGCAGCCAACCCCAGTCCCCTCCCCGGGATCCGACCTCCAAAGCCGGAACCTCAGCTCCCAACCCCCACCAGCCCCAGTGAGTGAGTAGACAAGTCTCTCGGGCTGGTGAGTGCTGGTCGACACTGATCCTCCGTGCGGGAATCTGTCCGCTTTGCCCTCCACACCACTGTGGTTGCGCTCTCCTCCATGGCTCCGAAGCTTCCCCTCCCAACCCTCGTTTCCACCAGTTGAGGGGCTTCCTAGTGTGTGGAAACTTTTCCTCCTTCACAGCTCGCTCCCCGAGGTGCAGTCCCGTCCCTATTCTTTTGTCTCTGTTTTTTCTTTTTTCTTTTGCCCCACCCAGGTATGTGGGGAAGTTCTTGCCTTTTGGGAGGTCTGAGGTCTTTTGCCAGCGTTCCGTAGGTGTTCCTTAGGAGTTGTTCCACATGTAAATGTATTTCTGATGTATTTTTGGGGAGGAAGGTGATCTCCTTGTCTTACTCCTCTGCCATCTTGAAGGTCTCCCCATATTTCAATTATTCCAGGTTCGTGTGTTTTTCCTACATTCTATGACACAACAGTTTTGGATCTCAACTTTTCAGGCCCATTGACAGAAAGAAAATCTCCCCCACCCATGAAAACAACAACAATATTAATAACAAACTTTGTTAAGATCACTTTAGTTATGCCTAATGTGATACTTGAATATGCAAAATTGAATCCTAGACTTTTTTTGTCAAAGCTAAGGCTGGATTAATTCTGCCCAGCTGTCAACTGTTTTTCTACAGCATTAGATCCTCAGAAAACTGGAGCAGGCTAATTTCACTCACCAATAACATCTCTTCATTAATTATAGTTTTAGAATATTTTCTTGTCCTTTATTGAGAGATGCTATAAGAACTAGTCATATGTAGAATGCTTTTGTTTTATAAATGTTTTTGAATAGAGAAGTTTATTGAGGTATCTCAATTTATCAGAATAGATTCTAGAAGTTAACAATGCATTATGGATCAAAGAAAAAACAAGCTAAAACATTTTCCTAGGTTTAGGTAAAAACAAGATTTAAAAAAAAGGATGTAAACCAGTCTCAGAATTAGACCTAGAATCTAAGCATTATTGTAAGAATTTTTGAAAAACCTTTATTAGTAAACTAATGAAAAAGGATTTGGACTTAATATCATAATACTTAACATATCACATTTTTAATTAAATTACTTAAATCACACAAAAAATTATATCTAATGTTGTTTGGCTCTCAAAAGATCGTTTTTGTTGTCTTTTTAAATGCTCATGTTATAGAATGATTTCGAGTATCTTTAAAATAGATCCATAAACTTCAGTGGACTTTAGTAATATAAGTCACTGTACTGATGCTCTAGAAAGAACAAGCCCAGATTAGGCATAAGACTTACTTAATCAATGGTCTAACATAGATCAAGCTATTTCAGTCAACTTTACATAAATATGACATTGATTTGCAGATTTACTAATTACAGTTTCTCATTTGGAACATGTCTGAGGCCCTTTTTACAAATTAAATTTGCTCCATTTGATACTATAATTCGATTATTTTGTTATCAATGTAAATAGGAATAAAGTAATAAAGTAATAAAATAATGATTTTTGTGAAGGAGCAATTTGCTTAATGCCTGTAGAGAAGGAAAGATGATGAGGGCAATGCAAAACAACTCACCAATTCATTTTATTGACTATAAGTAGTTGTGGTCATGGAAAAGTAGAAAATAAAAAAGGAAATAAAGATAATATTATACTGAGGAAAGAATTAAATTTAAAAAGTAGAGAGACAGAATATGGTGCATATTGGGGATATTACATCACTTTCCCTAAAACAAGCCTTGCTGATTTCAAAGATGTCATTTTCTTCCTTGCCTTTTCTTAGACATCATAAAGAGTGACAAACTGTCTGAAAGACTTTGTTTGCAACTAAATGTGTATAAAATTCTTCCTTTTGATCTTTTTATTGATCAGGTGGCAATATACAAACTCACCAATGACCAACTCAGCCAATTACAGAATTACCCCTTGTCTCTGAAACATTTTCTCAATCAAGTTTTATTTTAATTAATAAAGAATAATCTTTCCTCTTTTGTACTGTCTTATCCTTTGGAATCAATAAAAATCATGTTTCTTTTCTTTCTTGCTCACTTTTAAAATTTTCTGTTCCTTATTTTCTTGGTAGAGGATATAGCTGAACCCTTTAATATCTTTCATGATTTCTATGTGGAAGCTACTACTTGTTAAGCTTTAATTACCTTTGCTAGCTATTTCCCTCTTCAATGCTATGTTTATTTATTTTATAATTATTGTGGTCTTTTATTATTTAGTGTCTGTCATTTTCCTATTATTATGTCATATATCTGAGGTAAGACGTGTTGTCCCAAAGTTTACCACAGTACCAATCTCACAGTAGATGCTCAATAAATATTTGTTGACTAAGTTAATTAAGTAATAGTGAAGATAAAAACCAACTTAAAGATTTGGTAGTACAATGATTACTGTTAGAATATGGGCAATATTAATAATTTTTAGAATGTCTGACATTGGTGCAAACAGTCTTTGACATGTATATTCTTGCCAAACTGTTGACCAGAAACTCAACTCATATCAAAATTACAAAAGCGACTTTCAGACACTCAGCCTGGAGGTATTTCCTGTTGGTCCTTTTATCTACTTAGCTCCTCCTTCTATTAGAAAAAGAAGTAGAAGTAGCACATCAACAGTGGATGTAACTGATTGGGCTGTCCCTGTTTTATTTTATTTATTTATTTATTTATTGGGCTGTCCCTGTTTTATTTATTTTCCAGTTTTAGGGTTGAAAATTATCCAAACGATCATTTTGGACTTAATATCATAATTTTTTTACATGGAGAACTGAGGCCTCTGAGGTCCTTAAGAAAATAGGAGGCAGTGCTGGGCTTAAACAAGCTTCTGTGTAAAAAAATGAGATCATCTGACCTCATTTTTTTACTGGAGAACTGAGACCTCTGAGGTCCTTAAGAAAATAGGAGGCAGTGCTGGGCTTAAACAAGCTTCTGTGTAATTCCAATGCTACTACATTGTTGAACAATGGTTTTCCATTTGAGCATAAAAGATATTAAAATAACTGGAAACAATGGAAATTGAGAAGTTTACATCTTTATTTTCATATAAATCATATACCTTTGAAAAGAGTATCTACCAAAGAATTATGGAATGTAAAGATTTGTTTAAAAACACAAAGCATTTTGACACATTTGAGAGAGGAAAGAAGGAAGCAGAAGATATTCATCACATAATAAAATGCAGCATATTTTTGTAACATAATTAAACAAAAATTATAATATTTTAAATAATATAAATAAAAGTGCAAACATAAGCAGTAATCAAAAACCTCCCAACAAAGAAAAGCTTAGGCTTCACTGGTGAAATCTACCAAACATTTAAAGAAGAATTAATTCAAATCCTTCTTAAACTCTTCCAAAATTATAGGAGAGGGAACACTTCCAAACTCATTTTATGAGACCATCATTACCCTGACACCAAAGTCACACAAGGACACTACAAGGAAGAAAAACTACAGCCAATAATTCTGATGATCATAGATGCAAAAATTCTCAACAAAATGCTAGCAAAGTGAATTCAACAGCACATTAAAAAATCATACACTATGATTAAGTGAGCTCTATCCTAGGGATGCAAAGATGGTTCAACACACAGAAATGATACACCAAATTAACGGGATGCAGGGCAAAACCCACATGATCATCTCAAAAGATGCAGAAACAGCATTAGACAAAATTCAACATCCTTTCACAATAGAAAATCTCAACAAACTATTTATAGAAGAAATTTATCTCAGTGTAATAAAAGCCAGCTATAAAAATCCCACAACTAGCATCATACTCAATGGTGAAAAACTGACAGTTTTCCTCTAAGATCCAGTATAAGATAAGGATCCCCATTCTTGCTATTTTATTCAACATAGTACCGGAAGTCCTTGACAAAGAAATTAAACAAGAAAGAGAAATAAAAGCTGTCCAAATCAGAAGGAGGAAGTAAAATTTATCTCTATTTGCCTATGACATGATCGTATATATAGGAAATCATAAAGCCTCCATAGAAAACTGCTAATTATCAACAAGTTCAGTAAAGCCACATGATACAAAATCAACATACAAAAATCAGTTGCCTTTCTATACACGGATAATGAACTAATGTAAAAGGAAATTAAAAAACAACAACAACAACAATCCCATCTACAAGGACATCAAAATGAATGACAAACTTAGGAACAAACTTAACCAAAGTTGTGAAATACTTGTATACTGAAAGCAACAAATCATTGATAAAGGAAATTAGAGAAGGCACACACACACACAAAATAACATTTTATGTTCATGAATTGGAAGAATTAATATTGTTAAAACATCCATATTATTCAAAATGATATACCGATTCAATGTAATCCCTAAAAAAAATCCCATGGCCATTTTAACAAAAATAGAAAAAAAATCCTAAAATTCATATTGAACCACAAGAGATCCCAAATAACCAAAGCAATCCTGGGAAAGAAGAAAAAAGCTGGGGGCATCAAACTTTCTGATTTCAAAACATACTGCAAAGCTATAGCAATTAAATCAGTATGGTACTGGCATAAAACTAGACATACATCAATGAAACAGAATAGAGAGCCCAAAACTAAACTCAAGATTATAGAGTAAACTGGTCTTCAATAAAGGTGACAAGAATACACAAGGGGAAAGGGCAATCTCTTCAACAAATAATGCTGTGATGCTGGGAAAACTGGATATCCACATGCAATAGAATGAAATTGGACCCCAATCTTAAACCATACACAAATAGCAACTCGAAATGGATTAAACATTTAAATGTAAGATTTTTAGAAGAAAACGTAGGGGAAAAGCTTCATGTTGTAGGGCTTGGCAATGATTTCTTGGATATGACACCAAAAGTCCAAGCAACAAAATCAAAATTTTACAAGTGGATTTGCATCAAATTTAAAAGCTTCTGCACAGCAAAGAAAACCATCACCAGGGTGAGGAAAAGCAACTTATGAAAGGGAGAAAATGTTTGCAAGCCATATATCTGATAAAAAATTAATATCTGAAATATATTAGGAAGTCCTACAACTCAATAACAAAAAACTAACAAACAAAAAACCTATAACCCAAATTAAAAATGAGACAAATGAATTTAATATATATTTCTCCAAACAAGACATATAAATGACCAACAAGTATATAAAAAGATGGTCTACATCACTAAACATCTGGGAAATGCAACTCAAAACCACAATAATATAGCACTTCATACCTGTTAGGATAGCTATTGTTCTTAAAAAGTAAGAGACAACGTGTTGACAAGGACGTGATGAAATTAGAACCCTTATGCACTGTTGGTGAGAATGCAAAATGGTGTAGCCACTATGGAAAACAATATTGTGGTTCATCAAAATATTTAAAATAAAGCTTATCATATGATCTGGCCATCTTGCTTCTTACTTTATATCTAAAAGAACTGAAATCAGGATCTCCAAGAGGTATAGGAACTGCCATGTTCATTGCAGCACTACTCACAATAGACAAGATATGGAAAAAATCTAAATGTCTATTGACAGATGAATGGATAAAGAAAATGTGTGTGTGTGTATATATATATATATATATATATATACACATATATGTACATAGACACATGCACACACTGTGGGATATTATTCAAACAACAAAAAAAAGAAAATCATACCATATGTGACAGCATGACTAAACCTGGAAGACATAAGAGAAATAAGCCAGCCAACAGAAGGACTGATGCTGCCTGATTCCACCTAAAAGAGGTATCTAATGTAGTCAAATTCTGAGAAGCAGATAACGTTGGTTGTCAGGGGCTGCGGGGAGAGGGACATGGGGAGTTGCTGTTCAAAGGGTATCAGGTTTCAGTTTTTCAAGAGTTCTAGAGATCTGCTGTACAGCATTGTACCTATGGTTTACAATACTGTATGGTGTACTTAAAATTTTAAGAGGGTAGACTTCATGTTATGTGTTCTTACCACAATAAAATGTAAAAATAAATTAATAAAAAGGATGAAAAGGCAATCTAGATAGAAGGGAGAGGCTTAGAAAGGCACAAAGAAGTGAAAATGTGTGGCATGTGGAGGACCCCAGAAATAGTTGCTTATGATGAAAGCCTGGGTTGTAAGGTGTAAATACAGCACCAGGGTGGCAAAGAAAGACAACAAAAGTTGCCATTCGAGCAATTAAAATATTCTTTCACTAACATCAAATGTAATTTTCTAACCTTTAAGCTCTGGGAGGAAGATTTTGTTTGAAAGATTCTCAGTGCTTGGAATACTGAGCAGCAGGTAATTGTTATTCAGTAAGGCTTCTTGAATTCATATATGAATACATGGATTAATTGATGAATACACACAAATATATAAAGAGAGACAGAAGTTAAACTCCTTCACTCTTGCTGTAGGTTACTTTAAAAACTCTTAGAGTGTAAGAAGGGTCCATGTTTGAAAGAGAGCAGGGTAAAAGAGAAATCCTGTGAGTGAGAGTATGTGAAAACCATATAAGCAGTGTATTATCTTTAATAGGACAAATGTTTAAATATATTTTAGTAGTTAATAACTCACTATTGATTTTAAGGTGTACTAAAAGCTATAAGGAAACTATAAGTACTGACAATGCTGAAGGAGCCGTTGAATAAAACCCATCTTCTAGAATGGCTGATACTGATTTGTGAATTGAGCTGCTGTGTTCAAGCAGGATTTGAGCTTTTTCTTACTGTGTCTGAACTCTGCTGAAGACATAGGGTGCCAATGGAGAATTAATCATATGCTCTGATACATAACATTGAAACTTTTATTTTTTTAATTAAAATTCAAGTTGCTAAAAGTGGATACAGTAGACTGTTGGACAGCCTATTTGGCAGAGCTATGTTTGAATGAAAAAAAAAGAGAATCAATTTCTTTACATGACTGCTTTGGAGCTCTCTTCTCTCAGCCCTTCTTGGTGCATGAAGTAAAACTTTACCCCAAAGGCATACTATTTGGAAACAGAAAAAGCTTTTTTGGTTGAAGGGTACAATGGAAAACGCATAAATCAACCTTCCGGATTCGGATGACTTTGGTAATTTGCATTCATCTGTTTAAAGAGAGATGTCTTTGGAGACTTCCTATTTTTACATAAAAATTATGCTCAGCATCTCCCAGCCTCTTTTGTTCACTAAAATTAGATTTGCTCACTTATACAATTCAGAGGGACTAATTTGTTCAAAGGGAAGTTACAAGCTATTTACAGCATGCATGTAAATATATACATATTTATATATTTATATCTTCTCACCTACCTCTTTCCAAAAAAAAAATATATATATATATAGATATATATATATAGACCGCAGCCCCTCTTCCACAGAAGTGTACATGCTCTAGTGACACATGGAGTGCACTCCCGTGGGTGAAAGGTCACCTCTCTATACAAACCGGAAAGAAAAATTGGCAAAAAGTAAGATTTGCAAGTATCATGGGATTTTGCAAACGTAATTACCCTGGTCTTCAGTATTAACGAGCAGTTAGAGGACCATCCATGAAGCAGTCCACTGAACCTGCAGCTTCAACAGTTCTAGTCCTGCGGCTTTGCCAATAATGGAGTCCTAACTCTATGCCGATCCTAGGAAGCTCTGAGATTGCTGTGGTTATTATGGCTGTATTGCAGTCTTCTTCCCATTGGATGTGTAATCCCACTCTAATTGGGAAACCTATTAGCAGGACAGTTGCAGAGAGAAGCGAACTATATAGTAACAGGAAGGGGATATTTTATGAGATGATGAAAAATAAAGAGCACGTAAACATCTAAATATAAATTTTAAATGGTGTGTATAATATTGCCCTTGTGCTCTGTAAGACTAAACAAATCACAAAGAGCTAGGGAGAAACTGTCATACAGAGTGAAGTAAGTCAGAAAGAGAAAAATATTGTATATTAATGCATGTATGTGGAATCTAGAAAAATGGTACAGATGAACCTGTTTGCAAGGCAGAAATAGAGACAGACGTAGAGAACAAATGAATGGACACCAATGGGGGAAAGGGGAGGTGGGATGAATTGGGAGATTGGGATTGACATATATATACTAATATGTATAAAATAGATAACTATGAGCGTCTGCTGTATAGCACAGGGAACTTTACTCAGTGCTCTGTGGTGATCTAAATGGTAGGGAAATCCAAAAGTGAGGGGATGTGTGTGTACATATAGCCGATTCACTTCGCTGTATAGTAGAAACTAACATAACATTGTAAAACAACTATACCCCAATAAAAAAAATAAATAAAATTCAAAAATATAAATCCATATATATGTATAATCCATCTTTGTCTTTTGCAAGGTATGTACCCTTGGGCAAACCAGTTAAACGTTTCTAAGCCTCCGTTTTCTAATTGTGGAATAGGGATTATAGTATGTAGCATTTCTGAGAGCACCAATGTCCAATTAGCAAGGCCAACTTCACGGACACATGGGCATTTACAAAGGACCCTGTGTTCAGAAACGCCCACAGTTGGTTTAATGCTCTGCCATTGCCATTGTGAATTTCTTAATTTTTAAATAGGCGCCCCTTATTTTCCTTTTGTACTAGATCCCACTAATTACGCAGTTTGTACTGCAAATTAATGAATCATCCAGCCCAATGATTGCCGTATGTTAGGTGCTCACTATGTATTTGTCTCCTCTTGTCCTCCTCCTTCTCCTAAAAATGCAGAGTAAAGGGCTGTCAGAGTATCTACGGCTTCCCACTGGCTTCCCACATAACACTCTCAGGCACTAGAGAGCAGCACATTTCATTTCAGTGGCTGCCTTTCAGTGGTCGCATTCCAGTACTGGTTACACTTTAACTAACAGTTCCCTAGTTCCATGTGCCACCTCTCCCTTGCATGTCATATATAGCCTTAGGAAATAATTACTTGATCCCTTTTCATGGTAAGGAATTGGCCCCAATTACTAGATTAAAACAGAAGGATGAGGAAATGGTTAACAGTGCATTGAAATAAAGTTTGCTTTTGGTGTTCAGCTCAAAGCTGTGGCTTTGGCTTTGGGTGTCAGGTCCAGGCCTTGGAGGACCAAATCACAGAATGTCTACTTAATGTCAGTTCTAGCCTCTATGAACTGCGTTTCATCTCTGACCTTGTAATTTCATGGGTTCCTTCATACCCAATCAGTGTAATGGTGTCAGTAACACTACAAGCTTAGCATTTGAATATATAGTTAATATCTGAATATGCATGCTGAAATACAGGCAAGCAATCCAGATGCAATTTGGGGTAAAACTAGCTCTGAGGTGCTTTATATGTTGAAATTCTAACTCTTAGTGACTTTAAATATTTATTATTTATCCTAAGGGGAAAAATGCTGCAACAATTCAACATTGTGAAAGTTCTTAACTGTATGTTCATAATGAAGTTTTGAATAGATAATAAATAGTGAAATGGATCTGGAGTTAATATGAATTTTAAGAAAGTGAATTATACTAAAATCATTGGAAATCTATATCCTTTTGAGTCAAGTGTTTATATAATTTAGATAATAATTCAAAAAGTAATAAAGATTAGATTATCTCATAATTTTTATTATTATATAGCTAGTTGGTGTGATAAAATTCTTAACTTTAAACAAAATGTGAACTCTATATACATTTTAGTTATTTATACTTAGAGCATGAGTCTAAGAAAACATAATTGACATTTTTTTTCCTGCAAATTGTTATGATAAAAAGCATAGATGATTCTTCCAATCTTAAAATTTCTCATTAGGAAGAAAATCATGCCAAGTTATCTTTGAATCAGATATAATAAAGAATATATAGAATATGAAGAAAAAAGAAAGTGATATAGAACAATTAGATACCCCAAATAGATATTTCTCTCCCTGTCAATCCTTGAATCAACAGATTTCATAAGAATGCATTATCATCAACATTTTAGAAGTAGAATAAAACTGCTTAATTCAGTGGGAGTCTGAAAAAGTCTAGCAGTTCTCCTGGTTTACTTATTTAACTTATTATTTTTTAATAATGTGATTGCAAAATACCATTACACAATACTTTGAAGTCTGCTCTGTCTGAAATTAATACAGCTACTCCTGCTGTCTTTTATTAATGTTCGCAAAGTATCTTTTTCGCCTTCCATTTATATTTTTCCCACCATGTTAACCCTTTTAAAGTGTACAATTTATTAGTTTTTAGTATATTCATAATGTTGTACAGTGGTCACCACTACCTAATTTCAGAGCACTTCCATCACCCCAAAAATAAACATTCATCTCCGAGTTCTCCCTTCCTGCTTTGCCCTGGCAACCACTAATCTACTTCCTATTTCTGTGGATTTGCCTGTTCTGGACATTTCACATAAATGGAATCACATAATACATGGACTTTTGTGTTTGGCTTCTTTTACTTCTTTCAGTGTTTTCAAGGTTCATTCATATTGTAGCATGGATCATTACTTCACTGTTTTTTATGACTAAATAATTGTCCATTGTATGGGTATTGTGAATTGTGCTACTTGAATGATTTGTGTAGAAGTGTGTGATCGTATGTTTTCAGTTCTCTTGGGTATATAACTAGAAGTGGAACTGATGGGTCATAAAATAAACTCTATGTTTAACTTTTTGAGGAACTGACAAACTGTTTTCCAACAAATTTAACTTCTGATTTGAATTATTTTCTTGATAATAAGAATAATTTTTCAGTATGCCTTTATGGTATGTTTGTTAACCAATACCAAATAAATAAGATTCTGAAAGTAGTTCTCTATATGTAATTAATGTAAAGGTCTAACTTATTCTTAGATATTGTAAATATGTCCTTTCTCCTGAAATTAATGTAAAGTACATGTAACTTTTATCACATTCTAATGTTGTTTGATAATTTTAGATTTATTTTTATTGAGGTAACATTGCTTTATAACATTATATAAGTTTCATGTGTACATTTTATTTCTATTTCTGTATACCCTACAGAGTGCTCACCACCAAAAATTTAGTTTCCATTTGTCAATATACAGTTGATCCCCTTTACCCATTTTGCAACCAATCTCTTCCCCTCTGGTAACTGCTATTCTGTTCCCTGTATCTACATATTATTTTTGGTTTGGTTTGGTTTGTACGTTTATTTAGCTTTGTTTGTTTTTTATATTCTACATATGAATGAAATCATATGGTAATTGTCTTTCCCCATCTGACTTATTTTACTTACCATAATGCCCTCAAGGTTCATCCATGTTATTGCAAATGACAAGGTTTCATCTTTTTTATGGCTAAGTATTCCATTGTATATATATATATATATATATATATATATATATATATAGATAGATAGATAGATAGATAGATAGATATATAGATATATAGATATATAGATATATAGATACACATCTTCCTTATCTATTCAACCACAGATGGGAACTTAGATTGTTTCTATATTCAGGCTATCTTAAATAATACTGAAATGAACACAGGGGTATGTATATCTTTTCAAATTAGTGTTTTCATTTTCTTTGGATAAATACCAAAAGTGAAATATCTGGATCATATGGTAGTTCTATTCTTAACTGTTTGAAGGATTTCCATACTGTTTTCCATAGTGCCTACACCAATTTATATTCCCATCAACAGTGTATAGGGTTCCTTTTCTCTACTTCCTCACCAACATGTTTCTTTTGCCAGTTTGATAATAGCCATTCTAAAAGGCATGAGATGATATCTCATTGTGATTTTGATTTGCATTTCCCTAGTAATTAGTGATGTTGAACATCTTTCCATGTGCTTTTTGGCCATCTGTATAACTTCTCTGGAAAAATGTCTGTTCAGCTCCTCCACCTATTTTTTAATTGAGTTGTTTCTTTTTTGTTGTTGAGTTGTATAAGTTCTTTATATATTTTGGATAGTAAACCTTTATCAAATATACCATTTGAAAATATCTGCTCCCATTTTATAGGTTGTCTTTTATTTTTGTTGATGGTTTATTTTGCTGTGTAGAAGCACTTTAGTTTGGTGTAGTCCTGATTTAAAAATGGAAATTTTTGCATCTATAGTCATCAGAGACATTAGCCTGTAATTTTCTTTTGTTGTAGTGTCTTTGGTTTTTGTATCAGGGTAACAGTAGCCTCATAGAATGAACTATGGAGTGTTCCCTCCTCTTCAATTTTTTGGTATAGTTTGAGAAGGATTAGTATTAGCTCTTCTTTATACATTTTGTAGAACTCCCCTGTGAAGCTATCTGGTCCTGGACTTTG
Source organism: Aethalodelphis obliquidens (assembly GCF_003676395.1). Taxonomy (NCBI): domain Eukaryota; kingdom Metazoa; phylum Chordata; class Mammalia; order Artiodactyla; family Delphinidae; genus Aethalodelphis; species Aethalodelphis obliquidens. Next base: position 14,288,986 of record NW_020837980.1, on the reverse strand, counting down.
TTTGCAGGGAGTTGTTTTGTTTTTTTTTTTCATTGCAAATTCAATTTTACTACTAGTGATTAGTCTGCTTAGATTGTCTTGTTATTCCTGATTCATTCTTGGTAGGCTGTGTATTTCTAGAAATTAGTCCATTTCTTGTAGGTTCTCCAATTAGTTGGCATATAACTGTTGGTAGTATTTTCTTTTGATCTTTTGTATCTCTGTGATTATGGTTGTTATTTCTCCTCTTTCATTTATTATTTTGTTAATTTGGGTCCTCTCTCTTTTCTTCTTGATGAGCCTGGCTAAAAGCTACCTATTTTGTTTATCTTTTCAAAAAAAGCTTTGCTTTCATTGATTTTTCTATTGTTTTTTTGGTCTCTATTTTATTTCCTCTCTGATCTTTATTATTTCCTTCCTTTTTCTGACTTTGGGCTTTGTTTGTTCTTTTTCTGATTCCTTTAGACAGTAGTGTAGGTTTTTTATTTGAGATTTTTCTTATTTCTTGAAGATGGCCTTTATTGCTGTAAACTTTCCTCTTAGAAACACACTGCTAACAACCCACTGGTGAAAGAAGAAATCAAATGAGAAATCAAAAAGTATCTTGAAATATATATTAAAAAAAGAAACACAGCATACCCAAACCTATAGGATACAGCTAAAGTAGTTGTAAGAGGGATGTTCATAGCAATAATTGCCTACATTAAGAAAAAAAATAAAGATTCAAATGAATAACCTACCATAGAAACTACCAAGACTGCATCATGAATTAAACACTTCAATAATGAACAAGGAGATTGAAACAGTAATCAAAAAGTTAAAAAAAAAAAAAAACCCAGAAAACAAACCTGGACATTTATGGCTTTCTTGGTGAACTCCACCATATATTTAAAGAAGAATTAATACCAATCCTTCTTAAGTTCTTCCAAAATATTGAAGAGAAAGGAATACTCCCAAATTTGTCTTATAAGGCCAGCATTATCCTGATACCAAAGCCAGAAAAGGACACTACAAGAAAAGAAAATTATAGGCCAATAATTCAGATGAACACATATGCAAAAGTTTTCAAAAAATACTACCAAACCTAATTCAACAGTTCATTAAAATGGTCATACACCGTAATCAAGTGAGATTTATCCCTGGAATGCAGGATGTTTCAATATACACAAATCAATAAGTGTGACACACCACATTAACAGAATGAAAGGTACAAATTATATGATCATCTAAATTGATGCAGGAAAAGCATTAGACAAAACTCAACATCTTTTCATTATAAAATCTTTCAACAAGTTGGGCATAGAAGGAATGTGCCTCAACATAATAAAGGCCATATATGACAAGCACACAGCTAACATCATACTTAACAGTGAAAGGTTAAAAGCTTTTCCCCTAAGATCAGGAATAAAACAAAAGTGCACACTCTCATCACTCCTATTCAACATAGTACTGATGCCTTGCTGGAGAAATTAGTCAAGAAAAATAAATAAAAGGCATCAAAATCATAAAAGAAGAAGTAAAATTGTCTCTGTTTTCAGATGACATGATCTTGTATATAGAAAACCCTAAAGACTCCATGAAAAAAGTTAAAACTAATTGAGTTCAGTAAAGTTGTAGGATACAAGATAAATGTACAAAAATCAGAGGTGTTTCTATACACTAACAAAAAACTATAGAAAAGAGAGATTAAGAAAACAATCACATTTATAATAGCTCAAAAATAATAAAATACTTAGGAATAAAATTAACTGAGGTGATGAAAACCCTATAGACTGAAAAGTGTAAGGCACTGATGAAAGAAATTGAGGAGAACACAATTAAATTGAAAGATATTCCATGTTCACAAATTGGAAGAATTAATATTGTTTAAATATCCATATTACTCAAAGTGATGTACACGTTCAATGCAATCCCTATCAAAATTCCATTAGTATATTTTACAGGTAGAAAAAAACAATCCTAAAATTCATATGGAACCACAAAATATCCCAAATAGGGAAAGCAAATTTGAGCAATAAGAACAGTTGTAGGCATCAACTTCCTGATTTCAAACTGTATTACAAAGCTATAGTAATCAAAACATTATGGTACTGTCATAAAAACAGACACATTGACCAAAAATAAACCCATGTGTATACTGTCAACTAATTTTGACAAGGGCATCAAGAACACACAATTGGGAAAGGATAGTGTCTTCAATAAATGGTACTTAGAAAACTGGATGTCCACATGCAAAAGAATGAAAATGGACTCCTATCTTACATCATTTCCAAAAATTAACTCAAACCGGATTACAGACTTAAATGTAAAACCTAAAACTGTAAAGCTCCTAGAAGAAAATGTAGGATGTAAGATCTTTGACATTGATTTTGAATCTTGGCAATATTATTTTTGGATACGACACCAAAAAATGCAGGCAACAAAAGGAAATTTTATAAGTGGGACTATGTTGAGCTAAAAAGCTTCTTCACAGCAAAGAAAATAGAAAAAATGAGAAAAACAATCATCAGAGTGGGAGAAAATATTTGCAAACTATTTATCTCATAGGGGTTTAATGTCAAAAAAATATAAGAAACTTATACAGCTTAGTACAATAAAAATCCAAGTAAACCAATTTGAAAAATCAGCAAAGAACTTGAATAGATATATTTTCAAAGGAGACATACAAATGGCCAACATATACATCAAAAGATGCTCAACAGCAGTAATTATCTTGAAACAACAAATCAAAATCACAATGAGACATAACCTCACACCCGTTAGATTCACTTTAATTTAAAAGACAATAGATAACAAGTGTTGGTGAGGATGTAGAGACAGGCATCTTTGTACACTGATGGTGGGAGTGTAAATTGGTACAATTATGGAAAACATTATGGAATTTTCTGAAAAAATCAAAAAATAGAACTACTATATGATCCAGAATTTCCTCTTATGAGTATATACCCAAAAAGAAAATAAATCAGTATTTTGAAGAGATATCTGCACTCACATGTTTATTGCAACATTATTCACAATAGCCAAGGTATGGAAACAACTTAGGTATCCATTGATGAAGAAGGGGATAAAGAAGATATGACACATTCATATATATATATATATATATATATATATATACATAATATATATATTATATATATATGAATATTATTTAGTCATGAGAAAGAAGGAAATCCTGTATTTGGAACAACATGAATGAACCCAGAGGACACTATTATGAGTGAAATAAGCCTGATAGAGAATGAAATACTGTATGATCTCACTTATATGTGGAATCTGAAAAAGAAAAGTCAAATTCATAGAAACAGTGAGTAGAATGGTGGTTACCAGGAGTGGGGCAGGGAGGGGAATGGAAGATATCGGTCAATGAGTACAAGCCTTCAGTTATAAGATGAAGAAGTTCTGAGGTTTTAATGTACAGCATGGTGACTATAGTTAATCATATTGTATTGTATACTTGAAGCCCCCATTGATGTGACCTTCCCCATACTGTGTTTCAAACAAAGTAAGCTTCTTTGGGGATATCTTTGAAAGTCTCTATTCATGTGGACCACTTCTCCTTCTGGGCAAAATCTCTGAACCATTGCTCCAGAACTGGGAGCATGTCAAATGATGTGCCTCTGTTGGATGGATAGCTCTGGTAATGAGCAAAGTTCAGAGTGAGGACAACAACCTCTGCTTTTCTAAACTTACTTCTCTCAGAGTGAAACCTGTGTGTCATGAGTGAGCTGGTACAAGGGCAATGCAGGCCATGCCTAGAGTTGAGCATCTGTTCTATGAGCGGAATTTGGGTGTATGAAGTAAGCACCCAATTTCTTGGCTGCATTTGCAGGAATTTATTTTTTTGAACTTGGAACTGGTGGGAACAAGAAACGCTTCTGGCTTGCCTTTCTCAGTAGGAAACATATCCCATAACTAGAAGGAGCCCCGTTTTTGAGGCCATATCCAACCAGATTTGAGCATCTAAGCACTGAGATGGAGAAAAACAAAGGAGGGAGCAAACTGCCGCTGAAATGCCACAGATTTTCTATTCTTACCAAGATTTGGTAGATTATCTTGCATATGTGTTTCTTCATTTGCAGTATGACCTTAGGACAATTTCTACAGGTTTTAAATGGTTGAGGTTTTGTTGTGGTGCTTGTTTATAAAATTTTCTCTTATTATTTTATTTTTAAACTTCTTTTACTGTCATGATTTTTAATTGAGGCATAATTGACAATAACATTACATTGTTTTCAGTTGTACAACATACTGATTCAACATTTGTATACATTGCAAAATGATCGCAGTAAGTCTAGTTACCATCTGTCACTACAACGTTACAATTTTTTCCCTTATGATGAGAACTGTTCAGATTTAACTTCTTAGCAACTTCCAAATTTGCAGTATGACATTATTGACTATAGTCACCATACACAATAGCTGTGCATCGCATCCCCATGTCTTATTTATTTTATGTCTGGAAGTTTGTTCCTCTTGATCACCTTCAACTTAAATGGTTAAATTTTTAAAAATAATTTTCAAGATTTATAGCAGTTTTCTGGGGAGCAGGTTCATGAGGCTCCTCATAATGCCATTATATGTCTCTTAATGTTTTTTAATATGGATTTGGGCAAGTTTGGGAAAGAACTTGAAATGGCTTTTTTGAATTGCAAGATTGCTACCAAAACTAAGGTTCCAGATTTTCAATCATAGAATATATACTTCAGAGTGTCTAAGACCATTAGAAAATAAACTAATAGGAAACATCATATCTATTACTCTAAATGTATCTACGTAGGTTGAGACTATTCAAATTGTGTCTGTTTTTAGTTGATGATATTGAATAATTATAATAATGATGTGAAAAACAAATTTTTTCAGAGATCACTTTGGATTAGACAAGAAAAATATGGGAATGGAATTTAGAGATGAAAGAGGAAATAAATATGTTATACCAATAAGTATTATTATTGGATAAATTTTAGCATTGCATAGTAAAGAAATACACACTCTTAATACTAAATTCAAATTATGTAAGTTATAACCTAACTTTCTACTGTTTCAAGCTATACAATTGTAAATGATCGTGTTATAGCATAGAGTATTTTGCAGATGATATACTATTGTTAATGACCCATGTGACACCACACTACAGAATCATTTTTATCTTCACTTGCTAGAAAGTTGACCTTTACTATCATAAAGAATGCTAACTGAATTTATTTTCTTTTATTTAAACATGTGATACTTTTGTCTTTTGATTTTGTCAAACTCTTTTACCTCTCAAGCAGAGATATCAATACTTCTTAATTTATAAACCTACTCATTAACTAGAATTTTCCTATACTCTACACTGCCAAACAGTTAAACTAGATAATAAACCATAAATAATGCCTTCATGTCACCCCATCTATTTAACTCAACTATCTTTGAACTGAAAAAGAATCAATTATGTTCTAAATGCTGGAAAAGCTGAACTAACTAATGGTTAAAAACACTGTTTTTGTAACATGATGCTCAAACTGATTATTTTTCAAATGAGGCATGAAATGCCCTATGTCAGATTAAATTTTAAAAATGAATGACATCATTTGCTTGATAATGACTTATCATTTGCCAAAGTTTATATGTAAAATTAAGCACAGCTAGCTGCTATTCTAGGATATGTAAGAGTTGGAATGAGGAAGGTATGTCAAAATACAAATCCTACAGCAAAAGTACATCTATTTCTGTCTACAGGCTGTGATTCTTTTTCAATAAAGAATGTTTGAACAACTTTCACTAGTGGCGTGCTGTTGCTCTCTGTTCGAGGATTAATTAAAACATGTTCCAATAAAAACCTCCAGCATGAATACATGGAACCAGAGCATGTTCTGTGTGCTGCACCTTCTTGTGTGATAAGCCATACTTTCCTTCAATGGATGCACATTGCTTACGTTTTTAGAGCTATTAAACTGGGATAATTATGGAACAATCTAGGCAATGTTCAATAGCCCATGCAGATGCCTGACAGGGCATGTTGTCTCTTAATTAGGAATTTGAATGCCTAACGCTTGTATATTAACTGAAATAATTGAATAGATGTTTTACATTTCTTTCATTTTCACTGACATCAAAGCCAGACTAGCTAGAGTCATGTGTTTTAAAAAGAAAAAAATATTTTTCTATGTTACATAAGAACTAAAGATATTGTTCAATATTCTATTTAGCAGATATTGTTTTAATAATTTTGTTTGCATATTTTAGCTCAATAGTCAATATGGTATTTTATAGATTCTGTTACAGTCTGTATCACCGTCTATTACTACTGGAATTGAAGTTAAATGTTTCCCTTTTTTTCCTACATATCTGTTCTAATTAGGTTGTGTAAACACTCTGCATTTGTACAAGAATTGTGTCACTAATATAGTATAAACATATGTATTGCTTATATTTAAAATGCTTGATAACAGTGTTTATTCACAACTACTCATACAAAAGCTGTTTTTAAACATAATGAATTGCTCTCTATTAGGAATACACATAAAGACCTATTTCCATAAACATTTTTAGTAAGAAATATCTTGATGTGCAAAACCCTGCAGACATTTCATGGAAATTAGACAATATTGTGCAGAAGTACATCAGAGCCATATTGTTTTTGCTTAATATTCTGAGAGGTGGATTATTTTTGCTTGATATATAATGCAAATAAAGGACCCTATATAGAGGTGAAACAAGCCTTTGTATGTTTCAATATATTTCTCCCTTTGTTTTGCTCATGCACCTGGTTTATCTGAAAGATTTTATGCATAAAACAAAAAAGATATTATTTGGGAACTATGTGCTCTGTGTGCTCTCAGATGCACAATCATACTAATGTTGATTATATACAGCAAGAAGAATTGCCTTCATGCGCTCAAAGACTCTTAAGAGATATGTTTTGGTAAAAAAGAAATATTTAGCAATCAAAATGGCCTATATTATTTAACTCAATTTGTTGAAGAAAAAATATGAAGTTTGTCTTACACTAGAGAGTTGTGGGATTTAGAAATGTTTAATGTCAAACAAAGGTATGCATATCAGCTTTTCTCCTAAACAATACGAATTATTTCACATTAGATTAATGAGATAGTCATGTAAAAGCATAGGGAGTAGAGCTGTGTGGAAAAACAAAGCTATAATTCAGAAGAAGATGAACTCTCCTCACAAGAAAAGAGTTGAAAATCATAAACTATCCTAATTTTGTGTTATAATTCAGAAATGCAGACACTCTTTCCATTTTTAAGCAGCCATTCAGCATCTCCTATTTTCGCATTTTATTTTGACATTTTAAAATCAGAGAACCCATATTAATGTATTAGGTTGACTTAAATAATATATCAACTCTTCTCTTGTCATTTCTGTTAGAATATATATAATAAATAATAAACGTATCAGCCCATATTTGATAGGAAAAGATATATACCATAAGAAAAAATAACAGCAAAATTATTAATAGAGCAGGAAATGCTCAATGCCCAACAGTCATTCCCTCTAAATAACAACAACAAACTGGGTCACATTAATGTATTCAACACCATGGTGACATATCAGATGCCGTCTGTCATTACATGATGTTATTATGTTGCTGGAATAAAATTATGAGGTTTTGCTGACAATTACTGCAGAACATAGTATGTCACATTCTTCTTTTTTTGGGAGGGGGCGGTTGTATTTCACTTCTACTTAGTCTACAGCCTAAAGAAAAAAAAATATATGAATCAAATCAAGATTGAACTAAGAAATCACATTCTGTGACTTGTTAGGTACATAACTAGAAATAGAAACAGTCTCTTCTTTGATCCCTTTCTCTTCTTTTCACTATTGTCTTTTTGTTGGATATGATTTTATTTATACAAATTTAGGAAAATATATTTTTAATTCAAAATGTCCTTTGTTTCCAAGCAATAGATCCTTTGGAGTGGAAATTTACAGAAAGAATTATTTACAGGAATCAACTATAATTACATATAATTCATGCTGCAGCTGTTTATAATTGTAGTTTTCCCCAGGACCTTTCCCTATTTATAATTACCCGAGAATTGCTTCTTTCTAAATGGTTAATCGGAATAATAATTTTTCTATAGCTAGATGCAATGGCATTAAACGATTAGTGAGAAACTTTTTTTTCCCTATAATCAGATGAAAGAAAATTTGGTTTGACAGAAAAAAATTTGATTAATACCTACTATGTGTAGAAAATTGACCAAGGTGATGCAAGTTAAGATGCAGGATAAACAGAAATTATAGTCTCTACCTGAGAAGAATTTAAAATCTTGTCTGAGAATTACAAACATAATCACACATAAAAACAATGTGAAAATATTTGTAATGGATAACATTGAGGAAGTGCAAAATATAGAATTACCTTGTTCTTGTTTTCCTATGTACAAGACCCATTTCTTTCATTGAAAAGTAAAGTGAAAAATATCTTCAAAGAAACTTAAGAGTCAAATGTAATGCTGGATCTTTGCTGTGTATACTTATGCTGTTGGAGTTCCAAAGATCACGTAACCCAGTGAAAATATATGAACTTTGGAATGAATCAGAATGAAATTCACTATCTTGCACTAACACTTTGTGATTAGACAAACTAAACTTATTGGAGGCGAGTTATTTAAACTTTCTGAGGTTTACCCTAACTAAAAAGGATAAATATCTACCTCTTAATTCTTAGAAAGATTAATTCAGATACTGTTCGTGAAAGCCCAACTTGTAGCACATCCAGGAAAACATAGGCTACTACAATGGCAGAATCCCATAAGAGCACTGTGGATAGTGCTTTGTTGCCTTTTAAGCACCAGAAACTTTTATTATAACAATAATAATGGAATTAATATTCTCTATTTATATGCAATACCTAGAGGTGCACTTGATTCAGGAATTCATGAAGAAAACAAAAGTATTTCTCAAGAGAGATTGAACCCACATTATACATTAAAATCTTTGTATATTCTAACATATACATGTATATAGTATATATTTGTTTTTATATAACAAATATGAAAGATTATTCAAAGAAATCTGAAAAAGATGTAAGTTCCTGTCTTTAGAAAAACAGTAATACCTTTTGAATCTATTCAGACTGTCCATCTTCTGTGTGTCTGTTAGAGAATTCTTAAGGTTTCTGAATGTATTCAAAGTACACACTATATGTTTGGAGTCTCTCAATAAACTATGCCTCTTGGTGTTCACATCCTATGTAGTTCCCATCTCTTTGAATATGGCCGAGCCCTATGACTCATTTTGAACAATAGAATGCAATGAAGTAACTCCATGAGACTTCCAAGGATAAGTTATAAAAAAAAAAAAATCTTTATAGTTTCCTCCTGGGTCTCAAGAAAATCTTGTTCTGGGAGTGGCTGGACAACCACGTAAGGGATCCAACTACCTTGGGACAAATAAAGATATCCCAGATGTGGCACTGATTGTCAAGGAGAGACTTCCACGCCTGCTTCGTTACTGGATTGGATTCATGAAATTTCTCGCTTTTCCAGCAGTTGCCTAGAAGGTTCTGACATCCATTTCTTATGGGCAGCAAAGTTAAGATCCCATGAGTCTTATATTGACAAATAAGAGACAGGAAACAGTAAGAACAGCAGATAAACTGTTAGCTCTTCTTTCCTCTTGATGGGATGTTCCAAGATGCTGCAATTTCACACTGCCTCCAGGAATATATCCCAAGAAACTCAGAAACTAGCTATATTTATGGAGAAAGTATGGCTCACTCAGTAATAAACCGTGTGTTACTCTTCCTGCCTACGACGATTTTCTCACTTCTCTTTTTTAATCACTTTTATTTCTCGTGTGCAAGCTTTTGCCACCGCCTCTATTTCCTAGAGAATCCAGGTATGACAACCGGGGAAGGAAAATTATAAAATACTTAAACTGACCTGTGTAAGGATATATTAGAGTAGAACCGACTGAAATCTCAGGTATTAGGTGACTTTAAAAATTCCTTTTGGAAATTTTATGTTTCCCAAAATATTTTGGAAGTCTAAGATTTGCTAAGTTTAAATGTTTTAGCTCGGTTATTTAGTAGCCACCAGGCCCCTGTTCTGCCACGTGAATATAACTGTTGTCTACTCTTGGTTTGAGTTAAAGTACAAGAGGCAAAATAGTTTTTATTGTAAGTATGCTCCATTTCAATCCTGCTTTCATTTTAAGATGAATTCAAATTTAAATGTAGTATTAAACCAATGTAAAAAAAAGTGGATATATGTAATGTATAACTGATTCACTTTTGCTGTAGAGCAGAAACTAACACAACATAGTAAATTAGCTACACTCCAATAAAAATTACTAAACAATAAAGCAATGCAAGTTTTCATATGAAAACGACTGTGGACCCTATAATGAGTTTTACGACCTATACTAAAGGGAATGTGATATTGCATAAGAGAGGTCACTCTCCTCTGTAAAAGTAAACATTTTAAGAGGCAGGAAAAGTGCTGCTACAGTCTGTTACCTCAGCATATCCAAGACCAGGGCTGAAAGTCAGGAGAATTAGCTGTAGGTGCTTAGGGTTTAGAAAGTGCTGAAGGGACGAAAGGCCGGTGTGTTGGCTCCAGGTTAGTTCTTATGATCAACTATTCTTTTTATCTTCCCCTAAGACCACCTCTCTCGTTTGCTGCAGAGGATGGGAGGGATAAGAGGAGGGGGCCAAGGAGTTAGAATGTTTGATTTCAAATAGGAAATAGAATTCCTCAGATGATGGCCCTGTAGCAATGAGAAAAGGCACGTTAGCTTAAGCAGACTGGGGACTGCAGCAGCGGGGAGGGGCACTAGAATTATTCACATAATTTAAAGCATTAAAAGTAAATCAAGACAATGGCCTATTCAGTGGTTAGACCTGTGCGATTTCTGGCCCCCTTTCCGCACATTTTTCTTTTGTTTATCTCCTGAGAGATGCCCACATGTGTACGATACAAAGAACTGAGTCATAAAAGCAGAGGCCTGTTAGCCTCCCTGAGGACCAATTAATGATCCTCCAAATCTTGTGGGCAGGCAGATAAAAAGGATAGAGAGAGCGAAGGGGAAGAGGATGAATACTCAACTAGAGTAGGCCAGGATTTCTTTTTTCAGATGTTGGAAGGGACTTCTTTAGCTATTCTTATCTAACTTCTTTGGGGTTTATGGGTGTTTTTTTCTTATTTTTTTCTCTCTCCACTGCTTCTGTAGTCCTGCTACTTGTAATGTGAACAGAGAGAAAAGAAGTACTTCAAAATATCAATTAGGCTTTCATCCGAACTGATGACAGCACGAGCCTGGTTGGCAAAAAAAAAAAAAAAAAAAAAATTAAAAAGGCCATTTAGAATGTTTCTGTTCCCCCTTTCATATATTGGCAGTTTTATTGATAGGTGCTTGAGTTTGTATTACCATTTGTATCTCCAAGCTGGATATTACTGTGAATGCAAGGTGCTTTGTAGTTCAACCTTTAACTCCGATCTCACCCCCTACGAGTCCACAGGCCTTTGAACAGCCACGTAGTGGTACTTTGAAATCAGGAGTTGAAAGTGTTTGACATGGAAAGGGGAGCTTGAAAGTCTTGCTCTTTGAACCTTTTCTTTTCAAAGTCCCACAGAAAGTACAGGCAGGACAATAATAGACAGTCTGGGGGCTCTCTGGTTGGAGAGGGGATGTGTGGTAATGAGGTTTTAAGTGTTTCCCTAGCTCCATCCTGCTCTGTTTCCTCCGTGTGAGGGAATGAAAGCTGTCTTAAGATAACACAGTCGCCTTTTGGTGGCAGTGGTTGGAATTCTTTAAAAACATGTTAATTTATTGCTTAATGACATTGTGAGAAAAATCCAGCCAGCCAGTGAAGGCTAGAAAGTAGACATCAGAATTCTGTCTAGCCCAGGGAAGTTGGAAGAAGGTAGCATGATGTTCTAAAACTTTCCACTGATCAGGAAGAGATTGTAATAGGGAAGAACAAATCTGACACCATATTGGATCTGTTTCTTTTACTTTAACCTTTGTATTCTATTGCTTTTGCTACAAGTTAAGAATGTTGCCTCTAGCCTGAAATATACAGGATAGCCCATTTTCAAGGTTCTGTCCTTGAAAGGTATAACACATTTCCATTCACATAAGCTATAAAAAGTTGCAGAACAGAGAATAACATTTGTCCTGTTGGAGGTTTATAGGAACATTGTGATCTGACCTATCTGGACAGCTGCAAGAACAAAGGATTCTGACACCAAGAAGTCTGCAACAACCAACCACACCTCCTCCCCTTTTAGTGTAAAAGAAGCCTGAATTCTAACTCAGGTAAGATGGGCTTGAAAACAAGGTGATTTCTGAAGCTAATCTACTGAGGGGAAAAATGTGTCACTTAGCTTTACTTGGAAAGGGACTTGGTCATTACTGTGGCATTTCCTCTGCTTGACCAAGAACTGGATTAAATTCTAAATCCACCATTTATTTTAAAACCAAATTCAGATCATTGATGAGTATGGTGAGGTAAGATTATACCTTAACTTTTGGACAATTTAACTCAATGTCAACAGAATGAAAAGGCAAAGTTGCAAGGAAAACAGCTCTACATGTATTTTCTATTTTGTTAGCCATCCTTTGGGGATGAAGATGCTTCCCACTCACTGCCAGCATAGCCAGCACAGAAGTCTTTAAAATGTTTTCAGTACAGATACATCCGATCTCTCATGAAGTCCTTTTTTTGACCAGTGCATACTCCTTCTGTACCAAATCCATTACGGTGATGGAATGCAGGAAGCAAAACAGATTGCAAAGCAAAGAAATGGATGACATTAAATTTGATGCTTTAAAAATATTAATTTATAAGTGCTTTTGGTGTGGTGGCTAAGATAATTAACAGTCATATCATATGGAAATTTAAAAATGTGATCATTACCTTTTTGGGGGTATATCAATGTTAAACTGATAAAGGAAAAATCAACCAGAATATTTATTAAGCACCTATTATGTGACAGACACAGTATGTTACAATATGCTTTACAGATGTTTTCCTATTAATCTTCTTTATAACCCAGAGATAGATATGGTTATCCCTATTTTATAGATGACCTTGAGAGTTAAAGAAGTTAAGTAGCTAAAACATGATCACAATGCTAAAAAATAGTGAAATTATTCAGATTTCAAAATCCATGATTTTTGAACTGTATGGTAAATGGGTATCAGGAGTTAATTCATAATAAAGACATATGTAGAGTAAATTAAGTCATCAGTATGTATCTAGATCATTTCCTATACCAATGACTACTAATGCCATTGTGATATCAGCAGATTGCATTCTTAAATAAGGAGAAATTTAACTCATCTAGTGTAGTTTTAAGGATCCAGGGGATTAAGAGTATATCCCAATTCCTAAGTGCAAACCCTTTCCAAACATTCTGATTAATCAACAATAACAAATAATTTAGTTGTTGAGAATGATTGAAATGCACAGGATCTGGAAATAGCTACCTAAATCCTTTGTATAGATAACTTTTAACCATAAATTATCACTGCAAAAAAAGTATTCATTAGATCATGACATTCTGTTGTGCTCCAAAACCAAAGTAATTTGTCCCATTTTTGTGGCCATTTCCTGAAGGATTAAAAAAATTTGGACTGAAAGAGCAGAACTCTCTGGGTTGCTATGGCTTATTAATTGGATTAAGAGTACTTTTTTCCTTGAGCTTTGAAATTCAAAAACACACATTTATTTCCTATCATGAAATGGTGTTTTGTTTGCATAACTAACATTCACTATGCTGTGACTACATAACAGTGGGTTAAAAATAATGATAGTTACTCTAATAAGCATAGATCCTTGTGAAATCCCTTCTGGCAGTAGAATGTTTTATTCCCTCCACAGGTTTCTTGGATAACTAATTTGTGGCTCAGTGTTGTCTATGTTCTGAACTATTTGAAATAAAAATGCTTGTTATGGTAAAAATATTTTTATTATTTAGTTTAAGCACAAATATTTACAAACATATATACATAAATAGATTGCACAATACTTCTTAATATATATACATACATATGCAGCATATTAAAATAGGAAGGGTCTTGCAGACAGACTGCCTGGACACTGGGTCTTGGCTCAGATATTTCTTAACTATGCAACTTTGGGCAAGTTACTTACATTCTCTGTGTCTCTCTTTACTTGATTACAAAATGATGGTAATTAGTATAACAAATTCATAGGAAAGTTGTGAGGATAAATGAGAAAACAAACATAGTGCCAGTGAAACTTAGCTACTATTGTTATTAAAGGTACCATATCTTTATTAAGTGTTCTAGTGACCTAGTAACCATAGATACCAAAAGTTTAAATATAGCTATAAATGACATGAATGTCTTACATTTCAATTTCTTTTCTCCTGGAAGCACTGAATAATTGTAATTATGCTATTTTTAACCCATTATTATCGTTATCATTGTTACTACTGGTAAACTAAGTAACTAAGACAAAAAGTTTAAATAGCACAAGGGCAATTATACAAGCTTAATATTATTAGAACATATATTTTCTAACTAAATTTTATTTTACTACAATACTGATGAAAAGAAAAACAAGCAATAATAATTGGACCAATTCTGGGATGGGTAGGCAACTTCCCAAGAAGCCTCTTGATTAGGATTCTGCTTTGCAATATAACTTTAAAAGTTGTGTGTGTGCGTGTGTGTGTGTGTGCGCGCGCGCGCGTGAGTTTATTCAATATAATCAAGTCTAGATTAGAAATATACAGCGTATTTACCAAAAAAAAAAAAAATCAAGTTCTTTTTCTTCCCAAATGGTGACATTTGCATAATAATGTGTTAAAGCAGAGATGCAAGTTTGTAAAACAGAGCAAGGAAAACTGTAATAAGAAGTCCATATGGGTGAATATGTCAAAATAACTCCTAGGGAAATTTTTTTTTAATTAACTAAAAATCAGTATGTTTCTCTTTATAACAAGGTTATTTCAGTTTATTTGAAGTCCTAGAAGACTAATAATAGTCCATTAATTTCTTTATTTGCCATTAAGTCATAACAACTATATGTGCTGACAGTGGCAATTCTTTACACATAATTCCCTTGTCTAAATTCTAGACACAAAATGCTTTACACAGTCACTACTCAATCAAAATTTCTTCTTAAGATCTTTTTGCCATTTTTATGTGGCATTAAATCACTTATTTTATAAGATAGCCAATTCTGATAGAGGTTGGAAAGTTTATGACATTTTAAAATATTTAATTCAAAAATTCAAAATCTTCATCACTGTTTTTACCATTTTTCTATTACTGAAGGGTTTCATACTTTTCCTAAATTCAAAAGCTAATTATATAACCTAGTATATTTTGCACATATAAAATAGATATAGATACAAATGTTAATATAGGTATTGGTATGCATTTTGATTCTGAGATGCTTCTTTTCCTGATAGACCTTCTGGACTACTTAATTGATAGCTATGTTTCTTCCTGATGTTTTATTTTAACATTGTAGTTTCAAGATAAACAATAATTTTTCTTACAAGCCAATCAGCCACCTTTATAACAAAAACTGAGGCATACTTCTTATAAACAAAAAGGATTAAAAGTTATTTAGAAAACAGCACACAAAATTCACATCATATGCAAATTTCCTTCCCCATATTTAATTATTTTTAAGACCACCTAATAAGAAAAATCTAAGTAACTAAATGGATTGATTGAACTCCATCTGCCAGACTTAATTGTTTCAGAGGGAGCCGGTAAGTCTGAGTTTGACTTTCACAGGGTCTCAATTTTTACATAGGTAAGATGAGTCTTCCTAAAATTTTTATGTTTTAAAAAGTGCTTTTGAAATTTATGAAGCAAAGTAAGCATGGGTGTTTAACATGATTCCTAGATTTTCAAAATGTGTTATTGTTGTTGCTGTCATACAGATTAGCACTTCACAACAGCCATCATTACCATGCTCAGCAGCAATTGCAAGGCATCATAACCCAAAAGATTAATAGCAACTGTTCTGAAGGTAGGCTTCTTAGTTTCAAATCCTGGCTCTACTTCAGAATTGCTCTGTGACTTTGGGTAAGTTGAATCACTGATTTCTAGTTTGAAAATATCAGTATAATAATATTATCTACCTCATAGAATTGTGGCAAGGATCACATGGAATAACACATATGAAGTTCATATTTTATTGTTTGGCACAAAAAATATTCAATAAATATTAGCAATGATGATTACTATTATATTTATGAAATGAGTCACATTAAAGAAACCTCAAAACAAAACTGAAATACATTCTATGACACAACTGAATACCAAATATATTTGTTCTTTCACTGAAAAAGTATTGCTACAGAAAAGCCTATATTCTCTGTTGTCCCAAGAGTACCTTACATTAGCATTTCATTATAATTATTAAAAATAGTTTTGTGTATTTTTTCTCATTTAGACTTTGTTATCAAAAGTATGCATACTACTAATTTAAAGAATCACTTGTTACAAAAACAGCAGTTCCATCCCCCTTTTGCTGGCTAATTGTACAATTCCTAGAGGGAATAATTTTCAACTATAGGCTGTCCACATATAGCATGGCAGTGCTGGGCAATAAAAAAGACTGTGCAAGGTGGAATTATTCAAAGTTATCTTCATGAGCAGTGGGAAAATGATGATTCTTCTGTGGTCTTTAAAACTACTTGTTCAAACACTGAAGACTCTTACTGTCAGTTATAACTATATAGGAAAATGGAAAAAAGTAAAATTAATATTTAATTACATTGTAATTTAAAACATTAGATACATTGAAAACAGAATTTTGTTTAAACTCATCAACAGTTTTTTGAACAGTGCTTGCTGTCTCCTTGTAAAACATATGATACAGAGCAAGCATCTTTTCAATGCCTTTCTGAATTGTCATTCTAGTTTCTAAACTTGGTCAGCTTTGAACAGTTCACTCTTTGTACTTTGTATTTTGTGAAATATCTCCAAGAGTTCCTTTACTGTGAAATTTTTACCAGCATCACTTCCTCTGAGTAATCCTTTCTATCACTACCACATTCCTGTTTATGTCAATAAATTGTATTTGGCTAAGTTTCTATGGCTGCAAATCTTGAGTCTCTTAAACAACAGCACTATCAACATTCACACTGTCCGCTATTTTTTCTTTAATTCATTTATGTTGATTCAAAGTTCACTTCCAGCCTCATCACCTTCTGTTCATTTGTGCACTTTCATCTTGGTTAGCCAATTACCTGTTTGCTTATTTATTCTTGTAAAATGTCACATGGGTTTGTCATTGGAAGACAAGGAGGTAAAGCAACTCCACTCTTTTGTGTGTATAAGAGGTGTGCAGTGACCAATCACCAACAGAGTTTGAAAATTGTGATATGATCGGTCACTGATCATGGTGCACATCTAATATTTACATTATTGCTTGTGTACTGAAGAGCAAGCAGTGGAGTTTTTATATCATGCAGTTACAATTAGTATACCATGATAACAAATTTGAACCACATCTCAGAGAACCGGTGTCATTAAACTGTGCTTACTGAAATTTGTGTGTTAGAAACCTGCAAAGTGAGGACACATATTCAATATTTTGACTAGATCTTCTGGAACTTACTTCCATGCATCTAAATAACATGGTTATATTTGTACTTTTTTGTTTCGTTTTCAACCATTTTCTTTTGATTTTCCACTATGGAAGAGGATATATAACTTTCTGTTACCACCATTTCAATGTTGTTCCCATGCATACCCATGCATACATGTGTGTACATATACACAAACACACACATATTCTGTCCCCACATTTTCCTGTTATATATACATCATATTTTGGGTTTGTCAGTTACATTAGGCTAGAGTATGCAACAATAATAAACAACCCCAATATCTTCATGGCTTAAAAGATTTCATTTTTTTGTTCTAGCAAACCTAATGCTGGTCCAGGACACTCTGCAGGACCATTGTCATGAAGGCAATATCTCAACAATTAAGCCTGAAGGAGGCTCCATAATTCAATGTTGCATCCTTTGGAAAGTGTGTCCTCTTCAGCCAATTCAGCAGGGAAAGAGTGTGCTAAAGGGACTCACACAGGCAATTAAAGTCTTCAGACCAGAAGTGACATTGGTTACTTGTTTCCACAGCCCACTAGCTAGAACTTATGATAAGGCTTTGCCTAACTACAAGGAGACAAGGTAATGTAATTCCCCTTTATACCCAGAGGAAGAGGAAAACTGGTTACAGCTGAACAACAGAAGCCTCTACTAGTTAGGCAGCAGTGTTCATTTTATTTGAACTCTGTAAACACTATTCTTACCAGAGAAAAGCACTATGCTATAATACATTTTCTCTCCCAAAGAGTTTTTCCCCACACTTCAGAGTTAAATTGTCTTTTCCCCCCTTATTTTTCTAGGTATTTTCATTAATTCAATGCTTCATACATTTTAATTGTCTAAATCTCAGTACATTAATACTCAGCAGCTATTCTTTTTTTCTTTTTTCCCCCCACCCTCCCTATCCCACGCCTCTAGGTGGTCACAAAGCACCGAGCTGATCTCCGTGTTCAGCAGCTATTCTTGAAACATCATCCCATTTGTGAAATTTCTCCCAGATGTGTCTGAACTGCTCTTCTCTGTACCGATCCTGCTTTACATGTGTTGCACCATTCCCCATTATGGAATCTTCCTACTTCATCTTCCATATTATTATTTTAATTTCTCTCTTGAGTTGTGCATCTGTTTTCTGTATCCTATGTTTTTACTCTTTGTTTATACTGTCTTACTTAGGTAAAGCACATTCTTTGCTTGCTTGCAGAGAAAGGAAATCTGGAAAAGTTGGGTTAGTTTTTGGTTTTTGAGAACTGGAATGTTTGAAAAATCTTAATGTTACCTCATATTTGATTGAGGTTTTTACTTTAAAAATTCAAAAGTAGAAGCCATTTTTTCCTCACAGTTGTGAAGACATTGTCTTACTATCATTTTTATTGCTGTTGTTGAGTAGCCATTATGGGATTTTTTTTTAATATTATAGTTGCTTTACAATGTTGTGTTAATTTCTGCTGTCCAGCAAAGTGATTCAGTTTATATATATATATATATATATATATATATATATATATATATATATATATTCTTTTTCATATTATTTTCCATTATGGTTTATCACAGGATATTGAATATAGTTCCCTGTGCTATACAGTAGGACTTTTTGTTTATCCATCCTATATATACTAGTTTGCATCTGCTAATCCCAAAATCCCAATCCTTCCCTCCCCCAGCCCCCATCCCCCTTGGCAACCACCAGTCTGTCCTTTATGTCTGTGAGTCTGTCTCTGTTTTGTAGATATGTTTGTGTTGTATTTTAGATTCCACATATAAGTGATATCTTATGGTATTTGTCTTTCTTTTTCTGACTTACTTCACTTAGTATGATAATCTCTAGGTCCAGTCATGTTGCTGCAAATGGCATTATTTCATTCACTTTTATGGCTGAGTAATATTCCATCATATGTATATATACCACATCTTCTTTATCCATTCATCTGTCAATGAACATTTAGGTTGTTTTCATGTCTTGGCTATTGTGAATAGTGCTGCTATAAACATAGGGGTGCATGTATCTTTTCAAATTATAGTTTTGTCTGGATATATGTCCAGAAGTGGGATTGCTGGATCATATGGTAACTCTATTTTTAGTCTTTTTGAGGAATCTCCATACTGTTTTCCAATTTACATTTACATTCCCACCAACAGTTTAAGTGGGTTCCTTTTTCTCCACACCTTCCCCAACATTTATTATTTGTAGACTTTTTAACAACAGCCATTTTGACTGGTATGAAGTGGTACCTCATTGTAGTTTTGATTTGCATTTCTCTAATAATTAGTGATGTTGAGCATCTTTTTATGTGCTTATTGGTCATCTGTATGTCTTCTTTGGAGAAATATCTATTTAGGTCTTTTACCCATTTTTTGATTGGGTTGTTTGTTTTTTGTTATCGAGTTGTAGGAACTGTTTTTATATTTTGGAAATTAAGCCCTTGTCAGTTGCAACATTTGCAAATATTTTCTCCCAGTCTGTAAGTTGTCTTTTCAATGTCTGTTTTGTTTATGGTTTCCTTGTTATGCAAAACTTATAAGTTTGATGTTTTCCCTGTGTTCTCTTCTAGGAGTTTTATGGTGTCATGTCTTATATTTAAGTCTTTAAGCCATTTTGAGTTTATTTTTGTGCGTGGTGTGAAGGTGTGTTCTAACTTCATTGTTTTACATAGGGCTGTCCAGCTTACCCAACACCACTTGCTGTAGAGACTCTGTTTTCTCCACTGTATATTCTTGCCTCCTTCGTCAAAGATTAATTTTCCATGGGTGTGTGAGTTAATGCTTTGATGTGAGATTTTTTTGTAATCATAGCATCTTATCTTTCCTCCCAGTGTTATGAAATTCTGCAATAATATTTTCCTTGGAATTGGTCAATTTTCAACCATTGTTCTGGGCCTCTAGTAGGCCCTTTTAATTTAGAAACTTAAGATTCTGATTCTACTGAAATTTTTTAAAGTCTCATTAATTTCCTCCCCTCCAATATTTTTCTTTTTTTTCCCCTTGAATTGCAATTATTGAAATATTGGATGCTTTTAACAGTTCTCTAATGTTTCTTTCTCTGATTTAACTCTAAATTATGAGACATTTACTCAAAGTCTTCTACCAAATTTCCTATTGCATTTTTCACAGCTGCTACTATGTTTTTAATTTCAAAAAGAGGGAAGAGATATGGGAACATATGTATATGTATAACTGATTCACTTTGTTATAAAGCAGAAACTAACACACCATTGTAAAGCAATTATACTCCAATAAAGATGTTAAAAAATCCTTTATCTCCTAAATCATTGTAAATACATATAATATTAACTGAGTTATATGATAATATTAATGTTATTTTTAAGAATTTTATTATTGTGTAGTAACTATTCTCTAAATGGTAATTCATTCTGTTTCTCAGGGGCTTCCTCAGGTGTTTTGTGATCCTTGGTCTCTATGAAGATGACTGGAAGCTCTGAGAATGTAAGATAATGTTTTGGTTGTGGGCTTTTTGTTCGATACCCAGCTGCACATTTCTCTGGTGGAAACCATCGGTCTTAATACCTTCTGGCTTTTTCTTGTAGCTGGATATATTCAACAAGGGAAAAATCCTCAAATGTCCTGCCTGGAGAATAAAATTCTGGTGGCCAGCTTTGGGGGAACAAAGTGGGGTAAGAGTAAGGTCTAAAATTTAGTATATAAATATGAATTTACTCATTTGATTTCTGTTTGGGACTCTTGCCCTTGTGTCTCCTGTGCTCCACTGATGATCCTTCTGTTTCACCCTATTAAGTAATTGAGACTCTGACCTTCTAAGAGAGGGAAGTGACTAGAAAATCTAACTTCTTCAACAGATTCTAAGAAATCTTCTTCATTCAGCTTAGTTTTCACCTCTCTTTCCAGTGGTGGCTAATGTTACCAGTATTTAAGCCTCTGTGCATTCTGTGGTATAATCAGATCCGTGCTCAGTTTTCTGCTCTGCCTGCTTATAATTTAGCTTTCATGGGTCTGTTAAAGTTGTTTCCTTCAAACACTTGCTTTTCATAAGCAAAATTTTATTTTTTCTCACATTCCTCACATTGTCCTTATTAGTTAATATCTTTGAAACTGGCCCTTACTGTCATTTTAATGACATTTTAATAGACTTTTAGTAGACAAAAAATACATGTGTATTATTTCAATGTCTATTTTCAATTTGTCACCTTCATCTAGAAGCTTCTTTATGATTTTTTAAATCAAAATAAACTAAAAATCAGCAATTTTCTAAGATATTTTAATCCCCTTCGTCTAAATTCCTGAAAATCCTTTTGGTGGATGTGTGTAACAACCCTGAACTTTAACCTTCCAGTCAGGTAAAAGTGGCCCTCAACCACTTTTTAGAAGAGAATATCCTTCTATCACCTGGAGACCATCCACTCGAGTTGGATGCTTCAAAGAAATGATGATTTTTCTTCCTCATGATCTATCCCACCTATCCTCATTAACTGTAGACAAGTGGCTCTTAGGAAAGTAGACCTGTATCAGCAGCAGCAGCATTATCTGGGAACTGGTTAGAAATAAAGACCTAGACCTACTGAATCAGAAATTCTGTAAGGAGCCACCAATCTGTTTTATCAAGTCCTGCAGGTGATTCTGATTCAGGCTAAAGTCCCAGAAACATTACTAGGGTCAGATCTTAGCATAATACCAGTGCAAATTACAGTTCCAAGCTATAGAAAACAATAGCTTATTCATCACAAGGACTGCAAAATGTTTCGACATATATTGGTGGCAAGATGGGATGGGTCTTAAGAGTATTAGAAGGAAGGCAGAATTTAAGGTTGGAGAAGGAAGAGTTCATTGAAATAGGGGCACTCAGGATCTAACAAC
Source organism: Aethalodelphis obliquidens (assembly GCF_003676395.1). Taxonomy (NCBI): domain Eukaryota; kingdom Metazoa; phylum Chordata; class Mammalia; order Artiodactyla; family Delphinidae; genus Aethalodelphis; species Aethalodelphis obliquidens. Next base: position 14,266,613 of record NW_020837980.1, on the reverse strand, counting down.
TGGCAAGAGCACCTAGAGTGAGTCCTGATAAGCTAGATCTTTGAAGGATGGGCATGGCAATGAAGTGAGGATGCTGTATTGCCTTGACAAAGTATTGAGGAAGAGTTCACAAGGGCATTACAAGTGGGCATGTTAGAATGGATTTATGATGTGAGAACACTCTATCTGACACTATTACCCAAGAGGGCTTAAAAGGCCCTCTATTCATGCAAGTAAAATAATTGACTTATGAGATGAGGAACAGCATCATTAAATAAACAAACAAATAAATAAATAACCCTCAATTGTGGCTATCTTTTCAAGCAAATATTCATGGAAGAAGTTGCTGCCTTGCAGTTAGACTCTCTAGTGTCAATGCAGATCATAGGATTCCAGGGTAACAGAGGTCATATGGTGGCAATTAACTATTAGAGTCAAGGTGAAAATAATTACTGTATTAACCTCTAAGCTTGAATGATAACCAGAGAACATTTTTCCACAGACATTTATGATGATGGAACTAACAGATCAAAGTATTTGTAGGGGCAAGAAAACTGAGCAGCCAAGTGTGGTATTGTTTGCCTTATATAACCAGAAAGATCAAGAGGTGTGAGATGAAGGTTGATGTCAGCTACCACAATGTAAAATTGTGATACTTTCTTCAGTTTCCAGATCTAAAGTAATTCTTAATTTTAGATCCTATTAACTGCATGGGAGGACAGATCCATTTGAAGAAGAATTCCACAAAACCTTTACCCAAATTTTATATAATACATGTATATGTATGTGTGTGTGTACCTATAATATTCTCCCCAATCATTTCCCAAAGGGATCCTAAACCATTTCCCAGAGTTTATTGACACTGAGGAAAGGAAAATTGATCTTTTGAGAGCTGTTAGTAAAGGGTCTGACATACAGTATTATTATAATGAGGTTCACAAAGCCATGTGGCTGCTGTGTTACAGGTATATAAATGGAGTACTGGACAAAGTCTGTTCACAGTGGTTCCAATTACTCTGCAGAAAGATTCTTTGGTCCTTGTTCTTATGTACTTATTTTTTCCTTGATCTTTTGCGTGATCAACATTATTTGAGGAAGGGCCAAAGAGAAGTACTTGATCTTCTCTATTCTGGCAAGATAGTAAATTAATAACAAAATTGTATACATCCTGGGTGATTAGAAGAGAAGAGATTAACACCATACTTAAAGACTTAAATATGGAGGGTGGTGAATCTCATCACATTCCCATTCAAATTACTGGTAGGGTCCCTACCAAAAAAATATAGATGAATCATAGGAAATAACTGTGCACTACCATAAACATAATTAAGTCATAATCCCAATTTCAACTGTTGTGTTGAATATGTTAAATTTACTAGAACAATTCAGCACAGCCTCTGCCAATTGTGTTAATATTGATCTGGTGAATATTTTCAGTCTTCATTAAGAAAGAAGATTATTTTGTATTTCCATGGAAAGGGTAGCAGTACATTCACTTTTATTTTTCTTTTCCCAGAGCTACATAAAATATCCTGATAATTGAATGTTTGTGTTCCTGTAATGATCCTTTAGCTTTCTACTTTATTTTATCCGATTTTCAACTCTATATTTTTATCTTTCTTTGTGAGAATTTTCTCAACTTTCTAATAAAAATTATTTATTTCATTGATTATTTTGATAATTATGTTCAGTATGCTAGGCTTTTCCTCCTACTCTATTTTTCTCTTTAAATTGTATTTTATAATACTTTATGTATTTCGGAATTTTTATTTTGTTCATGACATATTTATTTCCCTTAAGTTGCTATGTTTTGCTTATTTGCTTGTGACTCATTCTAGCTACTTATTCATATTTAAGGGACACACATTAAGCAGTATTAGAGTTGTGTTGTGACTTTTTATGGTGTTGTGTATTGTTGGAGAATTCCAAAATTTTAATACCTGTATTTTTTTTTTTCTCTTTGTTAATCTTCTGAAGAGAAGAAACCTTCTGGAAGCCAAGATAGGAAAGGGCAACAAGGGTCTTACTTTCACTGATTTCCTTTTTTTTTCAGAGGTCCCCTATCTTTATTTGTAGAGTTGTGCCTCATCTTCTGAAGTGCTTGTTGTCCCCAAAGTCAAGGTCTGCTTTGCTTCAACTTCTTTAGTGAATAAATGTACACCTCCAACATGGGTATTAGAATATTAGTAGTCACCTGAAACTGAATGTGAAGTTGGGGATATGAAGGTCTATCTTTCATTATATAGTCTTTCATCTAGTCCACATGTTTTCATTCTTCTGAGGTATTTGATACTCCAATCAGCATTAGTTAAAACAATCAAAACAATGGTGTACCAAGTAGAAAAATTAAAAGAAAGAAAAAGTAAGCAAGCAATATTTTCTTTGTGGAATTAACTTTAGTGAGTTTTTTTTTTTTCTATTTAGGAGTGATATAGAAAATTAGATTAGATAGATAGATAATATACAGAGATAGAAAAGTAGATAGGTATAGATAGATGACATAGGTAATTATAAATATAATCACTCATGAATAATGGTTGAGTGACTCTACAGTAGGTTCCTATAGAGAATATGCTATAGCACTCAGCAGCAAACAAAAAGAAGTTTAAAATACATAAATATAGCAGCCAAAAAATAAAAACTTAAAAGCCAAATTTTGAAAATACAGTTACAATTTTATGGAATATATGAAAAGAGTGTGAGTATCAAATCAGTATGTTTGGCCTTATCTTCATGGTATATATATTTTTTTCATTCATACTTCATCTAATTTGATCTTTTGGACTTAATAGATTTAAATATCTCTCTTCAGCAAATATACAAAATTTTTCTTCCCCCAGGCATAAATTTTAACAAAGAAAAGGAATAGGTAATCCTAAAATCACAGACTGTTTAAATAAAAAAAATATTCATGATAATATGACTTTTTATTATATGAAATCTCATTTTTACATGTTACAAAACTGAGGCCTAGAGAAGTTCTATATGACAAAAAGTCATACATCAATTACTAGACACAAACAGATGGAAAGATATACCATGTTCTTGGATTGGAAGAATCAACATTGTGAAAATGACTCTAGTACCCAAAGCAATCTACAGATTCAATGCAATCCCTATCAAATTACCAATGACATTTTTCACAGAACTAGAACAAAAAATTTCACAATTTGTATGGAAGCACAAAGACCCCGAATAGCCAAAGCAATCTTGAGAAAGAAAAACGGAGCTGGAGGAATCAGGCTCCCTGACTTCAGACTATACTACAAAGCTACAGTAATCAAGACAGTATGGTACTGGCCTAAAAACAGAAATATAGATCAATGGAACAGGATAGAAAGCCCAGAGATAAACCCACACACCTATGGTCAACTAATCTATGACAAAGAAGACAAGAATATACAACGGAGGAAAGACAGTCTCTTCAATAAGTGGTGCTGGGAAAACTGGAGAGCTACATGTAAAAGAATGAAATTAGAACACTCCCTAATGCCATACACAAAAATAAACTCAAAATAGATTAAAGACCTAAATGTAAGACCGGACACTATAAAACTCTTAGAGGAAAACATACGAAGAACACTCTTTGACATAAATCACAGCAAGATCTTTTTTGACCCACCTCCTAGAGTAATTGAAATAAAAACAAAAATAAACAAATGGGACCTAATGAAACTTAAAAGATTTGCACAGCAAAGGAAACTATAAACAAGATGAAAAGACAAACCTCAGAATGGGAGAAAATATTTGTAAATGAATCAATGGACAAAGGATTAATCACCAAAATATATAAACAGCTCATGCAGCTCAATATTAAAAAAACAGACAACCCAATCCAAAAATGGGCAGAAGATCTAAACAGACATTTCTCCAAAGAAGACATGCAAATAGCCAAGAAGCACATGAAAAGCTGCTCAATATCACTAAGTATTAGAGAAATGCAAATCAAAACTACAATGAGGTATCACCTCACACAGGTTAGAATGGGCATCATCAGAAATCTACAAACAACAAATGCTGGAGAGGGTGTGGAGAAAAGGGAACCCTCATACACTGTTGGTGGGAATGTAAATTGACACAACGACTATAGAGAACAGTATGGAGGTTCCTTAAAAAACTAAAAATAGAATTACCATATGACCCAGCAATCCCACTACTGGGCATATACCCAGAGCAAACCATAATTCAAAAAGACACATGCACCCCAATGTTCATTGCAGCACTATTTACAATAGCCAGGTCATGGAAGCAACCTAAATGCCCATCAACAGACGAATGGATAAAGAAGATGTGGTACATATATACAGTAGAATATTACTCAGCCATAAAACAGGAATGACATTGGGTCATTTGTAGAGACGTGGATGGATCTAGAGACTGTCATACAGAGTGAAATAAGTCAGAAAGAGAAAAACAAATATCGTATATTAATGCATATATGTGGAATCTAGAAAAATGGTACAGATGAATCCGTTTGCACAGCAGAAATAGAGACACAGGTGTAGAGAACAAACGTATGGACACCAAGGGGGGAATGCGGGGTGGGGTGGGGTGGGGGTGGGATTAATTGGGAGAGTAAGATTGACATGTATACACTGATGTGTATAAAATTGATGACTAATAAGAACCTACTGTATAAATAAATAAATAAAATCCAAAAGTCAAAAACACAAAAGAAATTACTAGAGCTTCTGTTCTATCAATATAAACAGTGTGCTATAGTGTCTCTGAAATGTTATTTTTACAACCAATTATTGCTGTTCATTATGTAAATCAATATGTTTCCTAGATATGTGATTATCTCTAAAGGCTTCACACAAATTTCTCAAAGCTTATTGCAATTCATTCTTTGTCCTTCAACAGATATTTCCTAAGCATTATGTGTGTTTGCACTATGTTAGCAATATCATTAATAGGCAAAAAATATCAATTGGATACTCTGCACTAATATTTGATTTATTTTAATAAGAAACAGGGAGATGTACCGCTAAGAATCTTTCAAAATTTAATGTCTGCCTCTATCTTTTTGTTCTGCCTAAGAATATCCAAGAGCTCCAGCTTCCTCTGCTCATGGGAAATTTATCATCACGCAGCCTAGACAGAGTAATGTAAATGCTATAATCAACAACATGTCCCATAAGGAATGCAGTATTCACTATAGGTTCAATAGCGAAAGTTTTAATATTTAATACTTCCTAGAACAATGGAAATTTTCAGCACCAAGATAAGATTCTAGGTGATATAAGGGAACCACAGCAGCATCCTATGTCCCCTGGGAAGAACCCTGCAGCAGATCATCCTTTTGTTTATCACAAGCACCACCTAGAATAACAATATCACATATCAAATATCAAATACAGGTAGAGTTTTCAAGGGCCACAAAAATGTTAGTGCAGCACATTTTCAGATGATCTGTATAGAAAGGGCATACTTAAAACAACTCCAGTACAAATTATGCTTAAAATATTCATCATTACATAGCGAGATTATATAGGGAAGTAAGAAGAAAAAGCCTCAACTAACAACTAAATTGTAACTTTGAAGAGACACTCAAGTGTTGGATGAAAATTGCTCTAAATAGATTTTTATGTATACATCATCAGTTTATTGGAATTTATGCTCAGAACACATAAAAATATGAAAAATGGGTTAATGTTTGAGGTTCAAACTTCATTTTGGATTCACTTCACAAATGCAATTTTAAAATAAGAATATATTTGTTCAGTTCAAAAACAAAAACTGTCATTTCATTGATCCCCTATCTTGTGTCACATCTTACTAGATACTGTGTGGAAGAGATAAATGAGAAACAATGTGAAAACTAAAAATAGAATTACCATATGATCCAGCAATCCCATTCCTGGGCATATACCTGGAGAAAGCCATAGTACAAAAAGAAACATGCACCCCAATGTTCATTGCAGCACTGTTTACAATAGCCAGGTCATGGAAGCAAACTAAATGTCCATTGACAGATGAATGGATATAGAAGATGTGGTACAATGGAATATTATACAATGGAATATTACAATATACAATGGAATATTACTCAGCAATAAACAAGAACAAAATAATGCCATTTATAGCAACGTGGATGGACTTAGAGATTGTTGTACTGAGTGAAGTAAGTCAGACACGGAAAGATAAATATCACATGATATTGCTTATATGTGGAATCCAAAAAGAGGGGGTACAAACGGACTTATATACAAAACAGAAGTAGAGTTACGGATGTAGAAAACAAGCTTATGGTTACGAGGGGTTAAGTGGGGGAGGGATAAATTGAGAGACTGGGGCTGACATATACACACTACTATATATAAAATAAGTAACTAATAAGAACCTGCTGAATAGCACAGGGAACTCTACTCAATACTCTGTAATGGCCTGTATGGGAAAAGAATCTAAAAAAAAAGAGTGGATATATGTATATGTATAACTAATTCACTTTCCTGTACACCTGAAACTGACACATTGTAAATCTACTGTACTCCAATAAAAATTTTCAAAAAAGAAAGAAACGATGTGGACATTAAAGGTGTTTGTATTCCAATAGAGGTACAAACACATATATAATTTTAATATAATCTGGTAAATAGAATATTAATTAAAATGTCAGGTTAAAACAGATAAAGAAGACCTAAATCAATCTATGTATCTAGGAAAAGACCTTCTGGAGGAAGTGCCCCCTAAGTTGAGTGGTGAAGAATGAAATTCAAGTTAAGAAAGGTAGGTAGTTAGAACAATTGAAGTAGAGGTGAAAATACAGTGTGTCATAAAAGAAGAAAACTTGCCAGTATATTGACAATTCAAATCTAAAGTAGGAAGCAGTTTTATTCTAACTAATAAAAGCCCAGTAAATAAAAACTGCATCTCTGTCATGTCATGTAGGACTTGGCCAAATGAAATTAAATCTCACCAAAGGAACTAAGCTGAAGATAATTTTTAGTTATTCTTAAAGTTGTTTTATATCTTTCAGATCATAATGTCAGATTAGATTGCTTACATAGACGTGAAAAAATATTAAGTGTTTAGCAGGTTCTTTGAAAGTAGCACATAGTTTAATAACTAAAGACCTTTCCTTTTATACTCTCTCCTATATTTTTCTACGTTTCAAAATGAAGTACATTTTAATGAGCTTTAATGTATTTTTTAACATTTACTTCAGATTCTTAGATCCTACTGTTAACTTAGCATATAGAGTGTATCTCCATATCTAAAATATAAACATTTTAGTCACTTTTTCAGTAAGATAACTTTAGTAGGAATTAAGTGGATTAATAAATCTTCTTTAACCCTACCATTATATTCATTCTCACAATGCCCAGCAAAGAGTCTCTCTTTAGCAATATTAAATACAACTTCACCTATATTGAGGCCCTCTTCTAACTACTAATTCTAATTCATGCAATACTCACCACAACTCCAATAAACATATGTTAGTATTGTCTTCATTTAAAAAAAAAGAGAATCAGAATCATAAGTTAAACAGTTTGCCCAAGTTCACATCAGTAGTAAGTAACTCTAAACCCTTGGATTTTAAACACTGAGTTTTGCAGCCTCTGAGCATCCAATATAATTTTATAAAGAGAATAAATTAATGCAGAATAAAAAAAGAGTTTTATAAATATTTCCTAATTTTTTTCAGGACCATTCTCGGACTAAGCTTAATAGATTTGTTCTATTTTTGAACCTCATTACATTATCTAGAAGGTTTCTGAGGACTAATTACTGTTTATCAAGGAAATAACACCAGCTCATTGCATTCAATGACCAAACAACAGGATACTTTTCTAGATGTTTTTCACATGTTCAGAAGAGTTGAAGGCAAGCAGAATTACCACATTGGGTTGTGTGCGAAGGATGTGTTTTTATTTCACTTATACTCCCCTAAATATGCGACTTTCATTCAGAGGACTCTAGTCAGCACATGAATTTACCCAAGGGTATAACAGTGGCTAATTTTTATAACAGAGGAGAAATCATAAGTCAATTCAGCCCAAAAGACCATCATTTAAAAATGAATGATGATAGCCAATGAATCAATCCTGCCTATTATCATGTTATAGTAATAAGAGAGGAAAAGCATACTCAGAGTTGAAGGGCAGTAAATATGGAGCAAATAAACTAAAATGGTATAACAAAGTGCACAATCATCTATGGAATATACTACTACAGAATGTAATATCATTGAATAATGTGATTCTTCAAACATTCAGGCAATTTTATGACCACAGACCACATTTACCTCCATATAAATTAAAAAGATGGTAATCAAGTCTCATGCTTTTGGAAAGAAAGTGATTGCTTATTAGACATTATTTTGGATAATGTTTTTACTTGTTTTTTTCTGAATTATAGGCTGATGTAGGGAGGATATTAACTTTCTTTTTATTCTTTTGTATTTCTTGTTTGTCCCACTTTGGGAAATTTATCTCATATTGCTGTATTGCAATTATTATTTGTGCACATATCTAAGTCATTTAAATCCTTAAATTGTAACTCCTTAATGGGAATAACTACATTTATTCAACTGCTATTTTCCAAATAGCTAATGAAGAAAATAACATATGATAAGGAATTAAGCAGTATATGCCATGCGTTCTTTCTTAGGGAAGGAGTGAGCTATTGGAAAGATTCAAAAGATCGTTTTAACATTCTTCTGAAATGTTACTTAGTAAAAGAGAATATGTCCTCCATAGATATTAGTTTTAAGTAATATCCTATTGCCCACATAACACCTCACCTAGAACATTTTATTGATATTTCAAACTTAGTATGACCCAAACTCCTGATATGTCATCCCAGGCCTCCTTTAACCAATTCTCATAGTTTTATTAAATAGCAATTCCATATTGTCTTTTGCTCAGACCTAAAAACTTGGATTAACCATCATTTTCTTATTCTCTCACACACTACATGAAATTCATTAGCAAATTCTTGCAGTATCTCTTTCAAAATTAGTCTGGAATCTGACCTCACCTACACTTGGACAAGTCACCAGCCCAGCACAATCCCCATCATCCATCCCCTGAATCACTACAGTAACCTGCTAACTGGTATCCCTGTCTCCCCACTTCTCACGTGTCTCATTTTAGCATCCAGAGTTATCATTTTGTAATTAAACAGACTCCAGCCTTTCACTTCTTATATCATTTATAGTGAAATCCAAAACTATATTTTTCAGGACCCTACATGATCTGATGTCTGATTACATTTCAGCTTTAGGCCTATCACACATTTCCTCTCTTTCCTGGACCCAGCTATGTTGCTCTCCCTGCTACCCTGCAAAACCACCTAGGATGCTCACTTTTAACGTTCTTGTCTGCGATATTCACAAGGCTGCATATTTCATTCTCTTCAAAATGTCACCTCCTCAAAGAAGTCTTGCATGATTATCCCTCTGTAACAGAGGAACCCCAGTCACAGTGATTCCATTTATTACTACTGATATTATATTTTATATAGATTTTTTCCTTTTTTAGTATTAATACTTTCATTTAATTCAGGAAAATCTGAGTATGTTTACAATGTTTAAGAAAATCTGTCAGTTAGTCATAATTTTTTGAAAGATGTAGAAGAATTTGACTCAATGTGGAAACTACATTGAATGTTGTAAGATTTTGAGAGCAATTTTGATTTGTTCTTTGAGCTCCTCGCCAGAATGTAATATCCTTGAGCACAGAAACTCAGTCCACTGTAATATCCCTAAATACTAAGAATAATAACTGTCATATAGTGGGTACTCTGTAAGTATTGGATGAATTAATGGTTATTACATTTGTTTATATTTATGTAAAATATGTTGAAACAATAAATATATTGCTTGCTTAACTCAGTTCAATTTGAATGCATGCACATACATACAGGTGCTCCTAATTTGCTAGAAGTTTAATTAGATAAGTGGCAGTTTAATTGGGAGGAAAAAGCAATATAACAGGGTAATGATAAGATGGAGATGTAAATGCCTGAGAGAAGAGAACCTCAAGGAAAACATGGAAGGAAAGAAAACAAATGACAATAAGGCATAACAGAAAATAAGGAGTAACAGAAAAGGTAGTGTATGTGGGATCCATGAGTAAAACAGGAGAAATTTGTGAAGAAAGTAAGTTTTTGTATTAACAGAGTGGATATATGTTATATCAATGTGCAAAATGGAACTGGTAGTCAGCCTAGACTGCGTGATGCTAGTTAAGATGTGTTCTTTAAAGTGACTTTCTTCTCGGCCGCCTGCTTCATCAAGACATCCTTCCTGAAACAAATGAGAGCAGGATTACTAGCAATGTTAAATGACTCTGGCTCCTTTTCTGCCCCCAGATTCTTAACAACGATAGTTTTTCAGCTCTGGAAGTCGAATCATGACATCTCTTTAAACTCATACATAGTATTTCCCTGGTGCCAGAAGTTGATGTGTCATGGAAAGATGGCCTACAGCTATGCCTTATAAAGCTGAAAAAAAATAAAGCATGCCGTGTTCCTCCTGTTGCCAAGCTTTCTCCTTATAACGAAACCGGGTTGTCCTCCTTCATTCTGTTTGTTCTGACAAGTTTGCGTGTCAGGCCATTTATTCCCTTTCAGAGTGTTCTGTTGATAAAGTGCTTGGTCATAGTAAAAGTCCTGGAGAGCTCATCAGTGCAAGATTTTCACTGAACCAGCTGCTTATACAGTTTTTCATGGCAAGTCAGCAAAGCTTAAGTACACAGCCATTGCCAGAGAGCAGCTGAAAGGACTGACCCAGGCAGTTGTTTTGTGGGCTGTTTGTAACATATATTATATCAAATATGCTCAGCGTTTTGACATAATTATAAAATGACCACTTGAATCCTAGGAAAAACTCTGAAATCACTTTTTTTTTGCTATTTAGAAAAAGATCATCATGACAATTAATTCCAATTTTTGAAATTCATTAGAAGCTTGATGTTATCAAGACAATTCTCTGGGAAAGTCCTTTCCATGCAGTCTCAGTAGAAGAGTTGAAAAAAGTACAACTGGCTAATGATGCTGTACTCCTGAATATCAGCCTGAATATTCATGATTCACCCACCCCAGCAAAATTACTATGTATTTTAGGCTAGGGACCTCTGATCTCCTGGAAATACTCAAATCTGAGAATGGTACCCCTTGAAGATAAAGGTTCTACAATACAGCCACCTTATGTATATCTCAGTCCTTCTTGTTTCCTCGAATCGTATGCAATGTCCTAAGCTAAACCAAGAGAAGTGGAAACCAGTTATCAATTTAAAAAATTGGTGAAAAGTAAAGTATTCTATTTTAGGTAAATATAGCACAAAATCAAATAAAGACTTGGAAATTATTCAACACAGGAATTATTTGATGAATTTCACTATTGTAGGTGACATAAGAAATTGATTTGGTTAACCATATCAATTTGTATTCAATTCTCTGAGTTATAAATGGTTCATAATTAAAGTTTTGTTCCAAAATTATTTAAATAATTTGGTTTCAGAAAACTGGACTAAAATGTATCTATGTGTACACTAAATGAAACCTCAAGATGATTTTTAGATTAAAATTCATTGAGTTATGTGGTCATATGTTTTAAAGACCTAAGGTTATGCAGATTAATAATTGAAACTTTTGATAATTTCCAGGGAATTTTGAGAAGATAATTAGATTAGCCATTGGTTCTATCTTCTAGTAAGAAAGATAAATAATCTGGAAATTTTTTTCTTGCAAAAAAGTTATTTTAAAACACTGAAAATATAAAATATTGGTTGTTCATAGAATCCAAAACTACCAATTAGAAACCATCTATCACTCTAATTTTGCTTATTTATAACCAACTGTTGGGAGAATGGAAAAATACATATCTCTTAAAACTGCTTAAATAAATACAAAATAGTTGAGTTTAAGACTCTAAATAAAAATATCCCCTCAATGTTTCCTCTCCTGACTAATGTAACTTTATGGGAATCAGAGGGGTTGTTGAGAGATTCATTAGCTGTACAATCAGCAATACACAGTTCATAGATCTCAGAGATTATATAAGGTTGGCATTCCAATATTAGAAGTTTTTTTATCATTTCTTTTTATAAGACAGATCACTATGTATGTCTAAAATTAGATGGTAATTAGATAACAGTAATACATAAACCAATATTACACTTGTAGGGAAAATATTAAATTTAATAGCATTCACTGCAACTGAAGAAAAGCATCAGATCCAACTTCCTATGAGATGTAGACCCACTTAATCTTTGGCAGTGGGGAGAAAATGTCATACATCTTATTCATTCAGCTTTTCAGTAAATACGTCTACGGTCAGATGACCTAGATTTCAAACATGACATGACCCCTATAGCAATGACATGACTTTGAACAAGTCATTTTACGTCTATGATCCTCTATTTTCTTATAAGTAAAAAAAAAAGAAAAAAAATGGGCAAAGTAATAGTAATGATTTTATAGGATTTTTTTTAGGGTTAAATGAGTTAATTCATGTAAAGCTCTTTGCAGGGCTCCTGACACTCAGAAAACATTTAATAGTTCTTACTAATGTTTCTAAAATTATTTTGTCATGTGCCAGAACTGGTAAGAAACTGAAGCTATAAAAATATGTAATAAAGACATAATTTCTACCATTACGTAGATTAAAAGCTTGTGGTTAAGACAGACAATAGCTAAATAAACACGCACACCATATAAAGTTGTGATTGTTCTGAGTGATATAAAGAGGCGCTAGCTTCTACGAGAGCTTTAATAGACGCATTTGTCAGAGTGAGAATGAATAGAGTTGTTTTATTTTTTGTTTTTTTAATGACAAAGGGAGGAGAATGGGCCATGTGCATTTAACAGAAGTGTATTTAGTATAAGAAGGATACTTATTACGCAAAAGACAGCAACTACAAGTGTAGAAATTTTCCATTTTTCTATTCGAGGGAGATATTTGAACCAAAGCTAGCAGGAGAATGTTAAAACACTTTCTGCCTTCATGAAGAAATTATCATCCTACCAGATGAATGTAGTCCCAGCACACAGCACTTAAATAAAAGACTCTGGGAGCTGCAGTGTATGCAGCATTTCCCAACATTAAGGAAAAGTTTAGCCTTCTACGGAAGCCAGTTTAACCATTCTAAAGACATTGGAATTGTGCAGTGAACTTGGGTGAATGTGAGAGGCATCCATTTGTGCAGGCTGAAACCCACAGGGTCAGCAGATATATGACTTCTGGTAAGAGTCACGGTGCTCCTCGTATTCCTCCAACGTAGGAGCAGGACATAGCATCTCACCAATTTTACATACAATGTTGCTATTGCCAAACTAGAAAGAAGGATTGCATAGGGCATTTAGCTACTGGGCACGATAAAAACAAAACTGCATGAAAGAAAAGGCCTCAGACTCTACAAACTGTTCCCTTAGCCGGTATTTTTCAAACTTTTTAAAGATAAATATTGCCTGATGCACTTGATAAATATATAGTTTTCCAGGTGCCTACCCTGAAGATTCTAATTCACTGAATCTGTAGTGGGACAATTTTAAAAAGTACCCCTACCAAATCTTATCATAAGGGGAAAACTGCATTGAATCACACTATGTTTAGTGGAAAGAAAAGTGAGATTGATATCTAAACTCAGGCACTATCATAGTTTGTTTAATAAATACACGTGAGTGAAATGTAGAAAATTCTCATTACACAATGATTCATAAAGTTGCAAGTTCAAGAACTCTAGGATACTCATAGAGAGACCACAATAGGGAAGACATATCTTCAAAGTGGTAGTACCTAGAATGAACATCACTGTTTATAAATATGAAGTGTTTTTCCTCTATTTTTAATTCAATAAGGCTATCCATTGAGCAGATACAATTTTTTTCTTATGTCAAACATACATGTATGTCATAGATTTTTATTCATTGTCTTCATGTATGCTTCTTATTTTTGCTCCATTATAGCAATGTTTACTACAGTTATTCTGGCCTAAAACTTTGAGTTACTTCAGCCATCTTTTATCTTTCCTTCCCCGACACCTATACCTGAGAATCCTAGAGACTGGTCAGTATGACTAAGCATAAATGAACCATGCACTTGTCCCTGAAGTAATCTCCTATGTCTTTCAGTCCCTTGGTTCATTAATATTCTTTTTCTTAAAACTGAAAATCTATTGGAGACTATTTCTAGAGTTTTACAAGATTTAGAATGTATGCCTGTCTCTCAATATAGTGATTTATGTTATCAAATTCTCCCAAATACCTTCAAACTCATGTCTGTTTCAACCTTTACAACAACGTATGTGTATACTGTGTGTTCCCATTTCTCTCTTCCATTTCAGTCTGTAAACTCAGTACATACATATAGTAGGTGTTTCTATGTCCATTACAGCAAACCACACACTGCAATGTTTTGTTATTAAGATGCTTTTATTTTTTTAATCTTTGTTATTTTTAAAAATTTATGTAGACCAAGTAGACCAAGTAGACCAAGTAGATTCTCTTCAAAGAATTTGGCCTAATTTGAGTTAGGTTTCCATCTCTGTAGGTCGGTCCACCTATACTAATTCAAGTTTGCCTTAAGTAGCATAGATATCAAAAGTGTTTCCTGCTGCTTAAGTATATTGCACTCTACATTAAGGACTGAGGGATATAGGTGCAAGGTAATGAGTACCCATGTGAGTTTCACACTGATCATGAAAATGACTTGTTTTTCCATGTCTGTTCCTTGTATGCCAATTTCAAAGACTCTGCCTTAAATTTTTAGTAAAATTTTCACTCTTAAGGTGAGGGCAATGTATTTAAATGTTAGATACCTCAAAGAGGAATTTTATATTAATTACATGTAACGTAATAAATTTAGTTTGGAAAAACATTTCTAAGGAGTTTTATTCCATGGATTCCTGCAAGTATGTAGGAACTTCAGAGTTACCTCAACTACGCTTATGTAGCAAAAAGATTTTGAAATTTACAAAAATAAGTGAAATGACAGTTTGGGCCATGTTTTTTCTTTAGATGATACAATATAAACCTATGGAGAAAAATTTTCAAGTTTAGCCTTCTTGAATCACTACATCAGGCAACATTTGTGTGTGTTTGTTCCCAACATTCAATCATATTTACAGCAAAATGATTTTAACAAATTCCAAACCACTTTTCTATGGAAAAATAAAGCAAAATATGTATCACATAAAATAAACAATGTGTTCCATTATTTACTGATTACATTTCTATACAGTAAAAAGTCAATAGGTATTTGTAGCACAACTTGGTTTATCTAAATTTGTTGTTCATGATTATTATCCTTTAGAATCTTTTTATGTTAATGTATATCCTGTAGATTTATTTAGAAAGTATATGCAGTCACATAGTAAAAAAACTAAATTACTGTATATGCGAAAACCTTTTGTCTTTTTAAATTCTATTTTGCATATATGTTTCATGTATCCTATTTCATTAAAATAAATTTCTTTAGTATTAGTATGCCATCTAGCTTTTTAATTAGTCCCTAAACACTTTAGGACTATTTTGAATATTATGCGAGAGATGCTGTAATCTATGTAGTGGCTCTAACATCGCAGAACTTTCTGTACAAAAAAATAAATAAATTGGAGGGGTTTGCTTGCCAATTTCCTTGCATATGAGAGCTAGAGTATTAAATCCTAAGCCAAAGTTGGTCTGAATGAGAAATAGTAGGGTGATATTTGCTTTTTTTCTAGCTCCTTCAGTGTCTGGTAGCATCAAGGCCGTGAGATTCCCTAATTCAAGCTCTGCTCACTTGCATCCTTGTTCACAAAGGCAGAATGTACCCATCAAAAGTTTTTCTAATTGTTCCATTTATAAGTAATTCAAGTTTTTATTTTGTACTCGTTTCTAAAGAAGCAAAACAAAATAAGCAAAAACAAAACAAAACCCCACAAAATAACAAAGAAACCTCTACAACTTTGTAACTTACCAGTTACAAGCAGCCTTGCAGTTACATTGCTGCTGCCACCTAGTGGCTACTCAGTGGAACTCTATCAGCTAGTTCTGGAGAATAAACAGAAGCTTCTCAAACCACTGCGTGGTCAAGTTGGTTTCTCTTATTGTGTTAGTCTTCATTTCACCAGAATCATGCCCTAGTAAACAGAAGAAAACTATGTCCCATTAAAAATAATTCTAAGTCCTTCCCTAAGAAAGAACAGAGAAGCTGTTATATTTCAATTAATGCATTGGGGAAATACAACTTATCTAAATTGCATACACAAATCTATGAAAGCCTCCTTTTTGTGTGACTTAAGACATGTTATCGCTATTTCAGGTGGTAGATGCACTGGCCTCCACAGAGTAAAAAAAAAAAAGGGTGGGGGAGGGAGAAATGAGTTAAAAGAGAGATGAAAAGCCTGAAATAAGCTGTGTTTTGTCTTGTAATTAGTTGCTTACTAGGTTCTAAAAGTGATGCTTATGGTTACTGTTTTTGCTGTGAGCTTTCCCTCTACTCTTCTGTTTATACTCTCTGTATTATTCAGAAAAAAATTAATCTTCTAGAGAGATTAATGCCAGTTGTTCATCAAGTCGAGCAAATGAGCCAACATCCTTGGAAATGATTAGACAAAATGAGAGCATCCCTTATGGTCTTCTAGGTAATTTGATGTGAGAATTAATTTATTAACTAATTTTCTGAAGGAATAAGTGACCACTAACTTGAAATAGGGTAGGTGTTTGGACACAGAAGGGAAGATCAGAAGTGTGTAAGTTACATGCAATGTAAAAACACAGGACCAGGTGCACATTGTATAACAAGGCAAAATGATTGAAAAACTTTTCAGAATTGCTAAAATATTTTCACCACTTTCAGCCTCACATTGAAAAATTTGGTTATAATTTTCAGCTATTCAAGTTGCAAATATCCCAAAACATCACCCTACACACTGAATTTGTATTATATATATTTCTTTGTCATGGGCAATACGATGTTGAAAGCCTATGATAGGGAGAAACAAATGATGTATATTTTTTAAATAATGGAAAAGTAAAACATAATAATAATTGAATGTAATTCAGTCAATGCTTGTTGATACATCAATCTGGGCACAATAGTGAAAATAGAAATCACTCCAAGTCTTTAAACAGAGGGAATTTTATGCTGGGGATTATGACGCAAGTAATGGAATACATGAGAAACCTCAACCCTAAAATTCTCAATTCTGAAAAGCTCTTACTAATCCTATATTTCATCAAGGGAAAGAGTCAGTGTTACCCAAAGGAAGAGGCCAAAGCCAACCAAAAGAAGCAGATTCACCGTGGGCCTGCCCTTCCCCCCTTCCCCTCCAGTCTTATAACAGGGCCTTTAACTGGTTGAAAAAAGTCCATAGAATAGAGCCAAGAAAAAGAGAGAAATGAATTCAAGATCAAAACAAGTCAAGGACTGGCACAGGTAAGGACAATCAGAAGGGGACAAATCAAGAGGTCTGACAGAAGAGCATAACCTGAACCATGAAGAAAGACTAGAATGTAAAGAGGAAAAAGGAAAGGAAGAGCATATTGTGACAACAAACAGCTCGAGGCAGGATGCAGAGGAAAGTCTGTGAAGGGTGCAATCAGGCAGGATCCAGGAGGAGACTAAACAGTTGTAAAAGAGCACTGGGCACCAAGAGGACTCGGGAGAGTTGGGAAGCCTTGAGTGCTAGAATAAAGAGCAGGAAATCAATCTTAAAGACCAGCACTTCCCAAAGGCTGTTATCTAGGATACTAATTCTAGAAGATATTGAAAAGATCTCTCTTGTGAAAAGGGTGACATCCTCAAAACAGTTTGGGAAAATTAAGGTTTGCAGAGTCTTTTATATGCAAGTGTGTTCTTTGAATCCATGAAGTATATATCATAAGTTAAGGTTTACAGATTTACTTGATACCAATGTACTTCTTTTATGTACTTGTTTGTTTAGGAGGCATCGCATGGGCCCAATATTTTGCCACAAGATACTCAGGAAAACTACTAAAGAATCTGGAAACTCTGCCACTTAGCAGCACACGGAATGAGATGTTCATAAAGCAACAAAACCCCAAAGATTGAAGTAAGTAAAAATACTATTATAATACGCTATAACTGATTCAGATTTCAGCTAAATCAGAGTTCATGATCTATTAGCTGAAACTACACTATTAGTTGAAAAAGTGTTTGTTTAGTACGATCAAGTGTTTTAATGGATTTTAACGTAATAGATTTGATCTGAAAAAAGAAAGGTGATCATTACAGTCTCATTTATTCACTGAGGAATAAATGGCAGGGCCTCTTATTAAATCAGGAGTTTTAGCTGCTCAAATATTTGTGAAAAATGTTTAAGATTATTCTAAATGAAATTACTATCTAATTCAGAAATTATCCTAATGATGGGGATCACTGTTTAGAAAGTCACAGTGATTCTAGATAAAAAATTTTAAAACTACTGAAACAAACCCCATTGTCTCCTGGTATCCAGTAATAATCCAGGAAGGAAATTCTAGGAAAGGAAACAGGAAATCCAGGTAAGAAAGAGTTAACCTCAGGCTTGTCACCCATTCCTTCTCTTTTTGGGCACTGGGAAAGTGGAGGTACCATGACTTTGGCCAGACTTCTTTGTAAAATAAACATTGTTAATAGCACTGGTGAAAAAACACCAGGAATCTTTATCTATAAAATGTTTTAGGATGATCTACCTGGTCAGTCTAGATTCCCTATTGTAGATCAACCTGGAATGTATGGTTTATGGAATAGGGATGGCTAGAGATTGGGGTAGTCACATAACTATGTAATTATTGGACCACAAAACAGAAATGCCCTAAAACTGAAATGGCTAGCTTTTATGATTAATACTTTTGCATCTTCTGCCTATATTACTCATAAACCTCATATTTAATCCCAAATCAAAATGTGAACCAATATGGGAGAACGTAGATATTTTGAGGACCTGCATTTTTGAGATTTTGAGCTCCATAGGAAAGAATGTCTTGATGTTCAGCTAGATCCTGTGAGTCATTAGCAGATCTTGTTGCTGGTTAAGAGCCATGGTCTTTCCTCAGTCAAATCTGACAATTCAGGGGCTTCCCTGGTGGTGCAGTGGTTGAGAGTTCGCCTGCCGATGCAGGGGACACGGGTTCGTGCCCCGGTTCGGGAAGATCCCACATGCCGCGGAGCGGCTGGGCCCGTGAGCCATGGCCGCTGAGCCTGCGCATCCGGAGCCTGTGCTCCGCAACGGGAGAGGCCACAACAGTGAGGGGCCAGCGTACCGCTAAAAAAAAAAAAAAAAAAAAAAGTCTGAATTTATCTCATCAGTTAAAGCCAGAGATTTGAAAAATACTAACGATAGGTGAGATCTATTTACCCCATCCCAGGTAGAAGATCAAAGGCCTTTTGCTTTGAAATGGTCTGGGAATGGTAGGCAAAACTTTTTGAATCACTAAATACTCTCCCTCATTGTATAGAGATTGCCACGGAGTATAGCAAGAAAACATCTGAAAGGTCAAAGGTAAATAAACCTGGATGGTATAGAGATGCTGTGGTGGTAGGTAATGACCATGGTCATTATGCTGCAAATTAGAAAATGGGATTAAAGAAAATGTTAGATATTCTGTGGCTATATCACTGTTATCAGAATGCAAAGTTGGAATGGATAGCATGTGTGAATGATGGATTCTGCCTTTATCACACTCACATGGGGTATTGACTGAGTCACTTCTTTCTGTCAGTAATAATTGGATGTGATAAAATGGCACTTTGGAATTGCCCAAGCTTTTTTGGAATGAAAAGTTAAGCGATATAGAATTCTGGGATGTCATAAAAAGAAAGCATTGCTCTGATAAAAGAAATGGTAGTAGATGGAGTAGAATGAGTATTCTTAATTCCTACTTAAAATAGCCCTGTCTGACCAACACATAAAGCAGACAGTTCATGGAGACCAACAGTGTATTATCAGGGATTAAATTAAGTGATTCCCCTTATTTCTTTAGCCATGATCAATATGGGAAAGACTATACAAGAAGTACCAGAAATCCAACAGGATACAAGGGATTGGAACACCACAATGGACTTGGCTAAAGGCTTCTTTTCTGTATTCATTCTTGGGTCCAGCCTGACACAATCTGAGTTTTAAAGAATGACAGTCAATATACATGAGTAATTTTTTTCACATGGTTATTTTAATTTACAGTTACACTATCATAATTTAATGTGACAAGCTTTGAACTTGATGACCATTAAGAATAATTTATTGCACGACATTCATCATATCATGATAACTGCCCCTCAGAGGAAGCAGTGCATGCGGAGTTAAAGACTATTGTCCCATACGATGTATGTAGACTGACTGATAATCCCAGAGAAAAAGACCTGGTCCATTCTGTGAAATTTTAGCAAATGATGTGGGACTGAGCAACCAGATACATCTCTCAAACTTTGAGAAATAAATTATTATGTTTTACCCTGTGACTAAAGAATAAGTCCTGGTAGAATCATTTGTAGAAATCATATTACCCAACTAGGAATACTCCCAAACCCCACAAAGGTCTCAAAAGTCCTGGATTGTACTTAGAAAATTCAGACTAATTGCTTGAATATGTTTATAAGTGATATTTTCACTGCGAGAGAAAATAGATTCTTTGTGCACAGGGAGATATTGAAAAATTATATATATACATATATATGTATATATATATATATATATAATTCAGAGGAAATACTAACTGCTTTTAATTTACTGCAGTTCATGAATTGACCCTGTCGTCAAGCAAGTACAGGGGCAATTTAGGGTAATCAGGTAAAATTGAGCTACTGAATGACAGAAGAGCCACTGATGTACCCCTCTGGCTCCATTTACCTGTGCTAATCAGACGACCTTCCATGACCAATTCCAGGTAGCTAAATTAGACCCTTTGGTAGGAGAGCTTCTCAACTGTTAAGCATGTAATATCTGTTAGAACATCCTGTCTACCTGCCCAGAGTTGTTTTCTGCAGTGTTCCTTGTTAGAATTGGGTTCAATCAGTGCAGGGGATGTTTAAACTATGCCATTAGCTCAGAGGATGATGGCATGGGAGTTCACATTCAGAATCTTACAGTAAGTTTATAGGGGTTGTGGTCCAAAACAAAAAGCTGGGATGCATTGGCCATGCTTTTGACACACTGTGACCTTTCTTAAGCAAAAAGTTAAATGTTCTGGATATAGTATGTTAAGGAAAAGCTATCAATTCCTGATTTTAAAAGTACATAGAGTGGCAAGAAACATAAAATATATAAAGGTCAAAGGCCATTGTTACTTAAATGTGAGACTGAAGAGAACAGCAGTATATAGAGATTGCAGGCCCAATGTGTGATCACACTCCCCGCGCATTTTAAGGGCTGTGAACGAATATCTGATTTCTCCTCCTTTCTTTTTCCACAAGTCATATAGTAAATAGATAGCACTAACAAAGTCAAATATTAATAACTAAGAACTACAGATCCTCAAATCCCCTTTCCCCCAACCAGCAAAACCCATAGAAATTTACACTGACCAAAGCAAATAGAAAATAAAAGTCAAACCACTTAAACGGTTGACATTTAGGGATGGAGCCAGGCACTTGCTTTCATCCTTCTGAATCACCAGTGTTATAACATTAATGGAAAATAAGTGATATTATAGACATGGTGTAAAAGTTAGTGGTCAGGTTCAATGAACAATAATTTAATTAATACCTGCTGGTGATTAACGTAATTTTAAATTTCACATTGGCAGAAGAGAACGATTTTACTTTGCACATCATAGCTCCCTCATCTTTTGTTTTTTTGTTTTTTTCCAATAGGAAAGAACTATTTTAAAGAAAAATAACTCATAGCCATGGCCACACGGACCATGATAAAAATTAATTTTGAGCTGCACTTATTAGTTGTAATAAGCATGACTGACTTGGAATGCAGAATGTCTAATTTATCTAAGTTGCTTTCCTCTGTTTTTCTGATATTCTGTCCTTTGAAAATATAAATTTAAAAAACATCCTTTGGGAAATTATTTCACTGATCCAGGAGAAGGATAAATTTTAGCTTACTAAATTGTTATAGTATGTACTAAAGCCAGCTTTTTTTGTAAGTGCTGATGGTAGACAATTATGGCCAGGAACACAATGGTTATTGCCTTTTAATGTCTGGCTTTCACCTTGTAATATTCTCGGTGTGAGCGCTGAATTAAAGAGAGAAAGGAAAACCAGGACTTTTTTCTCTAGCCAGACAACACTAGGCACAATGATGGTTGAGGTAGTATGGGTACTGAAGAATGTCAGATAAAGGCAACATGAATGAACACTGAAGCTAACTAGGCACAATTGTGTTCTATAAAAAAGAAATCCTTCACCAATTGAAACTCTCCCAGTACCAGGTAACCACAAATCCAAATGGGATAGGCAAATCCTTTGTTTTGGACACAACTTGCTGTTCTACCCTCTTTCTTTTCCAAAGGCACCTTTGATGTACTTTTAGTTGCCCTAAGAAGAGTGGACTTTTCATAGGACATCTACAGAAAGCGGATCACCTAACCATAGGAGACTCATGGAATCCCACATGGCCGTAATCTCTCAATGAGAAATGGAAAATATGTAGGAAACCATGAGTTGTAGATTCACTGGCTACAGGTTTTAAGAACCCTGCCATATAAAAGACATCTCAAATGTGGAAAGAACTAACTTTTTATATGTTGTTTATTAGAATTGAAAAAAAATTGTTGGAATTTATTATCATGTTATGCTAAAATCTGTAGGCAATGAACAAGGCTTTGTGTGTGTGATATCTACATCAAAATGCATAAAGAATTATATGTTTTATAATCTGCAGATCCAAGATAAGCATCATTATATTATCATCACTATTAGAGGAAAAAGAGGAAAAGGAGGAAGAGGGGAAAGAGAACAAGAAGAAGAAACCAGAAGAATAAAAATAATAAAAGCTTATCACACGCTCAATACTAGTCTAGCCTCTTTCATACATTTTCCCCTTGATATTCTTCCCGTTAATATAGTAATTATAAGAATATGTGTTATCTCCATTTTATAGATGATGAAAGTGAGATTTAAAGAAGTAAGGAGACTTGCTTATGTCCATCCATAATAATTTTTATTTGGCTTTCAAGATTTGTCCAAAAGTTCATATCCTTCCCAGAGCAACTCTTATAGAGGGCAGCAGTTGACTCAAGTAGAGACAAGAATCCTACAAGGAGCTAAAGAATTTCTCTGAGAAAGGAAATAAGAAGATTCAAACATAGACACTTCCCAAATCATATATAGACACAGTTTAAAGTACTTTTTTTCCCCTTTATGACACCAAATACTAAAGCAAATTAAAATCCATAGAGAACAAAAGAAAAGAACATTCCGTAAGTATTGGGAGCAACTTTGCTAAGAGGTGGTTTCCCAGAGAATCTTTGCTGAATCTGAATGCCCTCCTTATCTCCCTCTCACACAATATTTTTCCATCACCCAAAGCCTAAACTGAGACAATCTTGGAAATACTAAAAATTTGAAAAGTGAAACCTCTCATGGAGAAGATAATGTATCCCTTCTGCGTCTCCCCTCTTCAGGATAATAGTAAAAACTTGAAGGTGATAAGGAATATTTGTCTTTTGATGAATATGGAAAATATTAGAATATAGCTATAGTTTTATCAACAATATATCTAAATCAAAATGAAAAGGTTTAAAACTAAGTAAATGTTATTAAATAAAGGTGCCATATTTCTTTAGAAACATTTTCTCCCTGGATCTTTCAATAAATGTTTGGCCAAAGTCTGCCCTTGAAAACACCCAGACAACTCCCACTAAAGTCACAAATTATGCATAAACATTTCTAGGACCAAATTTGGCCCGATGCTTAATTAGTGTCTGACTGTGATTACATCTGTGGTGTTGAAATTTCAAATCTAAATTTTCAGTGTTGCAACAAAACTTTGTAAATTCTCTTTAATTTCTGTAGGGGAAAACAATATCGAGAGTAGTTTAGTATTTCAGTCAGACTGAGAAAATATTTTTCCTTAGTCTGAAAGCAAGTCCTCTCAAATGCAAAAAGGAACAAAAAGTGACTTAAATAAATACTGAAGTATTGTGAATAAATAAGCGTTGGCCTCTTGAGTTTGACTTTTGAATGTCAAGAAATTTTTAAGTAACATTGTTCTGGGTAATGGGTACTGCTTTTTCTCTCTGTTATCTGAGAAATAAAAAACACCTTTCCTTTTCTTGTTTTTTTTTCTCTTTCTATGTTTCATTCCCTTACTTCATTAATCATTCACAAGTAGCTGGCTAGTAAGTACAATTCAACTCTTGCGAGCCAAATAAACACATCTTTCCCTGTGCCCTTACGGCCCCTTTCTCCATTGTGTATCTCGCACATTGATTACAAAGCTGGCTTGGAAATTGTCTCTTTTTGGAAGGGAGTAGATTACTGTTAAAGAGCATTTATTTATATATATTTTACCTTGGTTTGTCATTTGTTCTTGTATCTTCAGTTGCATTGTCTTACTTCTTACTGAGCTTGAACATGAGGAAAAGTAAGAAACCCAGGTTAAGATTTTCTATTTGTATTCTCCACAGTTCAACTGAGTCACCATTCACAATATCAAATGGCTTGATTATAATGTAGAGTTAAAGTCTGAAAAACTGTATGTGAAGTGACTGAACTTGTGAATTCTGGGGCTTTCATACACATGGCCTCTGAAAATAGAAATTTAGAACTACGTGTATTTTAATTGTCTAATCTTCAATTTATTTTTGAGTGAGCAGCAGCTGGGCACAACTTAATTTGATCACAATTAGCTATTCCATATTTCATAATATTAAATATCAACTCTTATGACTTGGTGCTCCAAGTGTTTCAATGGTATTTGATGTTCAAAAAGTGTTTTTAAGGATTCTCATCACCTCAGGTTTACCTTCACAGCCCAAGTAGGTGCACTTATAATGTCACAGACACTGACAGGAAAGAGAAAAATTCTTTCATCTCATTGATACTAATTTTAAAGGATATTTTCTTTGGCTTTATCATATATAATTCTTGCTTGATAACATTTTATTTCTTGGCATGTCATGTATTTCTTAGGATCTGGAGTTAACCTCCTTTCTATACAAATATCTCTGGGATCTGAGTATCTTGATGTCAATTATGGGTAGTTGGGAGACTGGTTGTTTGTTAAGTGCATTTTAGACTTTGCTAAGACCCAAACTAAAAAGTATCCCCAATGAGTTAAGGACTTTGTATTCAGTTACCTGCTCTGAATAATCCAAGATCATAAGACATTTCTAATGCTCTGTGGTCCTAGATCATATTATGTGGAAATTAAAACGTTATTATTTGTTGCAAATATTATAACACTTTCAATAAAAGCAAAATATATTTTTCCTGTAATTTGGTATTGAATTTCACAGCAGCAGGCAAATCTTTCCAACATTTCTGTAATTTATGGTGTAGACTTCGTGTGACATGATCAAGAGCTATAACTTAACTGAACATATATTATTTCTAAGTTGATATGACTGAAAATCAGTATGTCTGAATTCTGTTACACAGAAGAACCAGGAAAAAATAATTACTTCCATTAGAACACTCCAAAATCTTTTTATAGCCTGTAATCAGTGATATGATTTACTTTTGAAGTGCCACTCTGGGACAAGGCACATTGATCATAATCTTATTCTTCATTGCAATGGATGATGCTACTGGACCATTGCCAATGCGTGCTTTCTGTCATCTTATTCACTGAATTATCCACGCTCTTTCTGCAGCTTTTCTTTATAACCAAAGCACTTGTTTTTGCAAATACAGAAAGTGGCAGCATATATGTGTACACGTTTGCGTGTGTGTGCACACTTCAAATATCTCGTGCAATTAATACTGTTTAAGTTTTCAGAATCAAGAAAAGCAAGAAAATATATTGATTCTCAATGAGATGAGAATAGAAATGTAAACTGTTACAGTGGATAGAAATTCTACTGGTAGCTGAACTCAATTTGGAAGTTTATTTAGAGCCATTTAGAAATATTAGGATTACTGTTAAATGATACCTGACAAGTCAAAGCCTGTCTTTTCTCAATCTTCTTAACTCTTCAAAAGCAAAGTTAGATTCTTAATATCTCATTAGGAATAAGCTTCATTGTTTAATTTATTTCTTTAAGATGTAGGGAACTTCACATATGTAACTTTCAAAGGTGTTAATATTTCCTTTGTCATTCGAATCAATCTTAATTTCATTTGGGGTTTTTCTGTGTGTGTGCATTCAGATAGCGCACATTGAGATTAGTTTCAGTTGGACTGTCCACTTTGTGGAGGTGTTAATTTCTTCTTCAAGGTCTTGAAAATTCATGCAACATTAGTAAGAATTTACCACGTACATATTATTTGTCA
This sequence comes from Aethalodelphis obliquidens, assembly GCF_003676395.1. NCBI lineage: Eukaryota > Metazoa > Chordata > Mammalia > Artiodactyla > Delphinidae > Aethalodelphis > Aethalodelphis obliquidens. The sequence continues at coordinate 14,240,317 of NW_020837980.1, read as the reverse complement.
TACACTCTGTTAGGCACTGAGTTTCAAAACTAAAACATACTTTCTTTTAGGAGCTCATAATATAATTAAGAAAATGTATGATAATCAAATGGTTACCACATAATGTGAAAAGTAGAATTATCACAGAATCACAGGTTTCAGTGGAAGCATATTGGTGACACTACTTGTGTATATATGGATGAAACCATAAAGAATGTATGTTTGAAAATGTCTCTTCGCTTTACAACCTGCCTCAAGGTTGAACTTCAAGAAAGGCAAACTATACCTACTTGACTGTAAAATTGCCTACTGGCTCGTAATTCCCCGGAAATCCGTATACAACTACATTGTCTGAAGGTAGACTTAACAGTATCTTTAAACATTTATTCTTCCCATCCTATTCTGATGTTTCTATTAATCTTACATATTGATGTTATCAGGCTATCCTACTATTATTTCTTATCCAAACATGTCCAGTCTAATAGATTTGTACAGGAATGAATGCAAGTTTGTATTTCTCTCTAGTGTAACAGGTAAGAAATCCAAGCTGCTAGGGGAGTTCTGCTGTCTTTGAGTTTTCATCTTTCATCTCTGAGTTCAAGGACAAATATCCATTTCCTTCCTTTATTCAGTCAAAGGAGAAGAAGACGGGATGAGCCAGAAAGTTACACGTGGATCTCTTATTGAACAAAACCTGAAAATTACACACATCATTTCCATTAAAGCAATGTGGGAGAAGTGGTTTATGTGTCCAACTAAACATAGAAATTTCTGTTATTAGAGATGGGAGAATAAGATGCGTAACTAGTGATTTTTTTTCCATACCTCCTAGTGTATTTAATCATAAATTTTTAAATGCAAAGACTATTTTTTAAAAATGTATCTTTGCCTCTTCCACAGTGTACCTCTCAGGTACTTAAGAAAAAAATTTTTAATTAATTTTAAAAGCAAAGCCAGACTAAAAAAGATGTTTATGTACATGTTATTTTTTCAATATATGAATAAAAGCATATCTCAACTGGGTTTAATTTAACTCAGAATAGTAAAAACTTAGAAACTTGACAAAGTCAATCCATTAAGAGTCAAAAAAGAGGTAAAAGAGAAGAGAAATTGGAGCTCCTCAGAAGCTCCATACCAACTATCAGATAGGAATATCTGTTCAGGAAGTTGGACATTTTAACAAGTGGCTTTGAGAGAAGCAAAGATGATGAGAATTAAAAGTATATACTCACAATTTACATATGCAACATTGCTGCAAATCAGTTTTATAATTTGTTATAATCATTGCCTATGCTGGTAAAGATGGTCAGTTCCAAGCACTTTGGGAAAAAAAATAATTTTACTCTAATTTTCAGAAGAAATTTGAAAAATAGAAATAATGTTATAAATCATATAGCTCAAACTCTTCATTTAAAAAAGCAATCTTGGGCTCATCTACCAGAGGGCAGACAGCAGAAGCAAAAAGAACTACAATCCTGCAGCCTATGGAACAAAAACCACATTCCCAGAAGGATAGAAAAAATGAAAAGGCAGAGAACTGTGTACCAGATGAAGGAATAAGATAAAATCCCAGAAAAAAAACTAAATGAAGTGGAGATAGGCAACATTCCAGAAAAAGAATTTAGAATAATGATAGTGAAGATGATCCAGGACCTTGGAAAAAGAATGTAGGCAAAGATCGAGAAGATGCAAGAAACGTTTAACAAAGACCTAGAAGAATTAAAGAACAAACAAACAGAGATGAACAATACAATAACTGAAATGAAAACTACACTAGAAGAAATCAATAGCAGAATAACTGAGGCACAAAAAAGGATAAGTGACCTGGAAGACAGAAAGGTGGAAATCACTGCCATGGAACAGAATAAAGAAAAAAGAATGAAAAGAAATGAAGACAACTTAAGAGGCCTCTGGGATGACATTAAAAGCACAAACATTCACATTATATGGGCCCCAGAAGGAGAAGAGAAAGAGAAAGGACCCAAGAAAATATTTGAAGAGATTATAGTCGAAAACTTCCCTAACATGGGAAAGGAAATAGTCACCCAAGTCCAGGAAGTGCAGAAAGTCCCAGGAAGGATAAACCTAAGGAGAAATATGTTGAGACTCATAGTAATCAAATTGACAAAAATTAAAGATAAAAAAGCAATCTTGGAACTTCCCTGGCAGTCCAGTGGTTAAGAATCTGCCCTCCAGTGCAGGGAACATGGGTTTGATCACTGGTTGAAGAACTAAGATCCCACATGCCACGGGGCAACTAAGCCTTCACATCTCAAATATTGAGCCTGTGTGAGGCCACATACCACAATTAGAGAGAAACCTACACACCACAACAAAGAACCCCCACACCTCATCGAAAGATCCTGCATGCCACAACAAAGATCCCACATGCTGCAACTAAGACCCAACACAGCCAAATAAATAAATATTTTTTTAAAATAAAAATAAAAAAGCAATCTTTACTAAAAGAGAAAGTATGACATATTCCAAAGATACATTGTCATTTCTATCATTCCACTAGTATTTATTGAACATTTATTAGGGAATGGACTCTATTCTAGATTCTAGAAATTGAATAGAGCAGAAAGAACCTCTATTCTTAAGGTATTAATACATATATTTAAAAGGGACTAGGGAGAAAACAAGCAAATAATTCACAAGAGAGTAATAAAAATATATTAAGTATATTACATATTTACAGTTATGCAGAGAATTAAGGTACAGTGAAATGATAGCTACTTTAGATTAGGTGGTCAAAGAATTTTGAGGAGGAGATATTTAACCTAAGATTCCGTTATGTGATATTCATGCAGAAGGAAGCACTAATACAAAGGTCCTGTGGTCAAACAAGCCTGGTATACTCAAGGAAGAAAAAGATGTTTACTGTGGGTGAAGTGGAGTTTTAGGGAAAAGATTAGATAAAATGATATAAGAAAGGCCAGGTCTGATTGAGTTTTGTAAGGCAATGAAATTGTTTATATTTTATTCTACAAGCAGAAGGTAGCCATTGGATGGTATTAGCAAGGTAGAGATGAGATGAGATTTATTTTGTGTAAGGTCATTTCTCCTTCTATGGTGATTAATTGGGTGTTAGGGTGGCAAAGGGAATCGGGGCTAATTGTGCAGAGTTCTGGATGAGAAACTGCAATCCAAACTACATTATCTTGGATAAATGTAGTAGTTTTGGAGGAGGAAAAGATATAGCCAGGTATGGAATATATTTTGGAGAGTACACTGAACAAAAGATCAGTTGGAGATTTTGGAAGAGTAGGCAAATGAAAAAGAGGAATCAAAAATGATGTTTTAAAGTTTTTGGTATGGCCATTATAAAGCAGAGAAAGACTGGAGGAACAAATTTTCAAGTGGAGAATTAAAAGTTAGTGTGAGCCAAGTAAATTTGAGATGTATTTTAGATGTCTACATACCAGTATCAGAGTAGGGCTTTGTGTTTGAGTCCAGGGGTATGAAGGGCAATCAGGTCCAAAGGTACAGATTTAGAAGTCACTGGTATGAAGATGTCATCCAAGCCATGGGACTTGATAAGGTTCTTTGGGAGTATGAATAGAGAGAGAAGAGACAGGGGTCCAATTCAGTCAAAGCTTTGGGGTTTCAAAATTCAGAAAACAACTAGAAGAAGAGTATCTTACAAAGAAAACTACATAAAAGGTTCCAGTGCAGGTAAAAGGAAAATTAATATCTCAAAGATGACTAAATTTTGTCCAAAATTTTTTGAGTAGAAATATTAACAAAAATTAGATGATAGTTCCTGGGCAATTAATTAGCTTGATGGTGATATTTAGAACCTTTTAGTATTTTGCTGTTTCTTTTTCTTAGGTCACACATTATGTTAAGTCAATCAGCCATGGTACAAACGTTGAAAAGTCCATTCTCATGACACACTGTGACAGAGTACAATTCATTGTTAAGGGAACTCACTTTTATTGTTATCAGTTGCTACTTTATGTAATTCTTTTTGCTCAGTTTCTCTTTTTCTAAAGGGAGAATAATGATTATGTGACAGAATTTCCAAAACAATGACCATTAAAATTTCCTTTAAAAATTACATTTAAGCTTTATCAGTCATTGGGAAATCCCTTGATAAGAAGTCATAATTTCGTATTGAGCACTTAAGTACTCCTTCCCTCTAGGACCATGAAAAACAAACATACAGTAAAGAATCTTTTTCAAATACCATTAGCACATACATGTTTTAATAGTTATTGTAGCCACAAAATGGTACTTTAATAAAAAAAAAATATGTATACATATTGTATATGATATATATAAACATGTACACAGAGTAATTTAAATTGTGCATTATTTATATGATATATGTAATCTCAGAAAGCAGATTTCTTGTCTTCTACCTTCACTTTGTGATAGTCTTAGTGCCACTCACAAACATTTTTTTTTTCCTTCCTAAGACACATGATAGAAAAATTATCCTCCAACTCTGAAATTAGAAGTGTTAGGTTATTGGCTTTGACCAACAAAGTCTGAGGGATACTGTGTAACTTCAAGCAGAACCCTTAAGCAGCAAAGTGTGGTCTGTTAAAATACTCTCCTCTGCTACACTGAAAAAGGATGAACATAAATGAGCATAATACTCAACAATAAAAAACAAAGTTTTTTTTTCCCTAAGATCAATATCAAGGTCAAGATGCCCACTCTCATCAGTTCCATTCCACATAGTAGTAGTAGAAGTCCTAGCCAGAGCAAATAGGCAAGACAAATAAATAAATCAGAAAGACATAAAATTGTCCCTGTTTGCAAATGACATGATCCAATATATAGAAAATCCTAAAGACTCCATGAAAAAATTGTTACAGCAAATAAACAAATAAACAAATTCGGTAAAATTGCAGGGTACAAAATCAACATACAAAAATCAGTTGTGTTTCTATACACTAAAAATAAACTAATTGAAAGGGAAATTAGGAAAACAATCCCGTTTATAATAGCACCAAAAAAAATAAAGAACTTAGGAATAAGCTAAACTAAGGAAGTGAAACACTTGTATATTGAAAACTACAAAATATTGATGAAAGAATTAAAGAAGAAACAAATAATTGGAAACATATCTTGTGTTCATGAACTAGAAGACTTAATATTGCTAAAATGTTCATATTACACAAAACAGTTGACAGATCCAGTGCAATCCCTGTCAAATCTCATTGGCATTTTTTTTTTACAGAGATAGAAGAAAACAATTCATATGGAACCACAGATGAGCACAAATTGCCAAATTAATCCTGAGAAAGGAGAACAAAGCTGGAGACATCGCAATTCCTGATTTCAAAACATATTACAAAGCTACAGTTAACAAAACAGTCATAAAGATAGTCATATAGACCAATGAAACAGAATAGGTAGCCCAGAAATAAATCCACACATATACAGCCAATTGATCTTTGTCAAGAGTGCCAAGAATACACAATGGGGAAAAGCTCCCCTCTTCAACAATTGGTATTGGGTAAACTGAATATTGATATGCAAAAGAATGAAATTTGACCCTTGTTTTACACCTTGCACAAGCATCAACTCAAAATGGCCTATATGCTGTAAGGCCTGAAACTATACAACTCCAAAAAGAAAATATAGGAGAAAAGTTTCATGATATATGTCTTGGCAGTGATTTGCAGATTTGACACCAAATGCACAGGGGACAAAAACAAAAATAAATAAGTGGGACTACACCAAACTAAAATGCTTCTCCACAATAAAGGGAACTATCAACAGAGTGAAAAGGTGACCTCAGAAAGAGAGAAAATATTTTCAAAGCATATATCTGATAAGGAACTAATCTCCAAAATATATAAGGAACTCCTTTAACTCAATAACTAAAAAATGAATAAAGATTTTTTTAAAAGTATGCTAAAGATTTAAATGGACATTTCTCAAAAGAAGACATGCAAAAGGCCAATAGGTATATGAAAATAAATGCTTAACATCACTAGTCACCAGAGAAATTCAAATCAAAACAATGAGATATCATCTTACACCCATTAGAAAAATTATTATCGGGAAAACAAAGGATAACAAGTGTTGGTGAGGATGTGGAAAAATTGGAACTCTTTTGGTGGAGATGCTTTTGGTGGAGATGCAGGCACTGTGGAAAAGAGTATGAAGTTTCCTCAAAAAATTGAAATAGAACTTCCCATATGATCCAGCAATCCCACTTCTGGGTAGTTATCTAAGAAAACTGAAATCAGGATCTTAGAGGGATACTAGTACTCCTATGTTCATTGCAGCGCTATTCCCTGAGATCCCCACCATAGTTGAGGATAATTCACTGTTGGTTCCCATTATGAGGTTAAATACTCCAGTTTATGCTTTATAATCTCTTTTTTAGATCCTAGGAAATCTAGTATTTTACTCCACACACTTGTATCCCCCTCCCTGGGGACGTCTGACTCCTACAGTTCATCCCCTCCAACAGCATCAAAGACTGCTTCAGGCCCAATATTTTCTCTTGCCTGACCACATCTGGTCCTTGAGAAACACTCAAACAGCTTCTGCCTTAATACTTTGGGAAAGCACAGATTAATCTGTCTGCTGTCAGAGTCACTAAACAGCCAGTTTCTCATGCTTCAGATTTCCTAAGTTTGAGTCAGACACCGTGCACTGTGTCTACCAAACTGCAGGAGACACATTAAGATCAGTCATCTCTTTAAAGTTTCAATTCAAGCAGAATGAGACGTACCACCTTCCTTCTTGCAGAGACAGCCTTTTCCAAAGAAGTCTCTATCTAATCAAAATGTGGCCAGTTACATTCCCTCATTGTGAGTGAGGAAGCTACACCTCCTTTTGTGCGATTGTCTCTCATCTCACTTTGGAATGTTGACATCACTCACTTTGTGGCCCCAGCAGAAACTCAGGCTAAAATAAATTATTTTAACATAAGGTTACACATATTTCATTCTTCTTCATTATTTGTTACTCTTTTGTTGTTGTTGTTCAGCTGAATTCAGATGACTACTTTGATCAAGTTCTGTTTGAAAATCTAAAATATTTCATGAACTTTGCGTTTTAAAAAAATATTGATAAGTTTAAAAAAATTGATTTGTGCTTCCTAACGTGATAAATTGAAAAATTTAAGTTGCATCTTATTCTTTGGGCTTGCAGGCCTCAAAACAATATGGAATTTACTAGGGTTTTATTATGCCTAATCTTGTAGATAAATGGCATAATCAGCTCTTCTTTTAAATGCAAATCAGATAATCACAGATTAAGTATTTAATAGCCAGAAAAGATTATGAAGAGAGTCTACACTAACCACTTCACTTTATCTTTGACTTTAAGGAAAAGAACCACAATCTTCAAATTACTTGTTTGACATTATAAAACTTATTAATATTAGAATCTATTTACTAACAAAACTTTCTCCATTATACCGTGGTGTTCAGTATTTGTACAAAACTCTAAATGACCCCGGTAATCATTAAAAAGTGTTGAATGTTTTAATTTAATGGCAGCTTTCTTAAGAGGGCCCTTAAAAAGTAAATAGTATTCAAGTGCATCAAAAATATCTGTAATATACTTACTGGAAAACAATTGCAATCTTAATTTAAAGATGTTTTATCGGGTAGCTTTTCCTTTCCTTAGTACCCTTCCTATGTTTGGATAGATCACATTATTTGTCCTAGATAAAATTCCTCCTCATTTCCCCATATTACATTTCTTTCCCCCTAGCATAGTGAATAGATGTCATTATTAGTGTTGGTGAATTTTGGAAGGTGTCTAGATGGGAATTTCCATCATGATGCTCCTGGCCTCTCTGACTGTCTTAGACCTATACATTCACTCCAGGGCCAGAGAGGAGAAATGAGAAAATGCAGTTATCAGGTCTTCCTCTGTGTTTCCATTAACCTGAGTGGTCCCTTCACAACCTCGGAAGTGCAGAGAGTGAATGATGGCCCAGGTGAGGCAGGTCAGATAGATTCCGTAATTTTTACTCACTGTTCTTCCTCAGCCCTATCTGGCTATTGATTGGATGAGCTGAAGACGGGTAATGCCTCTGGGATCTTAGAACGACTAAGAGGAAATTCCCTCCCTCCACATAGTAACACCTTCAGGCTCCTGTAGTCATTCACTTTACAGAGGAAAGTAAAACAAACCTTAACAATGAAGTCATCTGAAGAAAAATAAATTTCATCCCCCAATAGGAAAGTGAACTCTCATGCTTATTCAGTTTTCAGATTCCAATTACATATTTATGCTAAAGAAAACAAATATTTCACATAGGTTCATAAAGCTGCAAAGTGAGTAGGAGTTTTTAAGATCATTTGATCTAATCTCTTTACATAACAGACATGAAGACGGAAGTGCAGAGCTAATAATCCACATAACTCCAATATTTGGGGTAACTGGAGTAACTTTGGTTTTCTAATCTCCAGTCCAGCAGCCTCTTTTTGGCAAGGTTTTCTAACTCCTAATAGAGCCAGCTTCTATTGTCGCTTTGGATCTTGTTATGTTAGAACACCTAAAACTAATGTAGCCACTTATTTCCAGCGTGAAAATGTATCCAACTTCATGAACATCAGGCTGGAGAAGTGAAAAGGACTTAGGACTTTTGACCTTGCTAGACCAGTTCTTAAGCTTGACATAGCTCTGGAATCTCTACTTTCTGAGATCAGAAATTTCCATAAGTTTAAGACAGCTTAAGTCTTATTTCAGCTTAAATAGTACTAACTAAAAAATTCTCCTTCTCAAACTTATTTTTTCCTTTTTTTTTTCCCCAGTGGAGGAGCCATCTGGTCCCCTTCAAGGAATGGAGAGCTCCATGTGATTCATTTAGCTTGAGGGACAGAAAAGATATTGGCTATCCTTGTTCAAGAAATTCAAACTAGTTGTAAGTGTAGCCTGGTCAACTAACATCTACCGCTGGCATGGTGAGCATCTCCCATCTAGATGCAAATGCACAAGAAATTTTTCAGGGATGAGATTCTTCAGAGATGGAAAGGCTGGAGGGATTCATTCAATGTCATTCTTTGCAGCAGAAAATAATGCGAGGATCGCTAGGGTTTTAATAAGTTCTTCTGTACTAGTGGTTCTAAACCAGAGGTGTTTTTTGTCGCCTGGGAATTTGTCCTACAAGAGACAGCTGTCAATATTTGGATTCATTTTTAGTTGGCACAATTTGAGGGAGGGGCTATTGGCATCTAGTGAGTAGAGAGCAGGGGTGATGCTAATGATCTTACAATGCACAGGACTGCTCTGTGCAAAGAATCACGCAGTCAAAAACGTTAATAGTTCTCAGATTGAGAAACCCGGTTTGTTTTGGATTATCTGCTATTCATATGGATTTCAGAAATCCTATAATTTTCATAGAGTTCTTGTATTTCACTCAACAAATTATTAATTCAGAGAGAATGGCTTCGACAAAGGAGTTGTTTTTTGTTATTTTGCAGGAAAATGCCAGATCTTTTAATGTTTGATTTTACTGCATCATAGAGTAGATCATAAAACTGTCAGAAGCCTGGAGGAGAGATTACTGAGAGACTGATGGCCATGATTCAGACTTGGGGATGGTGTTTTGCCTCATGGAAATTTAATTCGGCATTTAACAATGTATTTGTTCTTCATGTTTTATGGTAAATGGGAATATTGCCTTCCTTGCTCTCTTTGAAAATTTATGAACCATGGTACTAGTTCTACTCAACTGACCATGCGCAAACAGGGTGTAGCATTTAATTGCTGGTTGGTGACTTCCCAGCTCTTTTTAACCCTGGTGCCCTGACGGGCAACAATCTAGGTAGTAGACTTTCTATCCCCATGGTTAATGCGACTTGAGCAAGAGATAACTGTTCATTATTTCAAGGCTGAGACTTTAGGTTGTATGTTGTTTCAGCCTAAGTTAGGTTTATTTTGAAAAAGACAATTAGTAAAAATTGTAAATGGGTCATTTTGAGTTGAAAATGAAACTCAATTAAGTATAAAGTTGGAAAGTGAATTTAAATTAAGACCTTAAAAATTCCATTAACAGGAATAGGGAAAAATATATCTGTTTAACCCCACTGTACATCATGTAATTTGCTTGCTTTCATTTCACAGACAGTTGTTGATCATCAACTATACAACTGACAAAATGCTAGGTACTGGCAGTTGAAAGGTGACACAACAGAATGCTCTTAGGTACCAAAGTTTTTCTCAGCTTTGCCTGCTAAGCCTCAAAACTTTAAGCTCCACTAAATGAGACATGTTATCTGCTTTATTCACTGTGGTCAACTTAGCATCTACTACATCAGTCAGCATATAGTAGGCTTCAATGAATAAATTAATAAATATGGATTTTAACAACTTAAGTTCAGGGAATTTTGAGTTGTTGAGACTGAGAGGATGATTTCAGCCCCAAAAGTATCATCACCAGAAACTGGATGGGAAATGAGAACATGTAGTCAAGTTTTGGAGTTGAGCACTGTTAATAAATAAAGACAATTTCTTCAATGCATTGCCATTTCAGACAGTGAGAGAAGCCCTAAGAAAGTCACTTCCCAAATTGGGAATGATTTTCTATTAAGTTGAAGATATTCACCATCTCACATCTGAAAGTTTCTGAACTGCTGAATAAATGATTGCCCAAGACTTCTGGGGCTGGAGAAAGACATAGGAACGAAAGGGTAGATTTAAGAGAGTACGCCAGGGCTGCAGCCCACCTTTGGAGCTACTATGGCAAGAAGATACCTCAAAATGCGGTCATCCTCTCCATGCTAACCATCCCCAAAACATCATTTACTAAATTTGGAAAAACTAATATCAATAGCAGTGCATCTTTGCATTTATGCATTTGCGTGTGTATCTGTATGTATGTGCATGCACCTAGGGGCATAGATTAAAACCCACCTGATGTCTCTTGACAGGGAATGAGACGGATGCATCCTATCTCACTTAAGACTCTCTTAAATACCATCAAATGTGCCCCATGTGGATACTCACCCCACAGAGGGTAGCAGTGAGTCAATGTTACAAAGAGAAGCAGTGACTCAGTAGGGAGAGAAGAGGCAGTTTTATTTTAAAAGGTCATTAATAAAAAATTTTAAAACAGATATATCTGAGTATTAGAAACTAGAAGTTTGCTCTTCTAATAGGTAAGATTATTGACAATGTACAGAGGTGAACAGAGCTGTCATTAGAATATGCTCATAGCGAAGCAAGAAAGAGGGAGGTGTTGACTTAGTTGGCAACAGTTATTGGAAAAATAAATCGGTTTTATGCCTCACTCCAGTAAGCTGAGAATCCTAAATGAATCAGTTTCAAAGAAAAAGATAGTCCTTGCTGATGAGATGCTTACAACTAGTAGGGTGAAAAAGACAAAATTTTCAACATGATATGAAAGTAGGGCTATGGGGATACACTAGCTTCAGGGATGTTCTGAGTATTTACACTTAGACTAGGGAGATACAGGAAGATTTCCTGAGAAAACAGCATGGTGAGAACTAAAGTTTTAAGGATGAATAATAGTTATCCAGGCAAAGAATTTGGGGAAGTGCATTCAGGGCAGTTAAGCAGCATGACTTAAAGCATAGAGCTGTGAAACAGCATGGTGTGTGAAACAGCAAGTCATTTGATTCCAAGTGCATAAAATAAGAGGCAGGACAAGGCAGGAGAGAAGGTAAGAGTTAGGTCATGAAGGGCTACAGTATATAATAGTAAAGAGTGTCGATTTTATAGTGTGAGGATTTTATGGGCAACAGGGTTCCACTGAAGGGTTCTGAAGCAGGCAAGTGGCATGATCAGATCTCATTTCAGATGGAATATTAATGGTAATGCTAATTCCATGGAGGATGGATTGGAAGAAAGAGATGCTGCAGGCAAAGAGAGCAGTTAGGCACTCATTATGAGGGTTATACCCAAGGAGGCTCTAAACTAAAGGAATGATGTCCTGGTTTGAGGAAAGATTATAGATATATAAACAATTTAGTAGATATGTTTAGTAGGAGATTTCCTGGAAGTTGGAGTAAGGAAAATAATTTAATATTGCATCTCAAATATTGTATTTAAAAAAATTGCATTTGGGCAATTGTTTTATCAGAGATAGAATTGTTTTATCAGAGATAGGTCATACAGGAACAGGACCAATTTAATGGAGAAAGACAAGTTCATGCCAAGTTTGAGATAGTTTTGAAAATATCCAGCAAGAGGTTGTATATATAAATCTGAACTTCAATGTAGACATTGGCCTTAGAAATACACAAATAGGACTCATAAACATTGGTTGGAAATTAAAACTAAGAAAGTGGAAAATAATCTTCCAGCAGCAAGTGTGGAGTAAGAATGACCATAGGTGAATGTTGAGAGACATTTAAGGAGTGAGCAGGAAAAGAGGAAACCCATAGAAGATTGAGGAAGACAAGTCAAAGAGAGAGAGAATGGTTTCCCAATTACAGGTAAAAGAGTGATAATATTGCTACTCTTCTAGTAGGCCAAGAAAGATGGAAAACCCACTGGATTTATAATTATGGGAGGTCACTTGTTACTCTGACAAAACAGTTTCAGTGAAATGATAGAGACAGTGTATAAATTATAGGATATAAAAAAATGGATGGGAAAAGAGGAAAAATAATCTTATTTCAAGAAACATGCTGGTAAAGGAAAAAAAGAGCAATCAGATGATAACAAAGGTGTTAAGTTTCAAATAAGTGTCTTTCTAATTACTTTTTTACTTGGTTGCAGGGGTTGGTACTTAGAGACATTATACATGTTTGGAAGCTAAGGATAAAGCCAAGAAAAAGAGAGAAGGAAAGGATGCAACTGATGGACTAAAATCTTGGAGGACATTTGGAAAATAAAGAACAGATATCTAGGTCATGATTGGCTATGAAGAGGAGAATCATGTAATCCTCTAGGAGGGTAAGGTAGCTATTGAAATTCTACAGGTGAGAGGGACAAAAGAGCAAATGATCCATGTTTTATGGATTAAAATGTCCTAATAATATAGATATTTACCCGTAAAGAATAAGGGTAGGGGTGTAGGGGGCCCTTGAAGATAAATGTGGAATAGTTGTTGAAGAAATGGAAAAGGGAATTGATAAAGGAGGTAAAAGATGTCAAAAGATTTAGGAACTAACTGAGTTTGAACATAAATCTATGGCTACAGGAACGTTTACATTGTGGCACTTCTATAGTAATTCTGAGCACCAGCATTATAGTAAAGAAGGTGGACAGTAAAATTAATTCAGCCTTGAAATTTTACCAGATAGGTGTCTGTAAAGGTAAGGGTGCAAGACAGAGGGTAGTGGTAAAATGACAGTTGAAGTGATCAGTAATGGGATTCCTGCTAAAGAGAGAAGATAGCAAATCCTGGAAAATCTAGCTCAGCTGAGAGGAGGTGAAGTGGGATCAAGGAACAAGTTGTTTCTGTAAAGCTGTTTCTGTAAAGTTTAGCAGAGGTAGTAGGAATGAAACTGAGAGCTACAAGAATAGGAGTTTGTAGTCAAAGTATAAGATATCAGTGCTTAAGGTTCAGATGTGGACAAATTTGGGTTTAACTTCAATGTGTGGCATTTAATGTGGTAAATTAGATATTTTGTGCCCAATTTATGACAAAGAAACTGATTTGGAGAAGTTGGATGATTTATCTAAATTGAGACAACTAGTAGGTATTAGAGATGTAATTTGATCCCAGTCGTTTTTTCTCCAAAGCTTCTGTGCTTTTACCATATTGTTCTCCACAATTTGGCTTTTCAAATACTGAAATAAAAGTATGCACCTTTGCTTACATATGTTTGTACTGTTTTAATCTGCAAACGGATCAAGGTAATTCTGATAATCAATTGTCTTAATAACTTTGCTTTATTTTGCTTATAAGTGTCGCTGTTCACGCTTGGTTCCTTTTTGTCTGAGTCTTTGATTTGGTAACGTCTTCAAAGATGTTAGAGTTATTTATATTCTGGAGATATTCAGCCCAAAAACATTTTGTTCATGACACTGTGTTATCAATGGAGTTTGTACTGGTTTCAGAATTACATATAATTAGGTAAGAGAGTAAGATATTACAAGTAAGGCATTTTAATTCAAATTTTGTGATTGTACAGATATTTTACTTATATTTTGCTAAAAATACTGTTTAATTGAATTACCCAAATACTTTTCTTGTAGAAAACACACAGACTCTACAAAATCACAGACATCCACTAATGAGTCCATCCAAATTTCCAGATAATTAGAATCCCCTCAGTTTAATAATGCAGGGCTAGATCAAAATATTTTACTCATGAAGGTATGGAAACTAGATTTCTTTAATATCACAATATAAAGTTCTTAATATCCATGTTAAAATTCACATTCTGTTTAACTGAATTTTTTAAAGTCATTATTTTGCCTGATCTCCAATTACTTGGATCATAGTCCTCCAAATGTGTAAGTGTTCTTCCATTTTTGTAACTGAGTTAATTTCAGAATTAGCTTCTGTAGCAGCATCCTTAACAAATAGGAGTATTAAATATATTTTCTTTTTATTATAAGGTTAAGTTTGGTCTTGTTTGTGGCATTTTATGATGTCCTGATTATTTTTATAACGTTTATTTCATACTGAAATGTCTGTTTTTAGTTGATTTTGGTGATGTGACCCTGGTAAAAGTAACACATTAGAAAAATGTTCTGAAACCGAGTTATTATTATTTCTTTTTTGCAGACAATTTTCAGCCAAAATACATCCTCTAATTTCAACAAGCTCCTTTATTTTATAAATTAAATTGTTTATAAAAAGAAAATGCAGAAACATGGTTAAACCTTTAAGTATTAGGTCATTAAAAATCCATTCTTGCCTTCCTGCCCATAACTACATCTTTTTTCAGACCTGTCACCCATTTCATTTAAGCACTTAGCTCTCTTCTAATGAATGAATTGGCATTTCATATTACCTTATTATCCTATAAAACAAAATGCATACTCAATAACATTAACGGTAATTTCTCATAAAGACACATTATCGATCCGGTGCTACCTGTAAGCATTGAAAATTGCAGCCTGCACACAGAGCCTTTCACATCTGGGCCTGAAGAATTAAAGAAAAATTAAATTTGACAGCAGTAAATTCACAGGCACAATCTAGGCCCCAATTTATATGCAAAATGAAATGCTTTATGAAAATTTCTTCTATTTTCTCACGGAGATTTGGGAAAAATATTTCACTAGATGCTTCTTCCTTTAATATCCCTCTACTTAAATATTATACTGCAGTCACTGCAGACTCTCTTTGATGTATAAATAATCAAGTTAAATTATGTGCAGCAAGGAGACTAGTGCTCTGCCATTCTTATTTTACAAAGTAATTTCTACCCTAGAGGGTCAAATTTCCCTGACAAATTCTTAATTACTATGTTGCAACAGAAGCAGAATCTATTTGTGCATAAATCCTGGGCATTCCCATGTGGCAAGTAACTAATATTACCAACCATTTCACTTGGCCTGTTCACTGAACTCCATAATTAGATAATACTTTTGATGATGGTACATTTGAAGTCTTAATCCATTTAATTTTTTATGAGATTTTTTTTATTTTAATAGGGATATGTTAGTGACCACTGCCTATTTAAAAATCATTAAAATTCTGTCCACAGCAGTAATAAAGATTAAAGATTACTAATATGGCATTCATAACCTTGCTGGTTTTCCAGAAATCCAGGGCTTAAGGTAAATGTTAAAGGTCATTTAATATGTTAGTCACTAATTATAATCCTGGGTAATAGGTTCCTTTTCTAATTATCATGGTATAAGAGTTCTATTGTTTGAGTCTCTGCTTCTGATTTTCATATTTAGCTTTTTGGGGGATGAGTAATCCTGGAATTAAGCTCCTGAACATTGATGAAAGTAGGTAATGCTTGATGCTTAACTGGATAAAAGCTTATATTTGAATGCTGTATGATATCTTGCCTTGAAGTTACCTGCAAAAGATGCAGAATCCCTTTTCTAGCACTGGGTTCAGGGAAAAGGTCACTGTAAGATTAATGCACCCATATTTTAATATCAAACTACAACAAATTTGATAACAGCCTTTTAGTACGCCTGCCAAAACATTAAGAAGAGAGCTTGAACAACCTGAAACATGAAGAAGATGTTTTTAAAAAGTGAACTAGATTTTGTCTATCCTTTAACCTAACAATAAAAGTGCAGAACTGTGTAATTCACATGACAATAAATTGTTCACTCCTTGTTTAAACACACACACACACACATACACATGCACACACATATACCTCACAAGCTAGAGTAACTGCTTAAAAAAAGAAATCACTAGCTGCCTTCTAGACAAGTATTCTAGGATCATGATAAACAAAACTATTATGGACTAATTAAAGCCCATCAAATTTTTGGTCATTACTTTTTACAAAACTCAGATTGTCTTGACATTTTCCATTTATTTATACATTTGTTTTAGAATTATTACATATTCTATTTATATAATGTTCACATTTTGAATTATTTCATTAACATGTATTTTCCCCCCTTTTGAAAATAATTTGCATTTTTCTGCCCCTTCAGTTTTATTCATTTGTGCCCAGTCTTTGCACTCATCCTTGCAGGAAATACTTAGACAAACCACTAATAGAATACTGAATGTTTCTTAGGTTGTTAGAGCCTTAAGAATATTGCATTAGAACTCTATCAGTAGAGTTTGATTTGATTAATTCATAATTGTTTATTGACATTTGCTTTGTTCCAGACACATAAAGATCCCTGTTATCATGAAACTTTTATTCTACTGGCATGAGATGTACAATAAAGAGGATACCTATATACAGTATTCAATAATATGTCAACAGTGTAAAAGTACTACAGAAAAAAAAGTAAAACACAAGCAGGAGATAGGGATTGATGATTAGGAAGAAGGTCGCTATTTTAATTTCATTTGATCTTAGAACGATTCATTGAGAAAATGACATTTACCAAAGACTGGTAAAGGTGACTCAGGTGTATCAGGTATTAAGGAAGAGCAAACAACAGGTACAAGGGCTCTGAGGCAGGAGTACACCTGGCTTATTTGAGAACAGCATGGAAATGAGTGTGGTTAGTAGGAAGTGAGTAAAAGTAAGAGTAATAGGAGAATTTTTAAAAAAAGTATTAGGATCCAGGTCATGAAGGGTCTTTAGGCTCTTGTAGAAATTTTGATTTTTTTCTGTGTGAGATGGAGGCCACCTGAGTATTTAAAGAAGTGTCATAATTCTACTTGTGTTTAGAAATGACAACTCTGCCTTCTGGATTGAAAATCTGCTCATGAAAATACAGAGGTAAAGCAGGAAGACTAGTTAAGGAGCCTTACAAATCATTCAATCAAAAGATGGTAGTGGGGCTTCCCTGGTGGCGCAGTGGTTGAGAGTCCGCCTGCCGATGCGGGGAACACGGGTTCGTGCCCCGGTCTGGGAGGATCCCACATGCCGCGGAGCGGCTGGGCCCGTGAGCCATGGCCGCTGAGCCTGCGCGTCCGGAGCCTGTGCTCCGCAACGGGAGAGGCCACACAGTGAGAGGCCCGCATACCGCAGAAAAAGAAAAAAAAAGATGGTAGTGGTTTGGATCAGAGGATCATTCTGAATATTGGAAGTCAAATTCTATATACTTCGAATTCAGAGCAAAAGAACTTGATAACACACGAGAGGTAGGTTGTGAAAAAAGGAAAATAGTCAATAATGACACTAGAATTTTGGCCTTTACCGACACAGCTTGCATTTGTAACCTTGATAAAGGCATTTCCAGTATACTGTGGCGTCAAATGCCTAAATGAAATGAATTCAAGGGAAAATGAGAGAAAAGGAATTGAAGATAGAAAATATAAACAACTCATCCTAAGAGTTTTGCTGTTCAAGGTGAGAACGTTAGGGTGGCAGCTAGAAGGAAATAAAGGTTTATGATGTTTTCTTTTGAAGATGGAAGAAAGATGTGCTTATCAGAATGATCCAGTAGAGAAGGAAAAACAAGGAAGTTGATAGTGTTTGCACACAGAAGACATAATGCAGGGATGCAGAATTTAGATTGGGTTAGGAGAGTAGGAGGGTGCATGTACACAGTGTCCTGATTATCTATGGGAGATGTTCCCTTATACATGGAGGGAATGGAACATATGAATGTATAAAACAACAATCCTTTCCAGCAGGATAGTTTTCCTAGAAAAGGGCAAAAAATAGGACTGGGGAAGCTATGAAAACTCATCAAACTGAGGTGTGGAAGGACAGTGGTAAAAACCAAGAGGAGGGAAAAATAGAGAAGCAACTGTAAACATAAGAGTGTTAGTACAGATTTTTCAGAAAGATGAGAACTATTGATGCTGCTTTTCCAAATAAGTTACAAAATGAACACAAACGCAAGCTATAGCTGATGGCGCAGGCAGGGATGTATACAAGACTGTGAAGTTCACGGGACCCCATGCTTAGAATGGTCTTGCACTTTATGCCATGTTCTGCTGTCACAGCCTTGAGACTTTTAACAATTTTTGAACAAGGAGGTGTTGTGGTTTCCTGCAGAGGGCAGCATCAAACTCCCACCCAAGAGGGATCCAGATGTTGAAACTGATGATGCCTCACACGTACACCAAGAAGTTATGAAAATGTTTATTACTCACATAATAAGAGTTTGGGGGAGAGCAGGATAGGTTCCCAAGCAGATCCGAAATGGCTTGAGTGAATGAGGTGCAAATAAATGGCTTTAGTTTTGAAAGTGGTTAAGAGACAGGCTGAGATAAGAGTTTCTGCAGGGAAGCTGGGTTTGTCTGGCTTGAAATTCTCCATCTGGTGCCAGAGAAGGGAGTGAGAGCTTTCAGATTCTTAAAAGAGGTCTCCAGGATTCCATCTTGCACTGCCTCCACAAATTATATAGCCAATGCTGGTTTTACAGAAGCAGATACAAAGATGTTTATTAGGGATTAACTACTGTGGAGGGAAGAAGGAAAGCAAGATTGGGCAGAAGGAGAGATTGGACTGTCACAGAAGCCCAATAAAACTCAATATCCCCTGAGTGGAGCGAAATGGCCATGATTTTATTTCCTCCTGTGCTTATTCAAAGAAGGGAAGCTGCACACCCCTCAGAGCTAGGGGGCAAATCTTTCTCTGAAGGGAAATCTGGGTGGGTTCATTTCTACATTTACCAGGGTTAAGCAACTATTCAATATCTTGATATTTGTTGTAGGTCTTTGAATACAAATTAAAATATTTGATTTTTTTCTGTAAATTAAACATAAGTCAGAAGTAAAGGCCTTAGAGACACCCATATTAATAGGTCACCAAGAGAACATAGAATTTATTGTAAAAGAAGTGGCATTCAGAGTTCATCATTTATTAGATCCATGACTTCTTAGTAGATATGGAAAGCTCAGCTTCTATGAGGGTTAGTTTTTCTTTGATGTAGATGGTAATGATACAAATAAATATTTGTTGTGAGCAATAAAAATATGAAATAACTGTTGATGAGTAAAGGTTTTATATAAATGTTAGTTATCTTCAAGAGCTTCAAAGTATAAACATTGTGACCTGTGCTTAGGCCACTCGAAATTCTGTTCTTTTGCAGTGGAAGAAAGTCTTAAACTTAGAGTTGATTCAGTATATTATATTCTATATTGCCCCTTCTGGTAATAACCTATTTTCAAGAGCAAACTTTTAGTCATAATAAAATTTTCATGCCCATCAATGATTACTGTCTATTATATCTAATTTATTTACCAAACTCAGCTGAATTACCTGAAGATCATCAATAGAAAATAAAGTTTTAAATTGATCAGAGCATATTTCTTACTCATTTCAGTGTCTTAACAAGGGGTTACTGGTATCTTCTACAAGACATCAACATTTTATTTGTTTTCTCAAATAATATTAAAAGGATGCTTCTGTTTAACCATTTCTTGTTCTATCATGACATTTATGGGCTTTTGCAGGGCTTTTTGAGGATAAATCTATGCATATCTAACATTCTCCACAGCTTTGAATTTCTTATACTCCAATTGCAAATAGTGGATCCTCACCCAAGTCACCAAGAGTAAAATAGAGTGCCAATTTAGTTAGGGCTCTGCCTCAAGTACACAGAGACAAGTCTTCAGTTCATGGTTAAAACACATATTTCAAAGTGAGTAGAAAATGAAATAAACAGGTCCCATATTTGAATGATAAAAGTCTGAAACTTGCTCAAATTCCCTTGTAAATCAGGCTGTGTAATCTCAGGATGTCTCTGGAGGTTTAAAAAAAAGAAAGAGCCATTGCATCATAATATTGTCTATGTTTCTTTCAGGTTCTAATTTCTTTAACTGAAGTCTTAAGACAGGTTTGGATGTTTAAAATTAAAGTGTTTGCATCACTTAAAATTCTATGGTTCTTCCTTTTCTTATAGTGTTTAATGTCACGTAGGCAAACCCTGTCCCAACTACACAGGAACAGATTTGTCATTCCTGGTCTCTGAAATAGCTCAGAATAAAATTGGAGAGAGAAGGTATATATACTTGTATTTATGTGAGATTGGAAATGCCAAATAGAACTGTACACATACACTTCATAGGAATCTTAATAGATTCCTATTCTATATTTAGAATATTCCTACTCTAAAATAAATCATTTTAGAAACTCATCCTGAGCTTATTTCTCCATTTACATATTTGTTTATTTTAAAACTCAATTAAAGAAAGCTAAGGAAATATTTAACTCACTGATATTTTGAAATAAGCTAACATCTTATTTGGGTATCCAATACCACAGTGCAGGGATATTTGAAAATGTCAAGAAAAAAATAAAATATTACTGTTTTTCTCAATCCCTTCTTCTTTTTATTCTCCCCTCTGCTACACTGTGCTAGGTATAGATGTCCTATTTAATCCCTGACTGAGAAATGTAAAATGTCATACTATTAAGTTAAAATGGTAAAAATTGTGCCCTTTTGAGTACCATTCTATTGACCAAACCCTGCATCAGACATGAATGTGAAAATAGGGGTGGAAAGATGCTACATTTCTATATTATAATTGTTAGACCTAGAAATCTATACCTTGATAAGAGAGAATGAGAGAGAGATAGAGAGAGAGAGAGAAAGAAAAACAATGAGAATTGGAATCATTAAGCATGCAGGCATATACTGCTATATATAAAATAGATAATAAGGACCTACGGTATAGCACAGGGAACCCTACTCAACACTCTGTAATGACCTATATGGGAACAGAATCTAGAAAAGAGTGGATATATGTGTATGTATAACTGATTCACTTTGCTATGCAGCAGAAACTAGCAAAACATTGTAAATCAACTATACTCCAATAAAAATTAATTAAAAACAGAAGGTAGGCAGAAAGGTAACCTAAAAGTAGAGTTGTATTTGATTCTCTTGATACTCAAAGAAAAGTTGGCCCAATTATCAATGATCTCAACTTGATACTTTCTTCAGAACATATGCTCTACCCCTCCATAGCTGTTAAAAAGATTAACAGTCACGATCACAGCACTTGAATAGAACAATGTAAGTTCATTTAGGCTAATCTGATATCTTAAAATAGACCATCATAAAAATCACTCCAGAAAGATGAGAATCTATTTTTAAATGCTTCCAGAAAAAAAAAGCAGTTTTATCTTCCTCAGTTTATCAGTCCTGACCACAAAAAAAAGGCTGCCTAATTCTAAATCTAATTTTAAATTCTGTTATTTAATCATACACTTTTATGCTGAATATTAGTGAAAATGTGAACTTACTCCTCTCAAACTTTAGAAGTTTTCTTTCAGCTTCTCTTTTTCTAGTGCACTTACTCAAAGCATGGTTCTTGGACAATTTGTATCAGAATCACCTCATACATTCTTTAAAGTGCAGATACCTACCTGCAGATCAGAATATTTGGACATGATAACAGAAAATCTACTTTTGTAAATTAATTTCACTTTTTAACAAATTTTAATGATCTAATAGTAACTAATGTCGAGAACCCTTTTGACCTAACACTTTCATTATAATTATAATTCTACCTTAAATTCTCATCTGATTACTCACCTCCATAAACAATTCATCATATCCTTATGATATCAACATAGTCTTAGAATTTTGTCACAATTGATCAAAATAGTCATTCCCCCTAAGAATCTCTAAAGTTTTTCAAAAAATCCAACACATATCTATTGAGCACTTTTTCTACTGTTCTATATTTTAGGGTAACAGAGCAGTAAAACAAATAAAAAAATAATAACCAATGTCATTGTGGAGCTTACTTTCTACTAAGGAAGGGCACAGACAATAAATAAAACAAATAACCCAAATATATGGAGAAGATAATACACACTAAGGAGAGTGGAAGTGCCAGAAGGGGACTGTGATTTTAAATAGTGAGTAAATATGTTCAGATTTCTGAGTAAAAATTTCAATGAGATGAGGTGAAGGAGGAAAGCAAGCAGATGTCTGGAAAGACCACCCATAACAGAGAAAAAAGCAATTACAATGGCTCTCGGTCCAATGTACAGTTGATGCACTTGAGAAATCACAGAGAAGGAACTGAGATTGGATGGAACTGAACAAGAAAGAAGTCGGGGGCTTCCCTGGTGGTGCAGTGGTTGAGAGTCCGCCTGCCGATGCAGGGGACGCGGGTTCGTGCCCCAGTCCGGGAAGATCCCACATGTCGTGGAGCGGCTGGGCCCGTGAGCCATGGCCGCTGGGCCTGCGCGTCCGCAGCCTGTTCTCCGCAATGGGAGAGGCCACAACGGTGAGAGGCCCGCGTACCGCAAAAAGAAAAAGAAAAAATGAGACACTACAGGTGGAGAAAGTTTGGAGGGATCAAAAGATTGATTTTCAGCATTGTAAGTCTGGGAGATAATCAAGTGGAAATATCAAGTATCCAAGTAAATTCAGGGGTCTTTTGTTCAAGGGAGAAAGTCAGGCTGGATCATATGATGGGATTTAAAGGCACCAGATTGAATGAAGTCACGTAGGGAGAGAAGTAACCTAAGGAAAGTCTCTGCGGGACTCCATTTAAGAGATCTGGTGCTGGGACTTCCCTCGTGGCACAGTGGATAAGAATCCGCCTGCCAATGCAGGGGACACAGTTTTGAACCCTGGTACGGGAAGATCCCACATGCCATGGAGCAACTAAGCCTGTGCGCCACAACTACTGAAGCCCACGCGCCTAGAGCCCGTGCTCCGCAACAAGAGAAGCCACCGCAATGAGAAGCCCGCGCACTGCAACGAAGAGTAGCCCCCGCTCACCGCAACTAGAGAAAGCCTGCGCACAGCAACAAAGACTCAACGCAGCCAAAAAAAAAAAAAAAAAACCACAAAGAGATCTGGTGCCAAAGCAGGGAGTGGGGCTCTCATCCATGATTTCAAATGTTATCTGAAGGTCAAGTTAAGAGATGGAGTGAGAATTCACCATTAGATGTATCAACATAGAAGAATTGTTGACACTGGTGCAAGCAGTTTTAGTAAAGTGGAGGATGAGAAGCAATAACCAGATTAGAGTGAATTTAGGATACAATGGAAAGAGAAATTTATATCTCTCAAATATATACACTTGCCATGCTCAGTTTTGCCCTTTCCATGTCATTTAATGAACAGCTTATATATTTTCCATTTTTTCTCCAACCAATTAGATCACTTTTAATTGATGGATTAAATATACATATACACTTTTAAATGTTTCTTTTTTATTGTTGATTCACAGACTGCATTACTAACAACATTGTCATTATTGGGAACTCTGATAAAATCTATCCTACCTCTCATAACAAGAAAGGATTTTTCTGAATTCTATCCAGGTAGTTGGATGAATTCCTATCTGCAAACAATATGTGTTTTTTAATTAGGATGACGTGTCAACAGATTTATGGCAACAAATCTTACCTATTTCCCTTTAACTCAGTTGAATTTTTCAGTTCTTATAACAACCAAATGCAAAATGTACAAAACTAAGCACAACATTTTCTACTACAAACCATCTTGTCTCAGCTCGCCTGATGCTATTAACAGCAATATTGTCACACTTAAAAAAGCTTAAGTATCTGGGGACTGTTTAAGTTGGATAAAACAAAACAAACTGCTTTAGTGGATCCTCAAACTATATATGAATAACAACATATAGCAATAACATGTTATTGTATCAATACCATATATTAATTCTACTTTTAAAAAAGCAGTAACTAACCATCTTAGAATTATTCACATCCTAAATGGTTAAACTATATTTAAAGGAGCAAAGACACAAACTCTTAGCAATCCAGAATTCTCTGCTCTACAGAACAAAATACTTTCAAGTATCATCTTCCACCAAACTACAGATTAAAATTTGCTAGTTACTTAAATAATAAAATACAATTCAAATATTCAGAGACACGTCCACATTTATTATTTCAACTGTTTAATTTTCCTCCGGGTGCATGTATTAATTAATTAATGTGCTGGCCTTCCTATGTGATGACTTGCTTAGAAAGGTAGAATTATTAATAAAGAATATTTTTCTTGCTTTAGCATATTTAGGGCAAAGACCAAATGCTCGAGATATTTAAACTTATTTTAGCTTATGACAAGCTTAAAAAGAGCAGGAAATGTGTCCCAGATACACTCTATAAGATAAAAATTGAGAAAGCAGTGACATAAAAGCTGGGCAAGAAAGAAAAAATGCACACACACAAAAATAATTCTTACAAGTCCAGTTCTTTTAAACCCTAAGAAAACTAAAGAGAAAAGCACCATAATAATGATAATGATGAGTAGAGTTAAAATTTCAGAATAAATATAAAGGACACAAAGTCATCTAAAAAAAGGAAAAGTTGTTTTAATCCAAAAACTGTTACTGGAATCCAAAAGAATCTCATTCCTCATTAAGAAAAAAAATACATTAGCAAAAATTTTGGAAGTGGGGAGCATGCTTTAGTAATTTATAATTAACTACTAATTTTTACATGCAGTCCTCATGAATTGAAATAAGCCTTATTTGAAAAGTCTGGAACATATGGTTCAGGGTAACCCATATCTTCTGTTGTTCAACATCTCAACTCTGTAAAAACATTCTTCTCCATACAGATATAAACAGGGTCAGTTTATCCATTAGGCACTGTAAGCATTGTAAGTCAAAGAAAACATTATAAAACAATATTAATATATTATTACATCAATCCTTCTGTAAAATATAATTTTGAATTGTGTTTAATAGAAGAAGGGACCCACAAATGTAAAAGTGTCTAGGGCCTACAAAAATCATAATGTGACCCTGGATTGTGAACCAAATCAGTCAAATCAAGTCCCATATATATTCTATTACCAGATGGTGAGAAATTTCCTCCTTCCTTTTGCTGAAAGTGAGGTTAAGCTCCTTTGCCTTTGAGTTCCTAAGGAAAACAAAAGGTAAGAAAAGACTTTGAAATCATATTACTTATATTTAGTCTCATTCAGAACGCTTTTGTATCTACTTTTGAAAGCCTCTTTGGTCTTCAGACATAGGTACTTTACCTGGAAAGTTATGAGTAGAAAAATTGATCCCCTCTGTGGTAGAGAGTATATTGCTCAGAAGCAATGTGGAATAGGCAATGATCACATGCTTTGGACTCATATGAGATGTCTCAGCTCTGGTGATTTTAGGTTTGTATGTTTGGGCAATTTTCTTTCCTTTTTTTAAATTTTTATTGAAACATAGTTGATATACAATATTATGTTAGTTTCAGGTACATTTTAATTTGACATTTATATACATAATGAATGATCACCGCAATAAGCCAATAACAATCTGTACCCATACAAAGTTATTACAATATCATTGACCATATTCCTTATGTTGTATATTACATCCCTGTGACTTATTTATTATATAACTGGAGGTTTGCACCTCTTAATCCTCTATACCTATTTTGCCCACCCTACCCTCCCTTTTGGCAACCACCTATTTGTTCTCTGTATCTGAGTCTGTTTTTCTTTTTGTTTATTTGTTTTGTTTTTTAGATTCCACACATAAATGAGATCATGTGGTATTTGACAATTTTCATAACATTTCTATACTACCTTTCCTCTGTATGTAAAAAATGAGTATCATGACATATAGCAGGATGGCTATGATATTTCATTGGCAACCCCCAAACTCAAACAGTCTTTCTTCAATGCCCACATAGCAGAAAATGCCACCAATATTCACCAACGTGCTCAGAACAGAAACACTTGGCCTGAACCATGAACCCTATCTTTCACATCCTGGTTTGATCAACCACCATTTTCATCAGCTCAACTTGTCTATACCACCGATATCTCTCTTCTAGACCATATCATTAGCCTTCAAATTGTTCACCTTCTGTGACTCTTTTTATCTACTAATCTGTATACCACATAGAGGCTAGAGTTGTCTTTTTAAATTAGAAATCAATTTATTACATCACCAATGCTTCCAACAGACTACGCAACATCTCTATTAAACTATGACCTTCAAGCACTCTTTGATATGGGCCCTTTCTATCTCTCTGACTTCATTTCCTATTTTTCTAGCTACAATGGGTTTTTAGTCTTTTATTTAAAATAAACTTTAATTTTAAAATAGTTTTAGATTTTCAGAAAAGGTGTGAAAATTTTCCATATATCCCATAACTAGTTCCTCTATTACTGACATTTTACATTAGCATGAAATACTTGTCACAATCAATGAACCAATACTGGTATATTACTATTAAGTAAAGTCAATAATTTATTAAGATAGCTTAAGTTTTTACTTAATTTCTTTCTTCTACCCCAGAATATCATCTATATTACATTTAGTTGTTACAACTCCTTCAGCATCTCATGGTGTGACAGTTCTCAGACTTAAATGACCTTAATGGTTGTGAGAATGATTGGTAAGGTATACTACAGAATGTTCCTCAATTGGAAATTTTCTGATATTTTTCTCATGACCACACTGGAGCTAATGGATTTTGAGAGAAAGACCGCAGAGGTAGTATGTCTTTCTCGTCACATCATGACACGTCAATGGGACGTAATATCAACACAGTTTACCACTGTTGATGCTAACTTTAATCACCTTGCTAAGCTTGTGTTTGTCAGTTTTCTCTGCTGTAATATTACATTCCCCCCACTTTTCCATACTGTGTTCTTAGGCAGCAAGTCATAAGGTGCATTCCACACTTAAGGAATTCAGGGACTTATGCTCTACTTTGAGAGTGGAGTATCTCCATAAATTACTTGGAATTCTTTTCAATGGGATATTTGTCTTTTCTCCCCCCATTTCTTTATTCATTCACTCATTTATAATAGTGTGGATTCATAGAAATTTAATTTATATTTGGGGTTATAATTCAGTTCTATTTTATTGCTCAATAGTTCCACATTTACCTATTGGAGGCTCTTCAGGGGAGTCCTGTGTCCCTTTGACATACCCCCATCATGTTTTGTATTGTTTCGTATTTTTTTGTTAGCACTTCTTTACTTTCTGGCATATAAGATGCTCTAGGTTCATTTTGTGTACTGCCAGCTCCAATCCTAGAGTTGGTCATTTTACTAAGGAGTTCTTGTTACTCTTACTGGAGAATGGTATTGGAAACCAAGATCTGGGCACTAGGCATGCTCATTGCTACAAGGGTGTCATTACTACCACGTTTGCTCAACCTACAGAACAATGCCATCCATATATGTTAATACGCTAACTCATGTTTGTACATGCAGCTATATATTTCTCTATGTATCTACATATAGAGGGAAATGAGTATCATGATAAAATAAATATAAGTCCATTCTGATGTCTCCAATTCTAGTCCACTTGGATTCTAGCCTTCTCCCCTTGCATGTCTGTGACCTGCCACTACAACAGTGAGAAACTGGGTTCCATGATCCACCATTCATTAATTTAATTGTTTAATTCCAGTGTACAATTTCAGTGGTTCCAGAATTGTTAACTGATATCCCCTTGGGTAGCAACTTTATCAACTAAAGTGCTATGTCCAATTCCTTTTGCCTTCAGTTTTACAGACTACTCATTTCCAAAGTTACTTAGGTTAGCACCCTTTTCTCCCAATACTTACAGGGAGGTTATTTCACATGTTCGTTACGTATTTTATCACAGTCTTTATTCCCCCTGGCATTCCTGACTTCCTAAATAATTTGTTTTAATTTGCATACATTAAGGTTGACTGTGTTATAAATTTCCTGGTGTTTGACTAGTTTTGTATCTATATCATTATAGTCACATATAGAGTAGTTTCACCACCCTAAAAATTTCCCCTACTTTAACTATTTAACCTTTTCTTCTCCCCCAAATTCCTGGCAACTACTCATCTGTTATATTTTTGCCTCTGTCAAAATTTCATCCTTGTTTTTTGCTTAGCTTGATAGTCCATTTGTTTTTATGACTAAATAGTATGCTATTGTATGGATGTACCACAGTTTATCCATTCACATATTTATCAATTTAACTATGGAAAAACATTTTGATTGCTTCCAGTTTCGGACCATTATGAATAAAGGTGCTATAAACATTCATGTGCAGGTTTTGAATGAACATAAGTTTTAAATTCAAATGGTTAAAAACTGTAGAACATTAGCACTGCATCATATGATAAGACTTGATTTAGTATTATAATAAATTGCCCTTTGTCTTCTAAAATGGATATACCATTTTTCATTTCCACCAGCAATGAAATTCCCACCAGAAATGAAAGTTCCTATTGTTCTACATATCATCAGCATTTGGTTTTGTCAGTATTTTGGATTTTAGCCATTCTAACCTGTGTGTTGTAATATCTCATTTTGTTTTAATTTACATTAAAGTATTTTGAGCATCTTGTCACATACTTATTTGCTGTCTGTATATCATTTTTGGCAAGGTGTCTGTTCAGATCTTTTGCCAATTTTTAAAATTTTGTTGTTTTTTTCTTATTGTTGAATTTTGACAATTCTTTGTATATTTGTATTCGAGTTTGTTATCAGATATGTGTTTAAAAAAGATTTCCTCCCAGTCTCTTCATTCTTTTGACAGTGTTCTTCACAGAAGAGAAATTTATAATTTTAAAATCCAACTTATCTATTTTTTAAAAATTCATGAACAATACTTTCAGTATTGTATAAAAAAAAGTCAACATTTAACCCACAGTTACCTAAATGTTCTCCTGTGTCTCCTTCTAGAAGTTTTATAATTTTGCATTTTACATTTCTATGATATATTTTGTGTTAAATTTTTAAAGGTGTAAGGTCTATGCCTAAGTTCATAGTTATTTTGTTGCTGTCGTTGTTGTTGTATGTTGATATCCAAATGTTCCAGCACCATTTTTGTAAAGACTAGATTTTCTTCACTGAATTGCCTTAGCAAGTTTATTTTAAAAAGTTATTATATTTGTCTTCCATCATCTAGGCTCCCTATTCTGTTCCATTGATCTACATCTTTATTCTTTTGCCAATGCACAATCTCTTATTTTCTGTAGCTTTGTACTAAGTCTTAAAAACTCATAATGGGGGCTTCCCTGGTGGCGCAGTGATTGAGAGTCTGCCTGCCGATGCAGGGGACACGGGTTCGTGCCCCGGTCTGGGAAGATCCCACATGCCGCGGAGCGGCTGGGCCCGTGAGCCATGGCCGCTGAGCCTGCGTGTCCGGAGCCTGTGCTCTGCAACGGGAGAGGCCACAACAGTGAGAGGCCCGGCAAAAACTCATAATGGGAGCCCTCCAGTTTGGTTCTTCATCTTCAGTACTGTGATGCCTATTCTAGATTCTTTGCCTTTCCATATACAATTTAAAATCAGTATTTTGAAACCACAAAATAATTTGCTAGGATTTTGATTGGGGTTGCATTGAATTAATAAAGTTGAGCAGGATTGACATCTTAATTATATTGATACTACCAATATATAATAATGGGATCTCTCTCCATTTATTTAGATCTTGGATTTCTTTCATCATTGTTCTTTAGTTTAGGCATCGAATTCCTGTTCCTATTTGGTTATTTACATCCAAATAATTTTTTTACAAGGCCAGGGGAGAGGCTATTGTAAATGGTGGGGTTTTTAAAATTTCAAATTCCAATTACTTATTGATGTATATATGAAAGCAATTGACTTTAATATATTGCTCTTGCATTATATATTAACCTTGCTAAATAATTGCTTATCTTTTGCAGAAGTTTAATTTTAGATTCTTTCTGCTTTTCTAGCACATAATTTGATGCTATAAATTCCCATGAAGAACTGTTTTAAGCAATTTTTCTTTATCCAAAATATTTTGAAAAATAGTGTTTTCATTTTAAATTAGTTCAGAATTATTTTTTAATTTTCTCTTCATACTTCTTCACCTCGTGAATTATTTAGAAGTGTATTGTTAATTTACAAATATTTGGGGATTATCCTGACTTTTTTCAGCTAATTGATTTGTAGTTATTTCCATTGTGGTCCAAGAACATATATTGTATATGTATTTTTTAAGTTATAAAAGTGTATTCTACGTCCCAAAATGAGATCTATCTTGGTTAATATTCCATGTTAGCCTGAGAAGATTGTGTGCTCTGCTGTTGTTAAATGCAGTATTCTATAAATGTTAATTAGATTGATAGAGCTGTTAAGGACATCTATATTCTTACTGATTTCTCCCTGTCTGATCTATCAGTTACTGACAGAAAGGCATTGAATTTCCCAACAATGATAGTGGATTTGATAGTTTCTCCTTGCAGTTCTATCAGTTTTGCCTCATAATTTTGACACTCTTGTTTCGGTACGTACACATTTAGGATTGTTATGTCCTCTTGGAAAATGATCTCTTCATCATTAGGTAATGACTGTCTGTATGCCCAATAATCTTGCCTGTTCTGAAGTATGATGTTAGTATAGCTATCTTGGCTTTCTTTTGATTAGTGTTAATGTGGTATATCTTTCATTCCTCTACTTTTAACCTATCTGGGTATATATAAGTGGGTTTCTACAGAAAACACGTAGGATCTAACATACTGTTTTATCCAATTTGACAACCCTTCTTTTCATTGGTGTATTTAGACCATTCAAAATACTAGTTATTGACATATCTGGATATATATCTAACATGCTTTTTAAATTTTTCTATTCATTGTGTATGTTCTTTGATCCTCTTTTTCCATTCATTTTCTTCCTTCATTGGTTACAATTGTCCTTTGATATTATTATTTTTTTATTTTTTATTTTTTTATTTTTCGGTACCCAGGCCTCTCACTGTTGTGGCTTCTCCCGTTGCGGAGCACAGGCTCTGGACACGCAGGCTCAGCGGCCATGGCTCACGGGCCCAGCCACTCTGCGGCATGTGGGATCTTCCCAGACCGGGGCACGAACCCGTGTCCCCTGCATCGGCAGGCGGACTCTCAACCACTGCGCCACCAGGGAAGCCCCCTTTGATATTATTTAATTTTATCTCTGCTACTAGAAGAGATATAATGTATTATAATGTATTACTTTGTTATACTTATTTGTAAAACGTTTTTACTTCTTTATAAAATGTTGTTATCTTATGCTTGAATAGTATACAGATTAAAAACATTAAGACAACCCTTCATTAGCTTTTAAAATTGAGTTTTCTTTGTGTTAAAATTTAACCTTGATTTAAGGTCATAGATTTCAAAGACATAATTTTGCAAGACTGACCAAATTAAGTTAGGAATGTGGGGACCTAGAAATAGACTATGAACTCATGATTTGACGCCAAGTTATGTGGTAAATTTAGTTTGGGCAGCCCGGAAAGTATTTTTCCCTCATGCCTCCACCTACACTTGCCTTCTCCCATCCCTCAATATCAATTATCTTGACCTAAACTGAACACCTACAGTTTTTAAGACAAATCTTTACAAGGTAATTTTGATGAAGAAATGATGTATATTTGTTACATGAGTAGACTGGTCAAACCATATGTGCAGCATCTTTATTTTCTAAGAACTCAGTATTTTAATTGATAAAACATAATCAATCATGAGAGGACACAGGACATCCCCTTTTATGTCTTAGGATTGCTTTGATGACCTACCTTTGTTGAACTTGTGCCCTCAGGAGAATTTAAATAATATTCTGTTTTAGACTTATGCTTATATTTGGAGTTAGAGCGTGTGCGTGCACACACACACACACACACACACACACACACACACACCCCTTAAATCTGTGTGGTTAATGCTCACTCTGTATCTGTGTGTATGTTTGTACAGATGTGTATATCTGTGTGTTGGGCAGTGAGGGATGTGTGTAAAGGGATAGGGTTGGTACTAATGAGAGAGAAATTGGAAATATAGGAATCAAAAATCAAGATTATGTCAATCACATTTCCCTCCTCCATAATCATCCCTCCAACCCATGTCTCACAAACTCACATGACCTTCACTTTGGATTCTAAATGTACTTACAAGTATAACCCCAATGAAACAGGATTGCCTCTCTGGCCTCAGCTTCCAAATAGATAAAATGGAACAGGGGCAGTTATCTATATGGTTCATTTCAATTATGAAAGTTACTTTTCTATGATTTTTTGAGTGATTTATTTGAGTCTATAATACAGAAAATAATTCATCTAAATATAGTGTACTGATTCGCAAGTAAATTTTGGGTTTAAATATACATGCATTTCTAGATACTTTTTATGTGAAAATATTACTAAATAAAAGTGTGGGGAAAAAGAGGTGAAATAATTTACAAACTTCTGAAAATACATTGCAGATTTTTAATTACACATCTTCTGATTTTTATATTATATTGAATAGTTTCAAGAATAAAATATCTTTTTTTCTCTTGATCAAAACAATATATATATATTAGAGGGCTTCCCTGGTGGCGCAGTGGTTGAGAGTCCGCCTGCCGATGCAGGGGACACGGGTTCGTGCCCCGGTCTGGGAAGATCCCACATGCCGCGGAGCGCCTGGGCCCGTGAGCCATGGCCGCTGAGCCTGCGCGTCCGGAGCCTGTGCTCCGCAACGGGAGAGGCCACGGCAGTGAGAGGCCCGCGTACCGCAAAAAAAAAAAAAAAAAACCATTAGAAAAAGTCAGAAAATATTGAAAGTATTCATAAATCTAGAATATATATTTATACATATTGATATTTATGTATATATGTACCTTGTGCATATTTATGTGTATACGTACCTATACATGTATATTGACATACACATTCACACATGTATATATGCATGAATATATTCATATGCATATATATTTATATGTCCATATAATATATGATAAAATAAATATTATAAAAACAATTATTTTTTCCACTGGTCTTTTCACTAAAATTATGAACACTTTTCTTTAAATATACACTTTGCATCATCATTTCTAAGGGCTGCATAGTATTTTGCTAAGTGGATATACTGGGTTTTTTATATGTGGTCCCCTATATTAGGGCACTTAATTTTTATACAATTGTTTCCTACTAAAATAATATATTTTAGTAATTACATATGCTATAGCCATATAATTATTTCCTAATAATAAACTATAAGAGAATTTTTGGTCTCGTGGTATGTTCATTTTTAATACTTAAAGATTGTACCAATGCTACTCAAAGGTACAGATTGTTCAATTTTAATTACACTTGATATTTGTTTGTAAATATACATTTACTAAAAATGTTGAACTAATTTTTTTCAATTTGAATAGAGTTTCAACTTAATTTGAACATAAATTTCCTTTTTGTGGAAAATAACAAATTGTAAAACCCTGATTATTTGAAAATATATACATCTCCAAAATCTCAAGTAACAC
Organism: Aethalodelphis obliquidens; assembly: GCF_003676395.1. Lineage (NCBI taxonomy): Eukaryota > Metazoa > Chordata > Mammalia > Artiodactyla > Delphinidae > Aethalodelphis > Aethalodelphis obliquidens. The sequence goes on along the minus strand of NW_020837980.1, from coordinate 14,206,738 downwards.
TCATAATGTATATTTTACCTTATTTAAAGTACAAATAGTGAGATCCTACAGGGCTTCTAAATACTGCATACACAACAACAGTGTTACTTGAGGTTGTGGCTGCTGAGTGGTCAGCTATGTTCAATCTGTAGCTCAGTTGGTTTTCCATCTTGCAGCCTGTCAACAAAGCATTTCAATCTTGGGTCTCAATAAAATGATAGATTACTAACTCTCACAGGTCCATTGGATTACTCTAAAAACCAAAAATATTAAGTCTAGAAAAGGCAGGTTACAGTGTTTAGAAATATTTTGTTTTCCTTTAACTTATTACTATCAAAATAGGCAAATAATAGAAAAATATTATTTAAATATTAGAAAAATGGACTGGTTTTTATTTCTGAATAATTACTTTCTGACAGAAATAAATGTGAGGATTCTCAAATCACTAAGAATAAAAGCCATGTTTGAGATGTAGAATTGATGAATATTGCAGTTATTTGAAAATCTAGAGTATTTTTAAAAATGTAATTATTAAAAAAAACATTTTTCTGACATCAGGAAGCTTTAATAAGGAATATCATCTTTTCTAATTGAATTCCTTTTCTAAAACCTCAGCATCTTGAATCATAAAATACAGCACTACATTTCATAAAGGTTACATTTGTTTTCACATCTGGAAAAGAATTAAATCAATAGGTATATTTGGAAGAACAAAAGTTGGACAGTATATTCCACTGGGTGAAGAAAAAGAAGATACTGCAAGGTAAAAGTAGATGTTAACAGACTAATGATCATTTTTTAATAACAGAGGGACCTTTCTGTGAAAAACATACCAATATATATTTTTCATTGCTGTCTTCTCTTTCAGCTAACCTTTGAATGAGAGAAACTTCTGCTGATGTCAAATGACCACAAAGATATTAACAACTGGACTTGGAGCCTGTCGGCTTCTGTTGGGTATATCTCCTTTACCAAGCTGGCTCTCTTCACTACTGCCACTGACCTTGCAAACAGCTCTGACAAAGGTCGGAATGGATTCATTGATCAGCTAGACCAAGCATATGACAGTCTGTGCCTTAATTGAATCCCAAAAGGAGGCAGACTGGGTTTTTATTACAGAGGCCAGCCGATAGCACTCATTAAAAGCTCCACAGACTGTGTGGTTTACTAATTAGTTTATTATACAGACACCTTGACGATGGGCAAAGTTGTCATTTTGCCCTTTATCGCACAGGGGATGTTGTTAAAAGTTTAATCAGCTAACACTGACCAACTTAGCTTGGCAGACTGTGGATGGTCATTACTGAGGTCACCCCTGCTGTAGCAATTCTGACAGGGTCACAGCATGAACTTACAATAAAGAGAGTGTTACATAAGGTAAGAGAGCACCTGAAAGGGACCCCAGAAAAGAGATGTGCTCTGCAGGGAGTAGGAAACAGATGGGCTGTTAGGACAAGTGAATCCTTTTAAAGTTTATCTTTGCCTGCCCTGTTTAACATATGCTTTCTGAAAAGATGGGGGCATATAACAATCACTTTGATATGTTCATCAAAAATAAGATTGGTAACAGGTTTGGGGGGGCAAATATAGGGGCACCTGATTAAGAATTATTTCTCTGTGTTTTATTTAGGTTTTCCATAGTTCCAGGGAAGAAAGCAAGATATTTCATGCTATTTAAACTTGCCCTAGATAGGCCAAAGGAAAAGTCTTATTATAATCTAGTACTATTTTTCTTTTACTCAGAAGATCATTTTGAGCACTGCCCAGTTGTATAAGAAAATTCTCTAATTTACCAACTTTGTCTCATTTATTTCAGAAGTTCTTATTTTTCTAATGGGCTGATTTCTAAAATGTATATCTAAGGAAGATTTACTTTGTGTGACTAAGCACGATTACACAGTGAATGAAGTATAAGTGAAGCCACCTTATGAATTTGGTGAAGACTTATTAGAGGAATATAATACAATTTCAAGTTAAAAAGTATTAAGGAATTCAAAATATAGGAAATGTATAAATAAATATATAAAATATTATTTTTATGTCCACTTTTTGACTCCCATAATGATCCTGTTCTGTTCTCAGTAGAATTGGCCATGCAGTCAATCTAATGCAATTATTAAATTAGCCTCCATAACATTTTTCAACCCATAGTTTTGATTTTTGGTTCATAATCATAATAAAATTGTACCATACAAAGTAACTGTTTATGCATTTTAATAGTAAATTTCAGCTCTCTGGATGATCTACTAAGATGCAGACAAACCAGTTTAGAAACTAGTATCTACATGTTCTCTATGTCTTGTCCTGGGATATTCAAATCTCTAAAGATCTGCATGAACCTGAACTTCAGACCCAGATTACACAATATACAAATTATGCTGATCCGGACATGATCCTTTGAAACTGAAGCTTTTCCTAGTATATAATCTTAAGTTTTTTAGCAACAGTTATCATATCTGTAATATTATCTGAAGGTTTTGTGATAGTAAATCCATATGGGTTAAATGAGATAAGAATGTGTTCAGACTGCACATTTATTTTTGATACAACAAATTTTAGTTTGATTCTGTCATGAAAAATATATGCAACACTGAAAGCATCTACCCTGGAGATTAAAATATAATTTAATAGACACATGATTACATTGAAGGAGGCTTTATGAAGAGAACTAAGAAATATTCTGTATTGTGTTCAAACCGCAGAATGAATTTTAGTAAACACTGTGTATTATCCAAATTGGAATTGATCCAGGACTCCAGGCCTAATATTTAGGCTAACTATAGGGTTTGTATGAAGGAGGCATCTTCAGGGGTTCACACTTTATGGTAGTCCTGAGGAGGCTTCCCACGGAGACAGATTGTTCTGTCAAGCCCACACAAGCAAATGTTTCATCATTAACTCACTTTGGAACAAAAAATAAACTGTTCTAACAGTGGAATTTAAAAAGTATTGCTATCGTGCATGTTTTCCGCCACAAGTCATGAAGGAAATTATGAAAAACTTTTAGTAAGAAATCTGAAACTTCATCTTTTCAAAATATTTCATCATTAGCATGCTAGTTTCAAATACTTCCAAGGCTTTATTCTATATAAAATTTTGGCAAATTTAACTATTGAAGATAAAAATCTTTAATTTTATACATCAAAAGACAGCTTAAGGTAACTGAAAAGTCAGATTATAGGCCATGAAAAGATATTTGCAATACACAAAACTTACAAAGGCTCAATATCAATACTGTATAAGAAATACATAAAAATCATTAGAGTAAGGGAAAATACAAATGGAAGAATGAAGAGAGACAATGATAGAAATACTTTTAAGGGAAGCAGGAAGACATGGGACTAAATATATACGTATATAATATATATAACTATATAATAAACACAAGCATATATATATAATACATTACATATATAAAATAAGTCAAGACTTATTTGTGATCGGGGAGTGCAAATGAAGATAACAATGATATATCATTTTATATATATTTTGTTTAGCACAATTTTTAAATTCTGATAATACCAAAGGTAAAAGATGATGCGGATACATATAATTTCATATATTAGTTATACTTTGAAAATGGCTTGACATTACATATAATGGAATATTCACATACCCCTCAACCCAATAATCATTCTCCTAGGTATATATCCCTTAGAACTTTAGTTATATGTGTTTCAGGAGACCTGCACAAGATTGTTCACATCCTGGATGCTACATTCATGACTGTCTATTTATTAAACTATAAATATATAAACCAACCAACACACAGATATACAAATAAAGTAGACTATATATATAGCCAATGATGGGAGTGTTAAAGGAAATAAGATTTTTGTCTAATTAAATTTGTGTATCTGTAGAATGAGGAAAAACAGAGAAAATCAAAAATAAATAAAATGCACATGCCCACAGTGAAGAAGAAACTAAAAATGAAATCATTAGGCAATAGATGCTGGAGCTTCCTGGGTGGGGATAAGAATTTTTGATCTTGGTAACCTAGGCAGTTGGCTTTTATTTCCACTCAGGGACAGGAGATAAATCCTTGGGGCCAGGTGAGACAGGGAGTTAGAATGAATACTACTGTATAAATCTATTACTTTCAAAGTATTATATACTCTCTGTGAAAGAATGAACCGAAAACTCAGGTAGATATTTAAGAGAAGTCTAAGCCTGAATTCTGGGTAAGAAAAGAAAATTCCTGAGAAGCTTAACCAATGCCTTGATTCTCAAGACAGTTTGGAGTCTTCATTATCTGTATATCCTGGGAGTACTCATGTCAAAAATTAACATAAAAAAGGAATACATATGTCACTATGATTAACGATATTTGACAACACCCAGAATAGGAAACGATTTAAACCACAACTTGATCCTGTTATAATATAAAGATAATTTTTAAAATATATTACTATGATTAATACAAATAAAATATCTAAAACTATACACAAGCTATAAGTAAAAGATAAGATACTATGAAATTGTTAAAGAGAGAAAAAGACTAGTTAAAACTATGGAAATAAAGAATATCCAGAACATCATTACTTAAATTTTTAAAATATTAATATAAATTAAAGTGCAATTAAACAAATGGACTGATATAGCTAAGGAAGGAATTAGTGAACTGGAATATAAGAATGAGTAAATTAAATAGAATGCAACTCAGAGACTAATGAAATAAAGAATATAGGAATGACATCAATAGATATAAGCAGTAGAAAAAAGAAGTCCAGCAGTTCTCTTTTTGTAGTTCCAAAAAAAGAAAATAAGGGCTTCCCTGGTGGCGCAGTTGTTGAGAGTCCGCCTGCCAATGCAGAGAACACGGGTTCGTGCCCCGGTCTGGGAAGATCCCACATGCTGCGGAGCAGCCAGGCCCATGAGCCACGGCCACTGAGCCTGCGCGTCCGGAGCCTGTGCTCCGCAACGGGAGAGGCCACAACAGTGAGAGGCCCGCGTACCGCAAAAAAAAAAAGAAAATAAGATTATGCATTATTTGAAGTATTAATGGATGTCAAAGCATCCACCATAAAACTGAAAATGAAAACAGATTTCCCAGAAAGAAAAAAAGAGACTAATTATTTTGTCCATTCAGACATTTTAAGTTGTTTTTTTTTTTGATGTTTATGACAATGAAACACACTTTAGAAAGCAAAAAAATTTGAGGTCCTAGATGCATGCAAGCAAACTTAACATGTAACATATTTTATTTATTTGTTTATTGTTTATCTCCCACACAGAATGCAAACAGTGTGAGAGCAGACCCTTTTGTCTCTTGTCCTCTTTTGTTCATTGTTTACTTAAAAGAATGTAACACAGATTGGCAATAAACATTTAAATAATGAATGAAAGAAAGCAAACAATAATATTGTTTTGTCATGAGCTAATATTCATTCAAAATGTAAACCAAATCTGTTTTTCCTTTCCTTAACCTATCATAGATTCTCAGTTATTTTTATATATATAGATAGATAGATAGATAGATAGATATGAACTATAAAGCACTTGGAAGAAAATATATGAGGTATCTTCTATGATATTAGAGTATGAAGGATTTCATGAACATGACCAAAAATTCATTAACCAATTCTTAAGTGATCAGAATGATCCCCCCTTATTAACCAGCCTAGGCAGCTTCATGCTAGTACTGAACACTGCGCACAGTGGTCTCCAGAATCCCAAGTGGAGATCACAGCCTCAGACTTTTCTTCTGAATTTTCTGAAATATCCCTGAACTTTTCCTGGAGTGGAGATTGTAAAGATATGCCTTTCACCATTTCACTTTTTATCTCTTTCCCTCTCCCTGTTGTTTCTCAACTAAATATAATATGGCTATTAATAACTTTGTAGGAAAGGTCTTTCCCCAAGGTAAAACAGCAGTGACTCTTAGGATCACCTGCCTTTCGCTTGTTTAAAGCTTTCTAATGTTTTTATCTCTAGGTAGGTGATTCATGGGAAAAAATGGAAAGCTCTCAGCTCCTGTTAAACAAAGTGAAAGTTGGTGTTCAAAATACAGTAAATAAATTTTTAATTCTTTCAGTTATGTGGATAATATCATAGAAACAAAAAAGAAGTGAAACAGGAGGAAACAATGTAAAGCACATGGACAGAAAATAGATATTTATAGAGAATAATAGGCTGAAAACAAAATGGTGTGGCATTTTTGCAGTTTAAGTATAAATTTAATTTGTTTGATAAAGTAGATTAAATTCAACAAAATGTTACCCCTGAATTTTTATTTCTTATAAAGTTGCTATGTAACATTATTTTAATTGATATTCAGAATATTATGAACCTAAAGATTCAATTACTTACAGTATTGAAATAATCTTTCTGTATAATTTACAAAGTGCTTTCACCAGCATCTCACTTGATCCTCCTAACAACCTCAGATAGGCAAAAATTTTAATTACCAGTCCGAGATACAAAAATTGAAGTTTAGCAAGTCAACTTGGATTATCATTCTGTTAATTTAAGCTTTTGGCAATTTTCTTTCTCTTATATGACCTCATGGTATTTGTAAAGAAAATGTTGTAATACAAAAACTGTCATGTCTCCAATGGATAAGATCAATTTAGTCTAGTATATCTCGATCATAAAAAGAGCTCATCTTGTGATGACATAGTTGTCCTTCCTGGTATTAAATTTCAAGTCTAAGTACATATACCTTAAAGCACTGGAGGCCATTGATTCTGGATGAATTGTCTGACAAAAAGATTTAGAGAAAGATTAGAATGAAGAAACAGTAATTTGGAGTCACAATTAAATGTGAGTGAAAAGAACACATCCTAATATCTTACTGGAAATTTAAAAGAAAATTATAAAACATGAATAAAGAGAAAAGAGGTCATTAAGAAAGAGGAAATGTTCAACAGTGTAAAATACAGTTGGTCCTTTGTATCCATGGGTTCCACATCAGTGGATTCAACAGACCTCAAATTGAAAATATTAAAAAAAATAATAAATTCCAGAAAGTTCCATAAAATAACACTTGAATTTGCTGCATGCTGGCAAGTCTTTACATAGCATTTATATTTTATTAGCTATTATAAGTAATCCAGAAATAAAGTATTCAAGAGGATGTGCATACATGATATGCAAATACTACACCATTTTATATAAAGGACTTGAGCATCTGTGAATTATGGTATCTGTAGGGATAGCGTAGGGAGTGAGGGCCCTGAGACCAATCCCCAGTGGATACTGAAGGATGACTGTACTCCTTCAAAAAATTCAGTGGGAGAGAAAACTGGATTATAATGTGCATATGATTTAAGATAATGCAAAGAAGATAGGCAAATATATAGCAAAGGTCCATATAGGGCATATAAAAGAGTTTGGTTTGTTTCCACTTGATTGAGACATAATTTATATTCAGTTACCTGTGCCCATCTGAAGAATATATTTCAAAGTGTTTTGACAAGAGTATATAACACCTGCACATCAAGGATTTCTAAATTAATTCTAAAGAGCAGCCGGAACCCATTAGGTTTAGCAATCAAACGTTATTGGAGGTCTCCGAGAAATTAATCAGTAAAGTTTGAGAATAAGTGGGCTATAACCCCCAGGAGTGTCTGCTATAACTCTTCTTACTTAGTAGTTCTTAGTTGTGATATATAGCCTAATAGAACAAATCCTTGATATGATAGCTGGCATATTATTACCAAAGTTTCTTAATTTCAACCCTGCATGAATTCAGAATTATGTGGTACATGTCAGTGATCAAACTCACATTATTTAGTCAATTTGTTTTGGAATACATGAATATTGATTATTTGGTCTACTAAAATTTGGGAGTACAATTCTCCTTTACATTGTAAATATTATCTTAAAGATAAGTCTGTACAACAATCAGTTATTGACATAGAAGGAACACTAAATTAAGTCAGGGAATCTATGTGTTGGCCTGTAAAGGAGAAACACTCCTGTTTCTTCTGTCTACTGTAGGGGAAGAAAAACTTTCCCTTGACCCCCTTAGGGTCCCTGGCTGGTCTGGAAATTAAACATTAACAGAAGAAAAGCATGCACATTTTATTGAATATTTACATATACATGGAACACTTCAAAGAGAATGAAGACCTTAAGAAGTGATCAGAGCAGGAAGCTTTTATACCTTTTAGACAAAGAAACAATAAATTTTTGAATAATTGACAAAACAAAGGTGTTTAGGCTACACAAGTAAACCGTGAAGAAATAAGAAGATAAGGGTTAGTTTAACAAGGTTTGTTTGTACAGATTTCTTGGTCCCAAATTCCCCATCTCTGGTGATAAGAATGTCTTCCTCCTCCTGGTACAGGGAGGCTACCTTTCACATAAGAGTTTTATGACTTGTTCCGGAAAAGAAAGGGAGGGGGAAGAGGTCAGTGTCCTTCCTGATTCTGCATTAAAAAAAAAAAAAAAAAAAAAAATCCTGTGGCTTCCCTGGTGGCGCAGTGGTTGAGAGTCCGCCTGCCAATGCAGGGGACATGGGTTCGTGTCCCGGTCCAGGAAGATCCCACATGCCGCAGGATTTTTTTTTTTTTTGCGGTACGCTGGCCTCTCACTGTTGTGGCCTCTCCCGTTGCGGAGCACAGGCTCCAGAAGCGCAGGCTCAGTGACCATGGCTTACGGGCCCAGCCGCTCCGCGGCATGTGGGATCTTCCCAGACCGGGGCACGAATCCATGTCCCTGCATCAGCAGGCGGACTCTCAACCACTGCGCCACCAGGGAAGCCCAGATATCTTTTTTGATATCTGATGTTCACAGAAAAAAATCTGAGTTTCCAGCTGTGCCTTTAAAATTGCTTTATTTTTTTCCAAGACAGAGATAATTTATTTCATTCAGTTGACAATAGCAAGGGATTTTAATTTTTTGATGTGCTATTAGTGTTCAGGTTGGCATTCATCAATGTACTATAATGTATTCATAATAAATGTTTTCATTGTATGGCATAAATATTTTCACGACTTAGATAATAAAGAATCTCGAAGGAGAGTAGAAATGGGGCAAAAGCCAATGAAAGAAATCTGTGACGAGAAACAGTAAGAAGCTTCTAGGAAATTTGAAAGAGATATAGATGTAATATATTATGTTGAAAAGTACAAGCAAAGATAGAAGTTGAGAATCACAAAACAGGGAAAAAATTGGGGAAGAATAAATGGGAGAAACATAACACATGAGTTCAAAGGTAAATATTGAAACTTCTTCTGAATTGAAAATATTATACAAAATATTTGCTTTAAACATTATCTTCTCTCCAAATTCTAAGAAAGTCATCTAACATCCTATTGATGGTAAGAAGGCAGATGGATGCTGAAAATAAAGCAAAATTCTGTAGTTTTTCAACATCCAAAAAATAACTAATAAGAAAATGTAGTTGAAGCAGCATAACACTTAATAATAATCTGAACAAAAAGCAAAAAGTATACATATTAAATACATTTCTGTGTCCTTTAGGACACCAGATATTGTAAATCTACAAATATTCCTTCAGTTGATCTATAATTTAGGTGCATTTTTATCAAAATCTTAAAGGGACTTCTTTTAAATGTGATAAGAGGATCAATTCAGAAAAATATACCCAAGGGATGTCACACACACACACACACACACACACACACACACACACAGAATTTAGAAAAGGAAAGAAATATGAATTGTCACACGTTGGCAATGCATTATAGTGCTATATAACTAAATGCTGTGATGCTGTCAAATTAAAAGGCAAACAAATCAGTGAAACTGAATAAAAAGACCGGAAATGGAGCATATCTTGTACGAGAACTTACTATGAGCAAAAGGTAGTATTTTTATGTTGGTTGGAAAACAATGGGATTTCCCACCCCCCAAAATATTATTTTGGAGTATTAATTTTTAATTTGGTGAAAAAGAATACTACATGACTTCGTAGCTCAAGATCCTCAAATTAATTTAAGATATGTTAACTACTTAATTATAAAGAAAATAAACCTTAAGATTAGTAGAAAAATATAGGTGAGGCTTTATATTACCCTGTTTTTGGAAAATCGTTCACCAACCATGACCTATATTCTGAAGAAAAGTATTGCTAGATTTGAGAAAAATGACTTGCACATGCACACACACGAGCACACACACACACACACACACACACACACACACACACTTTTATACCAGGCAGAAGAAAATTAGCACAAACAGCAAAGGGTGAAATAGCCTGCCACACCTTTCATTAGTAGAATGGGTCAATTCCTGGTTTTAATAACGTACTATGTTTTACAAGATGTTAACCTTTGGGAGAAGCTAGGTGACGTTTACTCAGGAACTCACTGTACTATTGTTGCAACTTCTTGTGAGTCAAACCATTTCAAGATTAAAAGTTTAAAAAATTACAACAGAAATTAAAAATTTTAAACATGCAACCATGAATTCTTTATAGTATGTAAAATATATAGAAATGATTTCTGAATATTATCAAATATGCAAGTCAATGTTCAACTTTTCCCAAATGGCTCATATTATTTTTATGGTTGGTTTACCATAACTAGGAACAAAATACTGTCTGTGCATTGTATTTGGTTGCTATTTCTCTTAATTACATTTTAATCTGTACACTCTCTTTCTTTTTTTTTCTTACGATTTGTTAGTTGAACAAACCAGGCTGTTGGTCCTGTAGTATCTCCTACTGACCCGCATGTTGATGGTATTCCTGTGGTGTCATTTAATATATTCTTCTGTCTTCCATATTTCCTGTCTTCCTGTTAGAACTACAGGTTTGATCAGTTTCAGGTTCCGTTTTTGACAAGAATATTTCACAGGTGTTTATGTATTAGGATCCACATACATACATTTTCTTTGGGGGATGTGAGCAACTATTGATAATCATTGCCTAGACTCATTATTTCTTTAATGATTTCAACACAGTAATATTTAAATACTCTCATTTCTTCTGTATGTATTAGCTAGAGTGTCTTTATAGAGAGAAATTTCCTGTCATCCACTATTTGATTCCTTTGAAATAGGGTTCAATAAGAAAATTAAAAAATGTATTTTTGTTATGTTCATCCTGCTAACTCTGGGCTTAGTTTGTTCTTTTTTTCTAGTTCCTTGAGGTGTAAAGATGGGTTGTTTATTTGAGATCCTTCTTGTTCCTTAATGTAGGCATTTATCACTATAAACTTCCCTCTTAAAACTGCTTTCATGGCATCCCTTTAAATTTTGGCATGCTGTGTTCTTATTTTCATTTATTTCAAGATATTTTTTATTTCACTTTTGATTTCTTCTTTGACTCATTTGTTGTTCAGTAGTGTATCACTTAATTTCCACATATTTGTGAATTTTCCAGTTTTCCTCCCATTATTGATTTCTAGTTTCATACCTTTGTGGTCAGAAAAGATACTTGGTATGATTTCAATCATCTGAAGTTTTCAGACTTGTGACCTAACATATGATCTATCCTGGAGAATGTTCCATGTTCACTTGAGAAGAATGTGTATTCTGCTGCTGTTGGATGGAATGTGTCTGTTACAAAAAGTCGAGAAGGAAAATCATTGTGATTGATAAGAGAAATTCTAGACTAGACCTGCACTTCTATGGGTTATCCAACCAGTTTTTTGAACTTTGTATTTTTAGTGTAAAAGTGAAAGTCTTATATTACATTTTCCTTTTCAGCTCTAATGGTAAATATTTCCTAGGAAGATTTAATAACTTCTCTATATTACTAGTCAGTCCTTTTTAGAGTAAGAAAACTGGTTACATGACCTCTCCAGGTTATTTGTATCTATGCATTATTATTGATGTGCTTGTTGTTTTATTGTGTTTCATTAATTTACTGTTTTTTTAAAAAATGGCTTACATTTATGAGGTCAAAAATAAGTTAATATAACTATAAAGTAGTGATATTCTGAATTTTTATCTTTTAGATTTTTTAAAAAAATCTAATGTGCATTATAAGAAGAAAAACACAAAAATAAATGCAATTTATAAGAGTTATTCTTTCCTCATCATTCCTGGAAAGTCTCATCCAATGACAAATATTTAGGACCACTTATTTTGATCATGGAGATGCTGACTCAACTCCATGCTAGTTCTGCTGGTAGAATGGAACAACTAAAGAGGTTATCAAGGCCACAGAAACTTTTGTGATCTACCAATTCTTGTAAGTCCACTGAGACTCATTCGGTTCAGCTGCTCCTCAACACTATAAGAAAGAAAGAACTCATTTGAGGATCTCACAGATGAAGAAATCTTTTGTGGAATTTTCTGCCATTCTTTATTTGATACCAGACCATGGTGAGTGGAGCTGGATGGACTGTATAATAAGGCACATGGCTCTCTGACAGAAACTTTCATAGAGAAAGAAAGCTACTGATGAAAGTCAGTGGATCGTGTGTGTGCACTAGTGGGCAGTTACGGGTTCATCGCGTTAGCAGTGACTGTAGGAGGAAGGACAACAGGGGAGCAGGCCACAAACCTGAACCACCTCTGTTCCTCTCCTGAAAGTGAAGAAAAGCATCAAAGGAAATGATTTGAAAATGACTGAATATCCAACAGAAAAGTACTGTATATTCTTTCTTTGGGTTACAGCCATGGTTTGCATTATAAAGTAAAAGCTTCTTAATATAACATTTATGAACGTCTTAGTCCTTGGTTATACATTGAAAAGTTGTGAAAAATATGTTTGTGTATTGGAAGTATTATAAGTTATGGATCAATTTATACCTTTTGTGATCTGAGATGGAATGATCAAATCTTTAATTGCTACTTCTTGGCTCTATTAATTTTTCCCCTTCACTACATTGGAAAGCTTTTTCCTCTCATAATCATACATAGCAAATGCCTAATAACTCTATAACTCAAAGCAGTTATACTTGTATTACCTGAAGAATGTACTTTCAAGGAAGTTTTTATTTAAAGAACATTATATTATTTTTTTAAAATTAGCAATTCTAATCCTCTCATGGTATATGTTAAGTAAACATATTCCAAATAATAAGTAGCATTAATTAAATCATGGAATTTGCATAAGCTAAGAATTTCTAATTTGCTAGTTGATAAAATGTGATGAAATATTTCTTTTTGAATTTCTCAAGATACAGCTTCTTAGATTCACTGAGGCTATGTTTGTGACACCACAAGTTTGAGTTCTCATTCAAAATTATTTTTCTAGCTTCAATTCACACAGTACAAATAAAAAGCTTCCAAACTGTTTCAACAGTTTTAACAAAGTAAATGTTTCTATTTTTCATGAAAATGGAACTAGAAACAATCTTCAGTACTTTGGACATCTTACTACCTAAGTGCTTCATCCCACCTCCTCCACATCTCTGCCTCCTCAGTTTTTTCACTTCTAAAATATTTTGCATCTGTCATTTAAACACAGCTATAAGCTGCATAGGTCAGTTGTTTTTGGCTCAGCGTTCCAAATTCAGGTTTTGATCTTTACGTTTTCCTGGGGCAAATATCAGTACATATTTTCAGACAGAGTCCCCCATGACTTTGTTATAGGTAGTTGAGATTTATTTTAATTTCTTTTCTTAGCATAATCACAAGTGAAAAGACAGCATGTAGTAATTTACCAAAATGCCAGTGCTATGCCTTTGCTTCTGAACATGTTTTTTTTAGGTCACATGTGAGTTAAGATTGATAGAGATTTAATGGTCTAATTAATAAAAGGTTTTAGTATAGCTCTCCAATTATGTTAGCCTATGTAAATGTTTCAACCAGAAAATATGTACATAGCAACAAAATCTTTGTTGGGTAAACAGTAAGAAAATTTAGAGGAAAATAATATCTTTGGATTAGGTATAAGGTTAAACTGGAGTATTCTGACAGGGTTGGCATTTCAGATTTTATTCAGATGATCCAGTACAAGCACAGCAGAAAAATTCAGTACTTTAAATTCTGCATCCATGTTGCTCCTGACTAGCTAGTTGGAGCCAGAATAATTTAACCAAGAAGTATAATCTCCCCATACTCTTCCAACTGCACTACATACACCAATGTTTAATCCAGTTTTTCAGAATAGGGAGTACAAATGAACTTGCTTTTGTAATTGCATTCTCTCAGTGATCATTAAACGTGTTTTATCTTTAACATGCTAAAATGCTGCGATACCACAAAAGAGTACTAACTCTCGAGATAACCTGTTACATCTGAGAAATCCTACAGATTTGTACTTTAAGGCTTCTTGCAAGAATGTGTTTTCAATATTATTTTCCAAGGTATATTGCAAAGTTTTATCAGGAGAAATCCAGAAACATTACTTAAGCTTTTATATATGCTGTGAACCAGTATTCTTATTTAGAAATTTTGATTGTCATTATCAAATAATATATAAGCAAGATTTCCCTACATTTAATTTTAAGTTCCAAAACCCAGGTTAGACATGAAGAATACTGAGATGATCCAGAAAAAAAGAGACAAATTAAGAATGGAAAATATGCCTGATGATGAATACTATTGGGAGAAATGTAAACACTCCCCTGTATTGAATGAACATGAATCTGGATGGTAAAGATCAACTGTTTGATTTCCACAGAGTATATGAATTCATTAAACTAAACTACAAAGAATAAGTCAGAGTTTAGGACTGTGAAAGACACAAACCATTTAACAGATGGTTAAAACTAACCCAGATACCTAAGTTAATCAACAATACATTTCATGGAAACAGTAGCTATCTTTATATTTTCAGAGCAGCACAATGACTATAGTGCCACAGTTGTGTAAATAATATTTGTTGACTAGATGAATGAAAGAAAAACTGAACTAGATTATTACTGCTACTCTGATTGCTTCCCAGGTAAAGAAATTCCTCTCCCTACAGCACATGTCTGCACTTACCTTACTCCAGAAGCAGCCTGTACTGTGAATTCATTTTATCAACAACAGGACTACTTTAAAGCAGAGCAAGAAAGCAATCATGCTAGCTGGGCTGATTACAGGAACCACTTGACTTCTTGCGATACTGAAATTCTGTGCCTGGTTTTCTACTCTGTTTTTTGTTTCCTACTATTCCCTCTGCGTGTGTGTGTGTGTGTGTGTGGCTTCCTCTGAATAAATAAGTCTGGACTTGTGTATCTCTGCTCCAGTTCTCTCTGTGTCCTCTAGCTTAGACTTTTACAACCTGCCTTTGGTTTGTATACTCTGAGCTCACAACTCCTAACTTTTGATTAAGCGTCTAAGTTGGCCTGAATCATTTTCCTCCACAAATTGTACATCTTTGAATTGAATGATGACAGGGTTCAGTCATCCTGGACCTGGATCCTCTCTATTTTGTCTAGCTTTGCTCGATGGCCTAAGTTCTGAGCTGAGCCATCTATGTGGAAAGAAAGTGACCCAATGTTCCCTAATGTATAGGAAAAGAATTGGACCTCTGGCTTTGATGCTGTCCCAGAATTCCCCAGTTGCCTCAGTTGCGCCTCCTCTACCAATTGCTACTAGCTCTCCATATGCTACTTTTGCCATACTTGATTCTGATAATAATTTTGAGAGTCGACCTGAAGTTCATAATGACAAGTCATTCTAAAATGGGGTAATACAGTATATGCATATGTATAAATCATCCCATGTAAATTGTTTTAAAATATTTATTTTTTAATAAATTCAAATGTATTACTACAGTTTCACTTGCAGGATCATGTAATTAATTGAGGGGGGGAAAAGTGGTTGATCCCTCTAGGGTTTATATAAATCTTAAGGTTTATTCATTGAAGCATTGATCTGGCACTTTCTCCCTCATACCCAAATGCTGTGAACTAGTTTAGGAATTAAGAGTATTAGATGTGAGGTGAATTTCCTTTTGGCTTTTATATTCATTCTGTGCTCTTTTCTTACCTCAATGTATTAGTTTCCTATTGGCACTATAATGAATTATCACAAATTTAGTGGCTGAAAACAACACAAATTTGTCATCTTACACTTCTGAAGGTCAATATCTCACAATGGTTCTCACTGAACTCAAATCAAGGTATCTAAAAGGCTGAGTTCCTTTTGAACGTTCTACAGGAGAATCTGTTTCCTCTCCTTTTCCAGCTTCTAGAGGTTGCTTGCATTCCTTGGCTGTGGTCTTCCACCTTCAAAGCCTGCAACGGTGGGTTGAGTCTTCACATGACATCACTTGAAATTTGCTTCTTTCCTCACAACTCTCACTTTAACTCTTTTGCCTAACTCTTGCACATTTAAAGGAACCATGTGATTATACTGGGCCCACCAGGGTAATCCAGGATAATCTCCTTATTTTAAAGTCATCTGATTAGCAACCTAATTCCATCTGCAATCTTAATTCCTCCTACCCACACAACATAGTATTCACAGATTTCAGGGATTCAGAAGTAAACATCTTTGGTGTGGAAGGAAGGCACTTCCTTCTGCCATACTCTACTTTGCATTGCAGCCAACCATATTTCTAAATTTCCCTTGAGAACTATTTCAATCTAGTTTCACTACTAGTCAGCACTGAGAAGATGATTGAAGAGATTGAGATTGAAAACTAGAGGGAAACAGATATCCCTTGCTTGGGCAACATATCTAGCAGATGCTGTTTTCCCTCCCATTCCATATTAGCATTCTCAGCAATTCTGTTCTCTTTGTTAAACACTTTTCTGGGTTAAATTTCATCTATTTAAAATTCCAAATTGTTTCTATTTTCCTGACTGACCCCTGACTGATGGAGTTCGTGGTACCTAGTGATTCTAGGGAACAGATCTGAAAGCTCTCTGAGAGAATGGAAGTTAGTTACTTACCTGTTAGAGATCGAATGTAGTGAAGGCATTCTTACAAACAGAAAATAGGATAATAATTTTCAATGGTCTGCAGTGGTATAATAATTACATATACTATCACGTGTGTTTGCTTTTGGTGAAGAGGTGATTGAAGGAAAAACTTCAGAGAATTAGCAACTGTTGTACCTTATAATCATATTGATAATAATGACAGCAAAACAGGATTCTTTGCCATTTTACTGGCATAGAAAATTTACTAAAAGTATATGATTTAAAAAAAAAAAAAAAGCCCAGAGACTTAAATTGCCCTTCAAGGCAAGGATAGGGAACCAAACTTCTTATACATGGATAGAATGAGCAAGTTGTAAATTGACTTCACAACCTGCCTAAATCACTCGTTTTAAGATTAGGGTATTAATTGGAAAGGAGAGGGACCCTAAGATGTGAGATGGCAAACTTTTGGCCAGACTTACATAAATATGAGAATATTGAATCTCAAAACTTCCCTTGTAGAATTTCCTAGCAAAGGGCTGCATATTCTCCTCAGGATCCACTCCTAATACTTATTGCTTCTAGATTCAGAGATTGAGATTATACCATGTCTAGGGAGATGTTATTAGGATAGCTTGAATGCCAAAATAATTGCAAAGTCTTGCTAATTTTTATCAGCAGGAAAATAAGAAGTATGTGCAGAAGTGGATTCTAAAGGCTGATTCAAGCAGTGCCAGGCTGAATATATCCATAAGTATGCACTTACGAGAGATTTTGCATAAGCTCACTAAAGTTGTAAAAAGTGGCTCTAACGGTCTGAATAAAATTTGAGTTCAATGGTAGCCTATATACTCAATTAGGTCAAAATGCCAGAACTTCCCTGACATTATGAGGAGAAAGGAATCAAAAGACCAAGAAGATAGTGATGCTGTCTGGATGTTCATGGTTTACCTTCTCATATTCTCCCACTACAAACTCCTGCCAACTAGAGGACACAAAGGGCTCTCACTCACAAATGCATTGAGAAACACATTAATTTGGAAGTACCAGCAGCTTACAAAATTATTATTGATACTTTATATTATGGGGAAAAATATTTAAGTCTGGTTAGCAGAAACCTGCCTTGGATAACTTCAGTTGGAAGTAATTACCTGTCACTTGTTTTCCAGGCTTAAAGTAATTCATACTTGTGTTGAGAGACAGTTCTCCATGGGTCTCTCATTTTTGGCAATTCTTTTGAGGAGAGATATAAACAGCTTTTGTTTTAGACTATCTTTACACGGATGTTTACATAGCAAACAACTGTGGGAGTAGAGATAGTGCTTCCTTCGGGGGCGAGGACCTGTTTTCTGATCAGAATAATAAAAATAACATCTTGTTCTGGAGCAAAGTTCTGGCAGGGTTGCTTGTGACTCATTATAAAAGACTGGATCTTCTTAAGCCTGGTGTTCTTTAACTGAGATGCAAATCCATTGCATGTACAGCATTTCCCTGGGTCATCAACCCACATGACTCTGTGAGAATTGTGGCCAAGGGAAACCAATGAAAACATGAAGCTCTCTATCTGCTGGGCTTGGGTCTTTTGTCTCTGACCCAGAATACTCTTGCCTTGTGCCAGTATCTGTGAAACTGTGGCAGGTTAATCAGTTAGCCTGTAAACAGGATAAAACCTCAGATTCTTCACAGTTCTTGACAACCTGAAGTCCTGTGATTGAAATGGAGACTCACTTCCTTTAATGAGAAGGAGAGTTTTGTTATATACTACAAGTCTTCTTCCAGTTACTTACAAGCCACCACCAAGGGCTTATGGTCGTAAGGTAATAAATGGAGTTTTTGTCCATGTGGTCCTTACAATGGGCCCAGTGGATTCTCAAACTACCTTATGCTTATTTTTTTCCAGTCCATGAATGCCCCTTTTGGATAGGCATTTGGCAACTAGCAGAATCTCCACATTTGTCCCCTGATGTGGCAGTCAGGCTATGGATGTCAAGAAAGACTAAGGGTAAGCTCCTACCATAGAATCCCATTATCAAACAGCAAACAAAATGTGCCACATTCCTAAGAGAATTTCAGAATTTAGTACCACTAAAACAGACTTGAAAGACACAGAAGTGGAGATTTCATCACATTAGCACTTAAGCTGTTTTTCAGAGTTATAAAAGCAAAATAGATCTTTCATAACGGTTGAAGATTAGTTTAAACTTAACTAGGAAGGTGATTGATTTATTGGAGCAAACTCATTTCTCCATCCATTTAACAAGTACTTTTAAAAGACATTTGTTAAGTAGGATCGAAAGAAGCTTCTGTTCAACTGATAGGGTCAACATTGTACCTTCTGTGGCTACTTAGTGCTTTACCAAAATTCCTGCTCCCTGACGTAATACTATTTGGATATTTGGATGTGGCTAAATGTACAGCTGTTATGGGTTGGATTATGTCTTCCAAAAAAGATATTTTGAATTCCTAACCCCCAGCACATCAGAATGGGATCTTATTTGGAAATAGGCTCATTAGAGATGTAATTAGTTAAAATGAGGGTATACCAGAGTCAGGTGGGCCCCTAATCCCATATGATTGGCATCCTTACAAGAGGAGGGCCATTGCAGATGCAGAGACACAGGGAGAACTCCGTGTGAAGATGAAGGCCAAGATTGGATGCATCCACAAGCCAAGGATATGAAAGATTGCCTGCCATCACCAGAAGCTAGTTTGCGGTACTTTGTTATGGCAGCCTAGGAAATTAACACGTCTCACAGAACTTCATACTGACTTACTATTTTGATGAGATCATGCTGATGAGTCCTGGTGAGCAGGAAATAGCAAGTACTCTAGATGCTTTAATAAGACACTTGTGTGACAGAATTTGGCAATAAAGCCCAAAATGTTTTCATAGATGTCCACTTTGATGAGGTTTCTGGTGAAGTGATTTGAATAAGGTGCACCTTAAAAGTTGACTGATACAGAAAATGTTGCAAGAAAATAGAATTTACCCAAGAATTAGAGAAAACACGAGTAACAGCAAAAAAAAAGGAATCATTTATCTTATTTTTACAAGTGTTATTGTTTTTTAGAATAGAGTCATTTTCATACATTTATTATATTTCTCCAACTACATAAAGAGACTTATACCTCTAAGATGTGGACTGCACCTTCCTCTTTGCTAATAAACAGTATTGAATATAGGCTTGGTGTTTAACTTTATAGATTCAACAAGTATTTGAATGTCTCAAGGTTTTATAATATGCACATAGGTAATTAATCCCTGTTGAAGGGTCATTTTGTACTCTCAGGGTTTAAAGATATTGAAATTGAAATTCTGTAAAAGGATTTCAAAATTTATGTAATCAAGCATGATACTTCTATGAAAGGCCTGATGGAAGGCTCAAGCAAAATACTGAAAGCCACCATCAAATCTAAAAAGTTGTGTCTGAGAAGAGTTTTGGACTCAGAGCTAAAAAGATAGTATTTATCCCAGGATGGTGTCTTTGCCTCTTGTTATAGCCTAAAAGCAGCATTTAAAATCCTCAGTAGGTATGTAAGGGGTCACACTTTCTCTGACTCTCCTGAGAGCCGGGTGACCCCCTGACCCTGAAAGACGCACTATACTGATTAGGAACAGAAGTGGTTTTTTTTTTTTTTTTTGAAGAAAGAAATAAGTTGTTGGTTCTTTTGGAATCCTCATTGTATCTTTCCTGGAGCAAAGCTAGATCAGATTTTAAGAAATCTATAGCCCTGTGATTCTATTATTTAAATCCCAATTATAAAGGTAGAATAGATTAGGTAGAGAAATGTCATTCCCCACCCAAGGCTACGTTCAAAATCCCTGTCTCTGGTGGAATTGGAACACAAGCCTCCCTCAGAGTATTAAGTCGCACTTCCTATTCGTCATACTCTTTACTCACCTAAAACAGTCCTTCTTCATACTTAAACAATACACATATTTTAAAGGGTAAAAGCTACTATTGTATCATCTCATTTTCCACGTCTTGTAAGCTGTGCTAAAAGCAGGTGTGCCAGTGTGACTACGTGGCCGTCCCATATTGAGAAGCCATATATTTCACCGTTAAGCTCTACACACAGAAATAAACAGCCATATGGCAAACAAACTTACTTTTTACTGCTTCATTTTATTTGTTTCAAAATAGTGCAATGCCACAAATCCTGAATATTAACAACGCTCCATCTGGAGGAATGTAAGTTTTGGAGCCCCGAACCAGCATGTTAGCATTCCCACAAAACTTCAGAACTTCAGTTGACTCCAAACTTGGAACAGGCTTTATGTCAACCCAGCATGTCTTCCTAATGTTATGCTAGTGACTCAATTAAAAATGTTTACAAAATGGGAAAATTCATAATTCTGGAAATATGTTTAAACGTTGGTCCCCTTGCATACAGTTCTAATAGGTTACGTTACACTGTTTATTAATAAATAGCATTATAAATTTAGTTAGCTTTATTTATCCCTATTTTGCAATGACAAAAAGGAAAGTGTAGAGGATTCTGTGAATATGTCTGATCTGCACTTAGAATCCTAGCTGTTTAGACTAGAAATAAGTGACTTATGCTTCCTTTGCTAGTTCAACAAAAGCTTTATTTACATTTATTTGTATTTTCTAGGCAGAGTACAAGAGAAGAAGTGAACAGAAGATGAGTCCTGAATTCAAGACACTTTAATTAATATAAATATCTATAATAGACTGCAATGGAACTGAAGGTCTGTTAGATATCTACTTTATTTGATGAGAAGTTAAAGGCCCTAATTGAAAGTGATGCCTTTCCTGACCATGAGGAAGCTGCAGAATTTGGATGGTGAAATCAGAAAAATAAATAACAATCAAATGAAATTCAGGGTTATATGTTTATGAAAAGTCCTAGTATATCATTGGGGTTTTTTTGTTTGTTTGTTTTTGATTTGTTTGTTTTCCTTTAAACCATATTAAAGATATCTAATTGTAAAGTGTCATCAAAATATGCATAAATGCATACACACAGTTTAATAAACATTTGTAATAAACACTTAACATAGGTAAAAACTAAGTAAATAAAACATTGGCAGCAGTGCAGAAGACCCTCGTATGTTATTTCATGATCACAACCTCTTTCTCCCTAACTCAGAAGGAAAAATTAAACTTACTTATCATTATTTTCTTGTTCCTGTTTTCTTTTTTCTTAAAAAAAGAGCTTTTTTCTCACTTATGTATCTATCACTAAATGAGTTTGATTAAGGGATCAGAAACCATTTTTCTATGTAGGCCAGATAGTAAGTATTTTAGTCTTTGCAGGCCATAGGGGTCTCTGTAGCAACTACTCAACACTGTGATTATAGCACAAAAAGAACCATATATAATGTGTAAAAGAAGGAGCATGTCTGTGTTACAATAAAACAATTTACAAAAACAGATGTTAGACCAGATTTGACCCATAGACCATAGTTTCAGGCTCCTGGTTTGGTTTTTCCTGCTTCTGAACTTTATGTAAACAGAATCATAGTTAACTATTTTTGGTTTTTAGCTTTTTGTTTTTCTCCTCAACTTTGTGTTTGTAGAGTACATACACTGAAGCTATAGTCTGTTCATTTTCATTGTTGTTTAATATTCTATTACATGAATTTTTCATAATTCATTTTTCCATTCTACTCTTGATGAACATTTGAATTGTTTTAAGTTTTTGGCTATTACAATGCTGCTGTGAATATTCTAGTACATGGATCCAGGTACACATGTAAATGAATTTTACAAGTATACATCCTTATGGAGGTAATTGGGCTATAGGGGATGCATGACTTCAAGTGTACCAGTTAGTGCCCATCTATTTCCAAAGTGGTAGAATCGACTGACACTATCACCAGAATGGCATATGAGTTTCAGTTATTCTCTGTCTTTATATATATTCAATTTCTGATAGATGCTCCATGTGTACTTGGAAATAAAGTTTGCATAATATACCTTTTTTAATCCCCTTACTTTCATTCATTTTGTATTTTATTTGTCTCTTGGAGGCAGCGTATTGTTGGTGTGGTTCTCCCAATATGACAGTGCTTGTCAGTAAACTAAAACATTTAGGCAATTTACACTGAATGTAATCATTACTGAAATTGTGGATTTAAACAACTGTCCTATGTAAAAATGTCTCCCAAGTTTTGCTTGTTTGTTTAAATAAGTCTGTCTGTTTGTATAAACTTTAGTTTCTTTCATCAGTGTCTTATAGTTTTCTGCATACAGGTCTTTTGTCTGCTTAGGTAGGTTTATTCCCAGGTATTTTATTCTTGTTGTTACAGTGGTAAATGAGAGTGTTTTCTTAATTTCTCCTTCAGATACTTCGTCATTAGTGTATAGGAATGCAAGAGGTTTCTGTACATTAATTTTGTATCCTGCTACTATACCAAATTCATTCATTAGCTCTAGTAGTTTTCTGGTAGCATCTTTAGGATTCTTTATGTATGTATCATGTCATCTGCAAACAGTGACAGTTTTACTTCTTCTTTTGCAATTTGGATTCCTTTTATTTCTTTTTTTTCTCTGATTGCTATGACTATTATTCCAAAACTATGTTGAATAATAATGGTGAGAGTGGGAAACCTTGTCTTGTCCCTGATCCTAGTGGAAATGCTTTCAGTTTTTCACCATTGAGAAGGATGTTGGCTGTAGGTTTGTCATATATGGCCTTTATTATGTTTAGGTAAGTTCCCTCTATGCCTACTTTCTGGAGGGTTTTTATCATAAATGGGTGCTGAATTCTGTCAAAAGCTTTTTCTGCATCTATTGAGATTATCATATGGTTTTTCTCCTTCAATTTGTTAATATCGTTAATCACATTGATTTGCATATATTGAAGAATCCTTGCATTCCTGGGATAAACCCCACTTGATCATGATGTATGATCCTTGTAATGTGCTGCTGGATTCTGTTTGCTAGTATTTTGTTAAGGATTTTTTTTTTTTTTTTTTTTGCGATACGCAGGCCTCTCACGTTGCGGAGCACAGGCTCTGGACGCGCAGGCTCAGCGGCCATGGCTCACGGGCCATGGCTCACAGGCCCAGCCGCTCCGCGGCATGTGGGATCTTCCCGGACCGGGGCACGAACCCGTGTCCCCTGCATCGGCAGGCAGACTCTCAACCACTGCGCCACCAGGGAAGCCCTTGTTAAGGATTTTTGCATCTATGTTCGTCAGTGATATTGGCCTGTAGTTTTCTTTTTTTGTGACATCTTTGTCTGGTGTTGGTATCAGGGTGATGGTGGCCTCATAGAACGAGTTTGGGAGTGTTCCTCCCTTTTCTGTAGTTTGGAATAGTTTGAGAAGGATAGGTTTTAGCTCTTCCCTAAATGCTTGATAGAATTCACCTGTGAAGCCATCTGGTCCTGGGCTTTTGTTGGAGGATTTTTAAACACAGTTTCAATTTCAGTGCTTGTGATTGGTCTGTTCATATTTTCTATTTCTTCCTGGTTCAGTCTCAGAAGGTTGTGCTTTTCTAAGAATTTGTCCATTTCTTCAGGCTTGTGCATTTTATTGGCATATAGTTGCTTGTAGTAATCTCTCATGATCCTTTGTATTTCTGCAGTGTCAGTTGTTACTTCTCCTTTTTCATTTCTAATTCTGTTGAGTTGAGTCTTCTCCCTTTTTTTCTTGATGAGTCTGGCTAGTGGTTTATCAATTTTGTTTATCTTCTCAAAGAAGCAGCTATTAGTTTTACTGATCTTTGCTATCGTTTCTTCATTTCTTTTTCATTTATTTCTGATCTAATCTTTATGATTTCTTTCCTTCTGCTAACTTTTGGGGGCTTTTGTTCTTCTTTCTCTAATTGCATTAAGTGTAAGGTTAGGTTGTTTATTTGAGATATTTCTTGTTTTTTGAGGTAGGATTGTATTGCTATAAACTTCACTCTTAGAACTGCTTTTGCTGCATCCCATAGGTTTGGTGTCATCATGTTTTCATTGTCATTTGTTTCTAAGTATTTATTGATTTCCTCTTTGATTTCTTCAATGATCTCTTGGTTATTAAGTAGTATATTGTTTAGCCTCCATGTGTTTGTATTTTTTACAGTTCTTTTCCTGTAATTGATATCTAGTCTTATAGTGTCATGGCCGGAAAAGATACTTGATATGATTTCAATTTTCCTAAATTTACCAAAGCTTGATTTGTGACCCAAGATATGATCTATCTTGGAGAATGTTCCATGAGCAGTTGAGAAGAAAGTGTATTCTGTTGTTTTTGGATGGAATGTCCTATAAATATCATTAATTCCATCTTGTTTAATTTGCCATTTAAAGCTTGTGTTTCCTTATTTATTTTCATTTTGGGTGATCTGTCCATTGATGAAAGTGAGGTGTTAAAGTCCCTTACTATTACTGTGTTACTGTTGATTTCCCCTTTTATGGCTGTTAACATTTGCCTTATGTTTTGAGGTGCTCCTACGTTGGGTGCATAAATATTTACAATTGTTGTATCTTCTTCTTGGATTGATCCCTTGATCATTATGTAGTGTCCTTCTTTGTCTGTTATAATAGTCTTTATTTTAAAGTCTCTTTTGTCTGATATGAGAATTGCTACTCCAGCTTTCTTTTGATTTCCATTTGCATGGAATATCTTTTTCCACCCCCTCACTTTCAGTCTGTATGTGCCCCTAGGTCTGAAGTGGGTCTCGTGTAGACAGCATATATATGGTTCCATTCAGCCAATCTATGTCTTTTGGTGGGAGCATTTAATCCATTTACATTTAAGGTAATTATCGATATGTATGTTCCTATTACTCTTTTCTTAATTGATTTGGGTTTGTTTTTGTAGGTCTTTTTGTTCTCTTGTTTCCTGCCTAGAGAAGTTCCATTAGCATTTGTTGTGAATCTGGTTTGGTGGTACTGAATTCTCTTAGCTTTTGCTTGTCTGTAAAGGTTTTAATTTCTCGGTCGAATGTGATTGAGATCCTTGCCAGGTAGAGTAATCTTTGTTGTGGGTTTTTCCCTTTCATCACTTTAAATATGTCCTGCCACTCTCTTCTGGCTTGCAGAGTTTCTGCTGAAAGATCGCTGTTAACCTTATGGGGATTCACTTTTATGTTATTTGTTGCTTTTCCCTTGCTGCTTTTAATATTTTTTCTTTGTATTTTATTTTTATGAGTTTGATTAATATGTGTGTTGGCATGTTTCTCCTTGGATTTATCCTGTGTGGTACTCTCTGCACTTCTTGGAGTTGACTATTTCCTTTCCCATGTTAGGGAAATTTTCAACTGTAATCTCTTCAAATATTTTCTCAGCCCCTTTCTTTTTCTCTTCTTGTTCTGGGACCCCTATAATTTGAATGTTGGTGCATTTAATGTTGTCCCAGAGATCTCTGAGACTGTCTTCAATTCTTTTCATTCTTTTTTCTTTATTCTGCTCTGTGGTAGTTATTTCCACTTTGTTATCTTTCAGGTCAGTTATCCCTTCTTCTGCATCAGTTATTCTGCTATTACTTCCTTCTCTAGAAGGTTTAATTTTATTCAGTGTGTTGTTTATCATTGTTTATTTGCTCTTTAGTTCTTCTAGGTCCTTGTTAAATGTTACTTGCATTTTCTCCGTTCTATTTCTAAGATTTTGGATCATCTTTACTATCATTACTCTGAATTCTGTTTCAGGTAGACTGCCTATTTCCTCTTCATTTGTTTGGTCTGGTGGGTTTTTACCTTGCTCCTTCATCTGCTGCATATTTCTCTGTCTTCTCATTTTGCTAACTTACTGTGTTTGGGGTCTCCTTTTTGCAGTTAGCAGGTTCGTAGTTCCCATTGTTTTTGGTGTCTAACCCCAGTGGGTAAGGTTGGTTCAGTGGGTGTACACTTCCTGGTGGAGGGGGCTGGTGCCTGTGTTCTGATGGATGAGGCTGGCTCTTGTGTTTCTGGAGGGCAGGACCCTCCTTCACAGCTCTTTCCCCGAGGTGCATGTCCTGTCCCTATTCTTTTGTCTCTGTTTTTTCTTTTTTCTCTTGCCCTACCCAGGTACGAGGGGAGTTTCTTGCCTTTTTGGAAGTCTGAGGTCTTCTGCCAGCATTCAGTAGGTGTTCTGTAGGAGTTGTTCCACATGTAGTTGTATTTTTGATGTATTTGTGGGGAGGAAGATGATCTCCACATCTTACTCCTCCACCATCTTGAAGGTCGTTATTCTCTGAGAATTTTAAATGTCTTATCTCATTTTATCTTAGCATAAATCCTAGAAATAATATTCATAAATTGATATTACTGCTTTCTCACTTTAAAGATGAGAAAACTAAGATATTGATATTAAATAACATGTTCGGTGTCACATAACTGGGAAACCAAGATTTTAAACCATGTAGTAAAAGGTGTGAATGAAAAATAAAGATATAAGCAGTCTGAGAACGTTATTTTCATCTGATGATTTTCTACAATATTTGACTGTAGGTATGATACTATCAGATAATTTTATCTAGGTCTTAAACTACTGAAAAGAGGGAACATCAGAAATGTGTTTGTTAATTAGCTCTGGAATTTGAAACATTCTGAAATATAAACCTAGAATTTTAATAAAATGAAAAGAATTTTAAATAATAGATAAAAGAAATAAAGTTAATGCATCCAATTTACTCAATGAAAAAATAAAAATTTCCTCATCACAAAATGAACAAAGATTTTATGAAATAAAAAGTCTGTTGGATATACCCATTTAATCTCCATCACTTTGCCAATTTTTCTCCTTCCATCACAATCATGTGCATACAAAATTGTGAAAGAAATAAAGACATAAGTCCAGGATGCTTTCATCCTGTATAAGGAAAGAAACTTTTAAAAACCTACAATTAAAAGAAATTTCAGACAAATTCACCACAGAAGGGGCTAGATTAAAGAGGGACATCCATTATAGGTGCACAAATGATCTTGCTCTTTTTAGAAAAAAATCAAATATACCTAAACCCCACTAATTCCCTGGGATTAAAGAGCTAGTAAACTGTGCATAGATGTGTCAGGACTGGATCATACATGTCAAAATTTCTTTGGCAGAATGGGAGAAGTAAAAAGTAAGCAATTATAGATAATTGAATGAATGAAGATAGCTATTAAAGCATCCAAGGTACAAAATTATAAAACCAGTCTTGTAATATGAATGAATAATTTAAAAATGACCATATAAATTTTATTAATAGGAGGATGTATTGCCATTAGATATATAACTCTTGAAAAAGCATTGAACGATTTAGGCAAAAAGTTGGAAAAGTTTAAGTTATCCTTAGAAGACAGCAAAATAAGGTGGCCTCTATATAACAGGATTAGTAAAACAGAATGAGCTGAAAAGAAAGCAAAAGTTTAAAATTTTAAAAATGTAGTTACAAAATATGAGAAACATATTTGGCTTTTGCTGCTGCTACATTTGTTCTGGCCCCTTAAAGACATCAATTAGCACATATAGTTACTATGTTCTCTTTCCTCTATAGCCATTTACTCCCATTTACATTTACTCCCATTTATTCTTTTTCCTGGTCATTTTCACCTGTGACCTTGGATGAGATCTCAAGTTCATCCTTTATATTACTTATCTTATTAATATTATAAAATTTTAATTTTTCTTTTTACAGCTCCTAATATAGATTTCAATTCTACTGTATCTTTAC
This sequence comes from Aethalodelphis obliquidens, assembly GCF_003676395.1. Lineage (NCBI taxonomy): Eukaryota > Metazoa > Chordata > Mammalia > Artiodactyla > Delphinidae > Aethalodelphis > Aethalodelphis obliquidens. The sequence continues at coordinate 14,178,497 of NW_020837980.1, read as the reverse complement.
TCTCTTTGCAATCTTGCTTCATCTTATTTAAATCCCTTTTCATCTCACACAATTGCCTAATTTATCTTTATGAATTATGTTGCTGTAGCAGAGTCTATGTCTTCCTACACACTTTCCGGGTGTCAAACATTTTTGTGAAATTTTCTTGTATATCACACAGCTGCTATATTTCAAAGCAGTATTATTCTTCCCATTCTTCTAGATGCTGAAAACTGTGGCAAGGATTTACTTGGCCTTCATTTTTTTTGTTTTTGATGGGAAGTTCTTTTCTTGTCCAGTATTAGTCAACATGCATGATGCATGGTTTGCCTTATCTAATGACCTTCTGTGCAGATCTAATCCTCTTCTCAGATCATCCTCTGGAGAGCAGGTCGATATGCACAGATCTCAGACCACTTCCAGTCTTGCAGAAGACTTCCACTTAGAAAACCTCTTCTATAATGAGGGGGTTCTTTTTTCAATCTTTGATGTCTGTTTCTGTTTTAAACTGATTTGATTAAATATACAAAAAGCTAAAACTTCCTTTAGACTCTTGTCTTTCTCTCTGCTTCAATGAACTTACAACTTCCAGAATATATCATGCTGCAATATCACTTCTTTTAAAGACATGTTTTACAATTTGTAGTCTCTGTTGGAATACGAAAAATTGGTGGTATGGGCCACTCTTCTGACCAACCCTCAGACTGACATTTTAATAGCAGAAATAAGTTTTAAACTAGATAGACATAGAAGAATTTCAATAGAAGTTAGTTTTTACTTTCCCTCCAAATTATATATATAAGCCAACTCCAGATCCACTAAATCAGTATCAAAACTGTCAGGGGTGGAGTGATATGTATATCACTGACATATATTACTGTGATATTGATCTCAGCTTTTGGTAAAGGACCATATGATAACTATGTGGTTTTCCAGTTGATATAAGCCCTGATTTTCTGAAAAAAAATGGAGAAAACAAGAGATGTATACTCTTTCCCTAGTTTACTAAAAAAAAAAAAAAAAAAACAGTGAAAAAACAGCGGGAGAGGTACACTTTTTCCCAGAGGATTTTGTGTTCCATGAGAAGACACGAATAAATAATGACTTGTCAGTGTCAAAGTTCACTTTTCTCTGTTTGGCTCCATTTTTCTTAATTAGTTGTGATTCTTAACTATATATATTTATATATTTTTTTTTTTTTTTTTTGCGGTACGCGGGCCTCTCACTGCTGTGGCCTCTCCCGTTGCGGAGCACAGGCTTCGGACGCGCAGGCTCAGCGGCCATGGCTCACGGGCCCAGCTGCTCCGCGGCATGTGGGATCTTCCCGGACCGGGGCACGAACCCGCGTCCCCTGCATCAGCAGGCGGACTCCCAACCACTGCGCCACCAGGGAAGCCCCCTTAACTATATTTTGATGCTACATTTTCTATAAATCTTAGTATGAAGTATGATTTTGAGTTCTGTCCCTCTTTTGATTAGAATCAGTTTTAATAAAAGTTGGAAGACTGTGTCAAGAGCTTCTAGATATATGACAGCGAACCAGAATTTCTGAAAATTATTTTTAATGGCACTTAGAGTTATATTGCAGTTGTTTGAAAAATTCACTTAAAGCAACATATATTTTTATTTATGTAATAAAAAGGAATTTATTTCCATTTAAATTTATTTCACTTTTTCCCAAATTGCATATTTATATGAGCTTAAACATTTTAAAATTATTCTGATAGATACACGTTTTTCACGTAAGGGTATGCTGCTTCTTTAATGTTAATGGCATTACGAGATAATCTCAGATTCATTCTTTCCTTATTTCTCATTAAAGCACTAAAAAATATTGGTTGTGCTACAAATTATTTGAGTCTCCAGCATATACCTAGGGCTGTCTCACTTTATATTTTCAGGTAAGAAGCACAAATGCTAACCAAAATGCAAAATTTCTTTCATTTCCTGCCAAAATTTAGGTTCTGTTTTTGCCAAAGTAGAAGAAAACACATTATACAGGATATTCCTCTCTGGGTGTTAGTTCTCCTGCCAGTTTCACTTTAGCATCATAGAGCTGAGACAGCAGATGGACCCCTCATGTTCACATTTGGAATCAAAAGATGTTTAGAGGACTGTGGCAATAAGTGCAATTCCTTAATGAGAAATTATAAAGAAAGGAAAAAGGAAAGTAGTCTATTAAACTGAGCAACTTAACAGCAAATTTGAATCAGTCAGTAAGTATTTTCTTTTATATGTGTTTCTGTACTGGATTTGAGATAAAAAGTCTGCTTCTCAAATCCAATAGTCAATTCTCAGACCACACCTTGTCAGCATTTAGCACAGCTGGGTACTCTTCCTTCTAAAAACCTTTCTTCCCATTTATATATACTACGCATGAAGTTTTTCTAATTTTTTTCTTCCTACCTCAGTAGTTGCTACTTTGCAGTATCTGGAACTTTCTCATCTTTATAAGTTCCAAATTTTGGAATTCCCTAGGGCTCAGGTTTCAGACTTCTTTGTTTTCCTAGGTGATATAATTTGTCCCCATGACTTTAAGAGCCACTTCTATGCTGAGGACCCCAAAATTTATATGTTTAGTTCAAACATCTTATATGAACAACGGATTTGAATTTTTAAAATATGTTTAAAGACTCTGTTGAGTCTTTCAAAAGTATGACTTCAAAATTTCTACTTTCTATAACCCAATCTATCTCTTTGTTTTTTATATCAATAAGTGGCACCAGGTTCCATTTCCACTCATGAAGGAATAAATCCTTCCTACCCTATTGTAAACAAGTAGAAAACTTGAAAAATTATATGAAGTGACTGTTTCTAGACACTGAACAAGAGGTAGTTACTTCAATGGGGGAAAGCCTTCAAAATGTGTACATATATCAAATCATCACATTGTATACTTTAAATATCTTAGAATTGTATTTGTCAATTATACCTCAAAAAACTGGGGGAAAAAGAGAGTGAGATAGTAGGGCAGTGTGTAGAAGCTAGCATCAAACATGGTCCTCAATGATTCTTTTCTTCTTTTACTCACACTCTGATATATTTGCCTCTCACATTGAATAGAACTGACTTAGGCAACCAATGAGATTTTGTAGAAATTATGGTGTGTGACTTCTAAGGCTAAGTCAAAAAGAAGTTGTGATTCCTACCTTGCTCCCTTTTGGAAAACTTTATCTGAGAGAAGTCAGGTAAAAACATATGAAGATATTCCAGGATCCCAAGTAGGTGCATGTGGTGACAATCTGAAATCTCCTGATAGCCATATGCATGATCCAAGTTGGAATCAGACTCTCCACTCCCGGTTGAGCTTCCAGATAACCAGTCTAAAACAACATATTGACTACAACCTCATGAGCGACCCTGAGCTAAATCCACCTAGAGAGGTGATTGCTTTATTCTTGACTGACCCAAAAAATGTGCAAAATAATAAATTTTTTATTGTTTTCAGTTGCTACATTTGAGGATAATATCTTATCAATAAATAACTAATACAGATCTAGAAAACCTGTATGTAGAGAGTTGTTCTAACAAATAACTAAGATGGGGAGGAGTTTAAATTCAGACGATGAGCCGAAGATGAAAGAACTCTTCTGAGAGAGTTAGTACCTTGACCAGAAGGCTGATGGACTTTGAAGAGGCTGTCAGAGGGGACTTAAAGGAAAGTGATGAAAATTCTTTAAAACTAGAGGAATGGGAAAACATTACTTTAGTTGAAGAAAATTTACCAACATAGTCATTTGCAGTAACGTGTAAAATAGAAAATGTACCTAATTAACTGGATGATTAAATTAAGAAAATTTCCATACAAAGTGTTGATGATGTCATCTGGTTTCTCCTTGCTCCTTCACCAAAAAGGTGAAGTTTGCTATACATAGTTACCAAACCAGTTCCCAGTATACACACAAGCTTGATCTAGTGTAGCTCTGCTGATCTCTATTCTCACAATCCACTGCTTAGTACTTTTTTCCTTTTTAATATTATAAGGGATGGAGGGAGAGTGAGTGGTATAGTATTATATGAATGGAATTATATAGTTGTAAATATATATTTCAATTCTTATGGCAACCAATAATTTTTAAATAGATATAACACTGATATGCTAAAAAATAAGAGGAAATGGAATCATATATAATGCTCAATTAAACTAGAAAAGCAGAACAGGGGAATATAAAAAAGAAACAAATGCAACAAATAGAAAACTGTAACGCCAAAGAAATGAAGTACTTAGGTTTAAATCTAACAAAACATGTGCAAATCTATACAAGGAAAACTACAAAACTCTGATGAAAGAAATCATAGAATATCTAAATAGATACATATTCTGTGTTCATGTGTAAGAAGACTCAAAATTGTCAAAATGCCACTTCTTTCCAAATCGATCTATACATTCAGCATAATAATAATAAAAATTCCAGTGTATCATTTTGTGCATATCCACAAACTGATTTTAAAATTTGTGTGGAGAGATTAAAGACCCGGAATAGCCAACACAATCTTGAAGAAAAAAAATAATTTCAGAGTAATGACACTTCCTGACATCAAGAATAACTATAAAGATAAGGTAATCAATACAGTATAAAATGGCAAAAGAGTAGAAAAGTAGATTAATGGAACAGAATAAAGAGCATAGAAATATAGGCAACTCACACAATATTCAATAGACTCTAACAAATACAGGCAACTTGTCTTTGAAAAAGGAGAAAAGGAAATTGAACACAGAAAGCCTAGTCTTCTCAACAAATGGCTCTGGAACAACTGGACACTCACATGCAAATAAGAATGAATCTAGACGGAGACAACACCTTTCACAAAAATTAATTCAAATGTGTCATAGTTCAAAAGTTAAAACATGTGACTCTAAAGATTCTAGAAAATAACATAGGAGAAAAACTAGGTGACCTTCTGTTTAGGGATGACATTTTAGATACAACATCAGAAGCATGATCCATGTAAGACAAAATTGGTAAGTTGGACTCATTAAAATTAAAGAAAAAGAAAAGCAAACCTCTTCTGCAAAAGTCTCTATTAAGATAATGAAAAGACAAGCCACATCCTGAGAGAAGATATTAGAAAAACACATATATGATAAAGGATTGGCATTCAAAATATACAAAGAACTTTTAAACTCAACAATCCGAAAAAAAGCAACCCAATGAAAAAATAGGCAAAAGATCTGAACAGACACCCCCTCGAAACAGATATACAATTGGCAAATAAGCATATGAAAAGATACCATACGTCATTAGGGAATTGCAAATTAATACAACAATGAGATACCATTAAACACCTATTCAAATGGTGAAAATCCAAAACACTGACAATACCAAATACTGGTGAGGGTGTGGAAAAATCAGAACTCTAATTCATTGCTAGTGGTAATACAAAAAGGTACAACCTCTTTACAATACAATTTTGCAGTTTTTACAAAGTTAAACATAGTCTGACCCTACCAACCTATAATCTCTTCTCTGGGTGTTTACCCCAAAGAGTTGAAAACTATATTATATTTACATGAATACCTGCACATGAATATTTATAATTGCCCAAACTAGAAGCAATCATATGTCCCTTAATAGGTGAATGAATAAACAAAGAATGGTATACCCATACAGTGGAATATTATTTATCAATAACCAGAAAATAAACTATCAAGCTAGAGAAAGATACGGAGGAAACTCAGATGCATATTGCTAAGTGAAAGAAGTCAATCCGAAAGGTCAAAACTATATAGATATGAAAATGATCAGTGGTTACTAGCTGTTTGGGAAAATGTAGAGTGAAGAAGAGAATGAATAGGTAAAGCACAGGAAACATTTACATGCTGTTTATAGTGCTGAAACTAATCTGTATAATACTATAATGGTGGGTACATGACATTATTCATTTGCCAGAATTCGTAGAACTGTGTAACACTAAGAGTGAACTCTAATGTAAACTATGGACTTCAGTTAATAATAATATAACAATTGTAGCTCACTACTTGGAACAAGTGCAATGTGTTAATGATAGGGGGAACTGTGAACAGGGAAGGGAGATGTATGGGAACTCGTTGTATTATCTGCTGAATTTTTCCGTAAACTTAAAGCTACTCTGAAAAACAATGTATACATTTTTTTTAGAAAACATATGATAGTATACGTCTTATCCTCAAAAGGTTGACAGTTTGGTTGAGAAAATACCTCAGAGAGCAGGATAACATAAACCTCTGGAAGCAGAAGAACTTTAATTTATACACAATGATAGAGATTCACTTGTAGCAACAAAGTATCTTTTTAAAATTTATTTTATTTATTTATTTATTTTTGGCTGCATTCGGTCTTTGTTGCTGTGCTCAGGCTTTCTCTAGCTGTGGGAGGCAGGGGCTGGCTACTCTGTTGTGGCTCGTGGGCTTCTCATTGCGGTGGCTTCTCTTTGTTGCAGAGCACGGACTCCAGGGCCCATGGGCTTCCGTAGTTGTGGCGCGGGGGTCAGTAGTTGTGGCACGTGGGCTTAGCTGCTCCATGGCATGTGGGATATTCCTCGACCAGGGCTTGAACCATGTCCCCTGCATTGGCAGGCGGATTCTTAACCACTGTGCCACCAGGGAAGTCCTGCAACAAACTATCTTTAATCTGCTTGATTTAATTACTTCTCTTTAAAAAGCCAATATAATTTAAATACTTAGGGTAAAAATTTCATCTGTGAGGATCTTCACAATTAGAGGACAGGAAAAATAATCTTTGTTAAATATCTGATGTTATAAGAAGCCTATCTACTTGACTTTCTCCCTAACTCCTTTCACAGTATTTGATAGGGTGGGAATCATTTAATCCTCTACTTAGCATTGGAAAATAAAAGGAAATAGAAGTCCATTTAAAAAATTTAGTCAACTAAAAAAAGAAAAAACAAATTTAGTCAACTAAATGAAAGTTATAATTTAAAATTCACTGTAAAGGCCTAAAAGATTAAAATGCTTACTTTATCATTTAACTAAAATATTTTTACTTTGGTAGAAGCAATGAAATTTAAGCATATCCTTCTATGAGGGACCTTGATGAGGTCTCATTGTCATTGATAGTCACAGCATATTATTATTATGGCATTTTATTTTGATTTAACTTTTGAAAATGCTTTTTCTTAATTCCTTGAATAATCTACACAATCCTTTGTAAACTGTATCATAAATATCCTTTACCACGACATATTCATAATAAGGTAATTATTAGGCATACTCTATAATATTACATGTTACTTGCAAAATACAACAATGGATCAAAGCAAGAAAAGAGTTATATATTCTGAATTTGATTGTGTATTCAGCTGTTTTCTAATGGGAATTTCTACAGAAGATATAATTCAACCTAGAAAAGATGGAGCTAATGAATGCTAGAGAAACAAATTAAAATTCTGCCAGACATTGATGGGTTGCAAATGTGTTTTAATTTCTAAGGAAAGATATCCAGGTGTCATCGTGAACAACTCAATAAAGATGTCAACTTAATATTCAACAGTAGCTAAACAAGATGTTTATTTGAATTATGAAAGGTACAAAATACATGGAACATAAGAAAATAAAATTATATAAAGAGAACAATAAATGGTAATGTTTTAGCAATTGTGTTTATCGTTAGATATTTCCTGTTCATCAGAATATATAAACAATTCTATATTCATTACGTATATATATTGAGAACCTACTTATATAATTCGGGGAAATGGTCAGCAGTGTTCCATAGGAGAGGTAATTTTTGAACCTCTTTTGAATAGTTAGCAGCAGATGTCAAACAGACAATGGTATTAAAAGGATCCAGGAAAAGAGAATAGCACCAGCAAAACCTTGGAGATTTAAAACTAACTTGTGTTCGGAAGACAACATGTAGCGCAATAGAATTTTTCTTTGTGTTACCTAAAATGTAGATACCGTCAGATCACAGAATTCTCAAATGCTATGGAAGAGAGGGTTTGGAATTACATGATGATACACATAAAAATAATGCACTTTATTAGACTATTGTACCCCAGGTAATGTGTTAAGTATATCACATAGCCTCATGAGAATTCTATGAAGGAGATACTTATGAGTCTCACTATACAAATGAGAAAACTAAGAAATAGATATGTTAATTTGCCCAATATCCAAAATAGTTGATAATAATTAGTATGGCAGGAATTGAATCCAGCATGTTTAACTCTTAAACATTACCCATAATTGAAAATAAATATCAACAAGGGAACTAGTGTCATTCATTGAGGAAGAACTCACAGTGCATCAGCTATGAACAGTCTTGCTTTAATGGCCTGCAGGAAAATACCCATGACTCAGTAGTAGATCACTTCCAGGGGATTTTCCTTCACTTTAACAGAGTTAATGTGTTGGTGTTTGCATGATATTTCATCTTCCTTCTTTTACTTTAACTCTTATGTTTACATGTGTCTATTATAAAAAGCATATAGTGCAGTTTAGTTGTTTGTTATTTTAAAATCATTACCTTTTAACTAGGGAATTTATCAATTTCTATATAAGATACTGATATATTTGGGTTTAAATAGACCATCTTACTATTATTTACTATCTGTCCAGCCTATTCTATCTTCCTATTTCCTTTGCCACCTTTCTTGTAGTGATTATTTTCAGTGTTCCAGAGGATCGCTAGTAGTCAGTTATCCAGAAGCAAAGTAGTGCCCAGAGATTACAAATATACATGATGTTTTGGAGGAAATTAAATATGTAATAAAGCAAGTCAAAGTAATATGAAAAGGAAAGTAACAAGAAAAAAAAAGCAAGGTGTGAGAAAGTGGGCTGAACCTGAAAAATAAAAAAGTCATAGAATACTCCTTACCTCTACAAAAATATCTGTATGCCACTCTGAATGATGTAAACACTGTTTAATGATTTTAGACTTACAGGATCGATCTAGAGAAAGTACATATCTAATTATGTGTACAGAACAGAGGTAGGTATCATTAACCTTGACAACATTTGAGAAAAACTAGCGGTGACAGGAGGTGAGAATATGAAGTGGGAAGTCAGGAGGCAATTTGTTTGATGAAGAATAATATTCAGAGCAGTATTCTGAAATCTCCAAAATATACCTATACTGTTAACTCACTGAAGCTACCCACTGTTGGAGACAATCTCTCTAAATCCTGGCTACTTCCGGCCTGGCCTGGCAGCCCAAGAGCTGATGGGATCAAGATCCCAGAAAAACTACAAATCATCATAGAGCATTGGTTGTGAAGTTCTACTTAAGATTATAGGTGTAACAGAGAGGCATTTTAAATGGTTAAATATGTCTAAAACTGGGACACAAGAGAATGAAAGGGTGATTTGATCTTAGTCCTCATCTATCATAATAAGAAATCAAAGTTTGACATAAAAATAGTATAGGTATGGGGCTTCCCTGGTGGCGCAGTGGTTGGGAGTCCACCTGCGGATGCAGGGGACGCGGGTTCGCGCCCCGGTCCGGGAGGATCCCACATGCCGCGGAGCGGCTGGGCCCGTGAGCCATGGCCGCTGAGCCTGCGCGTCCGGAGCCTCTGCTCCGCAACGGGAGAGGCCACAACAGTGAGAGGCCCGCGTATAGCAAAAAAAAAAAAAAAAAAAAGTGTAGGTATATAAGCATATCTAAATATGGATATAGAAAGATTGAAAAGGACTCAAAAAGAAAAACAGATGTTTTTGCTTTTAAGAAGCAGTAACAAAGAAGGAGAAGGATAAAGAGAGACCTGTAAGTTCTATTAAATATCTTTCTAGGCCTTTTAAACTTTTTAATCCTATATGCACATAACTTTCTATATGACTTAGGATCTGTTAGATAAAAGAGTATTTATGAGGCAAGTAGTAATATTGTCACCAGCAAAATGGCAATTCCTTAGGTTCTTGCCCTCTCAGAAAGAATTCAGTTGAGAGACATAGAGCAGTTTTAAATTGCAAGAGTTTTATTAAGCAAAGCAAAAGAACACTCCCTAGAAAGGATGAGAGTGGGCTGCCTGGAAACCAGAAGCAACCCTGCAATGGGGGTAGGGTCAGTTTTTCAGAGTGGTGGAAAGTCCCTCCCTGTGTCCTGCATCATTTGACTGACAAGTTGATTGACAGCTTTATGTTATATAACTTTTCTCCTTGTGCACAGGCACTTACCCACAAGCACCTAAGTGAAACCCATTGCAGGGGGGTGGGGTAGGGCAAAAACCGCAAATTTATTACAAATCTAGCATAATGAACCCGGGTTACTTTGAGTCACATTTTAGGCCTTGGTGCACCTGTGCCAACCTGTGCTGGTGGGTTTTATCTTGTTTGGTCCTGATAATGCTGGAAACTTAGCGGTGCTTGACCACAAAAGGAGGATCTCTGAGCATGTTCTTGTCACCAGTGCCCAGGTGGGGGAAGGAAAGATGACTCTGTCCAGGAGGGAGCAGAACCTGCTCATGTCTGACTAGCTATCTAACAATATGAGAAAGTCAAACAATAATAAGAGCTCTAAAAAAAGGTATAAATAAAATATGGAAAGACAGAAGTAATTAATATAGTCATTGAAATAAAAATGTAGGATCAAGAGCAACTTTTCATTCATGTTTTCCTGGAAACTAAGAGAAAATTCTGTAGAAAGTGTATAGACAGTGTAAACTGATCATTTAAGTTAGTTTATTTCTTAAAGCAGAATAAAACTCTGACCTCCAGATGTCAGGAGAGAAGCAAATAATTGGCTGCCCTTAGTCCAGCTCTACTGCTCACCCAAGGAAATACTGAAGAGAAAGGAAGCTCCCAAGTCACGATCTTTCGCTTTCCATCTCCCAAACAAAAAATAGTCTCTCAAAAGGCAGCTAATTGTAGTCCTCACCAAGTTAGGAACTTGGAACTCATTAACAGTGACATTTTAAAAATCTTTCAAAATCTATACCTTTTCTGTAGGAGAGGTCTATCTTCTAAAGAAGACAGAAAATGATAGTTGTATAATAAAGAGAAAAAACATTTAATAGGTTATAAAAATAGAGGTGTTTATGGACAATGGAGTACAAGTTCTGGTATTTTCACCTGAGTTCAGCTTCTTTCTTTCTTTATCCTTGCATAGCACAAGGCTTGACTTATTGCTAAAGCACTTATTATCTCTTACAGGAAATACTGACATATGTCTATCTCATTCAACAATTTCCTAGGAAAAATAAATGATGTTTTATTTCTTTACCTCTTTTATTGTCCATCTTAATCATCCTTGTTGTGCTAGTCATCTTTTGTATACATTGTCTTTAATAAATTTGCTTTGACTGGACTGAGCTCACCCGATAATTATTGGTTAGGTTAAAAAAATAGTGAATGTCTCTGGTACAAGGGCTAATAACAAAAGTAAGGGGCTAGATTAAATTTAATATTTTTCCCTAATTGTCGAAATAGTTTTCTGCTTTAAACTGATTTTCATTTTCCATTAAATAATCGAATCTAGATTAGGCTTAATAGTTCTAAAACAATGCTGTTACTAAATATTGTCGATAACATATTCAAGTTTAAAGCCATTCTGTTTGGCTCTAGAGAGCTGCAGGTTTCAGGCGGGAGTTTTAACTAGAGATTACAGATTGACTTATTATTTATCATTGTTTTGGGACCATAAATCTAAGATGTGCACCTATCTGCAAAAGAATACAAAACATCACTATTCTCATAACACAGATTTTAAAAGTGCTTATAACTTGCTATATTCCTTTTCATTTCTTACATATGCATATGAATAGATGTATGTACATATCTTAAATACATACATAAATATATATACATATGTTTTACATGTGTCTTTACAATTGTGATAATATTGAAAATAGTGCACCTGTGTTCACAGTAACTCTATGATCACCTCTAATTAGAAAACTTACACCTAATTGCAAGGAACAAGTTTCTCACCTGACCAAAGTTCTGCGATGTCTTTTCACTCTCTTATCTTGTATTGTGTGTATCCAGAGACTACAACCCCCACATGTACCAATGCAGATTGTCTGATGCAAAATATTGTGGAATGACAAGTCTTAAAGGATCATCAATAATGGAGGCGGAGGTAAAGGTTAAAAAAAAAGTCAACGACCTGTAAGAACTTGAGAAAAGTTGTTCACTAGAAAATGCTGCACTTCTGTCTCTTGTCTTTACTTTATGGTGCTGTTGTTTTCAGTTGTTTCAGGGATTTTCAGTGGGTATTTTAATTGGAGGTTAAAGCAAGATAAATAATACACTGCATGACAGCTAACATAACTTACAGAATCTTCTTCTGAGTCAGTTGTATTTGTTTAAATTATTTTTTCCAATTTTGAAAATAATGTACTATAAACAATTTAAAAATTATAAATGTAAACATAAAACACTTATGCCAGATATTGTAATAAGAGCTTTACATATATTACCCTATCTAATCTTCAGAAATTTTCAGTTATTAGTATCCCTATTATACAGCTGTAGAAATATGAATCTGGTTTGTGTACTAAGAATTTTGCATTTCATTAATTTTGCATTTCATTAATTGTTTAACTTTTCAGTACATTAGAATTTTTGTTCATAAGGAAGAGAAACAATCCCCAAACCCCTAAGTCCCAAAAATGTCATTTTCTCAAATAAGAACTGTAGGCTTTAATGCTAGAAAAAAATAAATGGATGAGAACTCATGATGAATTTGTTAGCACTATATCTAGAAAACGAAATAAAGAGGCAGTGTGAGATAGACTGTAGGGGAAGTTAGAATTTTCCCAACAAAATGGATAAAGACAGTCAAAAATTTCCCTGTTGTCTAATATAAGGACTTTGCTCATCCAATTTTTTTACAAACCCTCTTGTAGTTCTATTTCAAGGAGGCTTCCAGATTTTTTAACTGTGATACCAGGGAAATAGATTACAGTAAACTAAGGACTAACTATACTTTTCTGTCTTAGTCAGGGGTAGAGACAGAGGACATGATTTTTTTTCTTATTTAAATAATAGCCTAAGATGAGTATTTTATTTATTTAGTCTTTCTTTCTAAAATGTTTTCTAAAGGTTTCAATTTGCTTTGAAAATAATCGTAATTCAAAGGATAAATGTGGATGTGACAGGTTGGAAATAAGTATGCCAACTTAAAAACAACTATTTGTTAAAATCAATGCTTTTTTTTCTAATTTTTAAGTTTGTCAGATAAAAATTTGGAAGTTGTTTTTCCTATAAAAGTTATAACTACCTTGTTCTTTGGCCTTTCATTCTAATCAGTCAGAATGGTTCTTGTCCTCAGGAATCCTTTTTCTCACACAGCATAAGAATATTCAGTATAATAGCCACTTGTCAGAATTGCCCTTTCTAATGGAACAGTTTACTCAAAGAGACCACTATCTGGGAAAGATACAGCCAAACTCTCACGTTATTCCAATTAATATTCCACATGGAAAATACTTCCGGTCTTTTCAGGTCTGTGAATGAGTAGAGGGCAAGGAAATAAAACTTGGTGCCCAGAGTATGAATAATCAGCTAAATATGCCCACAGAAAATTATTGGCAGGTCAAAGGTTATAAGTGAAGAACGCTCAGGTACAAATCTTCATGTATTCACGTGTTAGAAATAAACATAATTATACACCACAAGATGGAAAAAAAATCTCATTTGTGAAATTATTTCTGAAATTGGGTTTAGTGGTCTTTATATCAAAGGAGACCATGTTTGATTTTAAATTAAATTCATAAAATTTAAGACTGTCCTAAAAATCTCTTTCCCTCTCTCTTTTTCTCCTATTCTTTTTTCTATCTCTTCCCTTTCATTATTTTCTTGCTTCACTTTCTTCTTGTTTCTTCCTCTTCTCTCTCCTTATTTTTTTCTCTCCTGCTTCTTTATTTTCTCTCTTCTGTCACTCATTTCTTTCTCCATTTTTCTGCCTCTCTCTTATCTCAAAATTGGGTTTTCAAGCATGGCAGTAATATAAATGTCCCTTCTGAGAAAATAGAAGTGTGGAAATATGCCTTTCAGATTAAAAAAATGTAGAACAATTAACTTTCATACACACACTCTATTCACTTAGTAGTGTCACTAAGCAACTAAAACATTCATTGTATTTCTGATAGAAAAAATATATATCCTAGCATACTGCTTTTACTGGCAAACGAACTGTATTACAAACTGTGTTGTCTTAAGTACTAATCAGAGTGTTAATATCTCACTCTGACTTTCAGGCATAAGGTAGAACTGTCGCTTTTGAAGTTAGTTGTGGCCAAATGACTTGCTTTGGTCTACAGAATGTGAGTGTGACATGTGTCACTTTTGAACAAAAGCTTGAAAACATAGGAGTGATTGCCCCATTCTCTTCTCTCTGCTGTGGTGATCAGAGAATCATGTTTCCAGATGGAGCAGTTCTCAGTCTGGGAGCCTGACCTCCTACAATGAGCACAAACCTCCTTGTTAACCTGAAATGGGCATGGAGTGAAGATTGAGAAATAAAATTTTGTTGTGTTAAGCCTCTGAGATTTCTGAGTAGTTTTCTAACTGTTATACAAACCAGATCTATTTTTTGAAATATTTCTGAAGCTAAAAACGCATCTACATTGCAAAACCCTAGGGGTATTCTAGAAGGAATAATTCCAAGTAACATACACATATATTAGATATGACCAATAACCAAAACAAAAAGATACAGAAATACCATTTATTTGAAAATAATCTTTTTTTCTGCTTGAATTATCTTCTATACAAATAATTTAATAGACAGTTCCATTACTTCTGGTAAAACTGAACTTTTTTATTTTAAACATATTGATTTTCATTCTAAACTAAATATCAGAATAAAAGGTAATCAATGAATTGCAATGGAAAGGTATAAAATTTTATAATGAATAATTTATACTAAAAGTTTTCTTTTTGAAATTTGATGAATACAAATCTCAGTACCAATCAAAAAGTACTTTAGAGAAGAAAGCATTTGCAGAAATTTGAAAAGAGCCACTTTCAAAGGAAAAGTGAAAAGAAAGTCTTTTAAAATGTTTAGTGAAATAATTTTATATATATGTTCTACTTATTAAATAGCTTTGAAGTGTTTGGTTTTTTGAATATGCTAAAAATAATTCATTGTCATCATTTAATTGAAAATAAATGGCTTTACTTTTCTCAAAATTCATTGGCCATTTGTGTTGGTAAATTGTTTATAAAAACTCTCCCAGTCATTTCATTTTGCAACTGTTAAGAACATGGTGTCTGAAGAAAATTTAATATTACAATGTATTTTTTAAATTAATAGACTTTATTTTATTTTTATTTTTATTTATTTATTTTTTTTTTTGCGTTACGCGGGCCTCTCACTGTCGTGGCCTCTCCCGTTGCGGAGCACAGGCTCCGGACACGCAGGCTCAGCGGCCATGGCTCACGGGCCCAGCCGCTCCGCGGCATGTGGGATCTTCTCGGACCGGGGCACGAACCTGTGTCCCCTGCATCGGCAGGCGGACTCTCAACCACTGCGCCACCAGGGAAGCCCAATAGACTTTATTTTTTAGAACATTTTTAGGTTTATAGAAAAACTAAGCATCCATGTACGATGAATACACCCCCTCAGTCTCCACATGTGTAGTTTTCCCTGTAATCAACATCTGGCATTCTTTACAATTGATAAGCCAACATTTATACATTATTATTAATGGAAGTCCATAGTTTACATTAGAATTCATTCTTTGTATTGTATGTTCTATGGATTTTGACAAATATAAATATATATCATTACATTGGATGTAATATGCATCCACCATTACCGTATCACACAGAATAATTTCACTGCCCTAAAATCATTTATGCTCCACCTATTCACCCTTCCTTCCCTGCAAAACCCTAGCAGCTGCTGAACTTTTTACTTGCCTTTTCCAGAATGTCATATAGTTGGAATAATATGGTATGAAGCCTTTTCAGATTGGCTTCTTTCACTTAATAATACAGACATACCTCGTTTTATTGTGCTTCACAGATATTGCATTTTTTACAAATTGAAGATTTGTGGCAACCCTGCATGAAGCAAATTTGTTGGCACCATTTTTCCAACAGCAATTGCACAAATCATGTCTCTGTGTCACATTTTGATAATTCTTGCAATATTTCAAATTTTTTTCATTATTTTATTTTTTATGGTCATCTGTGATCAGCGATCTTTGATGTTATTATTGGCATTGTTTTGGGGCATCACCAACTGTTCTAAGAACTCTAATAAATTATTTCTTCATCGTAAGAATACTTATCTTTATCTGTTGAAGATATTTTAATTATTCTAGTTATATGATTAGTTTTCTTTAATAAAGTATAAATCTGTCTGGGTGGCCACAGAAATAACAAAAACAATGAATAAACAACTACATACTGATGTAAATAGCTCTGGAGTACATTAGGTAAGCAATTTATGGAATGGAAAATATATTTGCAAGCCATGTGTCTGATAAAGGATCAATATCCAAGATACTTGAGAAACGCATACAACTCAATAGGAAAAAAAAATGACTAAAGAATGGATAACGAGTCTGAATAGACATTTTTCCAAAGAAGACATTCAGTAAGAATGAGGATGGACAAGCTTTTCTATGTAGGGGATATGTGTCACTCCTTTCAACCTTAAATTGTACCATTTATTAATATGGAGCTCCGAGTAAAACTGTGTACACTATATTATTTCATATTTTTATGTTTTTTCTTATTGTTCCTTTTGCCCAAATTACTTCTTTTAACAATGAATGTTTATCAACTGTCTAATATATTTTAAGAAATATATTAGATACTTGAGCAAGAAATAAGCAAAAGCTTCTCCTTTGAAGTTTGTTCCATTTAACTTTATTAACTTAATTATTTCTCATTCTTCAAATTTTGGGTCAATGTCACTTCTACAAATCCTTATTGGAACCAAGAGAATTTGCCATGTGTGTTTACTTTCAGTGCCCATATACTCATATTTACACTGAACATTTTTTTCTTCTTTTTTCCTTTAGTTAAACAACAACAACAATAAAAATGTTCATTTATTTCTCCCACCCCCGAACCCCCCTTCCCTCTGGCAACACTTAAGAGTAAATACTCATAAAATTCAACTGACAGTAACTGTAGCATTTGAAATGAAACTTGCTCCTTTGACTAACTAATATATTCAACACCAGTTGTGCTAAAACGTTTCAACTATATTTTTTTTCACTCAAACTCAGGGAATTTCGCTCCATCAAATTTTCTCAGGAAATTTAACCAAATCTCTGCATGCTACTTAATTGCCTTATGATTAGACTGATAGGTGTGTTGAATAGAATAATGTGCAGTGACATTTATAGGATTAATATAAATTAAAATCTAAGAAGGAAACACAGAGTTAATCTATGGCAATAATTTCAAGAAGTAGTTTCAGAGTTTAGTTTCCTATAAGAAACGAGAACAGCTATTATTTTCATGTTTATATAGAAAGTTTTCTGTATAATTCTTACACAACCATTTTATAGAGAACATTTTCATTTAGTTGCATTTTCTATGACACAAATTCTTATCAAACTATACCACTAAATCATGGTTAATATTGTAATACAAATTATATAGCACAGAAAATATTTCCTGAAATTTATATAGATATTATAATTTCCTGACATGTGTATAGAAATTATGATCATTTTCTCTATTAAATACAATTACTTTATTCAGTTTTCAAGCACTTCACTTCTATAGAGAAAACGAAATAGCCAAGTTGTCAGCAATTACAGAAATAAAAATTAAATTGTTATCAGGTATTTTCAATACCAATATTTCTGTAAAAAAGCTCAAAACATATACTCACACATGTATAAAAATACTAAGCTCCTGAAACTAATAAGAAATTATAGCAAGATATTGCAAGACAAAAGTCAATTTCTTTCCTATATACCAACAATGAACAAGTGGAATTTGAAATTAAAAACATAATACCATTTACATTAGCAATCCCCAAAGTGAAATACTTAGTTATAAATCTAACAAAATATCTACAAGATCTAGGTGAGGAAACTATAAAACTCTGATGAACAAAATCAAAGAACAACGAAATAAGTGGATAGATATTCCATGTTTATGGATTGGAAGACTCAGTATTATTAAGATGTCAGTTCTTCCCAACATGAATTATAGATTCAATGCAATCCCAATCAGAATACCAACAAGTTATTTTGTGAATATCCACAAACTGACTCTAAAGTATATATATGAAGAGACAAAAGATCTAGAATAATTAACATAATCAGGAAAGAAAAGAACAAAGTTGTAGACTGACATTACCCCACTTCAAGACTTACTGTAAAGTTGATTAGCTAAAGCTAATAATCAAAACAATATTGGTGAAGGAAGAGAGAATAGAGAGCCCAGAAATAGACTCACATAAATACAGTCACCTGATCATTGACAAAAGAGCAAGGGCAATACAATGTAGCATAGTCTTTTCAACAAATAATGCTGGAATTACTGGACATGCAAAAAAATTAGTCTAGACATGGACCTTACACTCTTGACAAATATCAATGCCAAATGGATCAGAAACCTAAATGTAAAACACAGAGCTATAAAACTCCCAGAAGATAACACAGGAGAAAATCTAGATGTCCTTGGGTATGGCAATGACTTATATACAACACCAAAGACATGATACATTAGAAAAACAATTGATTAACTGGATTTCATTAAAATAAAAAACTTCTGCTCTGTAAAAGACAACAAAAAAGAAAATAAGAAGACAAGCCATAGACTGAGAGAAAATATTTGCAAAAGACATGTCTGATAAAGGACCGTTATCCAAATATACAAAGATCTCTTAAAACTCAACAATAAGAACAGAAATAACTTGATTGAAAAATGGATCAAATATCTTAACAGACACTGGGCTTCCCTGGTGGTGCAGTGGTTAAGAATCCGCCTGCCAATGCAGGGGACACGGGTTCAAGCCCTGGTCCGGGAAGATCCCACATGCCGCAGAGCAGCCAAGCCAGAGCACCACAACTACTGAGCTTGTGCTCTACAGCCCGCGAGCCACAACTACTGAAGCCCGCACGCCTAGAGCCCGTGCTCCGCAACAAGAGAAGCCACTGCAATGAAGCCTGTGCACAGCAACGAAGAGTAGCTCCCGCTCTCTGCTACTAGAGAAAGCCCGCGCACAGCAAGGAAGACCCAACACAGCCAAAAATAAATAAAAATAAAATAAATTAGTTAAAAAAAATCTTAACAGACACCACACCAAAGAAGACATATAGACAGCAAATAATCATGGGAAAAGATGCTCCACATCATAGGTCTTCAGGGAAATGCAAATTAAAATGAGATTGTACTACACACTTAATAAAGTGGATGAAACTCAGAACACAGAGAACACCAAATGCTGATAAGGATGTGCAACAACAGGAACTCTCGTTCATTGCTGGTAGGAATGAAAAATATTACAGATATTTTGGAAGACATTTTGGCAGTTTCTTATGAAACTAAATGTATTCTTATCATATGATCCAGTGATTGTACTCCTTCGTATTTACCCAAAGGAGTTAGACACTGCAGTCCACACAAAAACCTGAACACAAATATATATAGTAGCTTTATTCATAATTTTGAAAAGTTGGAAACAACCAAGAAGTTCTTCAGTAGGTAAATGGATAAACTGTGGTACATGCACACAATGGAATATTATTCAGCACCAAAAAGAAATGAGCTATCAAGCCGTGAAAAGACATGGAGGGAACTTAAATGCATGTTAATAAGTGAAAGAAGTCGATCTGAAAAGGCTACATACTATATGATTCCAACTATACGACATTCTATAAAAAGCAAAACTATGGAGAAAATAAAAATATCAGTGGTTGCCAAAGATGGCATGGGGAGATGAATCAGCAGAGGACAGAGTGTTTTTAGGGCAATGAAATTACTCTGTATGATATTATAAAGATGGATACATGACACTATATGTTTGTCCAAAACCACAGAATATACAACACCAAATTGAACCCTAAGGTAAACTATGAACTGTGGGGGATTACGTATCAGAGTAGGTTCATCCTTGGTTAAAAAAAAAAAAATGTACCGTCCTGGTGAGTGGTGATGAAAATGAGGGAAATTATGCATGTGTTGGGGCAGGGGGTATGTCTGAAATCTCTGTACCTTCTAAATTTTGTTATAAACCTAAAACTGCTCTTGAAAAATTAGACTTAAACACACACACACACACACACACACACACACACACACACACACACACACACACACAACTTGAACCTCTTTGACCAAGTTGACCAAGTCTCAGGATTTTTCATTATACCTAACTTTAAATCATGTCCCCTGTGAAATCTACATATTTAATTTTAATTTTTATTTGTTTCAAAGTTCACAGAAAGAAAAGGATAATTACATCTTCCCGAGCAACTTGATAATGTTAAAGAAAATTAAGACAGTGTTTTGTATGACTACGTAAAATTACTTCTTTTCCTTCTCCTATTACTATAAACATGACGTGAGTTACATATTAGCTTATGTAAAAAATGAATTTTGGTGTCAAGTATCATATAAGTCTGATTACTTGAATATTCCACCACCATGTTTTGGCAATTATAAACTAAGTTAAAATTTTAAGTTGCTAAAGAAATATTCTAAGAAAATTACTGGCTTAATTTCTATCTAGTTTAATGTATGTCTTCACAAAAGAAGCATAGTGTAATGAATAAGTTCCTAAATTCCCAGCCTGACATAGAAGTCTGGTTTTGTTTCTATAATTCTACTTCCGTCTGTAACTGATTGGAATTATACTTTTTAAGGTTGTAACTACTATGCAATTAGATTAATCAAATTAGCGTTTTTTACTTACAATGCCTTTTTTTCTACTTTTGTAACTTTATCTTCACTTTTTCCAATTTACTATAAGTGACATAGTACATTCAGGTCCTGAAATAATTTACACTAGACAGATAAGTCAACTTGATTTAAAATAGTTTACATAAAACATACTAAGATCATCTATCTCCAGACCAAGTTTTAAATGAAGGTTTCATTATCACAAAAATAATGCAGTATAGAACATAAAATCCTACAAAGTATGAGGGAGTATTCACCCCAAATGGAACAGAATATGCAACAACTTTAATTCCACTAACTAGTAAATGCTCCATTTTTCCCTAATGAAGTATTTCAGGTAATACAAAATTACTTTTAGAAACCTTTTTTTTCCTATAAATGTGATGCACTCTATAATAGAGACCATATGCATCTCTATTTAAATTACCAAAAAAAGTCCTTAGATTTTTGCCAAAAGAATAATCTTTATCATTAAAATGGGTTTTATAGTGTCATTTAAATCTTTGGTGGCTTGCCTAGAAATGTGCGTGTTTCATGAATATTTCAAATTAGTGAAGATGTCAATTGCTGATGTTGCATCACCTCCAGCCACTCAATACTAAACAGAGAAAGGACAGCCCACTCGATGTTACTTCACCTTTCAAAAGGTGATTCAATTTCTTCACATCAATATGGAAAAAGATCATAGTTTGGTTCATAGGGTATTGCTAAAATTACTGTGCTGTTTTAACAAACTCTTGAATTTGCTTGAATAGCAGCAAATAAATAGTGAATTGCAATGACCTTATGAAAAGATAACAGTATGGGTATGTAATTCTTGATCTTCTGGAGCAAAAAATTTCCTTTGCTATTTGTTTATATTTATTGGCCTACTATCTATTCTACTGTATCTATATTTATGGTAGTCTTGCATTGTGTTCAAAAAAAATTGTGCATGGTTTAATTAATAAAAAAGAGTTGTTCTATTTTTCCTTATATATCCAGCATATACCATTTTATTGCCTATGTAATATTCTCCAATTCAGAGTTTTCTCCAAATATAGGATTCAACTCTCACCTGGTACACAAAGGGTCAGATTAGCTCAGTCATTGAAGAAATGTACAGGGAATCATTTCCCACTGGGACTGCAATGAAAACTTCTAAGTGGAATCTCAGGCAGATTTTGGAAAAAAAATAGAACAAATCCTCACAGAACTTGTCAATGTCTACTTTTCAGCTTTCCAAATTTCCCCAAGAGATATTCTGCTACACTTCTGCTAGTAAAAGTGTTAGTCAAACAAACAGGGTAGAGTAAGGTTTTTGTTTTTGTTTTTTCTTGACCCACTGAGAGAATAATGTTAATGTCCTTAAGAAGAAGCATGTAAAAACAAGAGGTGATATCATTTGGGGTTTAAGCATTGTTTTAAGAAAAAAATCTTGAGGAGACAAAAGAGCATGTCATGTCTATGTTAACAATAGAGGCTAATTATGAGGAGACAACCTTCAAGATAAATAAATCCTTAAAGGAAACTAGGAAAACCAGGGTGATACTTCTTAATCACCACCTATACCACACCTACATAGCTATGAAATGTACTTGAAAATATCTAGTACCCTAAGAGAAAACAAAAAATCAATTTATACAGATACATTACAATTCGAGTCAAAATTTCAACAAAGTTTTTCATGTAAATTGACAAGAGGACTTCTATTTTTATATTGAAAAGCAAATCATTGAAAGAAACTAAGACATTCCTGACAAGTAAAATGAATAAGCACTGGCCTTTCAAAATCAAAGCTTAATTAAGAAAGTATATTATAGGTGTTATAATAAACAAATCAAAGAACAGAAAAGAGAAATGAGGAGTAGGCCCATAAATATGTAGAAATCTTATTTATGACAGCTTTCATAGCATTTCAGTGTGAGAAATTAAGGGCTACCAACATCTGGTCCTGGGACAATTATTGTCAACATGGAAAAAAATCAAATTTTTTTCTGCTTTACGTAAAACACTAAAAGCAATCCACATGGATTAAAAAAAAAAAATCAAACCATGTAACTTAAACATACACACACAAAAAAATCCCTTTAGAAGACAATATAAAATAATATTCTTTCTGATCTTTATTAAACTTTAAAGCAAATCTTTGATAAATCTCATTGTTTTAAAATTAAGCTTTCTATTAACTGAAATATGCTCAAAAGAAAGTAAAATAAAAATCACAGACTGAAAAGTGACTAATAAGACATGTAACTTGAAGGAATTAATATCCAGAATATATAAAGAACTCCCTCAAATCCATAACAAAAGACAAACAACTCAATAGAAAAAGAGTAAAACACAGAAGTGGGTTCTATATCATAAATAAAACACAAATAAATAATAGCCATTATTTATCATGGAAATTAAAATCTCAGTGAAACACTATTTTGCATCAATTGGATTGACAAACTTTTTCTTTAAATATTTGACAATGCCATCTATTGGTGAAATATGAAGCAACTTAACCTTCATAAGCTGCCGACCTACCTAAGTTTATAAATCATTTTGATAAAAAATTAGCTTTTTCTAATAATATCCCAGAGATTCCAGAAATTCTTCCATACTCTAGACACTTCTATTTGTGTACTAGAAATGCCCAGGAAGCATTATTTGTGATAGGAAAAAAATCAACAGAAGAATGGATAAAGAGATCATGGAATAGTCATATTACACAACAGTATATAGCAGTAAAGTTGAAAGAATTATAGGTATACCTGTTGTACCAGTTGAAGTCCAATCAGGAAAGAGAAATTACACAGTGTTTCAACATTGAAAGTTAAAAGAATTATTTACTATAGCAGGGAATTGGAAAAAGCTAAGGATTGGCTAGAAGTAAAGGGAACTCTGAAAAATATAGAAATTGCAGATATAAGGAGAAGCCAGAACTCCTCAAGGGACCTGGAGAAATGGTTTATGGAGAGGAATCTCATCAGAGGTATTCTGCTGCAAAACCTCCAGAGTGGTGTGCTGAGGGAAGGTCCTGGGTGCTGCATACTGTCAGACTGTGTACTAGAGAGGCTGTCTGCTGCTAGGAAAGACCACTTCCTCCTTCTAGTGTGCTTTACAAAGCTTAACATAGGGCCAGATGGCATAGAAAACTATTTAAAGGGCTCAGGTCCATTTTTGTTCACCTTCTGAAATAAAGACAAGGACGAGGTAAAGGAGAAGCATGATATACTTCTTGGCTATTGTTAGTGTTGTTGCTTTTAAGCAGAGAGGTGGATACATGAAAAATGGCATTTTTTCCTTATCTATACCCTTTATATGTGTCCTAATATTTTGTGTACTGAATTAAAATAATTTTAAAGGCCCAAATCCAACATATATTTATAGAAAATCACAGTCTGAAGAGTGGAGTACGTGTACTACATACATCATTCAAATATTTCAGTGCATAGTAAAATATGTATACTTAGAAATTCATTTTATAAACATAGCATAACCTTGATATCAAAATCTGAACAACTTGTACATAACCAACAAAATGTCCCAAATTTTTAATGAATACAGTTACAAAGATGCTACATATACTCCTAGAAAAATATGATATGAACAGTAAAATTTATTAAAAGAATGCTAGGATGTTTCAGATTGGGAATTCTAGCAACAAATCAAAGTAGAAAATATATAAAATGCATAGATATGCTTTACATTTTGTTGTTAAAACATTAAATAAATATTAAGGAACACTCCAAAAATTTTAAATATGATAAAAATATATGAAACCAACAGAAAGCATCATAATTAATTGAAGTAAAAGAAGTGTTTTAATTAACTCTAAACAAACATCAAAAAAGGATGATTAATGAAACTATTAATTCTCAACACTATTCTCAAAGTTGTTGCTAATTCTGCAGTATAAAAAGTATTGCATATAATAAATATTAAGTGGAATAATGATTTTATCATTATTGGCAGATTGTATATTTTACAATTAAAATACTTGAGAATATTATGGAAGTCTACTAAGGTGTCTGGATAATATATAATATAAAAATTAAATAGATTTTCTTAATATCATAATAATCAGTTTAAATCATAATGGGAAAAATAATCTTATTAGCATTAGGAACTGCTACAGAGTAACAAGGAATTAATCAAAAGTAACGTAAAATAAAGATGATACAATAATTTGTATATACTGGACTTTTCTATAGTATATATGTATGTACAACACGTAAATATATCATATATAAAACATAAACATATATTATAAATAAATCTTTTAATGAATAGACTGTGCAATCTGTTCTTCAAATTGAGGTAATCTTATCAGAATTACAATGGAATTTATTCTGGAACTTATCCAGCAGTCCTAAAAATTTTATGCTACAAATCAGAATAGTTAAAACCATGCTGTATGAATTCACAAGCAGGAAATTAGATTAATACAACAGAATAATGAACATGGAAAGAGTTATATATATTGTACTGATTTAATTTAGCTTAAAATTGAATATGTTGAAAATATTACAGGGTAATTGACAGTAGAAAATGTGGGAAAATGTGTATTATCATATATTTAAAAGAATTTAGATTGGATCAAACATTGAAATATAAGTAAATAAAACCATAAGCAATTTAGAATATGATATTTATCATGTTACAAAGACTAAGATCTTTCTCCACAAGACACACATGATTTAAATTATAGAGGAAAGACTGATAATTTACTTTTAGATTCAATTGCATTTTCTCAAAGTTTTCTTCTATATTTTACCTTTTAAAAAATTTTAGCAAAATATTTAAAATCACCTCCTTCTTCCCTGCTTAAGAATTTCAATGTTGCTGTGGCACCCTTCCATCTCCTACGTGCTTCAAGGAAGCATGACTTTATCTCCAAATCTAGGATCCCTCTGGATTTGTGCAAGCTTCTGGTCACAATTCACTGATAAATGAAACACACAAATAGAGACACTTGAATGTGCAGTAGTCATCTTCAGTTTTTTAGTAGAGACAATCTAAAAATGTTAGAGAGCAAAAATGAGAAGACTCAAGAATTCTTGATAATTATTGATCTGTTGAATCAGGCATTTCCTCAAGTGACATAATACTTTTTCCTTACTCTAGAGGCAGTTGAATCACACATTTCCGTCAAATAAATAAAAACAATCTCTTTACAATGAAATATATAAATTTTTGATGATCAGCTTGGCAAATATATGTAAGGTTCAAAATACCACTTAAGGATATGGGCACACTCAGATACTGTTGGTAAAAATTCTTTGGAGGCAATTTTGGAAATATATTTATCAACATTGACCCATTTTGGACCTCTAAAATATTTCACTTCTAGAAATTTATCTTTAGGAAATAATCAACAAAATAAACAAAAATATATGATTGTTTAATGCTTTTGTGAGAATGTTAAAATACTTAAAACTTAGAAGCATCCTAAATACCCAAAAAACATAGAATTGGTAGAAAATTATGGAATACTAGGCAATCTTTTAAAAATAAACCAAGTGTATTTTATTGATATTAAACTATGCTCAGAATATATACCTAATGTGAAAATATAAAATACAATACAGTCTTCTTTTATTAAAACATCAGTAAGTGATTATATATCAAAAAGCCAGAAAGTGTATATATACATCCATAAGTTTTAACTGTTTTGCTCTTAGAGAAGTGATGGGTAAGAGGCTAAAATTGGACAACAAAATAAAACTAAATTAATTTAAAAAAATAAACAACTATGTACTGTTGAAGAATTCATTCAGAAATGTGATCAGAAAAAAAAAAAGGTTCCAGTTGGATGGAAAATAAGGACAATCAGGAAAATATATAAGTCCTAAATGGTTTATGATTTTAGAAAAATTGCTCAAGCTCTATTAAATTTTGCTCAGTCTATATAAATAGTATCTTATACTCATCTCATGTATTTACCTCTGAAATTCATATTTAAATTGTACAAATTCTAAAATATTGTTTAATAGAAAAGAAAAAATTTTAATTACCAGTTTTACATTCTTTATCAATACATAGAATAAAACATGTCTTTCCTTACATTACATAGACTTGAATTGGATGTGAAAAATCACTGATTCACTGATCTATAAAGGTAATTAATCTAATATGTATCTTCTCTTTTGTGTATAACCTGTATCTTAGGTACAAATGCTGGTGGAGAAAATTCTTTAGTAAGAAATTTCAGCTACCAAATTAAAAAGGAATGACACAGTTAAAATATCACCATTGTAATAATAGTGATAATGGAGCTAACCAATAGTAATCTATGATTGTTATTATCATTAAATGAAAAGCTAACAGGAAACTTTATGGATGGATGGATCAGATTGTCAACAATTTAACACACTCATTGATTTCATTATTATAAAAAGAAGAAACAATTAGATATTTTGTGCTTCCTGGTGTGTCACAATTTGGAAGTACAAAATACCATATTTCAAAAAATTTTACTATAATGTAGAACCTGAATTTAATCAAGTCTTTTCCTCACTTCCAGTTTATAGTAACTATAGGCCCAAGAAACATACAAAAAGACACTGTGAAGGTGTAGTTAGCAAAATCCTAAATGTGGGTAAATTCACAGGAAAAATGATCTGTGTTTTTTTAAAAAAATAATAAATGTAAGGATAAATAAGATGGGATAAGAATCCTCAATATTAAAAGAGCTTTGAGAGATATAGAGACAAAATGCAATTTGGACCTTCACTGGATTCCAGTTTAAGCAAACCAATAAAAGGAAAAAGATGAGAGACTGAAGAGTACAAACACAGACTGGATAATCTTATTTAAATTTTGTTATGATAATATTGTTGTGGTTATATTTTTAAAAGAGTATTCATCTTTTAGAAATACATTTTCAAAGATTTTACAATGAGATCATTTGAAGCTTGGGGTTCTAATTATTTTGAGGGAGAGAAAGAAGGCTACAATATAGATGAAATTTGATTGACCACAGGCTAAAAATTGTGGAATCTGGGTGATGAGGACATGTGAGTGCATTTCACTATTCTCTGTTTTGGCTCATGTATAGAATTCTCCATAAAATGTTAGTTACTAAGATTTTGAAACATTTCAGCAAGCAGATGATGACAAATGGAAATGATTACTATAATATCAAGTATTAATAATTGACAATGTATAAAATACCAATAATGTTCTGTTAAATTAAAAAAATTAAGTATCTGATCTGTTGTTTTGGTGATGTATATGATCAGATCAACTCTTCTCAATGTAGTTTGCGCATTGTTAGAAAGGTGGGATGTTATAAACACTGACAAATAGATATTTAGCATATCCCCAGAAGAAAACAGAATTACAACAGTTTTCCTCCTAATTTTCAGTCATCACTTTGCACCAAATATAAGAATATTTCAGTTGTTGCAAATAGGATGTAAAGGGGCAATGGAGCAGGAAATAATTTATATCATGACCTGTCTTCACTAATGTATTCTCTGATGACAATAGTGACATCAAAGAGTTAGCTATAGTTTTAAAGTTTCCTGCAAAAAACAAATTCAGCAGCAACAATTTTTTGCTCTTTCCTTATATATCCTGGTATGTATAGATGTATGAATACATGACATTTGTATGCAAAATAAAGATAGTATGTGCAATGTTTTATTTAAAATGAAATAATACATTCTCTCTCCATATTCATTCACATAAGCACATTCTTATGTGCACATGTAGGTATGTGTGTATATGTATGCATGTCTTCACTTGTGAACATTGTTTGCAAAAATTGAGATTACTTTTTTTACCTCAAAAAAGGAAGAATTTAGACGTGATTGCCTTTCTCATTGATTAAATAATATTCTAACATTCTTCCAAATAATTTCTCCCATGCCAGATTGGTTATTATTTATTGCAAGAAGTAATAATAATACTTTTACAAAAGTGTACTAGTAATTTCTCTGATAACATAGCTTAATGCAATCTTCTTGCTCAGCTAAATATATTGTCTATAAACAATTTTGTTATATAATAAAAATAGTCAAACAATTTCTGTTGACCTTTAAAAGCCAGTGCTTGAGGATATTCTGGTAATCTGACATAATATAAGAGGTCTGTTGTGGACATTAGGAGTCATTCAAACCAACTACAAAATATTACAAATGAAAACAATTAAGATCCAAAAGGATTAAGTAATCTGATTAAGGTTAAACAACTTTAGGATTCTTTAAAGATGGATTGGATTGAGTATACTCTCTTGATTTTTTTGGAATTTCAGAGTTGTTCTGTCACTACACACAACACAAACCAGGAAGAACAGTGAAATAAAAACAACCATATTATTTTGCACTTCCTTCAGTTTCAATGCACTGCTTCTTTTTTCCCATAACAGGATCTTTACCAAATTCATTTGATTACACCGATGATTATGACAATTCTCCTGGACCTATATTGTTTGTGTCTTTAAAAATGATTAATTTGAAAATACACTAAGTAACCATAAATAGTTATTGCTGTGGGACTGAGATACCAACAGAGATTTAGGTGAATTGGGTAAGGTATTCAAATAAAAGTCTGTTTTCCCCACATGATACTTGTGAAATACTAGTTTTCACAGCATAGAGGCTTGAAAACCTTATCTAAGAGTCTCTACAGTAACAGAAGAGACTGTTATTGTAGAAGAGACTTATTTCACTGTCTTGTGATCAAGTTTGAGTTCAAACTTGTGATCAAGTTTGTGATCAAGTTTGAGTGTGATCAAGTTTGAGTAGAAGAGACTGTTATTGTAGAAGAGACTTGTTTCACTGTCTTGTGATCAAGTTTGAGTTTGGGACCCAGAAGAGTGTAAACCAGAGGCTCTCTGAATGAAAAAGCCTTGATTTGGTGTAGAAGCTAATTAGATGTAGTTGTTCATCCATAAATCTATTGTAGTGGTTTGAAGAAGAATAAATTATCTCACTAGAGTAAGATGCTGTCTAGTGTTGCCATATACATATATATTTACATAGAAGGATCAGCATTTAGGAAAAATGACTATATTTACCAAATAATAGAACCACATGACTGAAAAGCAACTAAAAAAATTCAGATAATAGATGCTGACACAGTTGATTCAAATATTGGAGCAAGTTGAAAAGAACTTTAAAATAATCATGTTTAGTACATGGGAATAAAGAAAAAGATGATAAAGATTGAGAACAGATGAATAAATTTGCCAGAGAATTATTATCTATAAAAACAAACAAGTACATCAAAAACTACAAGACACATATCTGAAATTAATAAACAAATTAAATTATATTAATTATAGAGACAACAGAAGTCAGAATTTGTGAGTGGAAAAACTAGGAAATATTGATAGAATATACATCATCTAAATTAAAGGGGGAAAACATTAAAAATAAAACAAATGCAAATATTAGTGGTTCCATACAAAACTATAATATACATGAAATTGGGGTTCAAAAAGAAATCAGAGAATCAAGAAAAAATTTGAAGATACAACAAGTACGAATTTTCCAAAAATCATGACAAACAGGTGTCTATTGAAAATACATACAGAATAAATAACCAAAAAAGTAATATTAGAGTAAGGCTGCTGAGACTTAAAATGAAAAGAAAAGTTTGAACACAACAAGAGGAAAAAAGAAACATTATCTTCAAAGGAATAATAATAGGATGGCCATTTGATTTCTCAGCACATTAATGGAAGCAAGAAGACAGTGCATTTAAGTTTATCATTGTTAAATCTTCCTAACATATCAAATGATTTATCATTATAAAATATCCTTCTTCATCTCTAGTAACATTTTTTTGCTTACATTTTGTTTTGTTTGATATTAATATAGCCACTCCAGCTTTAACTTGTAGTATGTTTTCCTTTAAGCCCATATAAATTTTTTTAGATTTCTACTTTTCCTTTTCTTCTCATTTCAACATCTGGATCATCTTAGTCTCTGTTCCAATTGACTTTTTTTCTCCCTGTGTAGGTCACATTTCTGCTTCTCTGCATACCTAGTAATTTTGTTTTATGATAAATATTATATACCTAACATTTTCAATGGTCTGTAATATTTATTTGTTTTTTGTTTGTTTAGGGTGATGTTTTTTTTTTCTGATGAGCAGTTAATTTACTGGTGGGTTATTGTGTTTCTTTTGAAGATTATTTTTAATTTCTGTTAGATGAATCTCCTAAAGCATAAGTTGTCAGAGATGTCAGCTCAGTGCCTAGGCAGAGACTCTGTTCAGTTGTGGGGCTAATCTCATCTGTTTCTGTTTCAGTAATCACAGTCCTATGCTGCCTGTTAGTCAACCTCTGACAACAGTTGCATACATTCTGTCCAGCTTTATAGTTGTTTACAATTGGAGGAAGATTATAGTACCAATTACTCTCTATGATTAAGAACAGAAGTCAACACTTTTTTATTATTTTTGAGACAGATAATATTTTTGAAAAACATATTTTGGAAAAAAATAACTTCCTGAAACTTTTTTTAGGCTTTTTAAAAAATCTCTCTAGAAAGTTCCTCCCCCTACTTATAGTATTTAAATCCACTGATTCTTTTTTTAAACATTTTTTGACATTTTCAGAAATACATAAAATAATATGACACTGACACGTATCTTTGATCATTGTTTTTGTTTTGTTTTGTCTTTTGCTCTTGACATTATGAATAATGAATTTCTCTAGGATGGTGATTTTAAGGTATTAGGCTATTTTCTTGAGATGAATTTATAATTTCTGCAGTTACAAATCAAACTTGATACCTTACCAGGGGAAATTAGTATCACAGGGAACAAACTCTTAAAGTCACTTTAATAACAATAATTTTAAACTTTTGGAATATTTCATTAACCTCGGGAAACATAGTGTGGGAAAACATAAACAAGTTTTTGATTTAGCCTGAATGGATTAGGATAATAGCTGTTTCAGTCTGATATAAGGATAAAAGCAATTCCATTAATTTACTTTTAAAGTAATTGATTAAAAACATAAATGACTCTATTAATAAAGCAAAATGTAAAGGATCTTTAGATTAAAGTACGCGTTTTAAAATCATTTTGATTAATTTCTCAGTTTGTCCCTTACTAAGCCACAAACTGAGGAGGGAATTAATATCATAATTTCTTGGATCTACTAATGGAGAAACATCTTATTTTACTTTTCCTAGTGTAAGCTCAAGACTGTGCCTCAGTTGGAACTCTTTTTCTTTACAAAGGGTGGTTGGTGAATAATGGGGACTGTTTGTCATATATGTTAAGTATTCACAGAGTCCACCTAGGCTATTTTCTCTCTTGGATACTACACAGATTGTAGTCTTTTATAATTACTTGTACGCCAAAATAACCTGGGTATGCTTTCTTATATAGCCCAAATAAAATAATTTCCTGAAACTACATTGCTCTATTTACTTGTCCTTGATTCTCCTTTACAATTGCTTCCAACATTAGATAACGTATTTGTAGGCTTTTCCCCCCCGCCAGCATTTTAGTATCTATGCATTTGTACATTTTCATAACCACCTTCTTTTTTCAAATGGCATTATGGGTTTGCACATAAATTCTCTTTTCCCTTGTTATGTCTGCTAATCTTTTTGCTGTTGTTGCTGCATTTACTACTGCAAGTTCAATTTAACTTATGAAAATCAAGCTGTCTATTCTGCTTCATTCATCATAATCAACAAAAATCATTCTGGAATCAAAACTAGTTTTCTACTATCTTGTTATTTTTTGGTGATGATATGTGGAAGGGAAAGTAGACAGTGGCAGGACATTGAATTGAACTGCAGTTTTAGCAAACATCTGCCTCTGCATAGTAACCTTGTGGGATTTGTGCAGACTCTTGTCTACAAAAATCAAAATTCTGAGAGAAGCTTTTTCTGCCAAATGTTGTTAGATGCAGAACTCAATATGTGTGTCAACAAAAGAAAATTCAAGTGTCAACTACACATAGATTACTCATATTATATGTAATTATAAGAAAAACTCAAACACCAAGTATGTCCTAAGTATAAAGAATAAATTGAATTTAGAAACTTCTATCTTTATATTTTGAA
Organism: Aethalodelphis obliquidens; assembly: GCF_003676395.1. Lineage (NCBI taxonomy): Eukaryota > Metazoa > Chordata > Mammalia > Artiodactyla > Delphinidae > Aethalodelphis > Aethalodelphis obliquidens. The sequence continues at coordinate 14,145,749 of NW_020837980.1, read as the reverse complement.
GTAACAGAAACAATTTAATAGATCACAGTATATTTTTCATAAATATTTTTGGGGACAGTTAAAAAGAGAGTGGTTTAGTTTTGCTAGTAACTTGGAAGAGGTGTAAACTCAGGTCACTCTTCTAGTACAAATAGGCAAAAGGATATTCTTAATCACATTAGGATCCAATAATTAGTGCAAAGGAGATAGTATATTTTCCTATTGTGATTGTAAAAAGAAATACATAGTTGATAATTTTCTTCTATAGACTTCAAAGGTTGTAAGTGGGAAATCACTCAGAATCACTACCCTTTTATCATGCAGTTTAGCCTCCATATTAAAATGTAGTAATCTTAACTATTATACATTATATCAGTCATATGAATGCTAGGTTTTAAAGCAAGCATATAAAGTCTAAGTATTATAATTAATTTATTATCTAGTCAGGTTTATGAAAGTAATTGAATTTGGCCATTCAATTATTTAGTTTTTTCAGCCTTTAAAGCTCTTTAAAATCACCTGACAAAATTGACATACCTATATTTGGAAGGAAGATATCAATTAAATGGTGACAATTGTGAGCAAAAAATACATTATGGATTACATGAAATGAATTAATAGCTCAGAAAGATTTCTTATAATTTTAATTTTGATGATAGTTCATTCTCGTTATTTTGGGGTTTTTTTATTTTGTTTTGTTTTTTTTGGCCACACCATGCGGCATGCAGGATCCTAGTTCCCTGATGAGGGATCAAACCTCCACTCCATGCAGTGGAAGCTTGGGGTCTTAACCACTGGACCACCAAGGAAGTCTCCTTGTTATTGTTTTAACCACCAAGTTTTTCTGATTATTATCATTTTATTTTTACCATACACAGTCTGCATGTAGATAGCCTCTAATTTATGATTCACCAATCCTGCTATTTGGATAACATCTCAATTTAGATAAGTCTTTTTATTCCACTATAAAAGTCCAAACACTTGATATTGGAGGGCTCCTAAAATGTCCTATAGTCCAACTTCTAACTTTATGCAGAAAAACTCTCTAAAACATCCCAGAGATGTGGTCAATCAATTTGGACCCTCTCATGAAAGAGAAAGTCATTTCATCATAAGCAACGTGTTCTGGTTGGGGAGTTCTTACTCATATTGAACCAAAATTCTACTACGCATTCATCTAGATTTTTCTTTTGGAGTCAAACTCAGAAAGAAATTTAATCCTATAATCATACTAAAACTCTTCACATATTTGGGGATATCCATCATGTCCTAGAGCTTCAACATAGCAGATGAAAAAGTCCTATTTCCTTCAACTGCTCTCCCATCAACATGGTTTGCAGACCCTTATAAACCATGCGCTACCATTTCTATCACACTATAATTGTGTTTCTTAATATATTTACTAAAATGTAATTTTCAGAAATATGTACAATTTTCAAGATGTGATTGGACCTATACCAAATTTTACCTTTTTTTTTTTTACAAATATCACATTTTCTTTAACTCAACTTCAGATTTCAATAACATTTTTGCCAGTTATATTATACTGCTGGCTCATGTTGAACACACACTTATAAAAGACATGGTTTATTTTATTCATTTATCCAATGTGATAAATATTTAAAAATACACACTACTACTTCTGGTTAAAAGCTGTGTGAGGTGCTGGGAAGATACAAATAAGATAAGGATTTCAATATAGTTGGTGAAACTGTTAAATTCATATAAAGTTCAATAAAATGCAAACAGTATGTAATTGGATCGCAGAGAGAGATTACTCAATACATACTGAGAATCAAAGGTTTCCTGGGAGGTGCTATACAAGCTACCTCTTGAAAAATAAGGAGGAGGAAATTGAATCAGAAAGCACAAAGATGCGAATAGGGTGATTCTTTGGAAAATTGAATCAGAAAGCACAAAGATGGAAAATAGTATGATTCTTTGGAAAAGAGAAAGTGTTCATAAAGTGTACTAGGAAGTCAAGCTAACTCAAATAAAAGACAATGCTTAGTCGATAAACTCTCCAAAGTTCTAGATTAAATTGTTCTTTCTCATGTTTAACCTTTGTTTAAAAATGTTGAACACATCCCCACTTCACTTTTTGATTATAAAGGAAATTTCTTTTTAAAAGTGCATTAAAGGACTTCTAATAAAAGATGGTAGATTGACTACAGATGTAGCTTTTGTATCCCTCCAGATAAACTACTCTAATGAAAATAAAGAAATAAAAAGCCCATAAGGGCTTCCCTGGTGGCGCAGTGGTTGAGAGTCCGCCTGCCGATGCAGGGGACACGGGTTCGTGCCCCGGTCCGGGAAGATCCCACATGCCGCAGAGAAGCTGCGCCCGTGAGCCATGGCCGCTGAGCCTGCGCGTCCGGAGCCTGTGCTCCACAACGGGAGAGGCCACAACAGTGAGAGGCCCGCGTACCTCAAAAAAAAAAAAAAAAAAAAAAAAAAGCCCATAAATAAAAATCAATGACGAGTTTTAAGCATGAGAATTTTAAGCACTCAGGAGAATAAATGGGAAAAAACAAAAAAATACAAAGAACATCATCGTGAAATTTTAGAATACAAATTGATGGAAAATCTTAAATGTTTCTCTATATGTCATCTAAAGAGCAATAAGAATCATACTAACTTTGAACTTCTCAACATAGATTGTCAACCTAGAACTCCGTGCCCTGTCAAACTATCAATCAATTATATGAGGTAGATTATAGATATTATCAGTCATATAAGAACTCAGAAAAGTTAACTCCCACCCATCTTTTCTTAGCGAGTCATTTAAAAATGCACTACTGTAAAATAAGAGGGTAAACTAACCATTAGATATAGATAGTTGATCAAACCTAATAGAGCAACAAAAATAAAGCCTGGGATGACAGCGTTGAGAGAACTTACAGAAAAATTTAGTCCCATTTGGAGCAAGAGAACATTGAATTTTTAGAGGGAAGATCTTGGAGTACAGAAATAACAATAGATAGTGTAGCAAGATATTTGAAAAGGGGTGAGGCTGAAGAATCAGGCAATTAATTCAGGAGAGACAGAAAGGTAAACACAATTTCAAGGAGAAACATAAACCTGCACCATAAACAAATGTCATCATATTATACCCTCTAACTTGTATTTACATGATCACAATTAGGTCATCACTGATTAGTGATTTAACTGAGTAGGTATATTGATGTTTATGAAGAATGAGGAGGGAGAGAAGAGATGGTATAGAGGAATACAATTGTCTCATTACTGGAAGCCAAAAAACAATGTTCAGACCTGACAGATCAAGGCAAGGAATAATTAGGGAGTGTGGGATTGACATGTACACACTGCTATATTTAAAATGTATAACCAACAAGGACCTACTGTATAACACAGGGAACTCCACTCAATATTATATAACAACCTAAATGGGAAAAGAATTTGAAAAGGAATAGATACATGTATATGTATAACTGAATCACTTTGCTGTACACCTCAAACTCTCACAACATTGTTAATCAACCATACTCCAACATAAAATTAAAAGTTAAAAAAAACCCTGACAGGTCAAGATTTAGCAGTAAAAGCATATGTTTTAACAAGTGATGGTGACTCCTGAATGTTTCTGTTAAGGGAACTGGGAACAATTCAGTGAAACATTCCTCTTTCATGTTGATTTGTTTTCAGGGTTACCTCCTACACTGTCTTCAACTCAATACTAGTTCTGTGTTGCCTTATTCTTGTCCAGAAAAAAACGGTGGATACAAGGGAGAGAACTCAAGTTAAGAGAAAGGCAGACAGGAAAATTCCAAGGTTAACCTGTTTATCAACAGAATGGAAGCTTCCAACATGTAATAAATTTTAATGTAGCCACCTGGACTTGAATTCAGCTGCCTATTTGCTTCCATGCTTTTGGCATTCTAGTATATCATCGTCCATATGATGTCAATTATCATGCTCTGGAGACTGTCATTTTCCATCAAGTCAGAAGAGAGAGCATATGTCTTCTCTATTACTCTTCCTGAAATGAAATTATTTTACAACCAGATCATTTAAGAAATAAAAAATATAATTTTGTACATTTATGGATTTTTGTTACTTTCATCTTATTAGATGTTTGAGGTTTTTTTTTTTGGACCAACAATGTAGGAAGTAATTATGACAGATTTAGCCACATATTTTATTTTCCTTTTAGCGATTTCTCAGGTCCATTTAAATCCAAACATACACACTACTCTCACAATGGTCTCTATTGACTTCAACGAAGCACACTCTCTACTGATGTCCCCTGTGAGATAGAAAAGAAAGAAGCTTGTTCATAGATTCCCTGTAGCATATCTCCACCATTGATCCATGGTTTTAAGGGCTTTAGCCACTAATTTCCTCTCACCAATGGAGAGACCCATTGCTCGGTGTGTTTAGACTCTTATGGCTGCCCACTGTGACTTGTTCTTAATCTGCCTGAAAGTGTCAAAAGTCACGCTGCTGTTTGGAGAGAGAGTGATTTTTTTTTTTATACCTGCTACTGGGAGTGATGCTTTTCTTAGTACTAAGATGCCCATGATAATGGAGACAGCTCTGAAATATATCTGTTCTGTTCTCAGTTGAATAAATAACCACGATAGTTCATCGACATATGTCAGAGAAGTTTTTAGCAACATATTTTCACTCAGGAAACTCCTGCATAGGTAGTACGTTAAGAAAAATTGCATGATGATTCTGTCACCAATGTCTAAATATAGATCAAAAATGTTAGTGTAATTAACAAAAGAAATCAGTTTGGTATTTGTAACATTCAAGCCTTAAAGCTTTAGGTGACTACTGTTCAGTATTATTCACACAAAGTGAGTATACAAGCAGTTTTTCTCATTAACGACGTATTTGATTTTAGACAAATAGGCCAAAAGTATTAAACAGCATAGCATATATAAAGATGTTTAACCTCACTGTTAATTAAATAAACACAAATTGAAACATCAATGAATTATTACTTTTTTACTTTCTAAATTAGAAATATTGAAAAAGTAATACTACTTAATGATGAAAATATTTCTGGTCAGAGAAGAAATCACTTCATTGTTTTGGAAAGAAATTTGTCCATAGGAATTTAAAACCACTAAAGTGTTTATCCTCACTGACACTTTAATCCCACTTTTGGGAATCTATCTTATGATACTAACCTGAAATACAGAAATAAAAGCATGAATAAATGTCTAGTCCAGCATTATTTCTAATTGATAAAAATCATCCCACAATATGGAGATGAATTAAACTATGATACAACCATATGATGTAATATTACACAGCCATTAATTTATTTTAATAAGAAGGGAAATACTTGTTATTTTGTGTTATGCTAAGACCACAGTCCAATCCTGAGCATGATTGATATCAATTGAACTTAGAAGCTAAGAATCACTGGGCATCATTGGTACTTGGAATACCAAGTATCGACTTGAAATAGAATACTGTTTACATATGTGATATTTTTATTGGTCAGAACTTAATCGGGTGCAAGTGAGAGATTCAAATCAGCTGGCTTATGGTACGATTGATAAAGTTTAGTGTTGTTCTCAGAGTTAAACAAAATGCTAAAAACAATACCACCACCAACAACAACAATAACAACAAAATGCTTAAGAAGGACAGAATCCAAGACAGCATGAGGGAACACAAAGATTATAACCAAGGATGCCAGAGCTTCCAATTTTTGCATCTCTTACCTTGCCTTCTCTTTGAATGTTGGCTTCACACTCTCCTTCCCCAGGCACAATTCTATACACAGAAGGAACCATGGCCCCTTTTGTTAGTATATGAATATGTCTATATCCACAAAGGAAAGACTTCCCTAGGGAAAGTCTCTCCATAATTTTATTCATGAATAAGGTATAAGAAGAGGAACAGTAAAACAACATATGAATAATCGTGCCCAGATAACTCCCTTCCCCTTGCAGGATTTATTTCCCGCTTTAAGAGAATAAGGAGTGGATCTGAGTGTAGCAATGCTAACTCCTTTCCTCCTCAAAGTATATAAAAGGGAGTAGACACATGTCCATTGAGGAAATCAGTATCACAGACGCCATCTCAGTATGTGTCTCCTGGAATACAAGCAACATGATGTAAAGAATAAAAATAAGAAAAAAAAAAGCAGGCGGGGGAGAGTCTGGTCACTCACTGTGGCTGTTCTCTTGCTCTCTGTCCTTCCCCTGCTAGACTACTGCCTGCTTTGCCTACACCCATTCACATGACTGACCTTCCTGCATACTTGCCCTAGGCCCCAGCATGCAGTAAGGGGCTGATACCTCTGCTGGTTTCCATGGTAACTAATGAGCCCACCTGAAGTCAATTCCTCCTATAACTGGTAACCTCCGCTTCCCTCCCAGGAGCAAAGACTGTCACCATGTCCTGCCCTCCATCTGCCTCACTGGGTGGGGTGTTGCTCCAAGACCTTGCTTCAGAAGTGTAAGCTCCCCCATCCATTACACCATTGATGTCTCTGTCACTGACTCTGAGCTCTTTCTTCAGTTTTGAAGCTGGGCAAGTGCAGGCCTTGTAGGCCCGCAGGGTGCAGCCCAACAGAAATATACCAAAATTTTTATGGTGGTAGTATTGTGGCTTTTAAAAATTAAACACAAATCAAACAAATTTAAAAAAAGACAAACTCTTAATGAGCTGTTTTGCATATTTTCTATTATGAACCTATATTTATTTTTAAATTGTTCCATAAACATTTCACAGAGTATGGAGGGAAGGGGCTTAAAATAAATATATAATAATATTAATATGTGAATGCATCACAGAAATGACAAAAGAAGGTTGAGTGCTAAAATATGAGTTGCTTGGTAGCATACGGGCATTTCTTGGCATACCTACGCAACTAAAAAGCAATAAAGGTTTTTGATCAATTGAATTAATGATGCAGCTGGAAGTGAAGGTAGGCAGAAATATACAACATAAATTTAAAAGAAACAAAAATTTTGTTCCACATTTTTACAAATGTAGAAAATATGTATTGTTTGCTGAGTAATGTTTGTGTAAATTTCCTTTTTTTTTTGGAAAATAATTAAACAGGTGACATAAATCAGAGTTACTATTCCAATTTATGTGAAACAGCAGCCCTGAAAATTATCCTGTGTCTGCAAAAATGATTATAAAGACTCACCTTTGGACTTGATTGGTCAAATCCAGGATATTACACTCTGAAGAGCAAGGGATCCAAAGTCTATCCTGTATATAAAGTTTATGATAACTTGTTTTTTTCGATCTGGGAGCTTAGTAGAGTGTGCCCATTCTCTTGAAACAGTATCATCCAGTGTATTAAAGGTTAAGATTTTGATAAGTTGGCTTTTCTGTTAGTTTCTTAAAGTTTATAGCTATAAATCTATATTATAGATCACTTACCTCCTTGTATTAAAATATTAAGACCTTTTACCTAGATGTCAGGAAGAATCAATGAAAATGATGAGTTGGCACACTTTTCTCAGGGAGGTTTTTTTTTTTTCTTTTTTTGGCACGCTTGCCTCTCACTGTTTTGGCCTCTCCCGTTGCGGTGTGCTCCGGACAAACAGGCTCCAGCCCTGGACTGGGGCATGAACCCGTGACCTCTGCATCGGCAGGCGGACTCTTAACCACTGCACCACCAGGGAAGCCCTTTCAGTGACTTTTAAAACTTCAGTTTGAAGCTTCAGTTAAGCTTCCTAAATAATACAGGAGTAATTTTTTTATTAATTCATTTAGCTCTGGCATTACAAAATAAATCCCCATGAAATGCAAACATGTTTTTCTTAACACTTCTCTATTAAGACCTATACTGTTTGCTTGAACATGGAGACAGTTTGTGGTGACATAGTCATTAATTTGTTTCCTTTGCAGACCCCAGGGCTGGTGGCAGTTCTAATGGCATTCTTTCTACTGAAAATAGGAGAATCACTGCTCAATGGGGAATTTGGGGATCCATGAGATGGAGACAAATGTATTTTCTTTCTTACATGAAAAATTATCCCCCCCCAATATATATACTAGAACAATCTTGTCTTCACTAGATGGTAAAACACAGAAATATTTGGTAGAAAATCTATCCGTGTCTCTACCCTGTTGTTAGTATCAGGCAGAGAACATAGCCCCATGGAGTCATTGTGATGGTCAAATAGAGAAGAAATGAAACTAGAGCTAACTTTAAGAATGTGCCTAAAAGCCCAGGAGGGTTCACAGAAAACTTCTGTGCCTTATTCCATAATTTTATTCATGAATAAGGTATAAGAAGAGGAAGAGTAAAACAACATATGAATAATCATGCACAGATAACTCCCCTCCCCTTGCAGGATTTATCTCCCGCTTTAAGAGACTAAGGAGCCAGAAATCAGTATCTTCGAATCACACAGCAGGCAAAGTCAAGGTATCTATTTAAGCAACTCTTCTGATTAAGCCTTGATACTGCTGTTAGTTTCCCATTGTGTAGTATCTGCGACGTTGATATAAACTGAACACAGCGTTATTCCAAAATTAGAAGTCTCTTATGACTCAATCCCTGGACTTCAGAGGAGCCAGTTGGTCAGGAGCAGCCTCAGTCATCTGGGTCAGACAACAGAGTCCTGTGCCGCAGAGGACAGCAGCCAATGAGGCCACGCCATGGCAAAGATGCTCCTCACATACTGGGACGATATACAGCTTGAATCAGTTTAAATAGTTTAGATCTGCTCTGCTTAACTCTGGATAAAATATGTCCAGTGAGTAGGTTGGACAGAATTATTTAATCAAATTACATAAATCCACAATAGGTTCTTATATAACACACTCTCCACTCCATGGGTGTACTAAATCTTCTCATATATATACATCACTGTGAAAGCACCCCTTTATAGGCACTTGAAATCACAGGGTTAAAGACCTCTCCAAATGCAAAAAGACTCTGTTCATTTGACAGAATAACATAGTAAACTCCCATTGGAATTTTGTGATTATTTAGACAGTGCTGCTGGTATTGTTTTGGCTTTTCCTTTGGTAATCTTGTCATTAATTCAGATAACATTTACTTTGGCAGTACACATCATTCCATGTTCAGTTGTCCCTTACTTCTTTGTTTATTCCTTTTTTAGCTAATAAAAATTATTATCCCTACAAAACTTTAACAATTTAACTTTTATTATTCTGATGATGTGACTAATTTGTGTCAACTAAAAGATGATTGATTTTATCCTCTATTTAACTCCTTGGGGGTCCCAATCACTAATCAGTGTTGAGTGAGAGAAGATCAAAAAATGGATCAGGGAGTGTTTCAATTCTAATCATAGCGTTTGTAGACATTGTATTAGTTAACATTTGATACTTAGAAAAATACACATAAAATGTGTGCTGACGACTATTTGCTGAAAACTTCAAATTAATATTCCCAAACCAGACACTTCTCTGGAACTTTAGACTCCTATACAACTGTCTACTTGATATCTCCTCTTAGATGTCTCATAGGCGTCTTGAATTTAAAAAACCCAAAGTGAGAGTCCAAACCTCCTCTTTGAAAAATCTGTTATCTTCTCTATCTCTATCTTCATTTAGTTCTTCAGGTCCAAAGCACTGAGGTTATCTTTGATTTCTCTCTCCCTTACATCATTTGTAATCCTCAGGTAAATTCAGTTGACTCCACCTTCAAAATGTGTGCAGAACCTAAACACTATCACCACTATCACTGTCACCGTCTTCGTGCAACTATCATAATTTCTCTCCTGAATTTGTATGATAACCTCCTCACTGGTCTTTCCATTTTGCCTTTGCTCAGTAGAGTCTGTTTTTTTACCACAAAATCCAAAGAATCCTTAAAAACCAAAGACAGACATTCATAACCATCATATGGTGTCTCTTCCCTTTCAAAGTAAAAAGCAAAGATATTATAGTGACCTATGAGACCCAGTATTGCTGCCCCCAGCCCTGTCATTCTCACCTCTCTTTGATTTCATGTCCTACTACTCTCCCTTTCTCTCACTCTACTCCTGAGTCCATGGTTACCCCATTATTTTAAAAAATGCCAGAAATGTTCCAGTCTCATAATTTTTGCTGTATCCCCTGCCTAGCACGTTCTTCCTTCAGACATTGTCTCATTCCCTCACCTCCTTCAGATCTTTGCTTAAATATCAGCATCTCAATTAGGCTTTCCCTAAGAAAATTATTTAAAATTACAGTGCTCCAAAATACCTCCAGCACTTCTTCTTACTCAATCCTGATGTCTTTTTCTCAATGCTGTTGTGACGTACTATAGGTATCAGGTTAAATTTCTCCCATTGCAGGCATTGAGATGAGAATTTTATTGCAAGTAATAGTTTATTAGGAAAGTAATCCCAGAAAGTACCAGTAGAGTAATAGAGAAGTGAAACAGGAAATGGAAGTCTACCAATACAGAATGTATTAAAGAGCAGGTTACAGCTGTGGTTAACTAGGGCTCAATTGTCATGGGAACATATGGGCCACTGTAGAGAAAATACCTGCATTATCTTACACAATCTGTGAGAAAACTGGAGTATTTAACTGTCAGTTCACTTATGGCAGTTCCTCCTTTCTGCAAGCATATGCAGAATATGTTCAGGCAGCCATGGAAAGCCCTCAGGCAATTTGTTGAAAGTGTTTTCAGTAAGAAGCCATTAGATCTGAACACACGGGAAAAGCGCCTGCTACAGACATTGTCTGCTATAGTATACCTTTTGCACAATTCAGATCTACTCATTGCCCATATTAAGTTCACTCATTTTATCTATCATTGATTCTTTAAGGTGATGGTTAGCCATAATTCATAAATAAATAATAAAATGTTAAAACAGGAGTGTTACTGGGAAAAGTTAAGGATCCCTACTATTGCAGTTGGCTCACCGGGCAGTAATTTGACTGCTTGCCCAAGTGGGTTAAGTCAGACCTTCATTTCTGAAGGGATTGAGCTCTTATTACCATGCCCTTGTCTGGCTTTGACTGCTTCAATTGCCCTTTCAAGGCTATTGCTAGGGCAAGAACACCAAGAGGCATCACAGTGAATTCAGTGAGTTCAACACAAACTGTTTCCTGCACTGTTAGGTAGCAGCAATCTTATATTCTTATGATAATAAATATCAATTATGGCTTCCAGCATACCTACGTCTCTTCTTTTCCCATTAGTCTTCTGGCAGGAGAACCCCAAACAGCAGCCATAGGTTTAATTTGCCTTGTACTGTTAAAGAAATGTCCCCTAACCCCCGAGAACCAAAACATTTAATCACATGGATCTTGAAGATGCATGGGATGGGAAGCATATATTCTGTAAGTGGGACACAGGGAAGGGTTGTGAGAGTGGTCACTCCTGCCTCCAACACTTGGTTTCTGGACCTATGTAGTCTACCTATCAGGAACACAGAACCAGGAGGTGGTCTTTTTCTTTTTTTAATATATAGTGTATCTTGAAGGACAGCAGAATGTCATCCTCAAGCTGATGCCTTAACTGTGCCTTTAAAAGGTTGTTTCAGAGTTCTATCAGGTTGTCAACTTGTGACTTTGTATAGTCAACTACACAAATATTTTCTAAATTATTTTATGTGTAAATTTTCTTGGTTTAGTAATATTAACATGATAGAATCTTGCTTTCAATAAATAAAATATCTTTTTATATCTGGGCCTCATTTTCCTCCCATACCACAGAAGATTGAGTTGGGTGATTTACAAGAACTTTTCCAGTTCTCATTTATTCTGTATCTTATCCAGATAGGCAGAAAGCTATTTCTGCATCATTTTGGTATTTGTACTATGGAGAAAATACATACTCATTGAACTTGACCTTGTGATGGTAACTGTGTACTAATGGTATGTACCCAGATGTTATTTTCTCATCACAAAGTATCTCCTTAATTTATATCTACTTGAAATGTCGTAGTAGGCACTTTAAAAACAAAACTTTAAAATTATAGGAGCATTAGATCTCTCGTAAAGAAATTGGTAAAGCTAATAAAATCCAACATCGTGAGTAAATTAATTATGTAAATAAGACAAAATACCAAGAACTGGTAATTGCCATATTTGGATATTATTCTCTATATTTCACTAAAAAGTTGACTGATGAAAAGAACACGTTATGGAATTCATGCCACTGTATAAATGTTGAATCAGATAATTTTCTAAACCACTATGAAAACTAAAAACAACTTCGTGTAATTTTATAATTTCAGTCTTGACTGGGCAGCTGGAAAACCTTTTTTTTTCTAAATAAGTTTTACCCTGCTATTCCAAGATATCCAATTGTATTTCTGAAGATATAAATACCATCAAGGGTAGGCATATTCTTATACTTGTAGGCAGATGAAACACCCTTACTTATGAATACTGGAACCCAAAATTGATACTACATTATCAGAATTAGTGACAGATCTATCTCTTCCCAATAGGTGAGTCCAGCCTTTTACTATTAATTAGTGGTAAGAATTACAAGGCCTATGACCTTGGAGCTATGATAACCTTATCAGCCTAAGAATTACAAGACTGTTACCAGCACCTTCAAAAGACAGCATTATTTCATATGGTGGAATTAAAAGTTAGATATAGCAAACGTACGGGGAATCAAAAAGCAAATGGTTTAGAACTAAACAGGAAAAGCTGAGGTTGTTGTTTATTATTAGAATTTTTATAGCTGATGTTCTATATCAATTTATTCATTCAACAAATATTTACTGAGTTTCTGATATATGCCAAGTATTCTTCTAGACATTGGGAATAGGATAATAATAAAACACTAAGCCCTGATGCCATGGATCTTATAGTCTGAGAGAGTCTTACAGAGAGAAACATTTTTTTTTAAAGAATAGTGTTGGTAAATTATATACATGCATATATATATATATATATATTATACAAGATGGTGTGATAAAAACTATGAAAAATAAAGGTAAAATAGGAAAAAGTACAGTACATGAAGAAGACAAAGAATGTTGCAGTTTTTTGAAAGGATGGTCAGCAGAAGGCACATTGAGGTAACATGAAAAAAAGTCTGAGGGGGTGAAACAACAAACCATAAAGCCATATGGATATTCAGAGGAAGAGCCATCCTGGATGCAGGAAGAGGATGTGTGAAGGTTTTACCGCAGAAACATGCCTGACAAGCTCGGGAATATCAAGGAAGGCAGTGTGGTGGAGGTGAATGAGCAAGGGGATGAATCATAAGAGCTAAGATCAAAGAAACTCACAAAAGAACAGATCATGTAAGACCTTCAAGTTCATCATCCATTCAGAGTGAGATGGGAAGCCACTGGAGGGCTCTGAGCAAAAAAAGTGGCATGATCTAACTTAAATGCAGCACAATTACTGCATTTTCTGTGTTTAGAATAGATAGAAGAAGGCTCGGATGAAAGTAGGAAGACCAGTCAAGAAGCTGTAGTGAAAAATCTAGAAAAAGAGACTCGTCCAAGGGTATGTTACATCAAAGTTAAGGAGAAGAGGTTTTATTCTTTGGCTATTTTGAAAATAGAGGGAAATGAATTTTTTGTAGAAAGATGTAGTTCTCATTTAATGATATCAGGAATAACATGATTTGGAGGTAATATAAGGAGTGTTACTCTGATATTCAAGGTCTGAGGTGCTTACCTGTCATTCACGTGGAAATATTGAGTAGGCAGTTGGCTGCATTGATCTGGAGTCCAGGAGAGTGGTAAGCTTAGAAATAGAATTTAAAGCATTAGAATAGTGAAATAACCAAAGGAGTGGAGGGGAAAAAAAGCTGCAGTAACATTAGAGTTTTAGAGTTATCACGAAATAGCCCTTTTCTTTTAAATTATAGCCTTTACATTAAAAACACCACTTGATCTCACAGTCGATAGCTAAGCCAATAAAGTAGTCATTCATCTCCTAGCTATTAGTTAATAATTTAGTCATGTTCAGTTATCACAATAATTCAACTATAATTTAATAATTCAGTGAAAATCCGAGATTTTTTTTTTAATGCTTTCAGCTCGCCCTTAGGGTAAATAATCTATACAACATGCATAGCATAATCAGGAAGAAGCAAACACACTTTTGACTCTGATGAAAGCCACCAAGGATATATGTTCCACACAACATTTCATCACTGGACTCAGGAATCATTACATGCAATGTTAATTTGTGAAAATATGTAAATTCATGGCTTCTACAATATGCTTTTCCTAACTCACAGGTGTAATGGACAAAAAAACAGTATTTAGTATTTTTCTAGGAATATGAGTGATATTTTGCAGATCTTTAAAATTTATTACAGTCACATAGGGAAAAAGTCAGGTCCCCAGAGGGAAATAGATGTCATACTCAAAGTGGGTAATTTGAAGTCAAGTTTAATAAAGGGGAAAAAGTGACAGCAAGATTCAGAGGGGTAACTTGGTAGATGTCATAAAACTAGTAAGCTGTATAATTGTCATTTAAAACAACTCTTTCCGACTTCAAGTGTACAGATTTAACATGATACCACACTTTTGAGATCTACCTTCACTGTTTGGAATGGACAAGTCAGGGGGAAAAAACCCAAATCTCAAAGTATTTCACCAGACCAGTTCACATACATGAAACTTTGTAGGTTAATGTTTTAGAGCAGAAAATGTAGTATTGCTTCTATTAGAAGAGAATAATAAAGGTCAAGGTCTTCAGAGAATTTAATACAATTAGAATTACTAATAAGAAAATGCTCTAAAATGCGTCAAATATTCTTTATTTATGTGGGAAAAAAACTTACTAAATATTATGTAAGCATTTAATTAGGGGGATCAATAATTAATTATAAACACTGGGATATTTCGAGAGCATAATAGGTATTGTATACTTGAGTCTCATGGTCATTCTGTTTAGTCTACTTTCTCAGTGCTTCATGCCTTTGTCCCTTGCTTTCTCTTCCCACTATCCTAACTCAGCTTTATTTCTTGGTTAGACTCACACCACATCTCAGGGCTGGGCAAAAAAAAAAAGAAAAAAATATATATATCAGACTTTTACTCACACTATCCTCAGCATTTATAGATTAAGGGCCTCTTCCACAAATGAAACTGCTGAAGTTATTTTTCTAATCCTATGGCCAGTTAAATCTATCACGCCTTACATCAACATTATCATTCTTCATCATCCAGTATAAAAGATCATCCACTGTTCTATCTTTCCCTATACTGTTATTTGTATAATGCTTTGAGATTCCTTTCCTTGACCAAACTTACAACTTCTCACCACCACCCAAACCACAACTGAGAAAACTTTAGAAAACTCAAGAATTGAAATGGGCATCTCCCTCCAGTACTTAGTAGCAATATTATTTTAAAATGGTCTCCAGTGCTATGCCTAAATTAATACATGTTTATAAGACTGAATTTGTAAAGCATAGGTTTGAGTTTTCAGAGCGTTGGATTGGTTGGGACATACCCAGTGATGAATAGTTAAAATAACAATGACATCCAATTAGCATCATAAAATAAAAACAGACTCCCTGTTAAAAGCAATGAAACTAGGCAGAAACATTCTATCTGTTCCTGCTGTCACTGCTAAGACCAGTTAGAAGCACTGATTGTCCACTCACCAGACATCTTAGGGAATCCCAAGTATGCTAAGATAAAATTCAGCATCCATTCCTAACAAAAACTCCAAAAGGCAGAGAATAAGATTAATTAAATATGACCAAAAGCCATAGAGATGAAAACAAAACAAATTTTGTTTAAATGGTAAACATTTTAAAACCATATCTTTACATCTAGTACAAGATAAGATTATTCACTATCACTATTATTATGTAACATTGTTTTGGAGACTCCAGCAAATAAACTAAAAACAAACAATTTTTTAAAGATGCAAATATTAGAATAGAAAAATCTTCCTCAATTAAGTAATAGTTTATCAAAAAGAGCAAAGCTCTAGTTTTATATAAGATTAGAATTAATTAACAGTGGAATTTGTTAATCTTGCAAAATACAAGAAAATATTCAGTCCGTAAATTTTTTTGATATTAACTAACAATAAATCGAAGTAAAATTTCTATCCACAAAGGTTTTAAGCAAAACTGCATTACTCAGAAATAAGTAGAACAATAAATGTATAAAACCTGTTTTAAAAGTAAAATGTCTTATTGAAGGACATAAGCAAGAGTTGGAAAGTGGAAAAGTATACCAAGTCATTGGACAGGAATACTATTATAAAATGCTAATTTTACTAAAATTAATATATGCATGTAGAGTTATTCCAGCTAGAATTCCAAAGACGGTTTGATAATCAGATTTTTTAAAATTCTTCACTTTGCACCAAAGGACAGATAACAGAGAAGATCCAAAACAAGGACAAGAGTAACAATAGAAAATGAAGAATAGTGGAAGTGGGGACTGATGCCTTACTGATTATTAACAGAAATGACTCCACTGTAAACTTAAGTGCGTTATTGAAGAGAAATTAGACAATGAGACAATTAGAATCAAGTAATTGGTCCAGGCCCTACTTTACTCAGGGGAAAAATTTTTAATTGCAACATACATGAAAATATACACACACACACACACACACACATATATATATACACACATGTACATATACAGATATATATTCTGAACATTACATATCTGTATGTATATATTATATTAAGTATAGATATAGTAATTTACTTCATATATACCATAATGTTTTGGAATAGATATGTATATATATATATATATATATATATATACATACACATATAAAATGTGTTCCTGTGTGTGTGTATAATTGCTATAGACTCAAAAATAGACAAAACCTAAATATGTGAAGAACAGGAAACAGCAAACATGTTAGGCAAACATGTATTCGTTGTTTATTTTATAATCACACACATACACATAAACACATATGGACACACATATCCACATAAGTGCACATGTATAGTTTTGTCTACATATTTATATAAAATTCTTATGTATTAGATGTTCCATAACTCTTTGTATTTTAATAGACTTTATTTTTGGTGCACTTTTAGGTTTACAGAAAAATTGAGCAGAAAGTACAGAGAGTTCCCACTTACTCTTCTGCACCCCTCCTCAGGCATTTTTTTCCCCCATAATTAAATTTGGCATTAATGTGGTGTACTTGTTACAAGTTATGAACCAATATTTATACATTATTAACTAAAGTCTGTAGGTAGGATTCACTCTTTGTTCTATGGGTTTTGAAATATTCGTGTCAAGTACATACTATTACAGTACCATATAGAATAGTTTCACCACCCTAAATGTCTCCTGTACTCCACCTATTTCTCCCTCTCCACAAACCACTGGAAACCACTGATCTTTTTATCGTACCTTTAGTTTTGCCTGTTCCAGAATGTCATATAATTGAAATCTATAGTATGAAGCTTTTTTAGACTGCTTTCTTTGATTTAGCAATATGTATTTGAGTTCTCCAAGTCTTTTAGTGGCCTGTGTTAATTTCCTTTTATTTATTTATTTTATTTATTTATTTTTTAAATTTGTGGCTGTGTTGGGTCTTCGTTGCTGCACTCGGACTTTCTCTAGTTGCGTCAAGCAGGGGCTACTCTTCCTTGAGGTGCATGGGCTTCTCATTGTGGTGGCTTCTCTTGTTGCGGAGCATGGGCTCTAGGCGCATGGGATTCATTAGTTGCAGCATGCGGGCTCAGTAGTTGTGGCTCGCAGCGTCTAGAGCACAGGCTCAGTAGTAGTGGCACACGGGCTTAGTTGTTTCACAGCATGTGGGATCTTCTTGGACCAGGAATCCAACCGTGTCGCCTGCTTTGTCACGCAAACTCTCAACCACTGCGCTACCAGGGAAGTCCTCTTTTTATTTTTGAATAATATTCCACTGTATGAATATACCACAACTTATTTATCCATTCATCTATTGAAGGACATCTGGACTGCTTCCAGTTTGGGGATATTATGCATACGGCTGTTACATACATTCGTGTGCAGGTTATTGTATCAACATACGTTTTCAATCATTTGGGTAAATAGCAAGGAGTGTGATTGCTCTATCGTAAGCCACTGTTTAAATTTATAAACAACTGTCAAACTCTGTTTCAAAAAGGCTGTACCATTTTCACATTCTCTCCTGCAAGGAATAATAGTTCTTACTCCAGATTTTTTTCAGCATTTGATGTCTTTAGTATTTTAGTTTTTAGGTATTCTAATAGGTGCATAGAGGTATCTCCTGGTTTTAGTTTGCAATCTTCTAATGAAATTATTATACATCTTTTCATATGCTTATTGGCCATCTGTTTATCTTCTTTGCAGAGATATCAGTTCATGTTTTTGGGTTGTGTGTTTTCTTATTGTTGAGTTTTAAGAGTTTTTTGGATATTTTGAATAAAAACCATTATCACATATATATTTTGCCTATATTGTCTTCTAGTTTATGGTTTGTCTTTCCAGTCTTTTAACTGTGATGCTGCAGAGTAGAAGTTTTCCATTTTAATGAGTCCAACTTATTAATTTTTTCTTTCATGCATCATCCATTTAATGTGCATCCTAAAAACTCATCACTAAGTCCAAGATCAGCTAAATTTTCTCATATATTATCTTCTAGAAATTTCACAATTTGTGCTATACATTCATACCTATGATCAATTTTGAGTCATTTTTTGTGAAAGGTGTAAAGTCTGTGTCTAATGTCATTTCTTTACATGTTGGTGCCCAGCTATTCCAACACCTTTTGTTGAAAAGACAATTCTTTGAATTATCTTTGCTTTCTTGTCAAAGATGAGTTGACTATGATGGTATGGGTCTATTTCTGGGCTCTCTATTCTGTTTCATTGATCAGTCTGTCTGTTCTCTTTCCAATACCATAGTATAATTACTGTAGATTTATAATAAGTTTTCAATTCAGGTAGCATCAGTCCTCTGAGGTTTTTTTTTCTTCAGTATTGTGTTTGTTATTCTATGTCTTTTGCCTTTCCATATAAACTTTAGAATAGTAGTTGATATCCAAAAAAGAAAATAATTTGCTGGGATTTTGATTTGGATTGTTTTGAATCTACACATCAAATTGGCAAGAATTGACATCTTCACAATATTCAGTCTTCCTATCCATGGGCATGGAATATTTCCACATTTGCTTATATTTTCTTTGATTTTTTGTAATCAGAGTTTTACAGTTTTCTTCATATAATTTTAATGCACATTTTGTTAGAATTAAACTTAAGTGTTTCATATTTGTTGTGCAAATATAAATGGTGCTGTGTATTTTTATTTCAAATTCCAGTTGTTTATTGATGGTATATAAGAAAGCAATTTCTGTACAATTGCTGTACACCTGAAACTAACACAACAGTCTAAATCAACTATATTTTGATTTTAAAAAATCCAGATCATTTTCAATTTGAAAAATATTGAAGCATATTACAAAAGCAAAAGTTGTAGCTATTGTCAGCAACAAAGGATAAATGATTAAATTCATGCAGAGCACATTTAAGACTGATGAAGAACTTGAATGTTTCTTTGTTTGTGTAAGAACCTGCATGCCTAATGGAGATGTCTATAAATGACATTCTGGAATGAAAAACTTAGAAAATGTTATTACAATGGTAGAAATTAAAGCCATCAAAGAACACTTGAATGGGTTATTGACATTTGATCAGAAGCCCTTTTCCTTATAGTCTTTTAAAATTGAAGATTACAATGGCCTCCATGCCTACATAGTCTAAATTATTTTATTCATCTAAAAATTATAAAAGTGTATCTCCAGATGTAAGTGCCACACAGGTGCACATTTGGCAACAAATACAAGAATATTTTTATCAATAAGGTAATTTGGTTAGTATTTGTAGTCATTATTTAGTAGTTTCTCACTGGATATCAAATCAGATTACTTGCACAAGAGCTAGCTAGGTTTCTTATTTCCTCTGGGAATCTAAGTAGGTATATAGAGTGTCCTATATTTTAATTTTGTATTTAAATTCTATTCAGATGACTATACGTTTTCTCTTGGAATTGCTGGCAATTTCCTCATTTCAATCAAGAGTTTCATTTGCTTAAATTAAAGACTAACATAAATGTCTGTGTGTGTTTGTTTATCCCAAGTATAAAGGGACTTTTCCATGTAAATATGTAAATGTATGTACCACCTTCTGAGTGTTTAGTATAATTGGTTGGTAAGCTGTTTATATTTTACTTTCTCATGGATTTCTCAGACTACACTTTTGCTTCAAAGTATGTAAGTAACATATTATGCCAAACATATTGAAGACGTGTTCCTTTTGGAGTGTTCAGTTGCTAGGCACCTCTTTCATATCCCTATGCATCAGTTTTCAGTGGGGTAATTGTATCTACTTTTTAAGTTTGCTGTACGAATCAGGGCATTCATAGATGTCGAGTGTTCCTGACCTATGATAAGTAAGTTAAATATTAGCTAATCGTTTTCCTTAGGTAACTAATGTCTTGCTATCTATCAGAAACACATGAAAAAAAAATGCTATCCAACTAAATGTTTAAACTAATTGATTTCTGAAGTTGGTTATACCTACAAAGTCTTTCTTTTTGTTCTTTTGAATATGTAAATAAAATTTAGATCAATGCCTTGATACTCTACCAAGATATCATAAAGTTTCTTAGAACTTTATTACAGCCTTCAGTTATATGAATTGCTACTGCAACCTGCTTTTTATCACAAATCGTTTTTAGTTTCTTAGATATCTTATTTAAATATTTAACTGATACTTATGACAACTTCAAAGGCTTTCCACAATTAGTCTCTAACAAAGTCAAGATCGACCTTCAAGATAGTCCATGATTTTGACTCCAACTTATCTTTCCATTCAGTTTTTTTTTTTTTTTTTTTTTTTTTGCGGTACGCTGGCCTCTCACTGTTGTGGCCTCTTCCGTTGCGGAGCACAGGCTCCAGACGCACAGGCTCGGCGGCCATGGCTCACGGGCCCAGACGCTCCGCGGCATGTGGGATCTTCCCAGACCGGGGCACGAACCCGCGTCCCCTGCATCGGCAGGCGGACTCTCAAGCACTGCGCCACCAGGGAAGCTCCATTCAGTTTCTTCATAAGGCAAACTGAACTTCTTGCTGCTCTCAATTCACATAGCAATATATATGATTCCTGACCGCCCCCCCACCTACGCAATCCTTCCTCTCATATTGATAGGCTGGAAATTCTCATGAAAATGCTAACTCCACACCATATGCAATTAAGTCCTGATCTTAATTATGTCCAATATTTCTTCACTAATATACCATATACACATGGGAGATAAAGTTCTTATTCCAGACTTGTTGGTATCTATAAATAGGCTTAGCTAAAAAAGCTCCAATTAGTGCATGAAATTGGTGAAAGCTTATGTTTAAAAAGTTATCACCCAAGCCCTGTTCCAGTGACACCTTGGAAACATCTCATCTTGGGTGAAATAATTAGGTGGTAATGAAGAAAGCTACTATAAAATAAGCTAAAACAAAACAAATATAAAGTTACTCACAGCCAGGATATGAACGACAGGGAATGAATTAATAGCAAAATCAACATTAGATGTCATAGGAAAGGATTTTATCAGTTATATAAACATTTAATATCAAGTCTGGAATTTGAGTCTCAGAAACTTTTTTTATACCAAAATTTTCACATTCTCATTGGGTGGTTCCAATTCCACGTTAGGTGGAGTAAACACATGCTTTCCTTTCTCTCTCACTGAAAACTATTATAAAACCTGTACAGAATGTATAGCCTAGCTATTTGAGGACTCTGAAAACAAAATAGCAACAAGCAGTTGATAACAAAATAGCAACAAGCAGTTTGGGGAAGAACACCAGAATCCAATGTACTACCAAATCTGGGTTGAGTTTACCTTTTTCCTTTTTTTTTTTTTTTCTTTTCTTTTCTCTGGTATGCCCCAACCTGAAGTCATCTCAGTTAAGAACCCAAAAGTAAGTAATGCAGGGCAGACAAAGAGAGAGATACGAGAGTATTCTATCTTGAGGAATAGGAAAAGGAACTCCTTACATGTCAGAGTGAGGAAAAGTCCCATTTTTCTTTTATCCTTTCTCTCCATTCTTTTGTGCTCTAACTCCCAAGGAATTTCACAGTGGCAACTGGAGACTATAGGAAACAATTCTAAGGGATAAAAACTCTCCTCTCCGTTCAGTAAAACTGGTGTCCCATGAGTAACTTTCTCTCTCCATTTCTATCTCTATCTTTCTTACTCTTACTCTTGCTCTCTTTCTCTGTTTCTTGGCTGTGGGTTCAGTGCAATCACAGAAGTGAGCAGTGTCTGCTAGTACACCAAAATGTGAGCCTTTAGAAAGAAAAAGTACTTGGTAGAGAGCAGGGAGGGAGAAGCTTGGGAAACCTCCTCCAGGAAGTTAAATAGGAACTCCTGAGCTCACCACCATACTGTGCACCTATGAATCTAACCCAGACTCTCATATCGAAGACTTTGAGAATAAAATAATGGCGGATCTCCACCCAGATCCCAGAGTGACCACTGAGTGACTCACAAATAGGCAGATCTGAATAGCACTACAAAGTTTTGAAAACTGAACTGACTTTATAGCATCAGTTCAAAGAATATAGGATGGAATTTTTAGCCTAAATCTAACAAGGTCAACTGCCTGCCAGAACAAAAATATCAACATACTCCAGAGGATCTAAATAAGGCTCAGTTTCTCATAACATAATATTTAACATAATATTTGAAATGTCCAATATAATCCAAAGGATGCTGACTGAAGTTCAACAAAAAATATTTGAAGAAATAATGACAAAAAATTTGCCAAATTTGGCAAAAGACAGAAACCTACAGATTCAAGAAGGTAAGCAAACCCAAAACAGAACAAAACCCAAGGAAACCCATGCCTAGATACTTTGAAGTCAAATTTTGAAGTCAAACTTTGCTAAAAAACAAAGACAAAGCAAAGTAAATTAATAAATTAATAAAATCTTAAAGACAACAAGAAAAAAAGAGCACAATACCTACAGGAGAACAACAATTTAAATGCCTGTAAATTTATCAGAACAATGGAACCCAGTAAAGCTAGCATAACCCTTTCAAAGTGTTGAAACAAAATAATTATAAATTCAGAATTCTGTATCTGGTGAACATATCTTTCAGGAATGAAGAGCAAATCAAGACATTCTCAGAGGAAAGGAAACTAAGAGAATTCATAGCCAGCAGACTTGCTCTAAAAGAAAAAAAAAATATTAAATGAAGTTCTTCAGAAAGAAGGGAAATGATATCAGAGAAATATGAAACACCAGGAATAAAGAAAGAGTAATAGAAATTGTAAATGTCTGGGTAAGTAAGGTTTTTCTTCTCATGTTGAGTTATTCAAATTTTATGTGATGATTGAAAACAAAAAATATATTGTCACACTAGATTTTCAGTGTATGGAGATGTAATATATAAGACAACTATAGCATTAGTAGGAGAACAAAGTAACCTATATGGTAGTAAGATTTCTACATTCAAATAAAGTGGTAAAATATTATTTCTAAATAGTCTTTCAAAAGGGAATTATGTATTTTGTAATCCCTAAAGCAATCATTAAAACTATTATCAAAAGAGATTTTTTAAAATCAAAGTGATAAAGTGAAAATGAAATATTAGAATGTTCAAATCACACAAAAGAAGCAGAAAACAGGAAAGTGGAGAATAAAAAAAGAGGGAACAAACAAAACAAATAGTGGTATAACTAATTCCAAACATACCAAAAATAGTAAGTATACATGGTTTAAACACACCTATTAAAAGACAGAGATTGCTAGAATGGATTAAAAATAAAATGACCCAAATATATACTGCTCAGAAGAAACTTACTTCAAATATAATGTATGAATAGATTAAAATACTGGAAAAAGATATACTATCGAACACTAATCAAAAGAAAGCTGGAATGGCTATGGCATTATCAAACACAGTAGACCTCAAAGCAAATAAACTTACCAGAGATAGAGACAGAAGTAGGGAGATTGCATATTGAAGAAAGTGTCAGTTCACTAAAAAGACATAACTTTAAATAGATATTGAATTAACAAGAGAGTTTCAAAATATTTGAAGCAAAAACTGACAAAACTGAGAGAAGAAATAGACAAATATACAATTATATTTGGATACTTCAAAACTCTATTCTCAATAATAGATAGAACTAGTAGGAAAAAAATCAAGTATGTATTTGATAGAAGAGCTGAGTGATACTATCAACTGACTGGATCTGATTGACATTGACTAAACACTCAACAACACCAGATTACACATTCTTTTCAAGTGCATATGGAAAATTCAACCTAATAGACTATAGCTTCAGTCATAAAACAAACCTTAACGTAATTAAAAGACTTAAAACCATATAAAATATGTTCCTTGAGCACACTGGAATTAAACTAAAAATCAGTAAGAGAAAAAAAACAGGGAAAAAAATCACCTATTATTTGGAAATTAATAACACAATCCTAAAAAATCCATAGATAAAATTTAGAAAGTATTAGAGAAAATTTAAAAATCTCTTTACTGAATGAAAATGAAGATAAAATACATCAAAATTTGTGTGATACTACTATAGTAGTACTTAGAGAAAAGTTATAGGATGCTATAATGTTTTATGCTATGAAAACAATTCCAAAACAATAATCTAACCTTTAAAACTAGAAAACAAAGGACAATTTAAAATCAACTGAGAAGAAAAAAATAATAATAAAGAGCAGAAATCAATAAAATCAAAAACAGAAAAAACAGAAAATCATAAAACTTAAAATAAAGAGCAATGAAACTGATAAACTCTAGCAATACTAAAAAAAGAGAAGTAACAAATTATAAATATCAAGAATAAAAGAATATCATTATAGATCCTGACATGATGTTATTAAAAAGATAACAAGAATATTACTACAGACCACACAAAAAATGTTGTTGAAAAGATAATGAGAATACTACAAACAGCTCTATGCTCATAAATTTGAAAAATTAGACAAAATAAACTAATTCCTCAAAAATCACAAACTACTAAAACTCACTGAAGATAAAACAGATTATCTGAATAGCCTTATAACTATTGAAGAAATTGATTCTGTAGGTAAAATCTGAAAAGAAATCTCTCTACGTACACTCTGTTTTACTGATAAATTCTACAAAATATTTAAAGAATAAATAACACCAATTCTTTGGCATCTCTTCCAGAAAGAGATAAAGAGACGAAGTCCTTCACAACTCATTTAACAAAGCTATGATCACTCTGATACCTAAGCCATGCAAAGATAGTACAATGACAAAAAAAACAAAGAAACAAAAAAACTACAGGTCAATTTCTCTCATAAACATAGAAACAAAAATCCTCAATAGAATATTATTAAATCCAGCAATATATAAAAAGAATATTATAGCATGAAAACATAGAATTCACTCAGGAATGCAAGGCTGATTCACTATTCAAAAATCAATCAGTATTATGCACTATGTTCAGTCTAGAAGAAACACATGGTTATCTCAATGCAGAAAAGCATTTGACAAAATACAACTTCTGTTATTGATAAAAATTCTCAGCAAATCAGGAATAGAAGGGCATTCTCTCCAGCTGATGAAAGGCATGTATACAAACTTACAGTTAACAGCATATTAAATAGTGAAAGACTGCTTTCCCTCTAAGATCTGGTACAAGGCAAGGATATCCAGTCTTACTGCTTTTACTCAGCACTCAATATTCACCACTCTTATTAAACAGTGTACAATGATTTCTTTATAATTCCATTTCTCCAATATTAAATAAGTCCCTCTTTCCTCACACTTGTATGGAGGGCTAAGGAATTAACAAAGGTGACTGGAACCCCATCAGGAGGCCAGTGACAGATTGGGGAACTAATGTGTCACCACCTGATCTCTCTATATCTAAGTTCTACCATCCTTAAGGCTCTCTCAATGCCACCACCATCATGATCTCCTATGTTGAAGCAGTTTCACCATCTTAAGAATGGCACTACAATTGTTTTGTGTTTTTCTTCTTCTTTACAATCAATTTTTCTAATAAATATGGTTGTGGATATTTACAGGTATTTACATTCTCTCAATGTCTTAATATTTTAAGTATTTCAAGGGCTAAGCCTACACTAATCATCTCTATCACCTAAAATAAACATAGGGACTAAAATTGGCAGGCCATCAAATTTTTTTAATAATCAGTAAATGAATACAACTAAAACCTTTCTCTAACTCACTTCCACAAATACATTCCATTTACAGAATATGGCCTCTTGTATTTCTCACCTCTATATTTTTTATAATGCCTTTCATCTGCAAGACTTATCCAAAGATGTCTCTCAACCAATTAAAATAATTGTCCTATTCTTCAAGAACCATCTTTTCCATGATGATGCTGCATTTTGCATATTATTTAGACATCACTTGGCAGTAAAATAAGTTTTTCTTTACTCCATATATCTTTTCTAACTTGAACATAAGCTCCTTGAAAACAGGGACTATGGTGTATGGGGTGTGTGTGAGTGTGTGTGTGTGTGTGTGTGTGTGTGTGTGTGTGTGTATCTTTACAGGGAAGTTGGCAGTAAACATATGTTGGATATTTGTATGTTTTTTTTAATTACAATTCTTTCATCTGGGTTATTTAGAATAAAAATGAGTATTTTCAACCTTCTTGTTGTTCTATTTAGATTTAGCCATTGAACCTGAGACCACCTATTTGTTAGATTGAATATGATCACAGCATAAATTATTCATTTTCAGAGATACTGCCTTCTATTCTTTGTTCCACAAATATGGTTTTTGCACTAAGCATATTTTTACTGGCATAAAAAAAACAAAATGAGCCTTTCTCTCACACTTTCTAAAATTCCCCTTACTAATATAAAAGCATCTGTGTCAAGCATGTGAATAAGTAAAAGCGTACTTTTATCTATCTCCCCACCCCCCAAAAATATATCTTGATAAAATTATTATCTAAAGTTTTCCTAAGCCTTTTCTTCTGCTGCCTCATGGTGGAGACAAATTCCTATCAATAAGCAATATAATCGTTAGTATTTTTGTCCCTTTTTCCTGACCTAAGCCAAGTTGAACTATTTTTGCAATTGAAATAAATGCACATCATGTGGTTATTTGCTATGTAACAAAATAACTGCTTGTTCTGGGTAATGGGAATTTCAAAGAGATAATATTTTTAATACTTTCCTAAAATTTTTACTATAAAAATCCTGATGCTCATTTATATACTATATAATCCAAATTTTTAAAAATCATGCTGACTTTATTAAAAGGTATTCTCTCCTTTTTTTCACATATAAAAACTAAACTCAAATCCCCTAGGCTTAAACTCTAACTGGAGTCTATAAGACTATTCAAAATTCAAAGTTGCTTTCTGAACAGATTGCACCAGCTAGTTGATGAAACTTGAGCTAATTACACTAATGTTGACAAATGCACTGGCACAGAAACAAATGTCACATTTTTCAAAAAATTACACCTCTTCAAAAGATGCTAAATAGATTCAGTGATTTGTGGGTGTAACTGAGCTATTTGTGCAAAGACAGTTTTGAAAATTCTGATTTAAGATATAAAAAGTCTAAGTACAGTATGAGTGCTTATATGCCATTTTCAAATGTATTTTAATGAAATATTTGAATTTTTGGAACAATAAAGAAATTACTATATTTGACACTGGAACATTTTCTCTAAGTTGTTTATTTTAAATTTTGTACCATATACAAAAATAAAATCTTTCTATCTTAAGAAATGCCTTTATGTATTATAAATTGAGTTGGTATGGATATCTGAAATGAAAATGCAAATTTTAGAGATTTGAGTCTGTATGCTATTTCAGGAAGAGTATTTCTTTAAATTCAGCCACAAACACAGTTATATTTTCTATTACTTGGCAAAATAGCTACTTTGTGCTAAAAGTTTTATGCTAGGAACTTGCTAAAAGTTTTATGTAAATGATCTAATTTGATCTTTCTAATAGTCCTGCAAGGGAGAAATTTTCAAAATGAGGTACCTGAGAATCAGAGAGATTAGATAACTCATCCTAGTTAATGGGACTGGAATTGATCCAAGGTCTCCAGGACTCTCAAGCTTCTACTGTTCCTACTGCCCCACCAGGGACCTCACATGGAAAGTTTGATCTGCTTCCTTCTATTTCACATTTGAGAGAATGTTCCAATGACGTTTCCAGAATATGTCAATGATTCTTTTAGAGTTAGGATTTGTCTTTTATTTGCTGATTTGAACAATCCCAAATTGCTGTCGTGTCATCTCAGAAGCAACCTACGTGGGCTGGATATGTTTACTGAATCTCAAGTAATCAATCTTGTCTGATTCTTTAACGATTTTTAATGTAAAAGATTAAAATGAATTAGAAATATTGATGACAGAAATCAAGCTAGTCATTAAAAAATAAAAAGTGAGTTTAAATTACAGAAGTTCTGTTAGTCATGTGGGGAGATAAGGACTCTTCTTGACAAAGACTGTTCTTACTCAGCAACAGAAGGATAAGATTCAACCACTCAGGATAACATCAGCCCTTGTGATCAGGGTTCAAAATGGTCTTTCCCATAGCCTCAGAAACAACAAAAGTCGTCATCACATCCTACTGGAGTCACTGATGCATATGACTGTTTGACCTTTAACTATCATCTACAAACCAATATTAAAGTTAGAAAGGAAAATCCAGTTTTTAGGGTAAACATAAAAGAGGTAGCAATACTTTTTATTATTCTATCACCTATTATGAGCCAATTAAAATTTCCTATTTATTAAAATTGATCTTCAGTAGATCTTGCTCTTGTCTCTGATTCAATTGGATAGTTTGGATTGTTGATGCCTTATCTTATACAACCTGACTCTCTGACCCCTAATTTAATCTAAAATTTGTTTACTGTTTCCTAGCCACATAAAGTTCTTGTCCTCCAGACTTTTGTGCCTCTGGGACAACTGGTTTACCTTAGTTTGGGGGAGTTATTAGGCTTCTCAAATTTTCCTCTGCATGCTTACCTTCTGGGGGCTTCTGTAGGTTTTAGTCCTTTAGCAACTAGTTGCATTAAGCTGAAACATCTTTCTGGTTGCCAGGCACACAGGCCATCATTCATATCTGAAACAATATCGTTGGGACTAGAGAACACTAATCTGAATCCATAAAATAAGTGAAATTTTTGTATTTATTTAAGATCAGCATTAACGGTTTCAAAAATATATAAATTTGGCTCTTCCTTGAAATCTTTGGGGCTTTTAAAACTGATTAAAAATAACATTCAAAGAGGTTTTAAGTTCAGAAAACTGAGATTACTTCTACTTTTTCTTTATGTTATAAAACTTTCCTAAAGATCATTAATGTCCAGTTTTCAGCATACCTACTCAGTGCTTCCACTTTAGTAACTGGTTTTACAAGGGGACAACTCTCTACATGCAGTGAGGCAGCTGCGTGACACCTTTTTTTTTTCCTATTGGTCATTTTTATTCACATCCAATAGTAATAAAAATATGATCTTTGTTCATTGGACGCATGTTTCCAATTCTCAATTGTATTATTATTTTAAGTCTGAATTTTTGTAATATTAACATTCTCTTTTAAATGGTCTAATCTTCAGCTATTTTTTATGACGACTTAATGTAGTACAAAGAGCAAAGGCCTAGGTAAAAAAAAAAAAACAAAAAACTGGGTTCAAATTTAGGAAAGTTACCTACTAGGTACTAGGTATCGAGTTAGTTATTTGACCTTCTTTGTGCTCTACTTTACTTGTCTAAAAATAGAATAGTATTCACTGCCTAAATTTTAAACACACAAAATCTTCTCAAACTATAACATGCAGCATATCAAGAAATAACATTCTTAATTAACAGTATACAGGTTTAATGGGATGCTAATGGGAAAACTACTCAAGTGAGGAATTTTGTTTTCAAATAACCAAAATATAGAAGGAAAGCTACAACTGATATGAATTCAGGTGGATCTCTCTGGGATATCTTGCATTCACAGCTGTTTTATCAGGTTAGCATGAATCACATTCTTTGTCATTGTTCTTTATTATTTCCCTGAGTTTGATGTAAGTGTTTTGAGTAAAGCTGAATTTTCACATTTTGTTTGCATGAAAATAAATATGAAGATATAGGGAGATTCTTTTCTGATTATTTTAGAATTGATTATTTCTAATTAATTATTTCAGAAGTTTACCAGACAAATCATTTGAACCAAAGACAATGACTTTCTGTAAAAATAAATAATGACTTTCAAGAACACTTAGGATGTTCCACTATCTAATAAATGTATCCAGAACTTACTCAATTACAGACTGATTAATGCATCTAATTATAAATTTGATTTCATATTTATATGAAAAATGAAAGATATAGTCATCCAGATGTTTTTAAATATTTATTATCATGTAAGGAAAACATCTGGATGAGAAAAGTTTTCTTCTGGGTGTTGCTGTTGTTGCTTTTACTTTTCCTTCAAATAGTTCAGCATGTGATAGAGACATTCCAGATATCAATCAAAATAGGCACAGTACAGAAAGGTCATTGTTATCTTTACTGGATATTAAAAATCTTTAGCCTGTTGATTTAGTCAAATGAAGATAAAGAATAAATATTTCATTTCAACAGATTGATAAAAGCATCATAAATATTGTTATTACCGTATGAAATTTTATTATATAAAACACAGTATGTTTAAAAAAAAAAAAAGAAAACTCTAAAAGTTTGTTACCAAAGGCTCAGCAGAATGGGATCTGATCTGGTCTTGTGCTGTATGCTTGTGATCATATCTAGGTTATGCCTATCATTAAGTGGAAAATTGCTTCTATCCTTAAATTTGAATTTTGATGACCTACATTGCTAATTATACATATTTTTAAAATAATATTAGAAATAACATCTTTGCATATTTCATCTTCGATAGCCCAGATAGAATAGATATAAGCTGTCTCTACCTCTACAGCTGTCTTTCCTCTAATTTTTTGTTACTAAATTTGATTTATTATCTTTATTTTTTAAATTGCAGTATAGTCGATTTACACTACTGTGTTAGGTTCAGTGTACAGCAAACTGATTCAGTTATACATATATATATGTTTACATTATTTTTTCAGATTCTTTTCCATTATAGGTTATTATAAGATATTGAATATTGCTCCCTGTGCTATACAGTAAATCCTTGTTGTTTATATATGTATACATATAGCTGATTCACTTTGCTGTAAAGCAGAAGCTAACACACCATTGTAAAGCAATTATACTCCAATAAAGATGTTAAAAATAATAATAATAAATAAATTTGATTTTATGATTAGAGAATCGTCAAGATATGGATTTGATTTTTGCTTATTGTATTTTTTTTATTTTAAAAACAAGCTGTCACTTCTGTTTCTCCATCTACTACCCTTTTATTAGTTTAAAATTGGACTAAAAGAGACTAATAAAATATCTTAAGCTTTCTTCTGATGATTTTAATCCAACTAGTGTTTAGTAAGCCCATACACTGGCTGATAGAAAAAAATTACTTTTATTCCAGTAGACATTGTTATAAATTATACTGGAAAGGTGAGACCAGATCTTGTTCAAGAAGTGCCCCTGTCGTGAGGATATGGGAAACTTTTTTTTCCTAAGATATTTAAATTTAGTTTACAAAAGGTTAATTTGGATAAAGTACCCAAGTTAAAAGTTACTTACTCAAACTATTTATCTTAAATGCAGACTCACTAAGTAAACCTTCAAAATCTGTCCAGTGTTTCAAGTAAGACTGCAGTGATAGTCAAAATAATAAAGCCAACATTGAAACAGTTAAATTTTTGTCAATATCTGGTCAGAGAATGAAGGTGATTCATTAACCAGTCCAGTAACTGTTTATTTTCTTATATTTCAAAAATAATAAATACCACCCTAATTTTAAACTATCCAAGATATTAGGAAAATAAATGAGGAATTCAGAATTCAAGGGATATTTATTCAAATAGACAAGTCACATAGAAATAAACCAAAGAAAATTACTGGACCCAGCTTTTATGTCCCTGAAATCTAAGGTAATATATAGATTCAGAGAAAATTCAGTTAAAACCTTGACCCTTGTAAGGGTCATCATATCAGTACAAATCTTTTAGTTTCCCATCCTTAATTAGCAGAGCTGTCTACACTGTTTTGATATAAATCTCTAGAGAAAAATGGAATGTAAACTCTTTCCCCTATTGTTAATGCTTGTTTTATAGATGATGAAGTATAAAATGATTGATCATGTAATATAATGATGGATAAGGACAATTTCTGGAAAGGTCAAACCTATTAAATGAATCTTAGAATATATTTAAAAACATCGTATCTGCCTCACCGGAGCATGGTCACTCTTTTCAATGACAGGCGGCCTTCACATCAGAGGAGTAACAACAGTGGCAGACAATAGACATCCATACTTCACTAAAAGAGTGTTGGAAAAAGAGTGAGGACTGTGAAATTACCACTGCTAAAGTAAGAGGCTATCTTGAATAGAACAAAATAAATAAAGACCTTGACTACAGCTGCATAATCCTGGAACATCCTAATGAAAAGCAATGCAAAACAAACAACATAAAACAAATAAACAAACAACAACAACAAATAATCCTTTCCAACACTCAGAAATTTGTGGACATTGTAACGTAAAAATACTGGAAAAAATTCTTTTTCCACGCCATGCAAAAAAAAAAAAAAAAAAAAAAGAAACACTAATAACAGGTTCTTTAAAAATGAAAGAAAACACAACCTTTCTAACAAACATGTATTTTTTTCTATGATGTACTCAAAAGCTTTATTTCTATCAGCTTAGGAACTTAGAAAAAATATTTCACTTAGATTTAACAGAATAATGGAAACATATAGCTGGGAGGAACATCAATGCTCTTCTTGAAAACACAATGCATATTTTTTTAAAATCTTGTTTTTATTCTCTCATACAACAAATTAACCATTCCACCCACCTTCATTTATAACTTAATAGATATAATTTTCTTATCTTTAAATTATTTATGATAGTAGGTGGGTAGTATTCCACTGCATGCATTCATCAGCCTAATATTAATGTATTTAGCCATCCTCTTTGAAATCTATTCCCAAATTCCAATTTTTTTTGTAGTTGCTTGAATAGGCTAAAATTCTTCATGCTGCTATATTTTGTATTTGCCCTTTTCCTGCCTAGAATTTCCTATTTAAACTTAATATCCCTAGAAAGTTTCTTCTGATTCTTTGTAACTTAACCCAAGCATCATCTCTTCCGTGAAGTCTTTCTAGCCTTTCCCAGAGAGCATTAGGTTCTCCGTCAGGCTGTCACAAGGCTCCTTTATGCATGCCTCATTTATAGGATTGGGTTAGAAAACCCTAAGTCTTTCTCTTTTTCTGTGTCTCCTTTATTTTCACACTATTACCACACTCACAATACTTCTGACACAAGATGTATGGAGGAGGGGAGTGGGGTTTCTTACACCAAGCAATTCTCTGTAACATTAGCTGGATGTCCCACACTTTAACTCAATTCTGACACTATCTACCTGGAGAGAACATCAGACCCTAGGTTAAGGACTCAGTCCCACGAGACTGCTTCCACCCCACTTCAGATGCCATTCAATAGTCCAGGTTGTCACCTGTGTTTCTGACCAATCCACTGTACATCTGAGGTTCCCAGGACTCTCTCCTCAGGTTTAATTAATTCACTAGAGCAGCTCACAAAACTCAAAGAAACACTTAGTTTACCGGTTTATTAAAGGATATGATAAAGGATACAGATGAACAGCCAGATAAAGAGGTATGTAGGGCAAGGTCTGAGAGGATCTCAAGTGCAGGAGCTTCTGTTTCTGTGGAGCTGAAGTATGTCACCTATCAAGTACATGATGAGTTCACTGACCTGGAAGCTCTCTGAAACCCATGCTATTGGGAATTTTACAGAGACTTTATCACATAGGCATGATATAGCATTAACTCTGTTTTTAGCTCTTGTCCCTTCTCAAGAGAATTAGAGGGGGCAGGGGCTGAAAATTCCAAGCTTCTAATCACAGCTTGGTCTTTCTGGTGACCAACCCTCATCCAGGAACCATTCAGGAGTCCACAGAGGGTTTCCTCATTAGAACAAAAGATGCTCTCATCATTTAGGAATTTACAAGGGTTTTAAGAGTCCTGTGTCAAGGATTGGAAACAAAGACCAAATATATATTTCTTATTATAAATCACAATATCACAAAGATTCAACTCATTACTGTAATTACTTCTTAACTACTTTTCAATCAGACTTCTAGACTCTCAAGATCTGGGCCTATGGGACAATAATTTACTTATCTGTAATACCTAACACAGCCACTAGTACATGGTACACAGGTAGTTTACAAACAAATGTGTGAATGACTTAGAGAAAGAAGCTTCATATGAACTTGCATAGAGAATATGGTCAAGTGAAGCTATAATGACATACACAGTGCTACCACAACCACAGATATGCAAATGTCTTACATACTATATTAGTTTCCCAAAGCCACTATAACAAATTACCAAACACTTAGTGGGTTAAGCAAGACACATTCGTTCTCTTATAGTTCTGAAAGTCATAAGACAATTTCACTGGACTAAAGTCAAGGTACCAGCAAGGCTGGTTCCTTCTAGAGAATGAAGGGAGAATCCATTTCCTTTCCCTTTTCAGCTCCTAGTGGCGACCTGTATTCCTTGGCCTTTGGCACTTTTCTTCGTGTTCAAAGTATATCACTCAGCTATCTGCTTCTATAATCACATCTCCTTCCCCTCTGACTCTGATCCTCCTGTGTCCCTCTTACAAGAATGCTTATGACTTCATAGAATCTACCCTGATGATCCAGGATAATTTCCCTTCTCAACATCCTTAACTTAATCACATCTGCAAGGTTCTTTTTCCCATTTGAGGTAACATTCATAGGTTCTGGGGAGCAGAACATGGACATATCTGGGTGCCATTATTCAGCCTATCACTAATACTCAGTTGCAATCTGATAGGGAATTGTATAAACATAATTTAATCTTTTTTGATGACATAACATCTCCATTAATTTGAATCAACTACTCCAATGTGTTATAACAGAGTAAAATACCCACTGCAGAAAAGAAATACCTTACTCTACAACAGAGTTTTTCAAGCTGTTTTTTGAGAGAAGTCACTATGGCAAGGGTCAGGGAGGAGAAAACATAACAACAGAAACCTTTTCTCAAAAGTAGATTTTGGGAAAATCCTCTGCATATCAAACAAATGAAAACAAACTACTTAGATAGAAGCCAAGTGGAGGTTCCAGAGTTCTGTTGTATGGCTCGTCTCTACCCCTGCATGGCCTTTAGGTGCATCTGAAGAATTCAGTTTGAAGGATGCTAACCCCCTCCTCCGTGTTCCTACCACTTGCTGTGGTAGAAATTGTTTCTACCACTTGCTGTTGATTTTATTTCCTTTTGGTTCAAATAATATCTGTTTCAAGCAGCTGATCTTTGTTTAGTATGTTAACCTAATATGGCTAGAAAACTTGTTAAACTGAAGCTAGAAAACTTGTTTGATTTTGTTTAAGTAACAGAAATGTAGTTAATGGATATCAAATATGAGTTTACTGATGTGACTTTATAACATGGAATTTATTTCACATGTTTTAGTCTATTTTGTCTATTACAAGGAGATTTGAACTAAGACAATGAGAATCTTACTCAACAAACAGTGCAGAGATCCTATAGATGAGTGTTAGATATTAATCTAACTTTTCAAATATGAAAACTGACTCAGTGAGTTTAAGTATTATTTAAATATGTCTATCATCCCAGTTAGTAATTTCAGAAAAGATTCATATTTAATATTAGTCTTCCTTTGCATTAAAACAAGCCATTTCTTAGTGCTTATACGTGTTTTAGATTTTGAAGTTACTGATATGGGATCTCTGTATAATATATTTGTATCTCAAAATCACCTACATTCTTAAATCCCTTTTGGCCCTCAAAACAACTATGTCAAGTATACAGGGCAAGTGCCATTATTCCATTTACAGATGTAAAAATCTCATTTCCAGGAAGTCAAATGTTTTCTCTCTAAGAAGTTATGATTAACTCCTTCATGTTTATAATCATACTATCTTAAAGAAGCTATTATTGTTAAGAAGCACTGAGAAAAATTTTGCCTGATGAAGCAGTACAGAATCAATCTTTTCAAGTAGTTTTACCTATTTAACTGACTATATGGTCCATATGGCTTAATATCCATAGCTCTTATTACAGGTATATGTTATTGTCAAACATTATTTAGAAAATCTGTATTTCTGACTATAGATAATTATTTTCATACTAACAGTTGATTAGATGGGTTTAACATAAAGACTTGACATGATTAGCAACTGAATTATGACAAATGATTTTTGGTTTCTTTTTTACTTCAGCTAATGGACAAATTGAGTGATTTTTAAAGGAATTTTTAACCAATGTGAGTGAAAAGGAAAAAAACACAAATTGAATAATAAAAAGATAGCAAATGTGGATTAAAACTAGTTTGTGAAGAGTAATTTTGAAAATTTTGCATCAGCGAAATGACATAACCAATACTATGTGTTGGAGACACTAACTTTACCTAATGTACTGGAATGGAAATCTAATCAGATCGGTTAGAAGGGCATTGTAATTGTCCATTTGAGAAAATGATGGCCTAAATTATAGTAGAGATGAGTCAAAGTATGTACAAGAAAGAAGGGATAAGAGTTACAAAAAGTTAAACTTGACAAGATTTGTCTGATTGCATGTAATGATGAATCAATAAAGAGGAATAAATGAAAGATGATTCAAGATTTTAAGGATGAGAAATTTAGAGAATGATGGTACTATTCAAATAATACAGAAAATTGTTTTTAAAAAGGATAGAAGTAGAATGAAAGACAGATGAGTTCACTTAAAATATGTTGAGTTTCAGAAATTGGTGTTATATCTAGGTAGAAATATCCTGCAATTGCTAGTGTGAGACTGGATTTCAAAAAATATATTTATATAAGATTTTAATTGGAAGTATAGGCTGAGAATCAGCTACACTGACATAATTGAGGCATTTGTAATTATAAATAGTTTTAACAAGGAAAATATTGTAGGAAGGACCAGAGTGTTCCAAGGATAGAGTCTCATTAAATGCCTACAGTTAGAAGACACACATCTTCCTTTATTTAGTCCTCCCTCTTTTTCTCTCTCTTTCTCTCTCTCTCTCTCTCTGAGCTTAAACACTTGGAATGCTCTAAGAGTTTGCGTGGCTGATTATTTGAAGCCTAGATTCAACACTGGCTTCCTATCACTGAAGTTAAGATTCTGGAACTTGTCTTTCATACTATGAAGGATATGCAAATATTGGAGTGGATCTATTGTATGCAATTTTTTCTGCCATTTCTTAAATGTACACATGTGTAGGGCCCAAATATATTCCCTTTACAAAAGCTTTAAGAAAAAAACATTTATGGTGGAGTACCAGCATTTTGTATAAAGCTCTTTGGTGGCTTCCCACTGTAAGCTGAAGATGACCATGGTAGATTGAGCTATTTAATTGGGTTCCCCAATTTCAGTGTGAAAAATGGGATCCCAAAGTTTTAGAAGCTGGATGGTAGTGATACTAATGATTAGAGACAAGAGGCTGAAGGGCCAAATTCAAAGAATTTTAACCACAGAATCTGTAGCAATAGTTAATTGATTGTGAAATCACTATGCATGAAAGAGATTAGTGGTCATTATGATGTTGATTGATCTATATATTCAGAAAAAAATTATGTGTCTGGAAATTGCAGTCTCAATGAGTTCCAGACCTAAGCCAGTTTGTACAACCAGAGTCTTTTATTTGTAGGGAAAGGCTAGCTCACTGTGAATAAACTACCTGCAATGGAGGTTCAAACGTGTACTCTGAATCTTCCTTTAAATCATTACCAGAGAAACTTGGCTATATAAGGTGGTGTTTATACACTGCTGAAATGGAAATACCAGAACTGTGTGGGAGTTATTAAATACTCGGAAGTAACATTAATTCCTGTGGAACCAAAATATCACTGTGATTCAATCATCAGTAATGTTTGCTTACAGAAGTTAGGTGACAGGTGAACTCATATCCCAAGTCCAAGTCACAGTGGATCCAACAGCTATTTCTCTAGTGTCTAAAAGTATAGCTAAAGTAAAAATATTTGGAAACTAGCAGAACCCTTACATTTGTTCCCTGACCTATATTTGTAAAAAGATTCAAGACAAATGAAGAAAAATCCCCTGAAAGTTGACTCCCTTCTACCACTACAATAATAATCTAAAAACACATCAAATTGACATAGCCCCTGACATTCAATATACAGGTATTGCCTCAGCAGACTGTTTTTTCTTAATTCCAAGTAGTTACAGCAATCAGAAATAGTTTGTCTTTACCTAGCAGGGACCTTTGTAGGTCTTTACTGTCTTAAATCATGGTTAGGTCAAATCTACTGCATTCTGTCATGATATGACCTATAAAGCATAATTCTTGAACAATACATTGGTAACATTATTCTACTTTATGAGAGTAGTAAGTACCACAGATGGTAGATGCCATAGTAACTAACATCTTAGTTAGAAGGTGAGGAAAAAAAACTATCCACACAAATCTGAGGTCTGTACATTACTGAAGCTTTAGGGGTCCAGTGGTCTTGGAATGCCAAGATGATTCTCTAAAACGAGTTTCAATTTGCAGCATTTTACACTACTCACCATGAAGAAAGAGGCCCAACAGATGGTGAGCCCGTTTAGGTTTGATGTCTGCTATTCTGATCCACTTACTTAGTAATCAATAAGTCTGTTAGCTTTAACTGGGTCCAATGCAAAATGTGGCTCATGCAGTTATGGGTCTTATGTCAACCACCGTGAGAAGAGCATGCTGTGGTTAGCTGCTGTTTATAGGAGAGACATGAAGCCGACCTGCATATAATATGCAGGATGAAGAATCATCAGTGAGAAAAAAGAATGTTTGTCTTAATCTACAGAGATTTTAGGGTTCTCTGTCATGCATGGTTATCAGAGCAACAGCAGAATAATACAACAGGTTCCGAGGCCATGGTTGGAAAGGAGAAAAGCTTTACTGGGGAGCATATTCATGGAAAATGAGACTGATCATAGGCATTTTGGGTTTTACATGTCTTGGAATCAACAGGCATCAAGATGGTTATTGTAAGGCTTCCCTGGTGGCGCAGTGATTGAGAGTCTGCCTGCCGATGCAGGGGACACGGGTTCGTGCCCCGGTCCGGGAAGATCCCACATGCCGCGGAGCGGCTGGGCCCGTGAGCCATGGCCGCTGAGCCTGCGCGTCCGGAGCCTGTGCTCCGCAACGGGAGAGGCCACAACAGTGAGAGGCCCGCGTACCGCAAAAAAAAAAAAAA